>NC_089492.1:30889406-31566312 GCF_036850765.1 Saccopteryx bilineata
AATCCCTACAGGAATTGTCTGACTCCATCAGAAAGAATAACATAAGAATAATAGGTATATCAGAGGGAGAAGAGAAAGAAAATGGAATGGAGAATATACTCAAACAAATAATAGACGAGAACTTCCCAAGCCTGTGGAAAGAACTAAAGCCTCAAATTCAAGAAGCAAACAGAACACCAAGTTTTCTTAACCCCAACAAACCCACTCCAAGGCACATCATAATAAAGATGACACAAACCAATGACAAAGAAAAAATTCTCAAGGCAGCCAGGGAAAAGAAGAGTACAACATATAAAGGAAGGCCTATTAGATTATCATCAGATTTCTCAGCAGAAACTCTACAAGCTAGAAGAGAGTGGACCCCAATATTTAAAGCCCTGAAAGAGAGGAACTTTCAGCCAAGAATACTATACCCATCAAAGCTATCCTTCAAGTATGAAGGAGATATAAAAACATTCACAAATACAGAAAAGATGAGAGAATTTATCAACAGAAAGCCCCCACTCCAGGAAATACTAAGGGGGGTTTTCCAACCAGATTCAAAGAACAAAAGAAAACAACACCACAAGTAACAGCTCCACCAAGAACACAATAAAACCAAACTTAAACTGTGACAACAAAGGAAAAAAAGGGGGGAGAGGATGGAGATTAACAGTAGCAAAGGATGATGAAGTGCAGAAATACTTATAAGATAGGGTACTACAATGAATATGGTAGGTACCCTTTTCATTACTTAATGGTAACCACCCTTAAAAAAACCACCACAAAAACACTTGACTTAAAAAAGGTAGCAACAGAGGAAAGAAGTATGGAACACAAACAAACAAAAACAAATGATAGAAAAACAAAAGAGAAGAATCAAACTAGATACAAAACTAACAGAAAGCAATTTATAAAATGGCAGTAGGGAACCCACAAGTGTCAATAATTACACTAAATGTAAATGGATTAAACTTACCAATAAAAAGACACAGTAGCAGAATGGATTAAAAAAGAAAATCCAACTATATGCTGCCTACAAGAAACACATCTAAGCAACAAGGATAAAAACAAATTCAAAGTGAAAGGCTGGAAAACAATACTCCAAGCAAACAACACCCAAAAAAAAGCAGGTGTAGCAATACTCATATCTAATAATGCTGACTACAAGACAGAAAAAGTACTCAGAGACAAAAATGGTCATTTCATAATGATTAAGGGGAAGTTGAATCAAGAAGACATAACAATCCTTAATATATATGCACCAAACCAAGGAGCACCAAAATATATAAGACAGCTACTTATTGACCTTAAAACAAAAACTAACAAAAATACAATCATACTTGGAGACCTCAATACACCGCTGACGGCTCTAGATCGGTCATCCAAACAGAGAATCAATAAAGATATAGTGGCCTTAAACGAAATACTAGAACACCTGGATATGATAGACATCTACAGGACACTTCATCCCAAAGCGACAGAGTATACATTTTTCTCTAGTGTACATGGAACATTCTCAAGAATTGACCATATGTTGGGCCACAAAGACAATATCAGCAAATTTAGAAAAATTGAAATTGTACCAAGCATATTTTCTGATCATAAAGCCTTGAAACTAGAATTCAACTGCAAAAAAGAGGGGGAAAAACCCACAAAAATGTGGAAACTAAACAACATACTTCTAAAAAATGAATGGGTCAAAGAAGAAATAAGTGCAGAGATCAAAAGATATATACAGACAAATGAAAATGAAAATACGACATATCAGAATCTCTGGGATGCAGCAAAAGCAGTAATAAGAGGAAAGTTCATATCACTTCAGGCTTATATGAACAAACAAGAGAGAGCCGAAGTAAACCACTTAACTTCACACCTTAAGGAACTAGAAAAAGAAGAACAAAGACGACCCAAAACCAGCCGAAGAAAGGAGATAATAAAAATCAGAGCAGAAGTAAATGAAATAGAGAACAGAAAAACTATAGAAAAAATCAATAAAACAAGGAGCTGGTTCTTTGAAAAGATCAACAAAATTGACAAACCCTTGGCAAGACTCACCAAGGAAAAAAGGCACAGGACTCAAATAAATAAAATCCAAAATGAAAGGGGAGAGATCACCACAGACATCATAGAAATACAAAGAATTATTGTAGAATACTATGAAAAATTATATGCCACCAAATACAACAACCTAGAAGAAATGGATAAATTCCTAGAACAATACAACCTTCCTAGACTGAGTCATGAAGAAGCAGAAAGCCTAAACAGACCAATCAGCAGGGAGGAAATAGAAAAAACTATTAAAAAGCTCCCCAAAAATAAAAGTCCAGGCCCAGACGGTTATACTAGTGAATTCTATCAAACATTCAAAGAAGACTTGGTTCCTATTCTACTCAAAGTCTTCCAAAAAATTGAAGAAGAAGCAATACTTCCAAACACATTTTATGAGGCCAACATAACCCTCATACCAAAACCTGGCAAGGATGGCACAAAGAAAGAAAACTACAGACCAATATCTCTAATGAATACAGATGCTAAAATACTAAACAAAATACTGGCAAACCGAATACAACAACATATTAAAAAAAAAATACATCATGATCAAGTGGGATTCATCCCAGAATCTCAAGGATGGTTCAACATACGCAAAACGGTTAACGTAATACACCATATCAACAAAACAAAGAACAAAAACCACATGATCTTATCAATAGATGCAGAAAAGGCTTTTGATAAAATACAACACAATTTTATGTTTAAGACTCTCAACAAAATGGGTATAGAAGGAAAATATCTCAACATGATAAAGGCCATATATGATAAACCATCAGCCAACATCCTATTAAACGGCATAAAACTGAGGACTTTCTACCTTAAATCAGGAACAAGACAGGGTTGTCCACTCTCTCCACTCTTATTCAACGTGGTGCTAGAAGTTCTGGCCAGAGCAATCAGACAAGACAAAGAAATAAAAGGCATCCATATCGGAAAAGAAGAAGTAAAGCTATCACTTTTTGCTGATGATATGATCCTATACATCGAAAACCCGAAGGACTCCACAAAAAGATTATTAGAAACAATAAACCAATACAGTAAGGTCGCAGGATACAAAATTAACATACAAAAGTCCATAGCCTTTTTATATGCCAACAATGAAATATTAGAAAACGAACTCAAAAAAATAATCCCCTTCACGATTGCAACAAAAAAAATAAAATACCTAGGAATAAACATAACAAAGAACGTAAAGGACCTATATAATGAAAATTACAAAGCATTGTTAAGGGAAATCGAAAAAGATACAATGAGATGGAAAAATCTTCCTTGTTCTTGGATAGGAAGAATAAATATAATCAAAATGGCCATATTACCCAAAGCAATATACAAATTTAATGCAATTCCCATCAAAATCCCTATGAGATTTTTTAAAGAAATGGAACAAAAAATCATCAGATTTATATGGAACTCTAAAAAACCCCGAATAGCCAATACAATCCTAAGGAAAAAGAATGAAGCTGGGGGCATTACAATACCTGACTTTACACTATATTATAGGGCCACGATAATCAAAACAGCATGGTATTGGCAGAAAAATAGACACTCAGACCAATGGAACAGAATAGAAAGCCCAGAAATAAAACCACATATATATGGTCAAATAATCTTTGATAAAGGGGCCAACAACACACAATGGAGAAAAGAAAGCCTCTTCAACAAATGGTGTTGGGAAAACTGGAAAGCCACATGCAAAAGAATGAAACTCGACTACAGCCTGTCCCCGTGTACTAAAATTAATTCAAAATGGATCAAAGACCTAAATATAAGACCTGAAACAATAAAGTACATAGAAGAAGACATAGGTACTAAAATCATGGACCTGGGTTTTAAAGAACATTTTATGAACTTGACTCCAATGGCAAGAGAAGTGAAGGCAAAGATAAATGAATGGGACTACATCAGAATTAAAAGTTTTTGCTCAGCAAGAGAAACTGATATCAAAATAAACAGACAGCCAACTATATGGGAACTGATATTTTCAAACGACAGCTCAGATAAGGGCCTAATATCCAAAATTTACAAAGAACTCATAAAACTCAACAACAAACAAACAAGCAATCCAATAAAAAAATGGGAAGAGGACATGAACAGACACTTCTCCCAGGAAGAGATACAAATGGCCAACAGATATATGAAAAGATGCTCAGCTTCATTAGTTATTAGAGAAATGCAAATCAAAACTACAATGAGATACCACCTCACCCCTGTTAGATTAGCTATTATCAACAAGACGGGTAATAGCAAATGTTGGAGAGGCTGTGGAGAAAAAGGAACCCTCATTCACTGTTGGTGGGACTGTAAAGTAGTACAACCATTATGGAGGAAAGTATGGTGGTTCCTCAAAAAACTGCAAATAGAACTACCTTATGACCCAGCAATCCCTCTACTGGGTATATACCCCAAAACCTCAGAAACATTGATACGTGAAGACACATGTAGCCCCATGTTCATTGCAGCACTGTTCACAGTGGCCAAGACATGGAAACAACCAAAAAGCCCTTCAATAGAAGACTGGATAAAGAAGATGTGGCACATATACACTATGGAATACTACTCAGCCATAAGAAATGATGACATCAGATCATTTACAGCAAAATGGTGGGATCTTGATAACATTATAAGGAGTGAAATAAGCAAATCAGAAAAAAACAAGAACTACATGATTCCATACATTGGTGGAACATAAAAATGAGACTAAGAGACATGGGCAAGAGTGTGGTGGTTACCAAGGGTGGGGGGGGGGGGGGAGGGAGGACATGGGAGGGAGAGAGTTAGGGGGAGGGGGAGGGGCACAGAGAACTAGATAGAGGGTGACGGAGGACAATCTGACTTTGGGCGAGGGGTTTGCAACATAATTTGATGACAAAATAACCTAGACATGTTTTCTTTGAATATATGTACCCTGATTTATTAATGTCATCCCATTACCATTAATAAAAATTTATTAAAAAAAAAAAAAAAAGAAATCAGCAATGCAGAAATATATAGAAAAAGTTCTAAAACCTCATGCAACAGAAAATGAAAAATAATTGTTTCCAAGTGTAATGAAACTGAGACCCATGAAGATGAAATAGTTTATTCCAAGATTAGTCGGCAGCAGGGCCAGAATTTCAAAGTAGATCTGTCTGCTTTAGAAAGCCTGGGCTTCTCTCAGGGATCAATGGTTCTCTGCTGCCCAGTCTTGTGACACGGTCCTTGCCTCTTTGCAGCAAATATTCCTAATGCTAACCACCTTCTTATTGCCTCCCTAGACCTCCAAATAGCCTCTACTCCTGAATTCCCCTACAGAGCTCAGCCTTGGGCCTCTTCAGTGCCACCTGTTCTGACTACCACTGTCCTAGTGAATGAATCTACTCATTCTATGACTTGTCACCTGGACCAGATGTTCCCCTAGAATTTCTAGCTGGGTTTATTCTCTTGCTCACTCCCATCTGGATGTTCTAGATTCTGTTATTTCCTAGCCTTTCCTTTTTTGCTGAAGTTAATTAAATTAATTTTAACCAAATTCCAAAGCTATCAGTGTAATCCTTTGTTGGTTTCATGGATGATTTTGTCAGCAGAAAAAACAAGTTGTTATGCTTTCTGTCTAGTAAAAAGCTTCAGCATTAGGCTTTTGATCCACAAACTTAAAGTAGGACCCCAATGTAAAAAGATAAGATTGTGACCTCGGTAATTTAAAAGTATATTCTGTTATTGAGAAAATATGCAAGGAATGAGAACTGCAGCAGCTACTCTGGAGAGTAGCCTGGCAATAGAAAGAAATTTGATATACATGTGACCTTTAACCTCTCAGTCCTGCTTCTGGGACTCTACTGAGACCAAAGCTGCAGAGCCTAAGGATGTATAACAAGGATGTTTGTTACAGAACTGAGGAAGTTGGCAAGAATTTACAACAACCTACACAAGGAGAGTTGAATAAATCATGACACATTCAAGCTAAGAATGCCACCCTTTTAAAGAGTGAGCTAGGCCAATAACTATTAAGCTGCAGGAAAGTCTGGCAACTTAGACCAGCCTGACATGCCAATCACTACATACATACCCACTGACCAAAAGACCTACCTGAGCCATGGACCATCTTTATATTGTCCTCACCTAACCTCGCCCCGATTGAGCTCTACCCAGCTCTAAATTTCTGGCACATCATCTCATTTTGAACCCATGCTTGGCCCTTTGCCTCTTGGTTCTTGTTCATCCTAACATTTGATTCTCAATGCTCCCCATGACTCTAAACGCAGCCCTTTAAAAGAAAGAGTTGTATCTATAAATATCGAGCTATAGAAAAGTCTAGGGTATTGTAGAAAAGTTATATTATAGGATCTCATTTTTGGAAAAACAAGCAATATCCAAAGAAATATATATAGATATAGATATTCACATTTAGACATTTGTATGAGATTTAAAAAATGTTAATTTTTTTTTATCCCAAGCTGTTTTAATTGACAACCTCAGATGGTGAGAATGGGAACGGAAATGTAATGAGAGTATATTACAGTAGTTCTAAAATTTGGAAACCTTTGATTTATTTCCAAGTTAAGTAATCACATATAATTAATATGATAATTTTGAAAGAAGACGTAAATAAATTTTAAAGGGACAAAAGTCCAATAAATATACCTGTTAGGAAATGAACAGTAACAAAAAAACACTCCCTGGTCAACTTCAGGGACCCTGTTCACCTTTGTGAATGCCATTCCCTCCTGCTTCCCAGAGGATATCACCAGGGTACAGCAGAAATGGTGCTTTCTGGAATTAGTCACTACAGTAGCCCAAGATTATCCATTCCAGGCAAAAGGAAGGGCAACTGAAACACATGCTGAGGTGAATCCATAGGCAGTGTGGTGAGTTTGGCACCTGCAGAGGGGAGGGAGCCGTGAAGCTGTACAGGACAGCACAAACAACCTAGCTTGATTGGCAGAGCATATCTCAACATGTTTTACTCCAAAAGAGACCAGACAGAAAACATTCTCATTCATGACACACAGCCTATGGCCACATTGCAGTTTGATGAAGCCCAGCATTACAATAATTCAAAATTACCTTTTGGTAATAACTTTCAGCAGATTAGGAAAGGTAGTAGTTAGCAAATTTTCAGCATATCTAAGATGGGCCTCTGGTTAGATGCAAATCCTCAAGTCCCGCTTATAACACTGGACCTTTCATCTCCATTAAGAAAACACCTCAAATGCAAGAGAGACTATCAAAATACAAACTGGAGAATCGATCTGCTCTAATTCATATTGAAAAAAATGCTTCACAAACTCTAGCACTTTATTACAATCAACAGATGACATGAGACACACCTAAATGTGACTGCACACCCCTAGCTGATTGCAGCACAGCAGCATGCTGTGATTCCACATCAGAGAGCGTTAATGAGGGCAAGAAGTGGGGTTCTGAGCAGAACCTGAAACATGTTTGTCAGAAAAGGTGTTACATGATGTAATTCATGTTTTAGAAAGTCCCTTTTTTACAAGTGAAGATAGCAATATATTTATATATCCCGTGCCAATCCCAGCCTGGCACTTTGACTACTATGCATACACCCATTGATCAATAGACATGACCATGGACCATCCTTGCATATGTCTCACCTAATATCACCCTGACCTACCTACCCAGCTTCAATTCTTCACTCATTTCCCAACTTTGTAGCTATCTTTGGCTCTCTGGCTTTGGTACTTAAACTTTCTAACATTTAACTCTCCACATTCCCCAGTGGATTCATATTTCAAAACATGCCTATTTACTTCCTCCATCTCTAGACCGCTTTTGGCAGGAGAGCCTGGACTGGTCTTGCCCCTTGATGGAAACCTCAGTTGGGCCAGTCCCAGGCCCTCCCTGAGGAAGTGGAGTGGCTGGAAATAATGAGGAGAAGTAGAAACTGGAGGCAAAACAAACAAAACCACTGGGGAGAGCAAAATTCCAAAAATTCAGACCAGAGACAGTGGGGAATGAACTAAACTTAAAAATATAACACCACACAAAAAAAGAGCTGAATTGACAATGACTAATTCTCTGCTAAGAAAGGAATTGTGAAAAGTTTACTAAAGTGTTTGTGTAGCTTAAGCAAATATCTACTACATACACACAAAGAATAAAGAACACAAAATGAACTCTAGGTATTAACACTAATCCTTCCACACTTGGGAACTTACTGAAAAAAACACCCATAGTCACACATGCTTTTAAAATACGATTCTGAAATATTCTCCTTTGATCTTTCTTGATTCCATTAGAAGGAACAGTTTCTGGTTTCAGGGCTTTTACAGTCACTGTAGGAAATTCTCTCACAGTACAATTGCTCAAGTTCAAACTCTAAGCATAGTACCTTAAGGGTCACAAATCAACCTCAGTGTTTTTATAGGGTTATTTTTCTTTTAGCTCAGATTGTATCTTAAAAGGCACAATAAGTTGATGGGTTTTGTGCTTGGTGTCAATAAAGACACGAATATCTTACTTGCATCCTGCTTCACACTTTTATAGGACCCCGTCTGTTCCCTGTTTACATTCATGTTGATGGCTTTAATCCTGTATGCATTTCAGTTTATTATCTCTGATACTATTTTTATAGCATTATCTATATATCTTTCTATCTACTACTACTCAGATCTAGAAAATATGGAACTTAAGTTGGCTTCACTCTCTCCCAACACTCATTCTACCTAGTTGTCTGCTGCTTGCTGCAGCTGCTGCAGCTGTCTGTTATGTAGAAATTCTCTTCCCTGCCCCCTCTTTCCTCCCTCTCTCTGTGCTTCTCCCTCCCTTGCTCCTTCCCACACCTCACCCAAAGATAGGCAGAAGTACCCCCCATTGTACAAAAGCCATGATACCACCTCAGTTGCTGGGTTACACTCTTATGCACTAGCCTGAGTGTGGCCAGCCAACCCATGTACAGACACTATTTAGTGGTTTCATGGCCTCCCATCTACAAAGCCTGAATGGAACTATTTTTCAAAGAGGCTGATTCATGGCAGCATTTGAAAGATCTTTCACCCAACTCAGTTCATTTATACATCACATGACTGTGCAAGTTCAGGCACATTTCTAATCAAGCATCTTATCTCTTATCTCATCATATCACATACCAACTGTTTATATTATTTATCTTCAGACATAGTCTATTTATTTTAATTCCCAACATTTTATGTCTCTCTACTTGGGGAAAATGTAGCAGCACTAAAAACATTTTAGTTTGGGTGAAAATAGGATGGACACTGTTCACTATGGTGATCACCCTACTCCCCTGGTAATATATGCAATAATCATAAAAATCAAAATGAATAAACTGTAGTTGCAAACCTAAAAATCAGTTGTCGGCACATTAATTTCCCTACATGCCAAACTAGTAATGTTGATTATTTGTTGTTGACGCAGAATGAAATGGCTTGCATTAGGACGACCATCTGCTCTGTTTGAATTGATAAGTGGAAATGAGACAAGAAGCAGCCTGTTTATAGTCAGTACAACTTAAACTTATGTAACAGAAGATAGTTTTTCATTTGGAGGGACTGAACAGAATATTTTCCAAAGATATAACTTAAATGAACACCATTTTCCATAACAATTCAAGTTGGATTTTTCATTTGGATAGTTTTGTCTCCAGTTGATAGAACAAAAGCTGAATATTCATTCCTTTTGTGACTTGCACAGTTGAAATGTGACATTTCATCACTCATCAGTGCTTCATCTGTGATAAGCAACAAACATTCTATAAAGCTTTAAGGCCAATGAGGTTATTCAATAATTATTTTTACTATCCATCCTGCATAGACTTGTGATGGCATCTCGGTTATCACATTTCCCATTCATTACGGTGATTAGAGGATACTTTGATTCTTTCATGGCAGGAGTGAGGCTGTTCCTAATATTTAATATGAATGGCCATCCTCCTGCAGGCTCTCCAAATAGATGGTCAGCAGTCATTCTGTCAGAAGTAGAACTTAAAAGCACCGGCAAACAGCTGCTTTGCTGAACCAAACAGCACAGAGGTCTCAGAATGAAAACAACATGGGGCAAGACATGCTGTTGTTGACGCTGCTCTCTTCCCTGAGACCTGACAAAGTCTCAAATGTTTTATGGATGTGTACACAGATTGTAGGGATTGATACGGCTAGTGATAATTTTTCTAAAGCTCTTTTTTTTAATTTAGAAAATTAAATTTAATGGGATGACCTTGATCAATAAGCTAAGCTTTAAAAATAGGTCTTTCCCCATTTTTATAGATAATGTCCTATTACTGCCTACAAGACTAATCAAACTATTTTATTACTTCTTCTAGGATATTAAAAAGGCATTTGGTGTAAGTGGCCTCATAATAATAAAGCCACTAGCATTCTCCCAGAAAACCTCTCTCTACCAGTTCACACCAGGACTGTCTTTCATTATGCCTTATGTGCATAATCCAATCTCCACACAACAGTTTAGAGTAGTGGTAGTCAACCTGGTCCCTACCACCCACTAGTGGGCGTTCCAGCTTTCATGGTGGGCGGTAGCGGAGCAACCAAAGTATAAATAAAAAAGATAGATTTAACTATAGTAAGTTGTTTTATAAAGATTTATTCTGCCAAACAGCGAAAATCTGACATAAAGTACTTGGTAAGTAATTATTATTATATGCTTTAACTTGCTCTATAGTAAAATACTAAATGTAACTCTGCTTTATAAATTTTATAAAGTTACTTCCCTACTTTATAAATCACCATTACTGTGAAACTGGTGGGTGGTTAGAAAATTTTACTACTAACAGAGATACAAAAGGGAGTGGTAGGTATAAAAAGGTTGACTACCCCTGGTTTAGAGAAATCTTTCGAAATATGTCATTTCTCAGTGTAACATCTTTTCTGGGCCTTCCGTTATACTCAGGAGAACGTCTAAAATCTTCAACCCCTTTTAAAAGGTTCATCATGGGCATATTCCTAGCTAACTTTATAGCCCCATATTGTGCCAATTTCTTCTTATTTAATAGTCTAGGCACTTTGGCCTCCTTTTGTTTTTTAAAACATGGCAAAGTACACTTCTCCAAGGGGCTTTACAAGTACATGGGGGAGGGAGACTGGATCCTACAGCTTCAGTTCTACTAGGCTCACACTTACTTCCTCCTCTCCCCTCTGAATTTCTTCATGCTGTGGAACGCAACTTAGATAATATTTGCTGACTGTCTTCCCAGTGTGACTGTGAGCCCCATGAGGACAGACTTGTGTTTATCATATTTACCACAATAGCCTCTTGTACGGATTGTAGACACTCAATGACTATTTATAGAATGAGTAAGTGAATACATTTTTTAATAATAAGCTTGCATCAGAACCATTTAGTATTTTACTATAGATATTTTTAAGACAAAGAGAACATTGATTTGACTGAACTAGCAATAAAAATTTTACTTCAGAAAGATGTAGTTCTTTCTCCTTTTCAGTCATCTCAGTAAAACATGCTCCCTCCCCCCAAATTGACAATATATAGAAAATACATTTGTGCCACAAAATCAAGGTGATACACTTCTATTACACTTGCACGTTTCAAGTTTTGGATGTATCATAAGGAGACCGTCTAGTCTTCCATCAACTGCCTACATATCTAATAGTTCCAATAAGTCATTTTTCATTTCTCATGAGGTAAAAAAGGACATAGTTTGTGTAGTCTTTGAGCATAAAAATAATACTGAGTGAAACAGGAGTGTATCAAGTGATCAACTAGTAAATGTTTAACAACCAGTTGGGTCCAGGGAGAGCAGAGCTATGACCTGCAGCTCTTGCTGGTTTCCATAATGTAAGTACTCCCACCAATTCAAGCTGACTGTGCTCAATAAATGATTTGCAAAACTCTTGGAAATTTAATAATTGGCTCTTATAAACCCATGTGATCATCGCTAGCATACTACTGGCTGTATCATTCCACAAAATACCCATATTTTTCACATGTACTCACATAATCATTCACCATCACCCCGCAAACATGAAATTGTATAGGATACAGAATAAATTTGTTAACTTTCAAAAAATATGCTCTGCGCAAGATAACGTGATATGTGGAAAAAGAAAAAAAAGAACTTGTAGGTACAAAGAATATATGTGGCAGTTTACTGTGATAAAGTTATTTTATAATTATTTGAGTTCCTCCTTCTGTTTCCATTTATATAGTCCACCCCATGGCAATTCCAGAGCTTAGACCTCATGTGTTTTACTTTATCTAAAACTTTTAAGTAGTTAGACTGCAAATGTTAAAAATCACAATAACACTTTCTCCTAATTGTTAGGGTTGATAATCATGTGCCCTTCTCTATCCCCCTACCCCTGCCACACACACACACACACACACACACACACACACACACACACACAGTTACTTGTCCACTTTGTAGTATACGTGAATGTTTACCATGAGCTACTTACTGAACTGATGGGCTCTGAAGACTCAGAAGGACACAAGCCCCAACTTCAAAGAGTTCACAGCCTTGTGAAGAAATAGACAAGGACAATTCTTAGCAGAAAGTTCTGCCTGACCAGATGGTGGTGCAGTGGATAGAGCGTTGGCTTGGGACACAGAGGACCCAGGTTCAAAACCCCAAAGTCACTGGCTTGAGCACGGGCTCATCCGGCTTGAGTGAGGGATCATAGATATGACCCCATGGTCACTGGCTTGAGCCCAAGGTTGCTGCCTTGAGCAAGGGGCCCCTGGCTTGGCTGGAGCACCCTGGTCAAGGCACGTAAGAGAAAACAATCAATGAACAACTAAGGTGCCACAACAAAGAATTAATACTTCTCATCTCTCTCCCTTCCTGTCTCTCTCACTCATTCACTCACTCACTCAACTCACTCACAAAAACAAACAAACAAACAAACAACAAAAAAAAAGAAGGTCCTGGGATGGAGGTAACCTAGTTATTCACATAATACCTGAAATATTACATGTAATACCACCAACACTGAAGAAGCCAACACTGAAGATGTTGGCTTAAAGAATGAATAGGAACTGACTGAAAAAAAGTAGGCAAAAAACATTCCAAGGAGAAGGAAGAGAAATAGATTAGGTGTGTGTAAGGTGCAGTCTTGATGGACGTAATTGAACAGAATATAAGAGGAGCATGGGAGGAATTCTGAGGCTGTGGAAACAGGCACTGACACAGGCATTGACACAGGTCAGGTTCCTAGAGATCCTTGTGTGCCACCAAGGAGCCTTGCTTTTATACTGAACACAATGCATCAGGGAGTACTAATGGCTTTTAAGTGGGTGAGAGGTGAGATTAATGCCTTAGAAAGATTATCCAGTACGTAAAGACACATGCAGTCCATGTTCATTGCAGCATTATTCACAGTGGCCAAGACATGGAAATAACCAAAAAGCCCTTCAATAGAATACTAGATAAAGAAGATGTGGCACATATACACTATGGAATACTACTCAGCCATAAGAAATGATGACATCGGATCATTTACAACAAAATGGTGGGATCTTGATAACATTATACAAAGTGAAATAAGTAAATCAGAAAAAAACAAGAACTGCATTATTCCATACCTAGGTGGGACATAAAAACGAGACTAAAAGACATTGATAAGAGTGTGGTGGTTATGGGGGGTGGACGGAGGGAGAGGAAAAGGGGAGAGGGAGGGGCACAAAAAAAACTAGATAGAAGGTGACGGAGGACAATCTGACTTTGGGTGATGGGTATGCAACATAATTGATTGACAAGATAACCTGGAAATGTTTTCTTTGAACATATGTACCTTGATTTATTGATGTCACCCTAGTAAAATTAATTTTTAAAAAAAAGAAAGATTATCCAGGCCACAGTGAGGACACTGCCTGGGAGGTGAAAGAAGTAGGTGAAAGACCACCTGCTGGGATCATGTCCCTGAGCCCAGGAATCAACTCTCCTTCCATCACCATTTTTCCCTGAGTCTTCTGCAACTCCCAAGTCACTTCTTTTTATATTGAAGAAAAATGATTCCAGTCTGTTGTCTCATTTGGTCCCTAATGCTCTCTCAGGCCCATGTTCTCTAAAAATATTAATCAACATGAGTCAGCATTTTGCGTTATAAACTTCAAAGGAAAAACAACACAGGCTTAAAAAAGAGGATCAGATGCCTAGCACAGAGTTCAGTTTTACCAAGGGGTTATTACAGCTGTTCTGGCCATCTATTGCTAAATCACAAACGTCTTCACAAACTGCAATAATCATAAATTAGCTCTCAGGATTCTGAAGGTTGACTAGATCCAGCTAGTCACCTGCAATTCCAGCTTGTCATGCAGTTGCAGTTAAATGGTGGCTGGGAGCAGAAGCATCTCAAAGGCCTCTTCATTCACATGTCTGGTGGTTGTTTCTGACATTTGGGGATCTCAGTAGGAGCTGTCAAGTAGCCCTCCCTATGTGGACTGGGCTTCCTCAGAGCATGGTGCTGGATTCCAAAGTGAGAGGAGAGAAAGAGGGTCAGGCTATTTCTAATCTAGCCTAATTATTCACATAGTGTCACTTCTGCCAATTTCATTCTTCAGAAGTGAGTCACTCTTACACCATTCACAAAAATAAACTTAAAATAGATAAAAGGTTTCAATGTAAATCACGAAACCGTGAACATCTTGGAAGAAAACATAGGCAGTAAACTCCCCATACCCCTCGTAGCAATATTTTTGCCAATTTATCTCCATGGGCAAGTGAAATAAAGGGCAAAATTAACAAATGGGATGATATCAAACTAAAAGGCTTTTGCACATCAAAAGACACCATGAACAAAATAAAAAGACAACCCACACAACGGGAAAATATATTCTCCAATATGTCTGATAAGGAGTTAATAACCAAAATTTATAAAGAACTTCTAAAACTCAACGCCAGGCAGGTAAACAATCCAATTAAAAATGGGCAAAAGAACTAAATAGACACTTTTCTAAAGAGGACATACAGATGGCCAATAGGCATATGAAAAAAATGTTCAATGTCATTAACCATCAGAGAAATGTAAATGAGATACCACCTCAAACCTGTCAGAATGGCTCTTATTAACAAATCAACACACAAGTTTTGGTGAGGGTGTGAAAAAGGTAATCCTCCTGCACTGCTGGTGGAAATGCAGACTAGTGCAGCCACTGTGGAAAACAGTATGGCCAGGAGTAGTCAACCTTTTTATACCTACTGCTCACTTTTGTATCTCTGCTAGTAGTAAAATTATCTAACCACCCACTGGTTCCACATTAATGGTGATTTATAAAGTAGGGAAGTAACTTTACTTTATAAAATTTATAAAGCAGAGTTACAGCAAGTTAAAGCATATAATAATAATTACTTACCAAGTACTTTATGTCGGATTTTTGCTAAGTTTGACAGAATAAATCTTTATAAAACTACATACTGTAGTTAAATCTATCTTTTTATTTATACTTGGTTGTTCCGCTACCACCCACCATGAAAGCTGGAATACCCACTAGTGGGTGGTAGGGACCAAGTTGACTACCACTGAGTATGGCGTTTCCTCAAAAAAATAATAATGGAACTGCCTTTTGACCCAGCTATGCATCTTTTAGAAATATATCCTAAGAATCCCAAAACACTGATTCAAAAAACGATATGCACCCCCATGTTTATTGCAGCATTGTTTACAATAACCAAGATCAGGAAACAGCCCAAATGTCCATTGGTGGACGAGCGGATAAAAAAGTTGTGGTACATATACACAATGGGATACTACATGGCTGTGAAAAAGAAAGAAATCTTACCTTTTGTGATGGCACGGATGGACCTGGAGATTATTATGCTAAGTGAAATAAGCCAGACAGAGAAAGACAAATATCATATGATCTCATTTATATGTGGAATCTAATGAACAAAGTGAGCTGAGGAATGGAATAGAGGCAGAGGCAGGGTCACGAGGAGCAGAAGGACAGCTGTCAGAGGGAAGGGGGATGAAGGGATGGGATCAGAGAAGGTGAAGGGATTAGTGAAATTATATACACATAACACATAGATACAGCTAACAGGACAGCAAATCCCAGAGGGAAGAAGGGAGGGAGTTAGGGGGAGGGGGGTAAAGAGGATATAATGGGGAATAAAGGGGTGGGGGTGAGGGATTTATATTCAGTGGGACACTTGAATCCATGTAAACACAATAAATTAATAAAAAAATTTTTTAAAGTGAGTCACTATGGCCACTCTATATAAAAGGAGAGAAGACTTAGAGTCTGCCTTTTTTTTTTGTGTGACAGAGACAGAGAGAGGGACAGATAGGGACAGACAGACTGAAAAAGAGAGAGATAAGAAGCATCAATTCTTTGTTGCGGCACTTTAGTTTCTCACTGATTGCTTTCTCATATATGCCTCGGCCAAGGGGCTACAGCAGAGCGAGTGACCCCTTGCTCAATCAAGCCAGCGACCTTGGGCTCAAGCTGGTGAGCCTTGCTCAAACCAGATGAGCCCGTGCTCAAGCTGGCGACTTTGGGTTTCGAACCTGGGTCCTCCGTGTCCCAGTCCAACACTCTATCCACTGCGCCACCACCTGGTCAGGCCAGAGTCCACCTCTTGATGGAAAAGTGTCAAAGAATTTGCAGGCATCTTTTAAAAAGATCATAATCACTTTCAGGGTTTTGATCAATGCAGGGGACATCCATCTTCATTTCAGTGCACCATGCAGGAAGTGGCCAAATATAACCATAACCGACAGTTTCTAGAATACATTGAAAGGGAGCAAATTGCCCCATCTAGCCATCTGCTAGAGAGTCAGGTCTCAAAAGATTTGACTAAAAGATAAATATATAAAGTAAAAGTTGAGACCAGGTCATAAGGGACCCTCTTAAGAAGCAAACATGTAAGGGGTAGTAGAGAAAGAACCCAAGCTGTTCCTTTAGCACAAAGTGGGATAGGCTAATTCAATTTCCTTACTCATAAGTTTAAGGCATTAATTCAATTTCCAAAGAGAGATGAATCTGAAAACTAACAGCAAAACCTTTTCACTTTGAGATATATACATTATATAGCAAGTTATAAATATTTGTCACTAGAGATTACGTGTTGAATAATTCTCCAAAAATTCTTTTTATCGCTTTTATCACCTTTACAGAGGTGATGCGCATATCCATATGGATACTTGGAACTCAGAGTGAATAAAACTAAATAAAAGCTTCCCTAAACAGAGTTTTCTCTTAACAAGATTTATTTCTATCAGGTGTTATATACTTTACACATCTACTTTATAAGCTGAGGAATATTTAAAATTCACACAGCTTATAAGGAGGTTACACTCACATAATTTATACCTGAACATCCAACAGTTGTTTTATTTTTTTTAGTTCTAAATAGAAGAGGGGAAAAGTGAACACACTAGTTGTAAGAGAAAGGCTGAAGGGAATTATTCCTTCTACCTGGTTCTGACAGTGCTCATAAGAGGTAAAAAGAAAGCACATCTATTTTTAAGCCTTTATAAATTGCCCAATTTCTCAGTCTGTTCTTCAAATAAGGCAACTTGGGTTAAAAATAAATAAATAAAAATAAAATCAGAGACTAGTCCCTTAATCAGCAATTCTTGGTAGCCATATATTTATTGATCTTGTAAAGATTGTTTTGATATAGGATTCTCAAATTTTAAAGCTCGTAAGATTCATCTCTAGAACTTACTACCATGCAGATTCCGGGGTATAGTCACAGAGGTTGGGAGTCAGCAGCATATTTGAGTGCCTGCAGAGTTGATTGGTATTCCAGGCAGAAGGGATACAACCATGAACAAGACAAAGTCTCTGCCTTCATAGAGCTGACATTCTAGACAGGGAGATGGGCAATAAACAAATAAGCACATGATATAATTTCAAGCAATGATGTGCTATTTAAAAGAATAAGCATTCTAAGAAGGGAGAATACTGAGCGATACGGTCTAATTTATTTTAAATGGAAGTGTCTTTATTGTTTAATAAATGTAACACATCTAAAGAAAAAAAAACTGTAAAACGCCATATGTGTAAAATAGAAAGCAAAAGTTTCTTGAGAGATAAAAATCACTAAATTTTACCCATTTCCCTATGCTGCTCCTTGAAAAGAAAACTATAGAAAACATTTGAATATAATTGTGCAGAGATCCTCAGATTCATTTGTTCACTTGGCTGTTATTTATTGAACACCTATTATTAGGAAAAACAAAGCAGTGTGAGGCAGAGACTCGGTGGCAGGTCCGAGGCTGACAGTCTTTCTAGTGGGATAGAAACCCAAGTACGAAATAAATAACTAATATAATTTCAGGTTGTGATAAATGTTATAAGGGGAAAAAAGGAAGCTGGGATGGAATAATGTTCAAGTTTAAATTAAAAGGTGGTAGGGAATAAACAGAACCAAGAGTGAATTCTTAGCAAATAAAAGCAAGACAGTTTATACCAGAAACCCCATAAAAACAACAGTGAGTAAGGATAAAGGAATCTTAAAGTGAAGAAAGGAACCAAGCGAGCTCTTGTCAGCTGACCTTGACTTTCTCACTCCAGTTTGAGGTCTTGTCCTAGGGAGTTGATAGGTACCTGGGAAGCAACCTGGGGATCCTGGGGTGAAATAAAGTCTTTGAATGACAGGAATGGAAAACCTAATTGAGAGTCAACAAGACAGAAATCAAGAGATGACTGAAAAGAACAAATATTCTGAAAACTGTCTCCAACCTGGAAAACTTAGTCCAAGCTCCTGCCTTCTCTCTCTGAACCATTCCCCTCTCACCTCCCCACTTCCCTCAACACCTCCTGTCTCATCCCTGTAGTCACTCCATTCCCTTCTCTACCCTGCAGCCTGAACAAAGTGTTTAATGTGGGTTTGTTTTGTTTTTTTGACCATCAGTCTAAATCCTGACTGGGCTCTTCCAATCTGGCCTTCAGTTCTGGGGAAACCTTTAAAATTATTTCTCCCCTTCATTTTAAAATCTTTTTTTCTACTGTATAATATAGTGCTTAAAAACCAAAAGTTTTAGTGTAACATATATTTATAAGTAACAATCTCTGTCCAGTGTCCACTACTCAGGTCAAGATTAGAACACCACTGGTAGAAGCCTGGGGAGACTGAGAGAGGACAGTCGGGTGGGCCTCTCAGAAAGGCGACACTTGCTGAGAGATCTGAATGAAACCTGAAGATCTAGGCAGGAATGACATTCCAGGTAGAAGAAACAGTAAGAGCAGAGTCTCTAAAATAAGAAAAACCTTGACATATTCCAAAAGCAGCAAGAAGGCTCATGAGGCTAAAGCAGAGTGAGGGAGAAGCGCGGTTGAAGACGAGGTCAGACACAGGCACAAAGCAGATAGAGGGCATCACAGACTAATGACAAGGAATCAGAACCTCATTTTGAGTGTGCTACAAACCACTGGAAGATTTTGAGTGCTGAATTATGTGATATAATAAACCTTCTGAAATGATCATTCTGGTTTGTATGTGGGAAATTGACATATAATATAATGAGGGTTGTGGGCGACCAGCAGTCTAGAGAGGAGATGGTGGTGGCTAGAGAAAGAGTGTTTGAGATTAAAGTGATTGGATCCTAGGTATTTTATAAGATAAGCCAACAGAATTTGCTGATGGGTTGGCTATAGAGCATGTAAAAAAGAAAAAAAGGAAGGAAGGGAGGAAGGAAGGAAGGAAGGAAGGAAGGAAGGAAGGAAGGAAGGAAGGAAGGAAGGGAGGGAGGGAGGGAGGGAGGGAGGGAGGGAGGGAGGGAGGGAAGGAGGGAGGGAGGGAGGGAAGGAGGGAGGGAGGGAGGGAGGGAAAGAGAGAAAGAGAGAAAGAAAGAAAGAAAGAAAGAAAGAAAGAAAGAAAGAAAGAAAGAGTCAGAATGACTCTGAGGTTTTGAACCTGAACAATTAAATGTGAAATGGTTCCATTAATTGCATTAAGATATCCTGGGGAAGGAGCAGGTTTGAAGACATGGACATAAGAATTAAGTTTGAAATGCATGTTAGATATTCAAGTGAAGACGTGGAGGAGGCATCAAATGTTAAAGACTGGCATGGGGAAGGGGGATCAAAGAAACTCAATAGTGAAATTGTTCACCTCAGAAGTGAGGATAAATTAAGAGAGCAGAGGAGAACCCTTTGGTTCTCCACAATTTATCAATAAGGAAAGGGGGAGGGGAACCAAAAAAATATAAGCCAAGGCAGCATGTTGTCTCTGAAGACAGTGAAAAAAGTTTTGCAAGAACAAGAAAGGCTGAGTAAAGGCTGCTGGGAAGATAAGAACTGACCATGGGGTTTGACAAAACTGAGATTATTAGTAACCTTAATAACCATAAGAAGATCAGTGTCTTGGAGTAGTGAGAACAAAATAGTAGGAATAGCCTGATTGAAGCTGGCGGGGGGGGGGGGGAGAATGAGAAGAGAAAGTATAGAAAGTTTTCCTAAAAGAAAAACAAAACTATGGGACAGTAGCTACATGGGAATAAGGTATCTAGAGAACTGTGTCAGGGCTGGAGATACTGTCCCACGTTCGTATGCTGAAGGGAATGGCCCAGGAGACAGGGAGGCCGGGATAGTGCAGGAGATCCAGGGGAGTAGCTATGATGCGATGCACTGTCCTTGAGTGAATGAGAAGGAAAACCCTCAGTACGCAAGGGGAAGAATCACCTTACATAGAAATAAGGACAATTCACCCATCATTACAGGAAAAAAGATACAGGGACATAGGTTTCTTTTCATGACCCTGGGTGATTTTGGTGTGAGTGCCCCTAACCCCATTTTGAGAAATATTAATTTAGATAAGTACTTCTTATACAAGGAAAGAAAATAGATTCTTTCATGCGTCAGTGTAAGGGAGGCATGAGGAAGTGGAGGCCAAGAGAGCAAAATGACTTTGCCAAGTACTGTTTTCACTTTAGTGCAACCCATGCTGTCCGCATCACCCCTGAAGCGGAGATGCAGCACAGAAACAGGAAGAGGTACCGCGATGGTTTGCTCCCCTACTCAAATACTATAGAGAGCACACTCTAGCCTGCCCCCTGCCAACCACCACCTCCTAAACAAAGTCAGATCCCTTTCCAGTTGCTTCAGATCAGCATGTCTAACATCCTTGAGGTCACTGACTGGAATGCAGATCTAATAAAAGTTTTAAACCTTGTCCTCAGAAAATAGTTGCACAGTGACTAGAGCTCTTTGGTTGCAACCACTTTGATTACACAAAAGGAAGTAATTTGTGGAAGATAAGGGGAGAGGTCACAGATACAAAGGGGAGGCTGATAAATTGACTTAAAAATTCGGAATTAAGTAATTCTAAAGGGACTTAGTTTATTTTAGGAATTACTCAAGGCAGCTGGTGGAGAATGAATAAACTGTAAATGATTTCAGTCTTCTGTTATTTGGATTATGACTCAAATTCCAAAATGTGACTGGTTTATTAATTTAACAAAGATCATGGACCTTGACCTGGACTAGAGAAGTGTGGACACTTTCAAATAGCCTTCCAGAGTGTATCTAAAGCAGGAGTTTTACTCCAAAAGACAATCAGGGTGATGCTGTCACTACAAGAATATGGAAGGCAGCACATTAGAATACCAAAAAATACCTTATGTTTAAACTACATATAAATACAACATTTTATATACAATTATGAAAGATTCATAAACCCTCCAGAACCCATAAGGTATCTTCTGGGATTCTTGCCCCAACCAAGTCAAGAACCCCTATTATAAACATAACGACTATATATTCTTGGTTATCACCTTAGTAAATACATGGAGTCCTGGATTGTTCTGGATAAAAGAAAGAAAGTAGTGGCTTTTCTTCCCCATCTCCTTCCATCCCTTCCAGTCTGAATAAGTTGGGTTGTTCACAACCATATGACAAAGAAAGATGGCACTTAACTGTTGGCCAGACTTCACTGTGACCCCACATGCTATAGGAAAAGAGCCCAAGTTCTGAAACAAGAGGATCTGGGTTTGAGTTCCACTCCTTCCAACTACGAACAAGCGAACTTCAGCTTGGCAGCCTCTTTGAGATTCAGGTCTTTTACATTAAATTTCTCTGCTTGCCTCAACAGATACTGTGAGGTTCACATTATTACCTCAGAATACATAGTGTAAACTATAAAGTTATGAACTAGTTTTATATATAATGTGTATGTCTATGTAGATACAGATCAAGATGTATAGATAGATTGATGCTAGAAAAATAGATAGATGATAGATTAAAAGATTAATAGATAGAAGATAGGCATATAGATAAATGTAGATGATTGATAGATGATAAATAGATAGAAGATAGATTTGATATAGATGATAGATAGATAGATAGATAGATAGATGATAGATAGATGATAGATAAGTGATAGAGTACTTCAGTGGCTGTCAATTCTGGTTAATGAAAAAAAATCTAAGACTTTTTTTTTAATTCAAATTCTCAGGTTTCTTCCTCTACCTATAAAATGAAAATCTCCAAGAGTGAGGATATATGTGCAAGCTTCTCACATTATTGTGAAGTTAACTAGATTTGGGATCTATCACATTTCAAATCTTAACTATTCATAGTGATCTTCTGTGTGTTGATGACTGGAAAAAGTCAATATTACTACTTGTGAGACTATCTAGATTTGGACTTAATAAGGAAATATACTATTAACTTATTCTATACCATAAATACAGACAATCATATACAGTATAGTAAGAGAATCCTACAGCCCCACTGAGGAAATGCCAGTGTAGCAATAACTTGCTTAGAACAAATTCTGCTCTCATTTATATGCTAAGAACCATTAAAGTAACATTTTATAGCTCATAATCATTATAAGCACCACCGATTTATGAATATGGCTGTTTCCACAGTTTCAAAAACTTTGCAGAGAAGTCTGTAGATTCCTGTAGTCCTTTACTATGGAGATGATATAATGTATTCTTCAGTTGGGGGGAAATGAGAAAAATGAATGAGAATGTAATATACAAAAAAATTTAAAGGTACAGAACTTAGCCACAACATTTTCTTTAACATCAGAGGTGGCTTATGATTTTTTTCAGTCTTCTTATAGAAGAAAGAAATCGCAAAGCAGAGGAGACTTTCCAAAAGCACACTGAATTCCCTCAATCTTCTCCAGTCTCAGCTCTGCACTGTTTTATACTAGATCTTAATAATGTCCTCACCCTGTTTCATATTTTTTTAAATGTTAAATCTTAATAACATAGGTCATGGATAAGCAGACAGAGGTCCTGTGACCTTTCTTGTGGTGAGTATTACGTTTCCTTCCTGAGAGTGATGTTGACCCTAGTTCTCTTGTCCTGAGAGAATGAAGGTACAACATTTCTCCTGAGCGCTTTGTCATAACCTTCCCAGGTGGCTGCTTCCAGACAGGAGCACCAGCCGCTTCCTTGCTGACCTCTCCTAGACAGAAGGCCATCTAAGAGATGCCAGGTGGAGTCAGGAGCATCATACATCAAGATGCTGATTCTTGAATTAGGCAATAAAAACGTTTCAAGTTTTAACATTTTACACAAACTGACTGAAATTGTAAATTAAAAAATGAATATCTTCCTTGTATAACCAGGTTATCCCCCTTATAGGTTCAGGGGCAAAAGGCCCCAGAGCTGCAGCATGCACTGGAGCCCCTCACCACAGATTAGAAAGGGCTCAGTCTCTCCTCCTGGACCCCCTTCTCTGAATGTTCAATAGTCCCCTAGACTGCTTTCTGGAGTACCAAGTTCCAGCTGATCTACTCTCAAATCACACTGAAACCAGAATTTATACACGTTCCCTTGAAGTTGGTAGAAACCCAGTTGAAAGAAGGTTAGGTTTTCCCAGAGCTAACACTTTGCCACTAAAAGCAGCAGTTAATGCTGCTTTTGCCACCAGCATCTAGATAGCACATTGGCCCCTGATGTTGTCACTAATTGCCAATACTCTCACCAGTATTTGAGTTCACGGCCACCACTGGTGGTTTTCACTCTGTTGTTACCACTGCGCCACCTCAGGTCAGGCTCAATAGGTTTTTATAACTGACTTTTGTGGCATCTCAATCTCTTTTGTCCTACAGATCCCCTGGGTTCCTAATACTATTTAGTTTGCTCTTGTCTTAGCCACCTTTGAGCTCCATCTTTAAGGTACCTGAAAGAAACCAAGTGTGACTAAGGGCTGTTAATAGATTTTATCGCTTTGGATGATAAACTGTAGTTAATAGATTCAGTACATTTTTGTGCATGTGCGTGTGTGTGCACAGACACACACACACACACACACACACACACGGGAAAGAAGAAATTACAGCAAGAAAAAAACGTGCAAGGGTTCTCTTTGTGATGAGACTGCTATACACCCAGGCAGTTCCATACAGAATGGCAGATTAAGTATAAGGTTATCCAGGAATTAACAGTCGTCCTTGACATTGTATACAGCCCAACTCCTAACACTTAGTAGCAGTAAGCCTCACAATGGTAAGCACAAATGTGAGTACCTCCAAAGTAGATAAGTAGACAGGTAAATCTTTTTTATGATTGTTGACCTTTATTATTTCAACATGGTGTTTTATTATATATGGACCCTAGTAGGTTAGAAAATAAATCTTAATAATAACAAAATTCTACATTCTGGCCAATGTGTCCTTATTTGATATGTATAGAGTTTTAAATGCATAACAATGGCAAAATTTGCTCAAGGTTATTCATTGCTAATGTTTACTCTATAAAATGCCTGAAGGCATGCTCAGTATAAAGGGTATTATGTAAAATATTACATATTTTTTCCATTTTTGTTGCTAATCTAATAGCTAAAATACCTTCTGGTATGGTTTAAAGTAAGAATAAATCACTTATCAGCGTCTTTTATGGATAAACAGCAATGAGGTAGCAAATAAAAATCAATAAGATGTTTCTATTGCAGATAAAAACCATGTTTTATTTAATAATTTAAGCATAAATACAACAAAATATCATCAATAATTTTTAAATTTATCTTCATATATGTTTTTTGTCTTTTTTACATTTTCAAAAGTAAACTTTGATTATATTTTCATTCTGTTGTGCAGTAGTACTCAAATTATGCATGGGTTGTGCTTTTATGATTTTTTTTCTTCTGTGAAATATAACAGTTGCATGCACAAAATAACAATGTAGAATTTAAGAAAGTATCACAAACAGAAGATGAATCTAACTATAATCTACAAGTAAACGCTGTCACTATCCCAACAGCCTCCGACCTGTCTACTGCTGGAGCACTAACCACCCTCCGCGGAGGATTACTATCCTCACCTAAGGATAATAATCACCTTCTCACCTGCTTTCAATTTTTTTTAAATAAGTTTTTATTTTTTTTTATTTTATTTTATTTTTATTCATTTTAGAAAGGAGAGAGAGAGAAGAGACAGAGAAGGGGGGAGGAGCAGGAAGCATCAACTCCCATATGTGCCTTGACCAGGCAAGCCCAGGGTTTTGAACCGGCGCCTCAGCATTTCCAGGTTGACGATTTATCCACTGCGCCACCACAGGTCAGGCCTGCTTTCAAATTTACCACCTAAGCTTGCACTCCCTAAACCCTAGACTTTTTTTTTTAATTTTATTTATTCATTTTTAGAGAGGAGAGAGAGAGAGAGACAGAGAGAGAAGGGGGGAGGAGCTGGAAGCATCAACTCCCATATGTGCCTTGACTGGGTAAGCCCAGGGTTTCGAACCTGCGAACTCAGCATTTCCAGGTCAACGCTTTATCCACTGCGTCACCACAGGTCAGGCCAACCCTAGACTTTATTTAGCTTTGCCTTCTTTTTGAACTTTAAATAAATGGACTTACACACCACGCATTGTGTCTGGGCTTTTTCACTTAATATTGCGTTTGGGAGAATCACTCATAATGAGAACGTATATATAATTCATTCTCATTGCTGAAAAGTATTCCATTGTATGAAGTAACACAATTTACTTAATCATTCTATTATGTATGGATATTTGGGTTGTTTTCAGTTTGAGATTATAAAACTGTGAAACTCCATAGGTGTATGGAGCAATAAATTTTTTAGTAAATCAATAGCCATCAGAAATGCTGTACAGTTCATCCCAACTCCACATCCTCAGCGCTAAGCGCTGTGAGGCTTGCACAGCTGTGAACATCATTACTAAGTAGATAAGTAGACAAATAATCTTCCTACATAAGTCCTGGCCCAGACATGCTAGCAGTTCTGTTGAGTATAATATTTCTGGGCAAGAAATTCCTGCATCACAGGACATATGTGTCATCAACTTTCCATAGATTATATATACTAAAGTGTTGTTAATACATACTTTCACCAACATTAAGTAGGTGCTTCTGCTGCTCTTCACCCAGACCTTAGTTCAAATTTATCTCCACTGAACATTATTTCCTTGCCATCCTAGTACAAGTACCTTACCGCTAACCATCCCCTTATTCTTTTAGTCGATTACTCTAATTGATTTGCTTCAAGCCACTTCCCACTATCTGAAGTCACCTTATTTGCTTTTGCTCTCCTCAATTGGGAAGTAAGCATCATGAGAAAGGGACTTTATCTTGTTCATGACTAATACATGATCTCTGGAACATAACAGACTCTTGATAAATACTTGAGTGGATAGTTGGAAATTTCCTATACATCAGAAATAGTCACAATAATATCAATAGAAAAGACTTTACAGAATATAAACTTTGAATCTCCTCTTTGCAAGGAACAATACTTTTTGAATAAGAGTTTCATGCTCCATGTAGTATGTTTAATAGTTAGTGATCAGGGAAATAATTAACCATTCAGATTTCACTGTAATATGGCCATCATGACATGTGTTGAATAATTTTCCCTGTCTTATGAACACAGTGGACACCAGCATTTCACAGTTGCTGTGAGAAAACGTATACCTACAAATCAAGGCTTCTTATTTTTTTAAATACAGTCCATAATAATCAATTGATATGTCTGTTCTAAATTATAATGCATAATTTCCCAAGGAACCTGGTATGTAATTGATTCTCTATCCTGAAGAAGCTATAGACCTATGATTTTTTATATTTATAGAATCCCTCAACCAATATTGTTGTCTTATTTTTAGCTAGCACTTGAAATAAAGGTTCATGAATCTTTATCATGTATTCCATTCCTCTGGAATAGAGAAGTAGTAGCATGTGACTTGGAATATGTTTATTCATATCTTTGCATTTCTACTGTAAGTTCATAATGACAAATACCCACCAACATAGCCCATCGTGAGCAACTTGTGTGACCAGAGCCATGACCAATTGAATCTAAATACCTGAAGCAGACAATGATGTATTAGACTATATTTTCACAATAACCTTTAAAAAATCAACACAATAGTCTATCTTAAAAGCTCTAAATAACCATATAATAATCTGCCCACATATTCAGAGATAAGTTTATATATAAGTTCTTCATTGCTCCATAGTTTCTTTCTTTCTTTCTATTTTATTTTATTTTTAGAAGCACTGACCATGTGACCTTACTACTGGAGCCACAGTAAATTGAACCAAGGATAGGTACCTGACTCAAGGCTGGCCAGGGGCATGTGAAATGGCATGAGACCTCTGCCAGCAGGGCCACTCTACTTGGGAAAGTAAGAAACTAAATAATTCAGGTTATCTCTCTTGGAGACTTTACATGCAGGGCATGTGTAACATTGCAGGAAGACTGGGGGACATGATACAATATGTGGTTTTAATTATATAACTTGGGAAATATAAATCATAGTTTTATTTCTTCTATAATCCTACAGATATTAAATTATTCATGAGGATAGAAAATAAAAACTATGAGCATTATCTTTTTCAGAGATCTACTAATCTCTGATTTAAGACCTTGTGCACTAAATTCTGCTTGGACAATGACAAAATCATCAGTTGAAAGGGAAGGCAGAGCAAACAAAACACCAGAGAAAAGGCAAGAAGCATGGGTAATAGAAATCTTAAGAAAGCAAAAATTGCCTGACCAGGTGGTGGCGCAGTGGATAGAGCATCAGACTGGGATGCGGAGGACCCAGGTTCAAGACCCTGAGGTTGCCAGCTTGAGCGCGGGCTCATCTGGTTTGAGCAAAAGCCCACCAGCTTGAACCCAAGGTCGCTGGCTCCAGCAAGGGGTTACTCGGTCTGCTGAAGGCCCGCAGTCAAGGCACATATGAGAAAGCAATCAATGAACAACTAAGGTGTTGCAACACGCAATGAAAAACTAATGATTGATGCTTCTCATCTCTCCATTCCTGTCTGTCTGTCCCTGTCTATCCCTCTCTCTGACTCACTCTCTGTCTCTGTAAAAAAAAAATAATAATAAATAAAATTAAAAAAAAAAAGAAAGCAAAAATCAGGAGCTAGCAAGTGGGAGAGTAGAGAATGCTAGTTGTAAGAGCTAAAGAGGTAGTGAGTGAGCGCTGCGGACCAGCGTGGCTAGTAATTGTCCAGGTCCTGAGTGAGAATGGTGTGGAATGAAGAAAGAAACTCAGGGAGAAAAAGGATGGAATTGGGAGGTTTCTTTGCACAATCAATGGCTTGCAAGAGCAAGTCTTCACCCCCAAACCGCTTTATTTATAAGGCAGAGCAAAGTCATTAGCAAATCAGAGATATATCTCTGATACAAAGTCATGTTTCCAAGGCAACCCAAGAATTCTCCCAAGTGCAGAAAACCCTCCACCCTGCATAACATCTTAACTTCACAAAACAAAGGGTAAACATAGCTAACATGGAGATGGGGAGAAAGGCATGTAAATTGCCTTTACCAACTTAAACAGTCAGAGGTTGTGGAGAAGAGCTTAGCCTTTAGTTTAAGCCTTAAACTGAGAGGGCTTTGCCAGCTTTCAGTCTCCCACAACTGAGAATAAAAAAGCAGAACCATTCTTTTTTTTTTAATTTAGAAAATTAAATTTAAATGAGGTGACATTGATCAATATGAGTACACAGGTTTTGGGTAAACATTTCTATGGGATTTGAACTGTTGACTGTGCTGTGTGCCCATCACCCAAAGTCAAGTCATTTTCTTTCACCTTATATTTGTCCCTCCTTATTCCCTCACCCCTCAAAAGCAGAATCATAGTGGTGAGATACTAAGATAAGTAACAATACTGCTAAAGAGACAAAAACTATCATGAGAATCCCACTATATCACAAAGGTTCTTACAGTTTGATGTGAAGTCCAATTGTGTGGCCATAGTATTTAGTGGTCTTCCTTTCATCAGAAATATGGTGTGCACAACAATCACCTGAGACGTAAATTAAAAATCTGCTAACTTCCAAACCCAAGAGTTTCTGATCTGATAGATCCACGACATTGTCTAGAAATTTTCATTTTATATATCTAAGCCTGATGAATCACCCCTTAATAAACATTAATTTAAGCCATCCTGAGATTGTATATGTTTTTTGCAACTGGAAAGAAAAATCTACCTAATACAGTTCCCATGTATGACTTGAATTTTGCGATCATAGCCCAGAGTTCTATTTGAAAACACATTGCTGTATTGGTTTTTATAATTATTTTCACATTAAATCTGATTGTTAAGGATGCTACATTTCAAGTACAGCAGACCGTATCAGGCTGGTCCTCCACTGTTCCATCCAAGAACTCTGCTCCATCTAAACTCATTGATTCCCAAATACAGATCAAATATTATTTTTGTCTGAACCTACCCATATCTCATCCACCCTATCCCACTTAAGGAAATAGTGAAAAAGAAACCCAAGAGTTGGCCTGCTGGAATATTGGGGGAGGACAGTGTTGGCACCCAAAGACTGAGTTCGGGGGCTGGAATGAAAACTACAACTTTTTGCTAGAGACAGTCTACAAGATCAAAAATCAAGACAATAGCCAAGTCAAAGTCCACTGGTGAATACCGAGTTGTAAAACCAATGCAGAAGTGGGAGGCAGGATTCAGGGCAGAGGTCTCAGAGCTAGAGGGATATAATAGGCAGAAATAGAAATAGAGTCTAGGTTAAAGGTACCAGGCAACCCCAAGCCAAATGGCACAAACACCACTGGGTAGTTGTGACTTAAATTCATAGGCTGATGGGTACATGATGAATAGGTGACTCAAGCCAGATCAGAAACCTGTGTAAAAACCCATCTCCTAACAACTTGTCTATTTCTCAGATGCTTGTAGGTCTGGAAATTTCCCAAGATAGCGTTTGTCCAGATACTATTTGTGGGCAGAATTCCCTTGTGCCATTTGACTGGGAAATACCATTTACTTTGTGGATTGATGGCTCAATGTCTTCATTGTAAAATGAGAATTATAATAGCACCTAATCTATAAATTAGTGAAGATTAGAAGAATTAATACATGACATGAGATAATGTATATGTGCCTGACACTTACCAAGCACCAGAAAGTTGTTGATTACTGCTGTACCACTGTTATTGTTCATTGTTATTGTTGCTATAATTAACTGTTATCTGTGTACAATCAATTCTCTTGCCATCATTCTCCTTTATGCTGGATCTTTTCACACTGACTTCTTGCCAAAACCATACTTTCACTCTAGGATCTATATTACAGACTGAACTCCCTCTTAGAAATTTCCCTGTCCAATCCCAGTGCTTGACCCATACTGTGGTCTGAATGTTTGTGTTCCCACAAGTTCATACATTGAAATCCTAATGCCCAATGTAATGATATTTGGAGACATAGTATTTGGGGTGATTAGATAATGATGGCAGAGCCCCCATGAATGAGATCAACACTCTTATGAAAGAGACCCAAAAGAGCTCTCTCGCCCCTTTGACTCTTTGAGACTAGAATGAGAAGTCTGCAATCCAGAAGAGGGCCAACACCTGACTATGCTGGCACACCAACCTCAGAGTCTCCAGCCTCCAGAACTGTGAGAAATAAATGTCTATTGTTTTTAAGCTACCGGGTCTGTGGTACCTTGTGATAGCAACCCAAATGCATTGACAACCCACTACCTACCACTTCCTGATAGACGGTGTTACCTGTGTATTCAGGTAACAGGTCATTTCATTCCAACTCACATCTTCAGACAGGACAAATTTATTTTCCATTCCCAAACACTTTTGATGAACTAACTGAGATACTTCTTGCTTCGTGAGCTTTACATAACCTAAAGCTTTTAGCCATTTTCTGGAATGCCTACTTTATGTAGTCTGAATAATTAGTCTACCAATTAATCACTTACCAATTAATCACTTGCTGTCTCATGAAATCTTTTCAATGAGTCTCTTGGACTGTTATTTGAATCATGTTTTATTATTTAATTTATCCCACATCTGACTTGTATACCCAATAAAATAGTAGCCCGCTAGATGATAGCAACCATATCCTATTTATCTTTGGATGCCCCATAGCTAAGCATCATGCTTTTCACAGAGCTCAATAAATTTATGTGATTTGATTTGAAATGCTTAAGTTTGAATACCATAAAAGGCTACACCATTCTACACACCGAGGAAGTCATTAAGATTTAAAGGGGCCATTGAGGACTAATCCTATAACTGAGAGAAGAGTAAATTGCTTACTTTTAGCATATGTGTTAACTTTCAAAGCCACTAAGGTTCCATTTAAGCTATTTACAAATAAATTACTAAAGGGATCCAGGTAGCTCTACAAGGTTAATTCCTTTCACTTCCCCCTAAGATCAAAACCAAGCCTCCCTTCCTTGTTCTGAGCAATCCCAGCCAAGTCCATGTATTGCTTATAAGATATTGAGAATTATATTTACACAGAGTAACCATTTTAACTGAACTTACGATGCTGAACAAAGCAGTTCTGTAAACTGCAGGATGCAGTGCACTGCTGGTACCCAGTTGCTATTGATTTACTATGTTACTAGCATCACTCCTCCCTTCTTCCCACCCCATATTCTAAGATGCTCATGTGTAACATGGGAAAGAGGAAGACAAATGAACTCAATTGCACTTGCTATTAATTGATGCTAGGACTGCACTCAGGAGTAGGGATACAAAAAAGATTTAAAACGTGAAAATATCACATCTGGTTTATGGAACTGCTATCCTTTGTGAGGGTGAAGTGGCTGGAAGAGGAGTGGGAAAGGAAACATATGAGTATAACATATGTGGTATATACTAATATAATAAGTGACATTCGCAAAGTGTTCTGGGAAAGAAAGTGAGGAGTCCTGCAAGCTTTGGAAGTGGGAGCAGCAGATACTCAAGCTATACCCTAGGGGTTATTAGGAATGCTGCAAGGGAGACAAGAGGGGAAAAGGCATTCCAAACAGAGAGCTACATAAAGCAAAGAAAAATGGTTTGACTGGGAAACAGCAAGGAAATGCAAGACAGAAAGAGACCTTAAGTAGAGGACTTTAACCTGAGCTCTGAATTTTATAGACCAAAAAACCTCCTAAAAATGAGCCCAAGGGATGATGGGTCATTTGAACCTGCATCTGTCTGACCTTTGTAAAATCTAGTGCTGAGTAAGTTGCATATTTAATAGAAATTTAATGCAAAAAGGAGGATTGGTGAGCAAATGCTGCTTAATTAGAAGTTCTTCACCAGTTGGGTTCATTTGTTCACTCATTCACTCACTCACTCAACATCAGCTGTGTACCAGATACTCACTAGGAAATAGGAAGCTAGCACTGCATACATAAACCAGGATCTTTCAGAAGTAACAAATTAGTGGGGGTTAGATAGTACACAGAAATGGGCCGTTGGAATCGGGCTTCTGCATTGTGGCAGGGGACACAGAAAGTGCAATGAAAGCTCAAAGTTCTTGGGAGAAACTTTGCTGCAGGTAGTAACATCTCTGCAGGCTAAACCCTGAAGGTTGAGAAGGAGTTGTCACTGTGCTCCACGAAGAGGTCATATAGCACACGTAGAGGTCCAAAGATAGACAACAATCCCCAAATAAGAGAATGCACTGTGCCTAGGGAGAACTAAAACATGTTCTATTTGAAAGTACAATACATATGATGTACGAAAGTAAGATGGGGCCCCTTCCTCCCATGCCACCCCTTAGTCAACTCCCACTTATCCTCTAAGTTGCAGTGGCATGTTACTGCCTCCCTTCCCTGACACTCTCAGAACCAGGTTCTCTTAACACCATGGCCTTTTCATCGTAGACTGTAATTGTGGATTTATTATCTGGCTTTCCCACCAAACTGTAAGCTCTTTGAGGACAGTTACAAGGTCCTGACTCACTGTTGCATCTCCCATACCTGGTACAGTGTCTTGCACAAATGTTTGTAGGGGTTAATGCGTGAACATTGTGGTAGCCTGAAAACCATCCCCCAAATGATATAATTCTAATCCCTAGGGCCTGCAATTATTATCTTATGGGGAAAAGGTGACTTTGCAGATGTGCATCAATTCAGAATCTTGGGAGGGGGGATATTATCCCGGATTATCTAGGTGAGCCTTAATTGCAAACACAAGTGTCGTTATATGAAAGATGAAGCAGGAGATTTGACTACAAACGGAAGAGGAAAAGGCCATGTGACCACAGAGGTAGAGATTGAAGTGATACAACCACAAGCCAAAGAATACTGGTAGCCATCAGAAGCTGGAAGAAAAAGAATGGATTTTTCTCTAAGACTTTGGAGGAAACACAGCCTTGCTGACACCTGGATGACAGCCCAGTGACAAGAATTTTAGACTTCCAGCCTCCAAAATATAACAAAATAAATTTCTATTGTTTTAAGCCACCAAATTTGTGGCAACTTGTTATAGCAGCCACATAAGCTAATACAAACACTGGTACACATCTTCTCCCATAAGGAAAGTTCTGGTGTTGCTGTTAGAAACTAATTCTTTTGGGTAGATTCCTAGAATTAGAAAGGTAGGCCAAAATATATAAGCATTTTTTAGACTCAATAAAGATTACTAAATTGATATCAAAAAATAATTTATATAAACACCAATAATGTAAGAGAAGGACTATTCACCATACTCTTTCCATCAGTAAATATTTTTTATTAATTTGTGTGCTATTTTGATATGTGAAAATAGTATTTGAATCTTATTTTAATTTATACTTCTTTGGTTGCAAATGAAGACAAATATTTTTCCAGTTGTTTATCAGTTTTATTTCTTTTGAATGTGTGTGAAGATAATTTTTAAAGAGAGATTTGTGTATATATGAGACAGAGAGAGAGTCAGAGAGAGGGATAGATAGTGACAGACAGACAGGAACGAACAGAGATGAGAAGCATCAATCATCAGTTTTTCGTTGCGACATCTTAGTTGTTTGTTGATTGCTTTCTCATATGTGCCTTGACCATGGGCCTTCAGTAGACCGAGTAACGCCTTGCTCAAGCCAGCGACCTTGGGTTCAAGCTGGTGAGCTTTACTCAAACCAAATGAGCCCCCGCTCAAGTTGGTGACCTCGTGGCCTCGAACCTGGGTCCTCCACATCCCAGTCTAACGCTCTATCCACTGCGCCACCGCCTGGTCAGGCTGTATATATTCTTTCTATAATAAAGACATTATACTTCTGTTTCTTAAATTTGCTAAAAATACTTTATCTTATTCTGTCATTTGTCAGTTTATTTAGGTTAGATTGAGGTGGTTTTTTTAAAGGAGCTGTGCAAAACTTTTATCTACATGAGTAAGACAAAGCTGTCTTTCCTTGTTGCATTCTTGTTTGGCTTCTAAGCTTAGAAATTCCTCTTCCCTTTCTAGAAACCTCATAAAAAAATAAATTCTGTTTTCTCTTATCTTATCTGTGGGTTAATTTTATATTTAACCTTTCTATCTGCCTGAAATGTACTTCTGTGTATGGTACAGAGTGAATAACTAAATTGATTGTTTTCACAATACATCAATGCTAATTGTTGCTCCATTTATTGAATAATCGGTTTGCCACTGCTTTGTAATGCTTCTTTATTATGTAGTAAAGTCTCATACATAATAGTTTGTGTTTCAGATCTACACATTGTGCTTCTCTAATCTGACTGTCTATTATCATATCAGTGTCGTGCAGTTTTAAATACCACATTTTGAAATTAGTTTTCAAACATGGTCAGTCTCAGCCCTGTCCATATTACTTCTTTTTTTGAAGTGTTTCTTTACATTTTTAATCTTTCAGTAACTTTTCAAAAATTGTTTTTAAAAAATTATTTATTCTTGTAAAACAAATTTATTTTTTAGTTTTTTCTACAACAGTAAGTATAGTTAGATTCATGATAAGTGCTTATAAATAGTAGCTATTATTAATACTGCTAAAGAATATCTTAAAACATTTTTTCTGCTTATTTGTTTTCTGTGTTATGTAGAGTAGTTCATAATTTTGCCAGTTTAGAAACAACTTAGTCCAAAAATTATAGCCAATCTTTTTTTTAGTAAATGAAATTATTGCTAGTATCTGAGACAAACACACATACACACACACACACACATCACTAAGCAGTATCTATTTTAAAAGATTTTGAAATACATGATTAAGAGAATGGTTATTCTCACAGAAAATGAGACCCACAGTCTTGTACATGATTCTTCTTCAGTTTCCAAAACTGCTGAGTTGTACTTGTCTTGTGAGCCCTAAAACCATATATGCACTTCAATAAAAAGTAGGTCAGTGGTGAGCTCTGACTAATGTAAGAAACCACTTGCTTCTATGTATTACTAAACATCTTGCTATAACTTTCAAAATACAAACACACAACATTGCTTATTAGATTTAGCTTATCTATTTGGCTCCTTTTTTAAAATTTATTTCTTACCATATATGAACAAAGCTAATCCTTAAGGATCATCTATTTTTACAGTTAAATGTTATCTATTTTCTATCATTTGCATCTTCTGTGAGCTAAGGGCAAGAAATACAAAAACTAACAAGACACTGATCCTGCCCTTAAGATGCTCAGACATTGCAGGAGAAGCAGACAAGTAAACTGCAATGAAACCCTGAGATGATGACTCACTTCCTGTAAATAAAGTCAGCAAAAGTATTCATCTTGAGAATAAGGTGGGATGGACACCACAGGGATCCCTCCTCCTAACCCTACTTCATTTTCTTTGAAATAACAATTGGTACCTTCTATAACAACAACACAAAATTTCAATGGACTATGGGAACATAAAGAATATGATATTTAAACTAGGCCCTAAACATTAAGTAAGAATTTAATTATTTTTATTATTGATTTTAATTTATTGTGTTTATATAGATTCTAGTGTTGCCCCAAATACATCCCCTCTCTCCGGTATTTCCCTCAACATTTCCCTTGCCCTCCTCCCCATAGCGCCCTCCCCCCTTCCCTTCAGGTTTATCCCATCCTATCATCCCCCTTCCCTCTGTTCTCTTTTCCTCTGGTCCCTTTGATCTCTCCTCTGTCGCAACTCCGTTCCTCAGTTCACATTGTTCATTGGATTCCTCAAATGAGTGAGGTCATATGATATTTTTCTTTTTCTGCCTGGCTTATTTCACTTAACATAATAGTTTCCAGGTCCATCCATGTTGTCACAAAAAGTAAGATTTCCTTCTTTTTCATGGCCCTATAGTATTCCATTGTATATGTGTACCACCGCTTTTTAATCCACTCATCCACTGAAGACACTTGGACTGTTTCAGATCTTCGCTATCGGGAACAATGCTGCCATAAATATGGGGGTGCATTTCTCCTTTTGAAACAGTGATATGGTGTTTTGGGGGTATATTCTTAAAAATGGAATAGCTGAGTCAGAAGGCAGTTTGATTTTTAATTTTTTGAGGAATCTCCATACTGTCCACAGTGGCTGCACCAGTCTGCATTCCCACCAGCAATGCAGGAGGGTTCCCTTTTCTCCACATCCTTGCCAGCACTTATTCTGTGTTATTTTGTTGATGAGTACCATTCTGACAGGTGTGAGGTGATATCTTATTGTGGTTTTAATTTGCATTTCTCTAATGATTAGTGATGTTGAGCATTTTTTCATATACCTATTGGCCATCTGTATGTCCTCTTTGGAGAAGTGTCTTTTCATTTCTTTTGCCCATTTTTTTATTTGATTGTTTATCTTCCTGGTGTTGAGTTTTACAAGTTCTTTATAAATTTTGGTTATTAACCCCTTATCAGACATATGGTCGAATATGTTCTCCCATTGTGTAATTTGTCTCTTTATTCTGTTCTTATTGTCTTTAGCTATGCAAAAGCTTTTTAGTTTGATATAGTCCCATTTGTTTATCCTGTCTTTTATTTCACTTGCCCATGGAGATAAATCGGCACATATATTGCTGCGAGAGATGTCAGAGAGCTTACTTCCTATGTTTTGTTCTAAGATGTTTATGGTTTCACAGCTTACATTTAAGTCTTTTATTCATTTTGAGTTTATTTTTGTGACTGGTGTAAGTTGGTGGTCTAGTTTCATTTTTTTGCAGGTAGCTGTCCAGTTTTCCCAAAACTATTTGTTGAAGAGGCTGTCTTTACTCCAATGTATACTCTTACCTCCTTTGTCAAATATCAGTTGTCCATAATGGTGTGGGTTTATTTCTGGGTTCTCTGTTCTGTTCCATTGATCTGTATGCCTGTTCTTATGCCAGTACCAGGCTGTTTTGAATACAATGGCCTTGTAGAATAACTTGATATCAGAAAGTGTGATACCTCCCACTTTATTCTTTCTTTTCAAAATTGCTGAGGATATTCATGTTCTTTTTTGGTTCCATATAAATTTTTGGAATATGTTTTCTATCTTTGAAGTATGCCATTGGTATTTTAATTGGTATTGCATTGAATTTATAAATTGCTTTGGGTAATAGAGACATTTTAATAATGTTTATTCTTCCTAACCATGAGCATAGTATATGCTTCCACTTGTTTGTATCTTCCTTGATTTCTTTTATCAATGTTTTAAAATTTTCTGAGTATAAGTCTTTAATCTCCTTGGTTAAATTTACTCCTAGGTACTTTTTTTTTTATTTTGGTTGCAATAGTGAAGCAGACTGTTTCCTTAATTTCTCTTTTTGACAGTTCATTGTTGGTATATAAAAATGCCTCTGATTTCTGAGTATTGATTTTATATCCTGCCACCTAGTTGAATTCATTTATCAGGTCCAGTAGTTTTTTGATTGAGACTTTAGGGTTTTCTATATACAATATCATATCATCTGCAAATAATGATAGTTTTACTTCTTCTTTTCCAATTTGGATGCCTTTTATTTCTTCTTCTTCTCTGATTGCTGTGGCTTGGACTTTCAGAACTATGTTGAATAAGAGTGGTGAAAGGGGGCACCCCTGCCTTGTTCCTGATCTTAAGGGATTGCTTTTAATTTTTGCCCATTGAGTATGATGTTGGCTGTGGGTTTATCATAGATGGTCTTTATCATGTTGAGGTATGTTCCCTGTATTTCAACTTTGCTGAGAGTTTCGATCATGAATGGGTGCTGGATTTATCAAAATACTTTTTCTGCATTTATTGAAATTATCATGTGGTTTTTCTCCTTCCTTTTGTTTATGTGATGAATCACATTGATTGATTTGGGAATATTGTACCAGCCTTGCCTTCTCTGAATAAATCCCACTTGATCATTGTGTATAATTTTTCATATATTACTGGATCTGGTTTGCTAATATTTTGTTGAGGATTTTAGCATCTAAATTCATCAGGGACATTGGCCGTAATTTTCTTTCTTTGTGTTGTCTTTGCCTGGTTTTGAAATCAGAATTATGCTTGCATCATAAAAGGAGCTTGGAAGTCTTCCTTCCTCTTTAATTTTATGAAATAGCTTGAGAAGGATAGGAGTCAGTTCTTTTTTTTTTGAATATTTGGTAGAATTCACTTGTGAAGCCGTCAGGCCCAGGACTTTTCTTTTTTGGGAGTATTTTGATAACTGTTTCGATCTCATTTGTTGTAATTGGTCTGTTTAGGTTTTCTGATTCTTCCAGATTGATTTTTAAAAGATAATATGTTTCAAGGAATTTGTCCATTTCATCTAGGTCATCTAATTTTTTGGCATACTGTTCTTCATCCTATTTTCTTACAATCCTTGGTATTTCTGTTGTGTCAGTTGTTATTTCTCCACTCTCATTTCTAATTTTATTTATTTGAGTCCTCTTTCTTTATTTCTTGGTGAGTCTGGTTAAAGGTTCATTGATCTTGTTTACTTTTTCATAAAACCAGCTCCTGGTTTCATTGATTTTCTGTATTGTTTCTTTAGCCTCTATGTCATTTATTTCCACTCTGATCTCTATTATTTTCTTCCTTCTACAACATCTGGGCTTTACTTGCTGTTCTTTTTCTAGTTCTTTTAGATGCAGGGTTAAGTTATTTTATTTTTTTTATTTTTTTGTATTTTTCTGAAGCTGGAAACGGGGAGAGACAGTCAGACAGACTCCCGCATGTGCTCGACCGGGATCCACCCGGCATGCCCACCAGGGGTGACACTCTGCCCACCAGGGGGCGATGCTCTGCCCCTCCGGGGCATCACTCTGCCGTGACCAGAGCCACTCTAGCACCTGGGGCAGAGGCCAAGGAGCCATCCCCAGCGCCTGGGCCATCTTTGCTCCAATGGAGCCTTGGCTGCGGGAGGGGAAAAGAGAGACAGAGGAAGGAGGGGGGGTGAAGAAGCAAATGGGCGCTTCTCCTATGTGCCCTGGCCAGGAATCGAACCCGGGTCCCCTGCACGCCAGGCCGACGCTCTACCGCTGAGCCAACCGGCCAGGACCCAAGGTTAAGTTCTTTATTTGAGCTTTTTCTAGCTTCTAAAGGTATGCCTGTAATGTTATGAACTTCTCTCTCAGTACTGCTTTTGCTGTGTCCTATAAATTATGAGTTGTTGTATGCTCATTATAATTCATTTCTAAAAATATTTTTATTTCTTCTTTGATCTCATTGTTAACCCATTCTTTATTTAATAACATGCTATTTAGTATCCAAGTGTTTGAGTATTTTTCAGTTTTTCTCTTGTGGTTGATTTCTTGTTTCATGCCATTGTGATCAGAGAAAATGCTTTATATGATTTCAATCTTCTTAAATTTGTTGAGACCGTTTTTGTGCCCTAACATGTGGTCTATCCTAGATAATATACCATGAGCACTTGAAAACGATGTATATTCTGCTGCTTTAGGGTTAAAGGTTCTGAAGATTTCTACTAAATCAAATTGATCTAGTGTGTCCTTTCAGTCTGCTGTTTCTTTGTAAATTTTCTTTCTTGAAGATCTATCTAGTAATGTTACTGGGGTATTGAAATCTCCTACTATTAGAGTATTGCTGTTGAATCTCACCCTTTATATTCATCAAAGTCCGTTTTATATATTTAGGTGCTCCTATTTTAGGTGCATAGATATTTATAATGGTTATATCTTCCTGTTAGATTGCTCCTTTTATCATTATGTAGTGGCCTTCTTTATCTCTTACTATAGCCTTGGGTTTAAAGTCCATTTTGTCTGATATAACTATTTCTACCCCAGCTTTTTTTTCATTTCCATGTGCATGAAATATTTTTTCCATCCTTTACCTTCAGTCTATGTGCATCTTTTGTTTTGAGGTGTGTCTCTTGTAGACAGCATATATATGGGTCCTTTTTTCTTATCCACACAGCTACCTTATGTCTTTAAATTGGATCATTTACATTTAAGGTTATTATTGATATGTAGTTGTTTATTGCCATTTTATTTTTTAAAGCTGTATTCCTCTTTTGCTATATTCTTTTCCCCCTTTGATCTGTTTACAACAGGCCCCTTAACATTTCTTGCAGCATTGGTTTTGTTGTAATAAATTCCTTACGTTTTTTTTTGTCTGGGAAGCTTTTTATTTCTCCAATTTTAAATGATAGCCTTGCTGGATAAAGTTGTCTTGGTTGTAGGCTCTTGTTCTGCATTTCTTTGAATATTTCTTGCCATTCCCTTCTGACCTCAAGTGTTTCTGTTGAGAAGTTGGATGTCATCCTTATGGGGGCTCCTTTGTAGGTGATAGCTTTTTCTTCTCTAGAAACTTTTAACATTTTCTCTTTATCTCTTAGCTTTGGTATTTTAATTATGATGTGTCTTGGTGTAGATTTTTTTTGGTTTCTCTTTAATGAAATTCTCTGTGCTTCTTGAACTGGTGTGACTTTTTCCTGCATCAATTTAGGAAAGTTTTCAGCTATGATTTGATTGAACAAAGTCTCTATCCCTTGTTCTTTCTCTTCTTCTTCAGGAACCTCTATGATGCAGATGTTATTTCTCTTCATGTTGTTGCAGAGCTCTCTTAGTGTTTCCTCCGACTTTTTGAGTCTCTTTTCTTTTTGATGCTCTGCTTCCATGCCTTCGTTTATCTTGTCCTCTAACTTACTGATTCGATCCTCAGCTTTATCCATCCTGCTTTTTATTCCTTCCATTATGGTCTGCATTTTTGATATTGTATTTGTCATTTCTGACTGATTCTTTTTATTATTTCAATGTCCTCCTTTATACTTGCTAACTTTTTATTTAGGTGTTCGTTATGTCCATCTATTGTTGTTCTAAGATCTTTCAACATCCTAACAATCATTGTTTTAAACTCTGTATCTGGTAATTTGGTTATATCTGACTCATTCAAGTCCTTTTCTGGGGATTTCTCTTGATTCATTTGTGTTGCATTTCTCTGCCTTCCCATTTTGTCTGTAAGAAGGGTGTGGCCACTGGAGTCCAATAGGTGTGGCCTCTTTGTTCCCTAGGTGTTGACTGTCTGTAGGCCTGCCACCCCCTGTGCCACTGCCTCAGGCGTTGGGGTATGGTGTTGCCTGCACTTGACCACTGCGGCTGTCACTGCAGTTTCTGCCTCTCCTCCACAGGAGAGACTGTGTTCACGTGCCCAGGCTTACAAGCCTCAGCAGGCCTCAGCCTTTGCCCCACCCCCACAAATGGGGCTGCAAGCATTGGCACCATGGGCAGGGCTGCGCACCTATGCTCAGCCATAGGTCTTTGTTCCCGGGCTTTTGCCTTGCCCCCATAGGTGGATCTGTGCTGTACATTGGGCTGCAAGCCCCAGCTCCACAGGCCAAATGGGGCTGTGTGACCGTGCTCAGCCACAAATCTCTGTAGTTCCCAGGCTTTCGTCTTCCTCCTGCAGGTGGGATTGCAGGTGGGACCACTCTTGCTCACCCAGCCCTGCAGCTGGGCCAGACCACTTTTATGTGCCCCTTCCCCACCTCCATCAGGTGAGACTGAGCTCACTCTGGCCCTCATTCATGGCTGTCCCTGCTTCCACCCCCACTGATGGGACTGTGCTTCTGTGTCCTGCCACCACCCACCCTCCGGCAAGCCCTCAGCAGTGTGGGTGGAGGTGCAGCAGCTCAGACCCTAGCACTCAATACTGTATTCCTGAAGGCTCCCTCCTTCTAAGCGACTCTGCTCTGAGTGTGGTGAGAGAACTTGTTTGGCTGATGTCCTGCTTCCCTTTGTTGGTATTGCTGGTTCCAGGGGAAATATTCACTTTGGATTTGGGGGGTGACTCTGCTCAGGGGTTAGGGTGGCTGCCCCTCAAAGTGTTTCTCCCTGTGCCTCCTAGATTACACTCTCTTCCTGATACTCCGGTCCTCTTAACTCTCCCCATCCCCCAGAGTCCCAGGTGAGTGGTTTTGAAAGAGGTTTTCTGCACGGTCCCTTTAAGAAGAATTCTGTGTCTGAGAAATCTGTCTCTCACAAACAGTATCCTGGCTTGTTTTGCAGCTAAATACTGTCCATATGCTTCTAGGCTCTGGGGCTTCAGGCTGGGGCTTTGTTCCTGGGGCTCAGGACCCTCCTCTCCACTAAACTCACTTCACGCCACGGGATTATTTCCAGGCTGCTGTTCTCTCCTGGGAGCTGGGCAGCCCTCTCCATGTTTCCACTTTTCCTACCAGTCTCACTGTGGCTTCTTTGGTGTTCCTTGGTTAAAGAGTCTTCTTAGTTTAGTCCAAAGTTGGTTTTTCCAGATGATGGTTTTTAAAATTAAGTTGTAATCCACTTTGGTTCTGGGAGGTAGATGTTGGTACATCCACCTACTACATCACCATCTTGCTGCCCCAAATTTTATTTTTAATGTAGAAAAAAATGAGAAGTATTTCAGGAAAATGGAACATGAGGATGTATTGGATCAAAGACAGACTTGTTTCTTCCCTGTCTTCACCTCCTAAACTATTCTTTCCCAATATTCTCCATCATAGTAAGGGACACTCAGTTACACAGCCCACAATGCATGGGTCAACCCTGATCCTTCCCTTACCCACATCTACATCCCACTGGATTCATTCCATCCATCAGTTATACCTCAAAAATATATTTTGAATACTTTCCATTTCTCTCTAATCCACTGCTGCCATCCCAATCTAAGCTACCATCATCTCTCACCTGGATGAATCCATCAACATCTGATTGATCTCCCTGCTTCTGACATGTTCTGGTCCAATCTAGTCTTCATGCAGCTGTCAAAGTGTTTTAAAACTTTGTGAATCTATGTAACTCCTTGTTTCAAAACAAACCCACTATCTGACCTGTGGTGGCACAGTGGACAGAGTGTCGACCCGGAATGCTGAGGTTGCCAGTTTAAAACCCTAGGCTTGCCTGGTCAAGGCACAAACAATAATCAATCAATGAACAACTAAAGTGAAACAACTATAAGTTGATACTTCTCACTCTCCCCCACTCTCTCCTCTCTCTATAGAATCAATTAGTAAAATCTTTAATGAACAAATAAATAAATGAATAAATAAAAATTTTAAAAATTAAAATAAATGCTCTACTTCCCAGAGCATTTGGGATATGCAAGTCCCCACAAAACCTCACTCAAACCTCTTCTCTTAGCCCATCCAGCCCCTCACTCCTTGGACTGTAGCCGCATTGACCTTTCTGATTCCTAGATCCTGCTTGACTCTCTTGTTCCCTCTTCTAGGAATGCTCTTCCCTTAAGTCTTCACATGGTTGCTACTTTATCTTTGATTTGGCTAGTAACTGTTACTTCTTTAAAGAGGTATTCCCTTGGACACTATATCTAATAAAGCTTCCCCCTTATACACATCTCATTCCCTACCACAGAATCATCTTCATTTCCTTTACAGAACTTATGACACAAATTATAAATATTTTGTTTATGTTTTTGTTTATTTATTTATTCTCCAGTTCCTCCTTTAGAATATAAGCTCCACAGAGACAAAAGCTATGACTGGTTGTCCCTTGCTGTGTTCCAGTGCCAAGCATAGTGCCTAGTACTTGGCACCCAATAAAAGATTGCTGGAAGGAGAGAAGGACAGAAGGACAGAGAGAAAGGAATGAGGAAGGTAAAGGGGGAGGAGAGAGGAAAGAAGGAATAGAGACAGACTATAGGTAACCAGAAATTAATGGTTTGATGTTCAGGACAACTTCAGAGCAAATTACATAAGAAGAGTAGCTTCAGATTTTGAAGTTTTTAAAGACATAGCAGAAGAACTTCTGTAAGCAGACATTTTGGATCTGCTTATGACACCAACACTCACATAGCTGAGAGAACTAAAGCTGGCAATTAAGGCTGGCAATCAGGATTTTTCAGCTCTTGCGGATTTAATAACCCTCAATTTGCAAATGCTTGTGCCAGAAAAACTGCATGTGAAAAAAATGTTTTAAAAAACATGAAAACAACTAATAAACAAGCATCAATGTTTGTCTAAATATCAGAAGAAGACTAAAAAGTAAAGAAAACATCTCAATAATTCAGTATATCCTACCAAAACAGCAAGGGAACATGAACTAGAATGCTTTGTTCAAAATAATTATGGTTGTACCAAAACTCACCTCTTTCTCCTAAGTCTGACCCTAAGTCTAGCCCTAGTTCTCGAATCCATTTCCTCTGGTAACTTACTACAAAGGTATTTCTTCTTTTTCTTGTGTTTCCATATCTTGCCCTCTCTGTAGGCTCCTTTCAGAAGTCCAAAAGAGTTCAAATTCCTGTTTCAAAATATACGCTTTTGGCTTTTAGTTCCCCACTAGCAATCCTGTCCCTTCTCAGCAAGCTCTTCAAAAGAATGGTCTTTCTTCCCTTGTCACTCTGCAGTGAACCATAGTCAAGATTCTGTTCTTCCGACTCCCCTGATGCACCGCTCTGGCAAAAGATCATGCCTGACATCCTGGTCTACTAGTCTCTTTGTATTCGAAATCTTGACTTCTCTTTATCACCTGACTATACTGATATCTCCCTGCATGGAACAACTCTTCCTTTGGTTAGCAGGAAGTATTTCTCTTGAATGCCATGCTATTCATCTTGTCACTTCTTGGTTTATTTTCCAGATTCCCTTCCTACCCAGTCTTCCAATATTGGTAATAGCTATAGATGGTTTTCCTATTGCTTTTCAATATTAACGTTCTCGTATGTAATTTTATCAATTCCTGCAGCTCCAACAGCTTGACACATACATGCAAATTAACACCCAAATCTATGGCTCTGTGTCACACCTGTCTTATATGGTCCAGAAATATGTGTTTACTGCTTAGTTTACTCGCAGACATCTCAAAATCAGCTCAAATTGGCACTCTGTATTTGCTCTTCTTTTGAATTTTCCCCATTTTAGTGAATGACCAATCATCTATCCCTTCATCCAAACCACTCTAAGGCTCTTGCTGCCTTCAATATAACATCCCTTTTATCTATTCACTATGTGATAGGCAGAGAAATTTTTTCTCAAACTGCAGTTTCTTTCATTTGCCCCACTTCTTTATACCTTTGTGTCTGCTCACCCACCCTCTTTGGCTTAAGTGTCTTAGTCCATGGAGATTTCTTTTTTTTTTATTCATTTTAGAGAGGAGAGGGAGAGACAGAGACAGAGAGAGAGAGAGAGAGAGGAGAGAGAGAGAGAGAGAAGGGGAGAGGAGCTGGAAGCATCAACTCCCATATGTGCCTTGACCAGGCAAGCCCAGGGTTTTGAACCTGTGACCTCAGCATTTCCAGGTCGACGCTTTATCCACTGCGCCACCACAGGTCAGGCCCATGGAGATTTCTTAACTCTCTCAACTCAATAAAATTGATGACTCGGCCTTATATTCCCATTGCATTCTATGCTGACAACTGTCATGCCACCCTAAATACTCCACTGCACCTAAAAATGATTCTACTATATTCTAAGTTCTCCTAACTTTATTTTAGATTCTTTGATGTCAGAAATGGAATTTATTCATCTTTCTACTCCTGGCATGAACATAGTATGCAGCATATAACTAGCAACAACATAAGTCCATTGAATAAGTGACTACTCCTTACATTGTCAGAAAAATAAAAACACCATCACAAAAGGCAGTCCTTCATTTCTAAAAATGGTAATAACATAGCACATTAAAAATTCACCACATCAACCCCTGGCTGGTTTTCTCAGTGGTAGAGTGTTGGCACCGGAGTATGGATGTCCCAGCATATGGTTCAATTCTGGTCAGGGCACACAGGAGAAATGCCCATCTGCTTCTCCACTGCGCCCCCTCTCACTTCTCTCTCTCTCTCTTCTCCTCCCTCCTGCAGCCATGGCTCAATTAGAGCGAGTTGGCCCCCAGGACTGAGGATGGCTCCATGGCATCTGTCTCAGGCGTTAAAAAATGTCTCCAGTTGCAAGGGAGCAAGGGCCCCAGATGAGCAGAGCATCACCCCCTAGTAGGCTTGCTGGGTGGATTTTGGTCGGGGTGCATGCAGGAGTTTGTCTCTGCCTCCCCTTTTCTCACTAAATTAAAAAAAAATCACTACATCAGTACTCATCTCTCTCTCAATGTTTGGTTTTCCCTTTAAGATACAGTTCTAACTATAGTAGTGTAGTATTCCAGCCGTCTGGGAACTACCAGTGTCGTGTGGAAAAAAAACCTACTCAAGACACAAACTTATCTCAAGAGGAAGAGAGAGGGAGGCTTGCCAAGGGAGGAAAAGGGAGACCTGCTGAATCTCCTTCTCCCTTAGCTTTCATTATCAGAAGCAGAACAGAGGTAATAGGATTATAAAGGAGGGACATCAGGTGACAAGGGAAGAATGATTAATGGCCACTTTGCTGTCATGGAGAAAGAGCTAAATTGATCAAAACATTCTTTTTCTTTTGCCAATTAATAAGCGCAATGGAAGGGGCAATTTAGAACCTCTAGGCCAGGGGTCTCAAACTCAACTCAGCATGTGGGCCGCAGAGCAAGATCACAGCCATTAGGCGGGCTGCACTAGGTCTACAAAAGGCAACTGTTACGCAACACTTTTCTCACTGCAGTTGAAAACAAAAAAAAATCGGTACAACAAGCACAATCGTACATGCAGTTTACTCAGTGTCACAAAACGACCAGAAACTGTAGTTCGCATCACAACTGCTGTTAACTAAGCTAATATCTAGTTAGGATGCTAGAGAAATGAAAAATACAAGTAGGCCCCTAGGCTTACTTAATTTTATCCAAAATATTTTGAACTTCGTGGATTAGTCTGCGGGCCGCACAAAATTGTTCGGCAGGCCGCATGGGCCGCGAGTTTGAGACCCCTGCTCTAGGCTAATTTTCTAAAGCCCATTCACAGGCATTCCTTTGTGTCTACACAAAGGTCACTCATTCACATTCTTGGTGTTTGTATCCAAGAGACATTCACTCAGGGTTTTAAACTAAAGTTCCCCAATCCAAGTCATGGAGGGTTCAAGGTTAGATGAGCGATTCCCTACATAATAGTAATGAAATATCAAATGCCTGCTGAATAGTATTTTCCAAGGCAAATGTAAAGCATGGGTTTTCACGATCACCTGTAGATTTGCTGTACAATGTAGCAAGACTCATTTGTTAACTGCAGTACATCTGCTCCCGCCCCAAGTACAGTGTGTCCGTAAAGTCATGGTACACTTTTGACTGGTCACAGGAAAGCAATAAAAGACGATAGAAATGTGAAATCTGCACCAAATAAAAGGAAAACTCTCCCAGTTTCATACCTATTCAGTGCAGTTCGATGTGGGCTCACACACAGAATTTTTAGGGCTCCTTAGGTAGCTATCCTGTATAGCCTCTACAGACTCGTCACTGACTGATGGCCTACCAGAACGGGGCTTCTCCACCAAACTGCCGATTTCCTTCAACTGCTTATCCCACGCAGTAATGTTATTCCTATGTGGTGGTGCTTCATCATAAACGCGCCGATATTCACGTTGCACTTTGGTCATGGATTCAAATTTAGCAAGCCACAGAACATACTGAACTTTCCTCTGTACCATCCACATCTTGACTGGCATGGCCGTGGCTGCTCCGCTGTATACACGGTGTTATGTCATCATCTGTGCATGCGCACATGCTGCCACATCATCCTACAGAAACTTGGAGGGTTTTCCTTTTATTTGGTGTGGATTTCACATTTCTATCGTCTTTTATTGCTTTCCTGTGACCGGTCAAAAGTGCACCATGACTTTACAGACACACTGTAGGAACAGTGTGCCCCTGCTTTGAATGCTACACACCTCTGGGCCCTGGGCCAACCATGTGCTCCTGGTGCATCAGATTGTAAAAAGCGAATAGCAGAAGCAGCATTATTTCACATTGACATTCCAGCCTTGGTCTGGAGCCGTGCTCATATTGGGGTTCTCCTGAAGGTGTTATCCAGTACTCAAAATCCAGCCTTATTCAACTTTCTCCTCCTTCCTGAATCTAGTTTGACTACCTGAATCTGACCTATATCTTGTTCTGACCTTGAGATCTTCTGTAAGTTAATTCCAAGAGAACATGGCCTATATCCTACAAGCAAATGGGAAACAGCAACTAATTAAGGGGGAATACACTGGAATTTGGTAGGAATAACAAGAACAGAGCCAGAATTGAGACCCACCAGTGAGAGAAGTCAGAGACCAAGATTTATAAGAAACTACTTATATGTATAGTCAAATCTCAGACCTGGTTCCTTAAAACCAGAGATGACCTGATTCAAGGGAGAATTCACTGGATAGAGTTTCAGAATTAGAGATAGGGAGAAAAGACCTGTCAGAATAAGAGGCAGGAGGGCATTTCAGAAATTGGCTTAATCCCTAATAACGTGTGTGAGTGGAGTCATAACAAGAACACCACTGTTGGATTCTGAAGTCTGTGCTTATTGGGCAAATACCCTGAACCCTCAAGGGTGTTGGTAAAAATCAAAGCTAAGATACATACATAGAACACCTTGCTCAACCTGCAGCATGTACGATGCTCTTACTCTTCAGTTTGTTGTCATTATTATCTCAAACTCACAAGATCATCAGCCACTTTTCCCCCGTGAGATTTCTCTTCATTGGTTCAGCATTTCACTATCTGAAGAAGCTTTGCAAACTCTTCAAGCTCTACAACTTAAGCATGCTCATCTTTCTTAAGAATCTTTTTAAAGATGTTGATGAATTGCTGTCACTTTTTTCTAGGGAATTCCACTGTGAATCTTTCTCTGTGCAGAGAATTTTCTGGTATACTCAATCTTTCTCCAGTATATATTTTTTTCTTCATTTTTTCTGAAGCTGGAAACAGAGAGAGACAGTCAGACAGACTCCCGCATGCGCCCGACCGGGATCCACCCAGCACGCCCACCATGGGGCGACGCTCTGCCCACCAGGGGGCTATGCTCTGCCCATCCTGGGCGTCGCCATGTTGCGACCAGAGCCACTCTAGCGCCTGAGGCAGAGGCCACAGAGCCATCCCCAGCGCCCGGGCCATCTTTGCTCCAATGGAGCCTTGGCTGCGGGAGGGGAAGAGAGAGACAGAGAGGAAAGCGCGGCGGAGGGGTGGAGAAGCAAATGGGCACTTCTCCTGTGTGCCCTGGCCGGGAATGGAACCCGGGTCCTCCGCACGCTAGGCCGACGCTCTACCGCTGAGCCAACCGGCCAGGGCTCTCCAGTATATTTAAATAATACCACTGAGACTTTAAAATATGGTCCTCATTGTATGGTGACTCTACTTTGCTTTGTTTTGATGATAAGTTCCTGTACTGTCTCTGGATCTACCTTCTTGGGGTCTTCAACGGACCTCTCTTCCTCCACTTAACTATGTCTTAGAAAGCCAACATTGATCCTCCTCACAATCTGAACAGAGTCAGAATATGGTATCTTGTCAGAGGTTTCATAAAGTTCTTAAATATTATTTCTTAACTTGCTAAATATTCATAGTTTCAATTCCAACACTTTTTGTACTAACATGCTACTATTGCTATGATTTCTTTCCTGCAAACATAGACCAAAAAATCACACATAATACATATTTTATTAGCATGGGCAATAAAACAAGAAGATATATTTGTAGTATAAATAATCTGACTAAAAATAAATGTCCTATCATAAAGGCCACATAAAGAAACAAAACAGCCTCTAAAATTTTGTCATTCTTACATAAACGATACATACATACATTTCAAAGAAGGTTAGAAGGGATCTACAAGAAGAACTTTGTCCATTTCTGTCATGCTCATATTTTGAATTTCAAATAATTGATTGCACATAGAAGATGAAGGATCGGCAATTTTAAAATACATTCTATGTAACATATATTGTCACTCAATAATATTCAATATAAATTTATCAACACAGAATCCTTCAGATGGGTAACTGCATTAATATTTCACTAGACTGACATTCCATCTTTTAAAACTTGGTTATAATATCTGGAGAGTCTTAAAATTGAAATCTGAATTCCCATAAAAGTATAAATTTCTTTGCTATTTTTCTTTTACCTGTCTGAAATTTTGTTGTTATTATTCCATATGACATGTGTGTGAATGAGTGCAGAATTTCTACCAGCCTAAACCAACCATGGCTACTGGAAATAGTAGTATAGTATCCAGATAATCAGGACTGAGATCAAATCCTGCCCAAACAAAAATTCTTTTTATTACTAAAACTTATTCTTAGGAGTAAATGTTATACTCACTCCTGAAAAGAAAAGAGTTAGAAAGAATTTGGAGTTCTGAAATGGACTCTTTTAGGTTCCTAAATTTCGAGTTACAAACTTCATCGCATGGATGAAGTCATAATTGCTTGCAGTTTAAATATTGAAAAAAACTGACCAAAGTGAATCAGCTATTAAACATGGAGAAAAGAGAATAAGGAAGCTATATATTCAAAAGGTTATACTTATTTCATAGATTAAAAAATACCTTTGCAATTGCTGGTGACATTCATTTGTTTCCAAAGTGCAATCTAATTTCAGATTTCTGCATGCTCGGTTGGACCATCTTTTATTACTGTTTCTCAATGGTCCACAGTTATCCTTCATGATGTGAAATGATTCTTCAGTGTTTTTTAATGTACTTCTTCTGCATCCCTTATTTGCATTCATTTCATTTAATTCTTATATACAGTAAATGCTTAGAATTCTCATTATACAGCTCTCATACCTTTCAATGAACATTAGGAACTCTACTCTTTAAAATAATTATTATACTAATCTTGTTAAAGCCATGAAGTTTGGACCTATGAGACCCAATGGGTTCGAGCATCAGCTTCAGGTGCTGAGGATAACTCAGCTAATTTGAGCATCAGCCCCAGATGAGGGTTGCCAGGTGGATTCCGGTAGGGTACATGCAGGAGTCTGTCTCTCTCTCATTCTCTCTCCTCCTCTCACTTAAAAAAAAAAGTAGAGTGAGTTTTCAAGAAACAGTGATCATTATACTGCCTCTGGAAGTGAAAGCAGCTTGCAAATCATTACATAAATGTATTTATACAAAGTTAGCAATCAGAGACATGTGAAGTTCCTATCTCAAGTCTTACTAGGAAGAGTAAGAAGAAAAAGCATATGGAAAAGAAACAGGAAGGCAAGCAACAACAGTGAAATGGTACAAATCTATGACCATAGTAGAATAATGAATATGTCAGCAAAATTTACAAATGAAGAGAGAGGTCATCAGATTCACAGCTACAATCTTCTGCTTGGTAGGTTGGCCAAATAGCAACTGGTTAGTTAGACATAGATGTCTCTCTTAGAGAATCAGACTTAGTCAATGGCTGGCCCTCACTATATAATCATAACAAACATATTCTCTATCTAGAGCTAAAAAGAAAAATATATACGTATTTGGCTTAACATAATAGTATATGGCATAATGTAAGTCTCAAAAGTCAGGATAGTGACTTCTTGTTGGCAGGGTCTGACATGCTAGGCTAGGATGGGAATTATGTACTAAGATATTCAGTTCTATTTGCTCAAGTAAAGTTGGTAGAAGTAGAATCTTACTTTAGAATGACACATCAGTTAATCCATGATGAAATTCATGGTGACAGGAAAACTACTAATAATCATTACCATTGTTGCTATTATTAAAATCAAATGTCCAATACTCATTATCACATGAATTTTTCTAAAACTATTTTTATATTTTAAAAACAGGAAGTAGGAAAAGTACAAAAATATTTTTATATTTTTATTCAACAAATTGAATAAAAATAAGCATAGAAAATTCTTTTGTTTATTTTTTTAAGATTTTATTTATTGACCTCTTTCTTTAAGATTTTATTTATTGACTTTTTGGGGTTTTTTTTAAAGATTTTATGTATTGGCCCTGGCCGGTTGGCTCAGCAGTAGAGCGTCGGCCTGGCGTGCGGGGGACCCGGGTTCGATTCCCTGCCAGGGCACATAGGAGAAGCGCCCATTTGCTTCTCTACCCCCCCTCCTCCTTCCTCTCTGTCTCTCTCTTCCCCTCCCGCAGCCAAGGCTCCATTGGAGCAAAGATGGCCTGGGCACTGGGGATGGCTCCTTGGCCTCTGCCCCAGGCGCTAGAGTGGCTCTGGTCGCAGCAGAGCGACACCCCCTGGTAGGCAGAGCGTCACCCCTGGTGGGCGTGCCAGGTGGATCCCGGTCGGGTGCATGCGGGAGTCTGTCTGACTGTCTCTCCCCGTTTCCAGCTTCAGAAAAAAAATACAAAAAAAAAAAAAAAGATTTTATGTATTGACTTTTGGGTTTTTGTTGTTTTTTTTTTTTGTATTTTTCAGAAATGAGAAGTGGAGGAGGCACAGAGGGGGGCATCAGGCAGACAGACTCCCACAAGTGCTTGACCAGACATCGCTCCACCGCAACTGGAGCCATTCTAGCGCCTAAGGCGGAGGCCATGGAGCCATCCTCAGCGCTCAGGCCAACTTTGCTCCACTGGAGCCTTGGCTGCAAGAGGGGAAGAAAGAGATAGAAAGGAGAGAGGGAAGGGTGGAGAAGCAGATGAGTACTTCTCCTGTGTGCCCTGGCCAGGAATCGAACCTGGGACTTCCACAAGCCAGGCCGATCTCTACTGCTGAGCCAGCCAGCCAGGGCTTATTTATTGATTTTACAGAGAGGTGGTAGTGAGAAGTATCAACTCATCACCAGCAACTGCTTCACTTTAGTTGTTCATTGTTCGCTTGTTGCTTATTATATATGCCTTGACTGAGCAAGTCCAGGGTTTCAACCTGATGACCTCAGCATTCCAGGTTGATGCTCCAGCCACTGCACCTCCATAGGCCAGGCAAGTAGTATCTTTAATGTTTTATATCTAGTATGAGGAGAAGTGAAGCAAAGTATTATAGCTATTAGGTAAATATATCCAATATGTATGGCTAAAATGCCAATGACCCATAGCAATCATGCCTTAACTTGCTATAACAATTAAAAATTTGTGTGCCTACCTGTTGGGTTGCCCTGGTTTATGATTCTAGAACAGAAATCTTATTCCTGTATATCAGGACAATAAAACTTTCTAGTTAAGTAGCTAAAGGACTCAACTAAGTCAGACTGATTGGGTGGTGCACATCCTCCTTGTTCGCCATTGCTGCTTCTACACCATTCTCCCTCTCTCTGTCATTCCATTGCCCCCTGATTCTCATTTCTACTGACTATTTCACTGTGATGGTTAAATTTGGTAAATATGGTTAACCAGTCATGGTTCATTTGGGTAATTTAGACTATAACATCATGATGTGTCAATTTGGTTAGGCCATGGTACCCAGATAATTGGTCAAACACGAGTCTAGATTTTACTGTGAAGGTATTTTTTAGGTAACGTTAACATTTAAATAAGTAGACTTTTAGTAAAGCAAATTACCCTTTCTAGTGTAGGTGGGCCTCATTCAATCACTTGAAGGCCTTACGGGAAATGTTGAGGTTTCTCCAGAAAGAGAAAACTCTGCCTTTGGTCTGCCTTTGGACTCAAACTGCAATATCAACTCTCCTTGAGTCCCCAGCCTGCCAGCCTATCCTGCCGATTTCAGACTTTTGGACATGTCAACCCCTATAATCACACGAGCCAATTCCTTAAAATAAAATTACTCTCTCTCTCTCTCTCTAATGCTATAATTTTATATATTTGTTTTGTTTCTCTGGAGAACTGTGACTTATATGGTCGGCTTGAGATACATGATTAGTTCATATTTACTGTTGTTTAAAACCAACCAATTCAGATCTCTATTTTGATTTATCTCAATAATGCATGTTCTTCCTCAATTGAAGGTTTCTCCCTCATTTCCCAGCCACAAGATAAGTCAAAAACTCCAACTGGCTGGAAAATTGAGTCTTCCCCCATCCTCCCTCAGCTGATGGTCTTGCTTCCTATTTCACTGAGAAAACAGAAGCAGCCAGAATAGAACTTCCTCAAGCCCCTATTACCAAAACCTATCCACCTACCTGTTATTGGTCCATATCCTACTATTGGTCCATATCCTTGGACTTCCTCCCAATGCACTTTTGACTGAGATCAGTTTCTCCACTTATCCACCAATCCCTTCTCACTGACTCCAGAAATCCTCCCCCTCTTTTTTGTCTCATCAAATTCCCCCTGTCTTTTACTTCGATGGGAACAACATCCAAATATACTGTCATTTATCCCATTTTAATAAATAAATTTTCCAAAAACTCTTTAATTGCACATCCCCTTTCGGCTGACATCTAAATTCTCTGTTCCCTTTATAACAAAGTGCCTCAAAACTCAAAAGCATTGTCTAAACTTGCTATCTCCAATTCCTTTTCTTCTCTTCTTTTTTGACCCATTCCCTTCTGGTTTTTACCCCCTCCACACTATTGAATCCAATCTTGCCCAGGTTACGGAAGACCTCCATGTTGTAAATATAATTAAATTCAGCCTTTATTTTGCTGGACTTACTAGCAGCCTACATCACAGTTAATGTTCTCTCCAACTTGAAACACTCTGTCTTGGTTTTCAGGATACCAACATCTTCCTAGTCTTCTTCCATTGACTGCTCCTTCTCAATTTGCTTTTGCTGATTCTTCTTGTTCTGCAAAATGAGATGGATCCCGAGGCTGAGAGCCACTGTCTTCTTTACCTTCTGTCTTCAGTTTCTTCATGATTTCATTCAGCCTCAGAACCCACAGATTTATTATAACTCTAGATCTCTCTGCTCTCTACTCTTCCTTCAGATATCCATATGGCTCACTCTCTCACCTCTTCTCAGTCTCGGCTAAAATGTCACCTTGTCAGTACAGCTTTCACCACATAAAATTGAACCTTCCTCCCCCCACTGTCCCTCTTCCCAGCTCTGACAATCCTTATCTCTCCCTTCTCTCTTACATTATTATTTTTTACAACGTTGAACATGCTCTCACATTTACTTATTTGTTTTGTTGTTTGTCTCTTCCACTAAAAACTACATTTCTTAAAAACAGGAACTGCCTGACCTGTGGTGGCGCAGTGGATAAAGCGACGACCTGGAACGCTGAGGTCGCCAGTTCAAAACCCTGGGATTACCTGGTCAAGGCACATATGGGAGTTGATGCTTCCTGCTCCTCCCCTCTTCTCTCTCTCTCTCTCTCTCTCTCTCCTCCTCTCCTCTCTAAAATGAATAAATAAAGTCTTAAAAAAAAAGAAGCTTCAACTCTTAGTTGCAGCATCTTTAAAACAAAACAAAACAAAACAAAAAACAGGAACTAGGGGGTTCTTTTTGTCCCCTGTTTTTTGCCCAGAGCCTAAAGCATTTTATACATTGTAGATGCTCAGTATGCTGGCTGAACAAATGGTCTTGCACAGTTTTTTCCCCCATTTTCCCCTGTGATGCAGGAACGAAGATTCCTTGCTCAGTTTTCCTACAAATTGAGGTCTTCAAAATCTGCTGATAGACTTCCCTAATTCTGAACATGCTCCTGCCACTTCAACTACATATATAATTGCCTACCACTTGAATCACACCAATTATGTACCCCTTTTTGCATAAATAGTTTCTTCTGAACATTTTACTAACATTATTTATTATCTATGTCCAGAGATGAGAGGACTATTGATCTGCTCAAAGAACACCAAGGCGGCTGGTGTGACCGGCTGCAGCAGATCGAGCCAGGAAGATAGTAGTGGGCAATAAGGTCAAAATGGTAACCAAGAGGCAATGAAGGAAAATGGAGATAAAGTAGCAGCTTGTAAACTTGAAAAGACTTGAAGTTTTTCTCAGAATAAGTTGGGAAGTTCTTGAACATTTTTGAGTGGGTATAACGTGATCTGACATGTTTTTAAAAATTCACTCTGCCTGCTAGTTGAAAATGTTACCATTCAAAGACACTTAATTTTTCTGTACCTCATTTGTAAAAACCAGTAAGCTAGATTAGAGATCTTTCTAGGTTGTATCAACATTAAGAAATCATAAAAATATGAGTAGAAAAGTTTTGTTTTGTTTTTTAACCCCTGGTTTAGTTAAGGGTTTTTGTGATTGACAACAAGGAATAAATCTATTGCTTAACTTGACACTATTGTTAAATAAATACTTGGAAACAGTTAATTCATGATGAACGAGGCTGCCTGTCAAAGTGCCCTTCAAATTCTCAGATTCTCCTATTTGCTATGGCTTCAAAGGTATTTTCACATGTCGCCACTAAAACTCGGCTTGAGGAGCTTCTCATAGGAAAAACGGCAGAAATTCAACAGATGCAAGATTTATTGTGATTCAAATTTGAATAAAATTAATCAAGTCATGGCACAAGAAACTGAAGTACAATGTATTGAAATGTGTTGTTTTCCTAATAACACTTTTTAAAACATGCAAATGGTACTGGCTTAACCAGACTAAGATACCACAGATATTGAAGATTTTTCTGCTTTTGATTTATTCTCAGTGTGAGAAGAGTCCATTTTTTAATCAGAAGTCCCCACAGAAACAAAACAAGTAAGATGGATGGATGGATGGATGGATGGATGGATGGAGATAGATTGATGATAGGTAGATAGATAGATGATAGACAGATGATAGGTAGATAGATAGATGATAGACAGATGATAGGTAGATAGATAGATGATAGATGATAGATAGATAGATAGGTAGATAGATAGATAGATAGATAGATATAGATAGATATTTTAAGGAAATGTCTATGATTGTAGCAGGATGAAAACTCAGGCACGGTTTCTATGTTGCAGTCTTTTTTCTCTCTTTCTTTCTTTCTTTTTTTTTTTTTTTTTTTTTTTTTGTATTTTTCTGAAGCTGGAAACGGGGAGAGACAGACTCCCGCATGCGCCCGACCAGGATCCACCCGGCACGCCCACCAGGGGCGACGCTCTGCCCACCAGGGGGCGATGCTCTGCCGGGACTGGAGCCACTCTAGCGCCTGGGGCAGAGGCCAAGGAGCCATCCCCAGCACCCGGGGCCATCTTTGCTCCAATGGAGCCTCGGCTGCGGGAGGGGAAGAGAGAGACAGAGAGGAAGGAGGGGGGGGTGGAGAAGCAAATGGGCGCTTCTCCTATGTGCCCTGACCGGGAATTGAACCCGGGTCCCCGGCATGCCAGGCTGATGCTCTACCGCTGAGCCAACCGGCCAGGGCCCTATGTTGCAGTCTTGAGTAGAATTACTTCTTCAGGAAATTTCAGTCTTTGTTGTTAAGGCCTTCAACAGATTGAACAAGTCCAACCTACATACGGAAGGTAATCTGCTTTACTCAAAGCTACTGATTTAAATGTTTTTTGTTTGTTTGTTTTAGCAAGAGAAAAAGAAACAGAGAGAGACAGAGAGAGGGACAGATAGGGACAGATAGGCAGAAAGGGAGAGAGATGAGAAGCATCAATTCTTCGTTGCAGCACCTTAGTTGTTCATTGGTTTTTTCTCATATGTGCCTTGACCAGGGGACTGCAGCTGAGCCAGTGACTCCCTGCTCAAGGCAATGACCTTGGGCTTCAACCCAGCGACCTTTGGGCTTAAGCCAGTAACCATGGGGTCATGTCTATGATCCCATGCTCAAGCTGGTGAGCCTTGCTCAAGCTGGGTGAGCCTGCACTCTAGCTGGCGACCTCAGGCTTTAGAGCCTGGGTACTCTGCATCCTAGGCCGACGTTCTATCCACTGTGCACCACCTGGTCATGCTGATTTAAATGATTACATACAAAAAATACCCTCACAGCAATATCTAAACTGGTATCTGAGCAAATATTTTGACACCATAACCTAGCTAAGTTGACATATAACAGTAATTATCATATCATGTTAACTGCAATTCAAAGCTCCTTCACATGGTAAGGTCTCAGTAAGTGCTGAACTGAATAATATATATATATATATATATATATATATATATATATATATATATATATATATTTCTCTGTATTTTTCTGAAGCTGGAAACGGGGAGAGACAGTCAGACAGACTCCCGCATGCGCCCGACCGGGGGATCCACCCGGCACGCCCTCCAGGGGCGATGCTCTGCCCACCAGGGGGCGATGCTCTGCCCCTCCGGGGCGTCGCTCTGCCACAACCAGAGCCACTCTAGCGCCTGGGGCAGAGGCCAAGGAGCCATCCCCAGCGGCCGGGCCATCTTTGCTCCAATGGAGCCTTGGCTGCGGGAGGAGAAGAGAGAGACAGAGAGGAAGGAGGGGGGGTGGTGGAGAAGCAAATGGGTGCCTCTCCTATGTTCCCTGGCCGGGAATCAAACCGGGTCCCCTGCATGCCAGGCCGACGCTCTACCACTGAGCCAACTGGCCAGGGCCCGAACTGAATAATATTAATCCTCAACCAGCACAGATTATTCCACTCACCTGACTTTTTTTTTTTTTGCATGATATTCCAATTGCATTATTCTTCCCTTTCTCTTTTTGCTGGAAACAAAAGCAAGACCTACAATTTGAATTTCTATTATTAAATCCATGCACGAGAACCATCAGTACTATTAATGAGGAAGGAAATGTCAAATTTTCTTCTACTTCTCTAGCCCTGTGATGCTAACATAAATTATATTTGAGACTTGCTGAGGAAAAATCCCTAGATTAGATTCATCTATTATATGTGGAAAGTAACCTGACAATGAACAAAATTGTTCTAAATGAAGTTGGGTCTGCAATGTTAGGAGAGACACAATGTATTTTCATGGAACTTAAAGCCCTCTTCTCACAGCTAGATTTTCACATACTAGAGTTTCTTAGAAAAATCCTTTTCTTAAGAGGAATTTAGGAAGTTGTATCCTAGCATCTTGGAACACACCTGTCTGTCTACTTTGCATTGACTAGTTTTCACCCTGTGTTCTGGAGTGAAGATGATTAACAAAGGTGAAAGTTACCTGCTCAGGATCCACTACCTCCTTGAATTTCCCAGTTCCAACTGCTGACCGTCCAACTGCTGTGCTCTCTGTCCATCAGGATTCTCCTGCTGCCTCAGTCCTTCCTGCTGAGGCTATGTTTCCCCCCCAGGACATGACCTCTTCCCTGTTGCTGTCGCTTCATATATCATGCTCTTTCCATAAGATTAGGCTTCCAGTTTGGAAGCCAGTCCCTCTTAACTCCCCCACATCCACTGAAGTGTATAGGTCTAGTTCAAGGTCCTCATTTCTCCCAGAATGCCTGTCCTGTAGCAGAATTCACAGAGTATTATTACCCCTATATAAATGGGCCAGGGTTTTCTCACCTGTAAAATTAGGAGATTGGTCTAAAGATGACCCTTTCAGCTCTGACAGTCTTATGATTTTATAAATGCCTCTTCTATTTAATGGTCCTTGACAGCACCTCAAGGAAAATGAAATCACACCAAGTCCTGAGTAGATTATTTCTCGACCTACATTTCTATGCCTAGCTCTCTTTTCTGATGATCAATTTCTCATAGTGCTCTTGGAGTAATGCTTCCATTTTTGGAGAGTAATTTTTTTCTCTAAATATAGTTATTTCTCTATAGTTATTATCAGTTCACCCAATGATTTTAGTCAGACCATTAGTGATGTGCTAAAGATTTCCCTTCTGCATTTCTTATACAACACAAATTAAATTTAAACAGCAAGCATTGCTAATCTATGACTTCCTGCCCCTCAGAAGCTTGTCACTGAGTTTTCTGGCCAACACTCACACGTGCTTCTGGTCCTGGGCCTTTGCTGGCAAGGAGTTGCTGGGTCTCCCCACTTCCTCCTCTTTTGGGAGAAGAATATTTCTATACAGTGTGTTTATTAGGAACCTCAGTTCTGGAAGCTTGAAAATAGAAGCTTAAGAACAAAGCTAATTTACATAAGATACAAACCTATCCTTGAAAGCAAAATACATTTGAAATGATAGGTTGAGAAAAGTTAATGTAGTTTTCCATTATGTGTAAGAATAAGGCAAATTCTCTTGTCATTTACTTTTACTTTTCTAAACAAAGTTTATAACAACGAAATTTTTATTCACTGAAATACTGTACTCTTTTTTTCCAAAGACCTTTAGCAAAGACTGTTTTAGGAAAGACAGTATCTGTACTGCATGCATAAACCACATCTTAGAAAAAATGATTAATGAGATTGTTTCCCTTTCCTAAACAACTGAATTAAATTAAAGGCACAATCAAGCTTCTGGGCTGCACAGAAGTCAGTCATTAAAGTTGCTTTAAAAATTCAATAGGAAACAGCTGATTCAGTGGACATGGATCTATCTATGGCTCCTGTAGAGTTGAACTTGTCTGTCCCAAACCACACTGAAGTTATTCCAATAGCTCTGAGCAAAATGGTGACAGAGTAACCAGCATTAAACAAGATAAAGGATATGTGTTCTTTGGCTATTATGTTAGCAACTAAGTACATTGAAATACAATCAGCCAAAAATATAATTTCCAAAAAGAACATTACTGATATAATAAATGTTTATGACCTTGAAGTCTTCTAAAGGTTTAGCATGGTTCCAGGAGAAAAAAAATTAGGCATTTTTTGCACTGCCATACTTTCTAACTAAGGCAAGAATTCCCTCGTGGCAAGAGGTCACCTGAGAGGGGCTTTGGGGAAAACTTCTTGGCCCCAAATCTTTCCTGCATCCACTGACATTACACTCTGAAACATCCACTAAGGATGTTTAACAAGGATGTTTAACATTTTCTCCCTTGTACTCCTGAAACTATATTTGGCTTCGAGATACATTCACTTATAAAGTTTTTTTCCTAAGAAGAATTTATGTTGGAGGGAAGGTTAGTGACAAAAGCAGAAAAATGCCAGGAGTCTGAAGTCAAAGGAAGAGAATAAAAACCAGGCTGAGAGGAGAGAGGGGAATCATTGGGAAAAGGAAACAATGGGTGATGAAGACAAAGTTTATGTACTGTGCTTCAATGTCATGTCCAGGGTCCATGCTTAACTTAGAAATCCTTAAATTTAAATTCAGAATGGATAATTTTGTGATTTAAAAGGCTGAGAAAAAAAAAAGGTAAAATGCTTGATGGAATAAGAAAATACACCGAGCACCAGAATTCAGCTTTGAACTAAATTAAAGGGCAAACATATCTATAGAAGCCTTCAGATAAGCATATTAGACTTTCTTGTTGCCAATTGTATTACCTGCTCTTCACATCTTGACCTTTAATTACTTAAGCCCTCTTTGGCACTGACACTCTTTACCTCTCCTTTCTTCTTAAAATTCTCTTCTTTGCCTGTTTTCTGTGATACCAGGCCTTTATCAGTGCTGGTAGCTTTCTTGAGCTCAATTTTCTCCTATGGGATATATAGTATAGCCAACTCCTTATTGGGCTTCTCTACCTGACTATGTTGCTCAAAGTTAGGCTCATCATTTTCTTTGTCTATAGGAATCCCAGTCTTAACCATGGGAAATTCTTTCTAAGACCCCTAGTGAATGCTTGGACTCTCAGATGGTACCAAAACCTATGTATACTATGATTCTTCATACACACACACACACACATTATATTGATACTTATGATAAAGCTTAATTTGTAAATTATGCATAATAAGAGATTAAGGACAATAACTACTAATAAAATAGAACAACTATAATAATATACTATAATAAAATTATGTGAATATGATCTCTCTCTTTCTCTCTCTCTCTCAAAATACCTTACGTACTGTGCTCACATTTCTTCTTGTGTGATATGAGATGATAAAATGCTACATGACAAGAAATGTTTGCAGTTTCAGCAACAACAGCAAAACTAGCACAAAATTATTTTTCCTTCTTCACAATTTCATCGATAGAAGATTCATTTATACCCTAGAGCTTAGCATACAGTTTTTTATTCTTTCTTTATAATTGAGAACTCTCACTTAAAGGAGGCACTTTACAGCTTCTCTCTAGCATAAGGTAAATTGCCAGCATCATTATTCTTGCGCTTTGGGACCATTATTAAGTAAAATAAGGGTTACTTGAGTGCAAGCACTCTGGTACTGCAATAGTCAATCTGGTAACTGAGACGGTCACTAAGTGATGGGTAAGGAGCATCTCAGTGTAAAAACACTGGATAAAGGGAGGATTCACATACTGGGAGGGACCAGTGGGACTCATGAGATTTTCATAACATGGTAGCATTACTCAGAACAGCACGCAATTTAAAACTTATGAATTGTTTATTTCCCAAATTTCCCATTTAGTATTTTTGGTTGCAGATTTTTGGTTGACTGCAGGTAACTGAAACGGTGAAAAGCAAAACCATGGATAAGGTGTAGGGGTTGGGGGCAGTACTACTGTACTGTATTATCCTCTTGACTGGTCTCCCAATTTGGTCCGCCTCCCATTCTGATAGAGGGGACTCAAGAGTTAAAATTTTAACTTGAGTAATAGTAGCTTTAGTTATAATCAATAGGCTTAATGGTTAATGCAGGTAAAAGCTTTATTCCAGGAACTGGGATACCTGACTTAACTGGCCTATATGACTTCATTAGATCTGCAAGCAATCCACCTTTGTGCCCCAGGGGTCTGTGAACAAAGCCTTTGTGCTCCAAGTACTCTGACTGTGATCCTATTAAATTTGACTCTGATATAATTAACTTTCCCTTGAAATTCTAAAACCCTTACCTACCCTCTTCTTCCCCTTATAAAAAGATTAGCTGGGATAGGATGTGGAAATGGCTTCTTAGGGTACCTAACCCATCTCCTCAGATCTCCGGCCATCTGAATAAAATTCCCATAAAGATTCATTCCCTGTCTCTACTTATTTGGCTGAGTGGTGACAGGTAGCACAGAGGCCGATATTTCCAGCTTTAATTCCTGGCCCCATCACAGATGGAAAATGGCTCATGGGCTCAAAAGGCTCCCATCTCTAGCATCTTACAGAATTAAATCTATATACATCTGTATGTTATTTAAGACCCTTTATAATGTAATTTATGACTATAGGTGTAATTTATGACTATAGTTTATTGGGGTGACACTGGTTAACAAAATTATAGGATTGTATGTTTATTTCCTTCCCACCCCCAACACACACACACACACACACACACACAGCGCTTATATATCTGCAATACCAAACTACTTTATATCCTAAAACATACAATATTCTTTTCTCCTATTTCCACCACCTGATGTTCTTTTGCCTGAAATGCTTTTCCATCACCTCTTGCCTATTTTCGTTTTTTTTTCTTTTCTTTTTTTACAGAGACAGAGAGAGAGAGTCAGAGAGAGGGATAGACAGGGACAGACAGACAGGAATGGAGAGATGAGAAGCATCAATCATTAGTTTTTCGTTGCACATTGCAACACCTTAGTTGTTCATTGATTGCTTTCTCATACGTGCCTTGACTGTGGGCCTTCAGCAGACCGAATAACCCCTTTGAGCCAGCAACCTTGGGCTCAAGCTGGTGAGCTTTTGCTCAAACCAGATGAACCCTCACTCAAGCTGGCGACCTCGGGGTCTTTAACCTGGGTCTTCTGCATCCCAGTCTGATGCTCTATCCACTGCTCCAAGGCCCGGTCAGGCCCTATTTCCTTTTTTAATGTCAATCTCCTACTCATGCCTTGTTTCTCAAATCAAGATTTTTGTCTTTATGAGACTTTCTCTGATTTTCCCTGAGGTGTATTTTATGTGCATCTAACTACCTCTACCATGAGATTACCATGTTCATTCGCTGAGTAGTCCCAGCATCTGCAAAAATGATGGGTAAATAGTAGGTGCTCAATAAATTTTTGTTGAGTAAATGAGTGCTGCTTATATTCACCAGTATATCTGTAAATTCTTTTGTATCAGCAATGACTAGCCTGACAGTGTAGAATCTCCACCATTAAGTGATTGAGCCAGGTAATGTAAACTTCTACACTTTACAATCTTTAACATATTTCAGGTATTCAAAATTATAAAGTGAATTATTATTAAAATTTTTACAATGTGATAATGTTCAGAAAATTGACTTTATTTTGCTGAACAATCAATTTTAGTAAATATATATTAATGCAGAGAAGACAATATTGATAACAAATGATAAATAATAAATGTAATTTACTTTGGAATTTTGAAGTTGGAAGGTGCTCTTTGCATTTACATTTTAATATAGAAGTAACTGATGACCCAAAAATTCATAAACATTGAACAAATCTTGAATTCATGCTGTAAAGGTCTGGCCATCTGGTTACCTTTTCTGCCCTCTGATCCTGATTTCACACTGGGTATTGATTTCATTACCTCTTAGACTGATGTTAATTAAGAACAACTTCATTTCATAGACAATAAAATTTGAATATTTCTGCACACCTGAAGCAAAGTGTTGGTTCACAGCTTCCCAAAGAACATTTTGAAAGCTTTCCTTTCTACAGATTTTTGCTGGGTTAGAGAACAAAGGACCTGCTTATTTTAATAGTCAATAAAATTAGTGTGCAATTTATAGGTCAGATAAGGCCAACTGGCCAGCTGAAATCATAAAAAGCCCATTTAATTTATGGTATTCTGAAAATATTACAACATTTGCAATAAAGTTGTAGAAAGCTATGGCTTCAACACCAGAATATTAAAAAATTAAAAAAAATTAAAAAAACTCAAGCAATATCTTGCACATCAGCACATAAGGTAATTCGGGCTTTGTCCAATGGTTTTACTGACTCTTTCTAAAAAAGTCTATCTGTGCCTAGACTCCAAAGAAAGCAGCCTTATTTGCCGGCAACCTGGGACTAATGTCAGGTAAAGCATGGGTCCTCTGACCTCTAGGCAAAGAGTTTTGCTTCTTCTTTCCCTTCTGGGACCTATTTTATTCCTGAACTCCCTTATCTACTCAATGAATGTTTACTGAGCATTTAATAGGAGACAGGTCCTCTTCTGGATGCTGAGGATACAATAGGAAACAAAAGAGCCAAAAGTTCTAGTCTCGCTGAAGATTTCTGTCCTCCCTTTCTTTATCTACCTCTCTCAGTGAAGATGGGAGAATCTGAGTACACTAGTTCTACCCTTCAGACCAGCAGATGCACCAGTCCATAGGCCACAGATGGGATTAGTGAATCAGAGTCCTCCTATCTTCAGAGATTGGCTCATGTCTCCATTCTTAACATGCTTTTTCTGAGTTAACTGGAGGTGCTAATAAAGTGGCTTACCAATACAGGTCTGAAATCTGTACTAGAAGGAGTTTCCTGGGGAAACTGCCTGTTCTGACGAGGGTGGACAACACTGAGAGCAGACTTCTTCTTCTTCTTCTTCTTTTTTTTTTTTTTTCTGTATTTTTCTGAAGCTGGAAACGGGGAGAGACAGTCAGACAGACTCCCGCATGCGCCCGACCGGGATCTACCCGGCACGCCCACCAGGGGCGATGCTCTGCCCCTCAGGGGCGTCGCTCTGTTGTGACCAGAGCCACTCTAGCGCCTGGGGCAGAGGCCAAGGAGCCGTCCCCAGCGCCTGGGCCATCTTTGCTCCAATGGAGCCTCGCTGCGGGAGGGGAAGAGAGAGACAGAGAGGAAGGAGGGGGGGAGTGGGGGAGAAGCAGATGGGCACTTCTCCTGTGTGCCCTGGCCGGGAATCGAACCCGGGACTTCTGCACGCCAGGCTGACGCTCTACCACTGAGCCAACCGGCTAGGGCCGAGAACAGACTTCTTGAATGACATCATCCCCTGAATAAGGAAATAAGGAGTGGGAAGAAATAAATGTGGATGGCAGGCAGCCCGACTCTCTGCTCTGCCTGTGTGAAGCAATGAAAAAAGGTCAAAATGTCCTGAGAAGCCTCATTCCCACATAGCCTGGTGGCAGGGGTAGTGAAGGTTAGAGCTGATGGGAATCAAATCTAGAAAGAGCACAGTCAGCACAACTGCTGGGTCTGTGCCCTTTTTCTCATTTGCAGACCCGCTGAAGCAGCCTCCACAGAACTTGGTCTCCTGCTCCTTGCCATTAATTGTCCTTATGCCATGCATTTAAAGCGCTAAAAGTGTTTAATGAAAATTTGTATATTTGAGTATTGATAAATTGGAGTTTCCATCTCAGGAGTGTCTGTACTTCAGCAGGCTAGCAATAACATGGAAAAAAAAATTGTGGTGACCAGAGTTAAGTGCCTGGGTGACTAGAACCAATGAACACAGTGCTTTGATGTACTTAACTTTTTCTCAGTTACTTAATTTATTTTTTTGAGTATGAGAATAAAATTTTTATATTGAAATGCTTTTGACACCTCTTCTTCCCCGTTCCCTGCTGCGCAAGTGAAGCAGTGGGCTACAGGGACCAGAAGGATTAGACTGCTCTTTTTCATCACAGCTGGTACACATTCAAAATGCAAACCCGCCTGGGTATTTCCAAGGAGAATATTCTTTTCATGATGGAGCTAGGGTGATCTATTCTTTAGTAGAAATGACCTGTTTTCATGGCCTGATAACGGAATGGTTTAATATAATTTGATGTATTCTTTGGGATCAGAAAAATCTGTCATAGATCTTTGCTGAAGATCAGGGCAATAAGCAACCTAAGGTTCTTTGATCTTCAAAGGAAACTATAAATAATGACGACAAGGTCACTAGTACAAGCAGCTAAAAACCAGATTGGTGCTTCATCTAAATGATACTTGATTTTTTTCCCAAAGCTCAGGAAAATAAAACTTTAAAAAATGACTTTTATTTTAAAAAGAAATTTAAGAGTTTATGGCTAACTTAAACCAAACTCAAGGTAGTATTATTTACTTCCAGAAAATAAAAGAAAATAATTATATATATTTTAAATTGTATAACGTTAGAGAATAAGGACTGTTTTACTTGTGTCGCTTATGTGTTTAATTATAGCAGCTGCCATTTACTGAGTACCTACTAAGTACCTGACATTGTATTAAGTACTTTACATAAAACATGGTAGAATGACTAAGAGTGCATGATCAGGAGTCAGACTGACTGAGTTTCAGTGCTGACAATTTACTATCTGTGTGATCCTGAGAAAAATGCTGAAACTCTCTGTATCTGTTTGTTCATTTGAAAAATGGGATAATAATAGTACTGACATCATGGGGTTGTTTTTGAGAATTATATGCATAGCAAGCATATACAAACTCAATAAATATGAGCAAGTATTTATCTCATTTAAAACATTTAGATAATTTAATGAGGCCCTCATTTTTTTCAATTTTACTGGTGGGAAGATGAGGTCTAAAACATTAGATTACTTGACCAAAGTTAATTACCTAGATCAAATTCAACTCTGTTAAAATCTTAAAGCCTATACTTTTAACAACTACTGTCTATTATATTGTCAAACATACAGGTGAACTTCAAATCCATTTTGGACTTGAGAAGAGAATAAAGAAGTTATGTATGCCTGAAATTAGCAATATTTCCCTATAGAGTCATTGGGGTGCCATCCACAGAATCCAAATTCACTTCTGATGGGCTCATATAAGATTCCAACCTATAAGCATTTCCAGTTCATATCCTCAATCAATCATAAGAAATTAAAAAACAGTTATGTACATTTTGAAATCTAGTAATTAAACAATAGATATTCATAGTATCTCTATAAATACCAATGTCTGTAAGTTCCACTTCTCTCCTTCTTTCTTGGTAGGTGCAAATGTTTCAGATGTCCACAAGAGATAGGTGTTTTTAGTATTATAAATTCATACATGTTATACATTTGAGTATTTCAGTTTAAAAGTTGAGCTTATGAGGGCAAAACTAAATCTACGTGAATTAGGGATATTTAATTTTTTTAATTGATTTGAGAGAGAGAAACAATTTATTGTTCCACCTATGCATGCAGTCATTGGTTGGTACCTGTATGTGCCCAACTGGGGATCAAACCTGCAACCCTGGTGCATCAGGATAACACTCCAACCAACTGAGCTACTTGGCCAGAGCCTGAATTGGGGCTATTTAATACAAAGCCAGGATTATGTTTTTGGCTACTTGGTACAAGACTGGGTATGCTGGCAGAGTACAGAACATAATAAATAATAACCACAATAATTGTGCTAGGGAACTGGTATAAAAGTTTCCTAGATTGATGAATATCATTTGCTACACTATATTATGCAACTCCAATGGAAGTTATAATTTGCTTGTATAGATACTTAACTTCAATCTTTTCAAAAAATTCTTTCTGTTTTGGTACTTCTATGTGTTTATCAAGTTTGTTTTTCTTTTTTAAACATAATATTCTTCTGAGGGGAAGTTAAAAGATTTAGCTTTGTCTGGTAGCTTGCCAAGTAGAAAAACCACTATCATCATTTAGGAGAAAAGAGTTTAAAATCAAAACAAAAGGATCATTTAAGGACATGCCTTCATATAGTGGAGGATCCAGGACCCTTTCAGAATATGTCAAGGAAAAGAGAAACATTCCATGTCTTTCTCCACTTCCAAATGCATCTATTTGAGGAGTTGGAGAACAATTTGGGAAAAAGATTAAGAAGCAACTCATATACTGCTCACAAAAATTAGGGGATATTTAAAAATGAATATGAAGCAATTTAAAAAAAGCATTTGATTTTTTTTATTAAAAAAGAACATCAAAAAAGTAAATGACAAGTCAAAGAAAGTTGTTCAATTATGCAAGTGAGATGCAAAACCAACTTTTATTTCATTGGTGAAAATGCACTATACAAAAGGCTGAAAGTACTGGAGTATCTGCACGTTCCCTGATCCACTAATTTTTGTGAGAAGTATAGTTGCCTTGTTCAATTTTTCTTAGACATTCTTTTAATGGTTGACACACCTTTTCAAGAATCTGTTGAAAAGAATGAAACTTCTGCCTATAAAAACACAAGAGCACAAGTTTTCATATAATTTTAGGAAACTTAAAAGACCCCATGAAGACCATCTAGGGATCCAGGGACCCAGGCTGAGAACTGTATGTCTCAGGGGCATTCTTTATGCTTTATAGGGTGCAGATCAGAGTGCTGGCCAAGTTAAATCAACAGTCCAAAAGAAATAGAACTGATACCAATGCTAACCACTTTATTTTATAGATTTCTAAGTGCTTTCTCAGAAGTTATGATACATCATCCCAGAAGTAGACATTAGACATCTAGGTACTCAGCTAGATAGAGTAGGTAAAAGAAAAAAAGAAGAATATTGAAGACCTAATCAGTACTGTGTTGCTTACTAATGTCTGATATTCCATTAGAATTAGATTTTGTATAAATAAAAATGTTCCCTCATGAAACATAAATATCCTTAGCTGGTGAACATTGAGTTACTCAACTGCTGATACATTATAATGGATATTTATTAGATCTTTTCCAACTGGAAATAAAATACTTAGGTCTTGAAGGCACTGAGCTAGACATCTTGGGGGGAAAACAAAACAAAATTCACAGTCACCAGTACAGTGATACCATAGGGAAAGGGAGCTGGGGTAGGTAGAAGAGGGTAAAGGAGGCATAAGTGGTGATTGAAGAAGACAACTTCGGGTGGTGAACTCACAATACAATATATAGATGATAAATTACAGAACTGTGCATTTGAAACATAATTTTATTAACCAATGTCACCCCAAAAAATTCAATAAAAAATGTAAAAAAGACAGACACCTTGATTAACAGTTCTCAAAGTTTTATCTGAGAACCCTGCTGAGGGACAGGAGGGTCCCTTTGCCAATTATATATCTGTGTGAGCCTGGATTTTCTTCACATACTTCAACCAAAACAATGTATTACAACAGATTGGATGCAGACCAGATATAAGAATCCAGTTGTCTTCTATTACACCAGACAGTAAGGAGATTTACAAAGATGGAAATGCCACACTTCTAATTTTTTTTTTGACAGTAGAGTTAACTTGTAATATTTTATTTTAAATAAATTTACAAATATTTCAAAATTGTTTTAATTTCTAAATATTAAATGGTAAGACATACAAGTCACATAAACAATGGCTCTTTAGAGTCCTCTGAAATTTTAAGTGTTTTTAAAGAGACCAAGACCAAAAAGTTTGAGAACCTTGTAAGTCCCATAAGACAGGTCTGGGTGGATGAGCAAGTGTAGGGATGGGAGGGGAATGAATGCATCTGGCCAGAGACTGATTAGGGCTCTGTGTGTCTTGTCTTGAGGATATAGTTCCTAGAAATGGTACTAAAATTGGAGAGGGGAAGGTGTAATCCATAGTCTTCCTTCATTTTGTTTGTGGCACGTTCTAAGCACAGCCCTCCTGTTAGCACCACTTCTAGAGAAGAGCTCAAGAAAGAGCAAGTAAGAGTCTAGAATCCTAAAACTAGGAAAGACAGCTGCAGATTCAACGAACACTGAAGCTGCACCTCCTGAGAGTGGAAAATATTTTTGGAGTTCTGGGTTTTTGGGGTGGGGGGTAAGGGAGGTGTTTGGGGCCCTCCCAAATGATACAAAATTTGTTAATTACTAGAGTTTGTACTGTTAATGCATTTTAAAAATCTTTTGGATACCATTTCTGGGAAAAACGTCTTAAAGGGGACAAGTTGGTAGGGGATAGAGGGAAGGCCTAAATGTACCTTCAAAGAAATGTTTTCAAATTAACATTTACCTACTATGCACTAAGCATTGTACTAGAGAATGGTGTGTATAGGGGAAACAATCTTGAAATTAAGTGATAAAAATTGTTTTAAATCATTTACTTGCTACATCGTTTTGGGTAATTTAATCTGAGATACATTTTCTTATCTATAAAATGTGGATAACAGTATTTATCTCAAAGATTGTTAGGGATTAAAGAGATAACCTCTGTCAGTAGGACAGCATAGTGCATCATAGATAGGTCTTCAATGACTAAACGGGAGAGGACGTGTAAAAGCCAATGATAACTCTAGTAAAGGAGATAAGATGCGTAGACAAACACTTGAAAAATACAAGGCGGAAGGCCTGAAGTTGCCAGTGTCACTACAAATGCATTTAGAAAGTGCTACGGAGATCGAACATTTGTTGAGATCCAGGGAATTTGTTTAGGGAGATTGCAAAATGTTAAATGAACCCCCGCACTTCTCCACCTCTAACTAAGGTTGTCTCCAGCCAAGGATCACAGCCCAGTTCCAACACAGCCTCCGCCCCCCTCTGCCCCGCGGGATGTCAAACAGCCCCCCGAGGTTTCCACGCCAGACGGAAGAGCTCTGCGCTCCAGCCTCGCGGGGCCAGCCCCACTCTTTGAGCGTGAGTGCAGCCCGAGATCCCCAGGAGGCGTCCACAGCGACCTGCGGCCGGGGTCCGCCGTACTAACCCGCGCCCAACACCTCGAGCTCCGCGCCTGTGCCGAGCGAAGGCATGTAGGGGCAGGAAAAAGGGACTCCCAAGTTCCCTGCCTCCGACCACACACTCTCCCCTCACACGCAGCCCTCTCAGCCTCCCAACTCGCCCTCACAGCAGCCAAAGGGGCAGCGCCGAGGCCGGGAACTGCGGCGGAGTTCCGCAGCCGGCTGTCGCTCGGGATCCCCGGGGAACCTAGCGCCCGGCGTTCGCGCGCTCGCTCATCGATTGGCACTGTCTTGCTCCTCCAGCTCCAGTCGTCGGGAAGCCAGCCCCGAGACCACTCAAGTCTTACTGAGCGCGGGGCGGGAACCAAGGCAGGCGAGCCAGGGGATAGCCGATCGCACGGATGAGGGCGGCTGCCGGCTCGCGTTCTGTCTGGCGGGTGGCGGCGCCCGCCAGCCTGTGCCACACGAGGCTAGAGTCGCGAGTCCACCGCTCCCTCGCCTCGCGCCCGCGTGCGCTTTGTCGGTCAGCCCCCGGAAGGGCCGCCCAGCGTGGGGCTCTCACGCCGCCCGGGGTGGGAGCGGGAGAGTGGCGGAGAGAGAGAGGGAGCGCGCGCGGGCGGCGGCCCCTCCCCTCCTCCTCCCGCCGCCGCGGAGAGCGCAGGGAGCAGCCGGGGGCTCGGCGGCGGCGGCGGCGGCGTCTGGCCCCAGCTCCTCCTCCTCCTCCTTTTTCTCCTCCTCCATCTCCTCGCTCCCTCCATCTGCCGTGGTTATGGCCCGTTGCTGGAGCACAAAAGAGTCTCCGCGGTGGAGGTCTGCGTTGGTCTTGCTTTTGCTCACCGGAGTGTACGGTAAGTGTCCGCGTCCCGGCGCCCCACTGACTGGACAAAGCTGGGGGCGACCCTGGGCCCCGAGGCCTCCAGGACAGGGGTTCCCCGGGAGGACCGGGAAGAGACCCCTGGTACCCGCGGGACAAAGACCCGGCGAGGGCTAGAGGCAGCGGAGGGGGTGGCCCCGCACGGAGATGCTTCGTCCGCTCGCCGCCATCCAGACCCTCGCGAGGTCGGAGAGGGCTGGGGTGTCCCGGCCCGGGAGAACCCCAGTGGAGCTCGGAGGGGTGGCGGGCGGACTTCCCGAGCTGGGCTGGAGGGCCCCGGCTCCGTGCGCACTCACAGCGGTGTCTGACTGTGAGAAAGAAAGGGAAGTCGCCCCCGCCGCAGCCGGGACGGTCCTGCCAGCCCCCTCCCCTTTCCCGAGGTTGGGAAGTTCTGTCCCCAGTGAAATTCCCACTGCACCCGCCCCCGTCCTCCCCTTTCCCGGGAGAAGGAGCCCGCTGCGTTCTTCCCATATCTGCACCCGGGGGCCGAGGCTCGGTCGATCCCGGGCGTGCAGGATCCTGTTCCTGCCCCCGGAGCACCGCACAAGAGAAGGCCAGAAAATAGTTTCCAGCCCCACCTCAGTTTCTCCCTCTTAGGGCAGACGTGTCTGCGCCGACTCCTAGTTCATTTGTCATTTCATCCATCATGGTCCGCTAACGCTGTCACGGTTGCTTTATTCTAGTTTACGGATTGCGTTATTTATATCACTTTGAGGTTGAAAAAAGTCTGAAAACGATGTGTGAGAACTTAGTTTTATGTTACATTGGGGTCCGAACAAGAGCTAAGGAATTAATTGGGAAGAACCTTTATTGTTTGAGAGACTTGAGTTCCACTACTGACTTCACCGTTCTTAGTTTATCAGTTAAAACATTCTGGTCGGTGTTTCAGAGAACACAGATAACCTTGACTTTTTGGAGTGGTGCTTTGATATCTTCAGAAGGAAATAAGTAGAAGTTACCATTCCATGGTAAATTTTACTTGTAAAAAGTCAAAAGCGATTTGTCACAAGCGTTAATAACACTAATGAAGTTTGGTGGTGAAGTTCGGTTAACATGTAATTCATGAGCAAGTATTAACTCCTTTGAAAGCGTTTATCTATGGAATTAAATGTGATGGTAACTTTTAAAACCCGGGAGCTTACACGTGAAGAATTTAATAAACTTAAATTGAAATGAACTGACAGCCAAGAAATAGGTTTTGTGTGTGTGTGTGTGTGTGTGTGTGTGTGATAGAAAGAGAGAGAGAGAGAGAGAGAGAGAGATTCAGAATATATTGCTGCCTGACCTGATTCATTATTATTTTTGTTTAGTGAGGGGAGAATTTTGGTCCACATTTGATGTGATAATTGCCAGTGTGTGTGTGACCAGAAAACCCAGGGCAGGCATGTGATTGTTGTTTCCAGCTAGTGACTGTGATCCCTACTTGCCTGATGACTGTGGGTTTGGGTCTTACACCAGAGATCAATAAGCTATTAAATTGTTTCTTCTAGCCTGAAGGTGGGTATAGTTCTGTTCTAGGTTTGGTGTAGTGGCCCAGGAGAGAGACAAAAGTGAGAGGGATCTTTAATCTAAGGTGATTAGGATTGTTCAGCTTTATCTTCTCCTATAATCAGACTTGCATTTTAGTGATGTCTTATCCGAATGGATAAATAAACAGGTTCTTTTGCTCTTCTCTCATTAAAGCCTATGTCATCAGTGTTTGAACTAAAAGTCTTTTTGTCTCTAGGAATAAGAGGCTATGAACCCCATAGTTTGCCTTGGTGTATTCTTTTTTACTTGTACACAAAACGACGTTCTGTAGGTGCTTATCAAAGATTCCTGTTTTTGGAATTTGTGTTTAGTGAATAATTGTTAGGAGGCAAAGATTGCAACTTCTTTTCTCAACAGTGTGGGACCAGATTATAAAGCTAGCAAGTGAGTTTGCCAAGAGTCCATGTCTCAAGCCAAAGTATAAGAAGAAACGAGGTAGTGAGCCACGCAGAAAGTTAGACAATGTGAGCAGAGTTGAAAGGGACCCTTTACCCTGCTACTGGTGAAATTCTCTATAAAGCTGCAGTTTTGTCCTCTTCTGTCTCTCCCACCATATGTGGGTTTATACAGAGAAAAAAGCCGTGACAATAGTGTGTGTGTGGGGGGGGGTTGCTTCCATAACAATAGTGAGGTTTGTTTAACTTGAATATGTACTAGCTGTAATGAGTAGTGGATTCATCCTGAGAAATTGTCATCACCACGAGCCTCTTAAAATAAATATTATCTGTAATTTTTGAAACAGTTCCTTATACATTAAAAAGGTGTTTTTTTTTAAAAGTGGCTTCAGAAACAATTAGAAAGCTCTGTTAAAACAACCGTTAAGAGTAACTTTTAACATAGACACAGTGAAGAAAAGTAGGTTGATTTTATATTTCAGTATTTAGGCAGTTCCAGTTAACTCTTCAGAGTGACTCTTTCTAGCTATTTAAACTACAATATTAAATGGCTCCCAATTGTACCTTGAATCTTTGAAACATTTCATATATCTTTTTTAAAAATCTGTGTATTTGGGGGTTCAGTCTCTTAACATGGTCATTTTAATGGACTATGTGACTATTAAATGTGACCATGTTAGTGGATAATGTGACTATTATACTCCCAGTTACTTTTCTGAATACCAAAGCCTTATTGGAAACTCTAAATTGTGATATGGAATACAGTTAATGTTTTCTAGAAGTAGTTGTTCCGGGACCAATAATTATGTTCCAAGAGCTGCTGCTTTGAATGTTCCTGAGAGTTAGTAGAAAGTAAAGGTAGATCTGGACGTTTGAAGGGATAATAACATTGTGAGGGAACTGTGAGCTTTGGTAGGTATTGTTTTTAGGCCATCTGTAAAAGGAGAAGGTGCTTCTTCATAGTTCTCATAGGGATGTCTGGCTTTTGTAAATGTAGGAGGTTTCCAAAACTGTCTCCTAGAAGCTGTTATTTGGTATAGTAATAATTTGGTAATTCTTAAGTTTCATTGCTTTATCCTTTTCCATTTCTGTTTGTCTCCCACATTAGTGTATTCTAACTTTTTATTGTCTTAACTCCCTCCAAAGTACATATTATATTACCCCCAGTATACAGAACAAAGCTTATGAGATAATACTTAGCCTTACTACCTGTCATGCACCCTAACATTTTATATTCTGTTTATCCTTTTCTCACTTGTCCTGTGCTGGTTTCAGCTGATGAAATTATTTTTGGACCCACTAATAGATTATAATCCATAATTGTAATGTGAAAAACACTGCCCTACATGAAGCCTTAACATGTAATTTGAAGTGTTTGTTGTATTTGTGTATCCTTTACAGTAGCCTTGTAGATGGATAGTTTGGGTTGTTTGCTGGCTGCCAGAACACTGGGGCATGAAGACTCTTCCTGGCATGTACTGACTGACCTGTGTTAAAGCCTTCTTTAAATTGGGTTTTAGCTTATTACAGCCAGAAGTCTTTGTTGTACACCGTACTGTTCTAGATGTTGTGTAGCATAAAATATTCTTTTTATGCTTGCATTTTATATCTAATTGGTAAATCTTTTCCCATGAATTTTATAGACCATCTAGTAACATTTTCTTTAATTCCAGTTTAAGGATAGACTAAAATTTCCAATTTTAGAAAGATTGTAGAAATAACTGGAACATAAGAAAAAAGTCTAAACCGGATTCCAATTCTAAAAAGCTAAGCTTGATTACATAAAATATGTTAGATAAAACAGAATTACTTGCTCAACATAAACTCCTTGGGTTTATAAGCTAAATTCTATCCATATCCTCAGGAGAATATGAAGGTATGCAGCACATTCCACACAATTCTAGGTGGTTTTCAGGCAGAAAGTATTAAATAACCACTTTCAGAGGGATAACTATATTTCCGGAGGAGTGTGGAAGAGATTTGAATGATGAATGGTAAATGATTTAGAAGCTCCCTGGAAAGTAAAATTTCTGAAGAAAACATAAAAGTGATGTCAGGCTGAAAAGTGAGCAGTAGGTAAGAAAATGTTTGGAAAGAAAAGACTGGCTTTTGTGGTTGGAAAATGTAAAGCTTATCAAGAGAATAAGGGAACAATGAGACCTTTTTGTGTTTTCGATCTGAGGTGTTTTTGTGGTTGGGTTTTTTTGGTGTTGTTTTTTCTTATACTTATCAATGATATTAGCGGTTAAAGAATAAAAAATAAATGAGATAAACATATTTAATATAAATGTAATTTATATAAATTTAAACAATTAGAAAATGTTTTTATTTCAGAATTTTAGAATGAGTATTAATCCTGTTCTTGCTGCAAGTTTTTATAGGTAAATGAAGATTGTTCTAAACTTAGGAATTGAAGTTGAGTTAATGATCTCCAGTTTCTAAGGTCACCTTTCCCTCCTGTTTCTCCTCTTTTTTTCCTCACCACCCTGTCCCAGTACTATTTTTGGGAGGGGTAAGTAATAAGATGTATAGTAATTATTTCCATTTTTTAAGGTATAGGACTAGATCCTGCAAATACAGATTACTAGTTTATCTGTTCAGATGCATGCCATCAGTCTTTTTAAGTAGATGCCAATGATAGATGTGTGTGTGTGTGTGTGTGTGTGTGTGTGTAGAGATACTTTGTTTCGATACTAAATTAGCTTAAGAAATTCTTACTGTCTAAGCTATAGAAAGAAGAGATGGAACTACCATTTATTAAATTAAATTTGTAACATTAAATTAAGTTCAGATACAGTGCTTGGTCTTTATTTACGCCAGTTCATCTTCATTAGGTCTTGTTTAGCAATCCTGTGTAAGGTATTTATTTCTTTTTTTATAGAAAATTGTAGCTCAGAGAATCTGTGACTTAGCTAAGACCAAGCTAGAAGTAGAAGGACCGAAATTGTAACCTGATCCTGTCTGTCCCTTCACTATGTAAGGCACAACAACCTGATGGACATAGTTTCTGCCCTCAAAGGGCGTACAGTCTCGTGAATAAGTTATAATAAGCTCTTTTAACAGAAACAAGGGGCAGAAATAACGAATAACATACACAGGGTAGAGGAAGGCTTATTTGTGGAGGAGACATTTGTAAGACTTAAAGGATAGCTAACCATGTTATGTTTGGGATAAGAGAGCCTTGCACATGGGAACAACACAGAAAAGACCTACAATTATTAAAAAGTTGATGCATATGAGCTGGCGTGTTGCAGGTAAATGAGTAAAATTGTAGCTGGACCATTCTCCAGCTACAAGAGAGTGACAGGTAAACCTGGAATCTAAGCAAGACCTTGGATCTTGGAAAACTATGGTAAAGGTACAGGTTCAAGTTTAATTATTAAAGAAATGTAAGAGACATAATGTGACTTATGTTTTGAAAACAATCACTTTCACCACTGTGTAGAGGATTGTTGTGAAGTGGGCAAGAACAGAGATGGCATGATTAGGTTTTGGCTGTAATCCACCTGAGAGACACAGGAGCTTGGACCAAAGTAGTAACAGTGGAGACAGAAGAGTATGAATTGAGCTTTTCATGGAGAAGAAAGTGGTACTTTCTCTTGTCACAAGACGGAAGGAGAAAGATATTGGTGCAAGTGCACTTAGGTCTGCAGGTTTTGGGAGTGGGAAGATGGAGATTTTTCTAAGAAATATGACATGAGATCATCAGGTTAGAGTGAAGAGGAGGGATGAGAGATTGAGGATGTTTAGGTTTCTACAATTCAGTAGAATAGCTCAGACCCTTAGTTAAGTTGCTATTATTTAATCTAGCAAGTAGAAGCCTAACGCTCAATGCAAGAAGGGACACTGGTGAGTAGTTGTATTAACTAACACACAGAACAAGAAGGGTGAGGATTTGAGTTATAAGGGAAGAGACTTGAGCTTTCTATGGAGAACCCAGTTCTAAGGACTATCATTTTTGTCAGTGAAATAACTACAGAATACAACTTTCAGACAGGAAACAAAGGGTGGGAAAAAAGATAGGTTTTTAAGGACTTTTTGCCCAAGTTAAATGGTTTGTACTAAGTGATCTATTAAAGATTGCTTTATGTCTTAGAAGAGTCAAGAATGCATTGGTAGATTAGAGAATTTCAGGAATTTGGGGGAAATAAAGTGACCTTTTCCCTTTTCCCTTTTCCCTCTGGATTATATAGTTTATTCACAGAAGATAGAACTTTAGAAGGTCCTGAAACTTTAAAATAAATGAAGCGGACAGAACAATTTTCTAGTTTTCTCTTAAGTTTTTGATAATTCACTGCCTTGGTGTTTGGTGAAGAAGTAACATGGTTTTACATTCATTTTCTTACCATTGAATGAGAATAACTTGATACCTATCTTTAATTCTCTTACATTTTAGTTTTCAGAGAAATGGGAAATGTGCTAATCTTTTCATATTGAGATTATGGAACATAGTACGATGTTTAGTAGTTGGAATTTACCTTTCAAATATAAGTAAGAGAGTAAGTAAACTTTTTCCTATCTGACTTATTTTCATTGATTGTTAAAGTATCTTTTACTTTGTTTTTTGTTTTGTTTTGTTTTTTTTACAGAGACAGAGAGAGAGTCAGAGTGAGGGAAAGACAGGGACGGAGAGACGAGAAGCATCAGTCATTAGTTTTTCGTTGTGCATTGCGACACCTTAGTTGTTCATTGATTGCTTTCTCATATGTGTCTTGACTGTGGGCCTTCAGCAGACCGAGTAACCCCTTGCTTGAGCCAGCGACCTTGGGTCTAAGCTGGTGAAAATTTTTGTTCAAACCAGATGAGCCCACGCTCAAGCTGGTGACCTCGGGGTCTCGAACCTGGGTCCTCCACATCCCAGTCCAACAGCTCTATCCACTGCGCCACTGCCTGGTCAGGCTCTTTTAGTTTTTCAGTTAGTAAATTGGTGAAAAGCTGAATCTTAGTATCTGGTGTATTCTGAAATAGAATTCAGTTTCTTGAAATTATAATTGCCTGTTCTAGTGACACTAAACCTTTTAGGAAGAGTAGGAATGCAAAACTCCTTTACAAAACAATGTCTTGCTTAAATACTTAAATAACTGTGGACCCTGAGAAAGAAGATATCTACTAAAAAGAGTTCCTCATGGCTAACTGGGCTTAAATTTAAAAAACAAACAAAACCAGTGCCTAGCAGCCATTTCTGCAGAAGGGCCTCTCATGCAATGCATTTGGACCAATCAAACTGTGAAGATTTGGAGTCCTCATTTGCATGAGGACAGACCAGTTGGAGACCAGTTGGGGACCAGGGGCGAGGACTCTGTCCATAGAAGTCAACTCCCCTCTAGATCTGAGAGCACACTTTCCCATTCCACTGAAGACTGATGTCTCCCTGGAGTAGTGTGGAGCAGACCAGCTGGGAGCCGAACAGAGGAGTGAGGAGCAGAGCAGAGCTGTCTACTCAGAGAGGGGCCTGGCCCCAGGCCTCTCTCACAGCCCAGCTGTATCACAGTTGAGCTATTTTGCACTAAATAGTTTCCTTCTTCACCACACCCCAAATTAGGGATTTCGGTTAGCATTGAATTGGTGCCAGTGACCATCAGTTGACATAATTCTGTGAGGTAGGTATTATTAGAAACTGAAGCTTTATTGAGAATAGTGGTTTTGTCTAAGGTTCACATCTCCCTCATGCTGTTTATTTTTTGTAGAGATCCATTATTTTTTGTCTATATTATTGTTACAGCCCCCACCTACTCTTGATTCTAGTCTTGTCCTCATTCAATCATATCACATATAGCAGCAGCCAGAGTGACTTTTCTCAAGTACAGATATGATTATGTAATTTTCTTGCTTAAAACTCAACAATAGTTCCCTATTCTTAAAATACAAGCATAACTCAATAGGCCCTTCAGGATCTGCCTATTTTTTACCTTTCTTGTCTCATGTCACTCTTCACCCACTAGTCCCCTCCCCATCATTACCATATTGAACTCATTTCTCTTGTCTCCTGGCCTTCACATACATCATTCTCTGCCTGGCTTTATCTTCCTTCCTCCACCACTTTCTTAACTGGGCTAATTCCTGCCTGTTTTCCTTTTCTCGAGTTGTTTCCTCCTTTGGGAAGTCTTTCCCGGTTCCATTAAATGAGGTGCCCTTCTCATAAGCATCTCAGACTGTTCTGTGCAGCATTGGCATTGGCCTGTTTTACTTTGCTCTTTCCCCCTGGAGTAGTGCTGTCCAACAGATATATACAGTATCTCTCTCTCCTTTTCCACAGTTTCGCTTCTGCAATTTTAGTTACTGGTGGTTAGCTGTGGTTTGAGAATGTTAAGTAACATATTCCAGAAATAAACAATTCATAAGTTTTCATTTGTGCACCAGTCTAAGTATCATAAGGAACTCTTGTGCTGTCCCACTTCATCCTGCCCAAGTCATGAATCATCCCTTAGTCCAGCGTATCGACAGTGTGTGCTACTCGCCCAGTAGACAGTGAGTAGCCATGTTGGTTATCAGAGTGACTGTTGCAGTATCACTGTGCTTCTGTTCAAGTAACCCTTATTTTATTTAGCAATGGCCCCAAGCATAAGAGTAGCGATGCCAGCAATTCGGCTGTGCCAGCGAGAAGCCCTGAAGTTCTTCCTTTAAATGAAAAGATATGCAGTATGTATAAGGGTTTGGTACTATCCACTATTTCAGGGATTCACTGGGGGTGTTGGAAAAAATACTAAAATGTGAGCCTCAAGTGTTGTTATATATATAATTTTTTTGGTATTAACGTAAATAATATACTTAACGCAGTATATCTAAAATATCATTTTGACATAATCAATAGAAAATAAATTTTCATACCAGGTCTTCAAAATTCAGTGTCAGTTTTATACTTATAGCTCATCTTAATTAGAGTAACCACATATCAAATGCTTATTAGCCATTTTGGAAAACAGTGTCTTTTAAAGCTGAATATAAATATGCCCTGTGATCTAGCAGTTCTACTCCTAGGTATAAACAGAAGTGGGAACATAATGTGCACCAAAAGACATGTATGAGAATAGTCATAGCATCCTTATTTGTTATAGTTCCAGACTAGAAACAGCCCATATGTCCATCAATGATAGAATGGATGAATCAATTATAGTATAATAGCTTGAGGGAAAACTAAACAGCAGTAGTTCTCAAATATTTGGGTCTCGACACTCCACAATTATTGAGAAATCCAAAGAATGCTTTTTTATATATGGGAGATGTACATGTTCTTAAATAAAAGAAATTAAAATTGAGGAATTGTTAAAATATTTAACTCATTTAAAATGACATAAGAAACCCATTACCTGTGACATTAAATAAAATTATGTAAAATGACAAATGACTATAAATTTTTCAAAACAAAAAATAATTTAGTGAGAGGAATGATACTGCTATCCATTTTTTGTAGATTACTGTAATGTCTAGCTTAATAGAAGACAGCTGATTTCTCATCCCTGCTTCTGCAGTCAGTCTGCTGTGACATATTTTGGTTGAAGTATACTAAGAAAATCTGACTTCACATAGATATGTCATTGTAAAGGGGAAAGTATTTTAATAGCCTTTTCAGATATATGAATATTCTTTGATGCTTTACCAGAACTTGACAAGTAGTACTTTTTTAAAGTTAAGTTACAAGGTGGAATCTGAAACTGTATCATGAACTTTCTGTATTCTGTTATACTCTGAAAGGGTCTTGGGGATTCCCAGGAGTTCACTAACCACATTTTGAGAATAACTTGCTACACAGTACTGGGAAAAAAACAAACTACTGGTATAGAGAGTATAGGTGAATTTCACGTGTTGATCAACTGAAGTCAGATTGTATACTGTGTATACAATCTTAAGAATATTGGGGGCGAGGGGTTTATTGATTAACCATGGTACCAGGGTAACTTTTGATCTGCTGTTGAGACTGTATTTCTTGACCTAATTGATGATTTACACCGAATACAGGTGTTTTTTTTTTCGGTTGTAACGTGTGAAATTGTAAACTTTCAATTTGTACATTTTTTTGTATGTATATTTCAATTAAAAGCTAGATAATAAAATTTTTTTAAAGAGCACTGTTCAATAATAGTGTCCTTAGAAGGTTTTTTTGATAATTTAGATTCTCTCTAGTGTTTTTTTTGTCTTTTGAGTTTTTCTTTGTATTTGATAATTAACATTTTAAAAACATTGTACTTTGAAAGATTTCAGACATATTCAAAAATAGGAAAATTAGTATAATTAACCTAATAAACACTGTAAGGTATTTTCCCTGCTGAGGAAGAAAGAAGGGCATAGCCACGAAGTGTGGGATAGCAAAAGCTTTATTTAGTAGAGCGCTTCCTGGACGAGGTTCTCTGGTCCGCAAGACGGGCCAGAGAAGTCGCATGGATTCTTCCGCTGGGGGTAATTTATAGGGTCGGTATGGTGATGGCGAGTTGATATGATGTGGCGAAATTTCATTGGCTGACAGACAGTCGTTCTTTTTCAAAGGGCTTCTGGGAAGTTTTTTTTTTGGTGTGCATGGGTGTCAGCGGTTCCAGCCAAAGTTCCCAGGCCTGGTTCCTCACGTGACCTTCCCCTATTGCCAACCGACTTTACATTCCGACTTTTTATGTTAGGGGCACTGCTATTCGCCTGGCTACTTCCTGCTGGTTAGGGGCGTCGTGGGGAAGGGAGATCTGAAGGGGTGGCTCTGAGGGGAGTTGCGTATATGGGTGAAGGAGCATCTGGTTGATAGTGACTCGAGAAACTTCGGGGATGCAGTCCTTTAAGGATTTAAAGAAAGACGAGTAAATATGAGTAATATGCTGATAATTAGAAGAGGACCTAGGATACAAGCAGCCCAGGTGAGGATGGGTGGCTGCCACCAGGAGTTAAGCGGGTTGTAGGAGGAGAGGTCCTTGTGCAGATTCTCTTGTAGACAGTTGAGGACCCCGATGCTTTCTTCCATTGGGACAGTCTCATTGAACAGCATTGCTTCTTGCTTTAACTCACTCTGGATGCAAGTTTCTGGTGGGAGGGACAGGAGCAACAGGAGGGTCTGCAGGGCCCAACCTTTTGGTGAGCTGGAGACGGGTAGGACCCAGTGGTTCCAACTGCTAGCAGTCCTGCATGGGGGCAACCTTGAGGTGAGAGACATGATACCAAGGTGTTTGCCCTAGGAGCTTGGCTGCAGTAAGAGTAGTCAATATTACCGTATGGGGTCCTGTCCACCCGGGCTGTAGGGAGCCGGGCTGGAGCTGCCTCAGAAGAACCCTGTCTCTTGGCTGGAGAAGGACCATTGGGTGTGCTACATCTGGACCCCATATAGGAGGAAGGGTCCGGTCCGCGTGTTCCCTGAGAAGATGGCGGAGTAAAGACAGAAAGGGGAGATATGTGGCAAGAGGAGGGGGTTGACAGGTAAGTTGTGATTGATTAGGAATGGTCTACCATAAACCAGCTCCAAGGGGCTGAGTCCAGTGGGGTTTCATGGGGTTGCTCTGATTCTGGTGAGTGCCAGGGGGAGGAGGTTCAGCCAGGAGAGTCTGGTCTTGATGGAAAGTTTGGTTAGCTGACCCTTCAGGATGCCATGGGCCCTTTCCACCTTACCTGACGATTGAGGGTGATAGGGTGTGTGGAATCTCCAGGTAATGTTGAGAGAGGTGGCAACCTGCTGGACTATTTGGGCAGTGAAGGCCGGGCCGTTGTCTGACTGGATGGTAGTCGGCAGTCCAAATTGCGAGATGATACATTCAGCGAGAATGGAGGCAACGGTGTCTGCCACATCTTGAGAGGTGGGAAAGGCTTCTATCCACCCTAAAAAGGTACCAACAGAAGTTAAGAGATAACGGAGTTTTTTGTGAGGGGGCATGTGAGTGAAGTCAATTTGCCAATCCTGGCCTGGCACGTGCCCCCTCAGTTGATGAGTAGGGAAACGGGGGAGGAGTCCCCCTTGTGTAGAGGCTTTGTAGCAGATAGTGCATGCTGCGTGTACCTTTTCAGTAGTCTGCTGGAGGCCTGGGAAGAAAAACAGTGGTTGCAAGAACCGATAGAGAGCTTTTGGCCCTATGTTAAGGAACAGTGGACATCAGAAAGGAGAGTTTCAGCCTGTCCTTTTGGTAAGGCAATTCTATCTCCGAGAAATATCCATCCCTGGTTGCATATGTCCCCACCCTTTCTCCTGTTCTTCCTCAGGAGTGTAAGAAAGTTTCAAGGAGGTGGAGAGAAACAAGAGAAGAGTCGGGGAGGCTTCCAGGGTGAGGTTTCGAGCCGCCGCCGCATCAGGGCCAAGCACTTCCCAAGGCCACCGGGTCCTAAGAGATTTGATGGCTTGTAAAATGTACCACAGCCACCTCAGCGGATAGCTGGAATGCCTGCAAAAGTTTAGAAATGAGGGTAGCATTGATTATAGGGAGCCCTTGGTAGTGAGGAAGCCCCTTTCCTTCCAGAGGGCAGGGTGGCTGTGGGTGATAAGAAAAGCATATTTAGAGTCAGTATATATAGTTACGCATTTTCCCTGGGCCAGTGTGAGTGCCCGCGTGAGGGCAATCAGCTCTGCCTTCTGGGAGGTGGTGACCACCGCATAGGCCGCCCATCGTCGTCCATCGGGTCCCTGTACAGAGCCCCCATCTACAAAGAGTATTAGATCTGGATCTTTTAAAGGAGAATCTGATAATCCATCTCAGGGTCTGTTGAGGAAATCTATTAGCTCTGTACAAGAGAGGGTGGGTTCCGGAAGTGTCGTTGGAGCTGGCAGTAGAGTGGCTGGGTTGAGTAGGGGAGAGGGTAAAAGAGTGACTGAAGGGTTTTCGATGAACACGAGGTGTTCTTGTAGGCGGGAAGGACCCAATAGAGAAAGAGCTTTGTGCAAAAGGAGGTCCGTGAGTCTGTGGGAGGAGAAGACAGTGATGGGTTGGGAAAGGGTGAGTTTAGTAGCCTCCTTGGTGAGTTCAGCTGCCAGCCTTTGAAGTTGGTGTCTAATTGTTTAGAGCAGTATGCCACGGGGCAGTATGTAGGCCCCACAGATTGAGTTAACACGCCAATAGCATTACTGTGCTTTTTCATCAGTGAAAAGGTGGAAGGGGGTTCTGAGGTCAGATAAAGTGAGAGGGGAAGAGGAGATGAGGGCATCTCGAAGGGTAGGGAAAGCTCTTTTAATGGCGTTGGGGGATGTGAGAGGTCCCATGGGAGTCTCTTTTGCAGCCTCACAAAGGGGTTTAGCCAAAAGAGCAAAATTGGGAATCCAGTGTCTAAAGAAGCCCATCAGACCAAGGAAAGAAATAATCTGATCAGCGGTGGTAGGTGGTTGGAGACTGCGGAGGGTCTGAGTTCGACCTAGGGTGAGACCTCGGGTAGTGGGGGTTAAGGCGATGGCTAGATAGACTGAGAGTGAAGTTGAGCCTTAGTAGAGGAGACACGATACCCCTTCACTGCGAGGAAGTTAAGAAGGGGGGTGGTGTGTCTCCTTGAGGCAGACAAGGGGGGGGCTGCAGAGAGTAGGTCATCTACATATTGCAAGAGAGCACTAGTTTCGAAATTGCATGTAGCTAAATCCCGAGCTAGTGCATGTCCAAACAAGTGTGGGCTGTCCCTGGACTCCTGGGGTAGGACAGTCCCCGTAAGCTGCTGGGCTGCGTTAGTGTCTGGAGCAGTCCAAGTAAAGGCAAACAGAAAGTAAGAGTCAGGGTGTAGAGGAATGGTAAAGAAGGCATCCTTGAGATCTAGGACCGTGAAGTGAGTGGTGTCTGAGGGAATGTGTGACAGTAATGTGAGGGATTAGGGATTACTGGATGGAGGGGAACTACGCCTTGTTGATTAGGCATAAATTTTATACAAGGTGATAAGCCCCTGAAGGTTTTCGAATTGGAAGGATGGGGGTATTGCAGGGAGAGTCCGTGGGGATGAGTAAGCCTTGGTTCAAGAGGCGGGTAATTATTAGTTTAAGGCCCTGGCAGTGACTTGCTGAAATAGGGAATTGGGGTCTAGATGGGAATTGGGAGGGAGTCTTCAAGCGGGTGTGTACAGGTGGGTGGTGGGTCGCTACCACAGGGGTAGAAGTGTCCCAGACTTGAGGGTTGGCAATATCTGGTGGAATAAGGGGTGTTATTGGGTTAGTGTTGGGCAGATAAAATATATTATGCTCACTTTGTTAAAGATGACGCTGCCCACGAGGAGGCCATCGCCCAGGTGATATTAATGTTTGTTGGGGGTAAGCTAAAGGCAGGCAGAATCCTTGTAGCCTGGGGCTTGGTTTTGGGATTAAGCCTTTCCCACCCTTTTTGATGTGGGGTGGTACAATCCCATCATGCCCCTGATAAGTGACTTTGTATTAGAGACTTTCCTATTGTGTGTATTGGATTAAAGGTTTGGATTTCTACACTATAAAATAGGGGCAGAATAGGAGCTTGCTCTCTTGGTTCCTGAGATTAATATTACAGGAGAGAGCAGAGCAGAGAGCAGAGAAAGGCCACGTGGAGTAGGCCAGGAGAAGCAGCCAAGATGGCAGAGTGTTGAGTGAGAGGCCAGTTTGTGCAGTTTGACGCTGGAGAAGGAAGGAGATGGGGAACAGAGGTGAATAAGTCTGGTGAGCTAGAAACCTTTGATTCTAGAAAACTCGGATAAGTCAGTAGCTTTGTGAGCACTGAATGTGAGTGGGTTTTGGAGCCCAGTGTGTGTTTTTACTTGACCGCCGGGTGCAAGCTAGAATTAAAAGATGATGGCCCACCAGTTATTGGCTCCTTTGTTTCTTTACCGACTGTCCGAATCCAATGCGAACCTGCATGGGCCGGGCTGCTTTGATAGTGGCAGCCCTGACCACTGGCTTTACAGTTAGGATGATCTGTGGTAGTGGGAAAGCCTTCAGTCAGGAGTGGTAGGAGTAGGTGGGAAGATACTGTCAGCTGGATAGTGACTCCGAGACTTTGTAGAATGTCCCGACGCAGAAGGGGTACAGGCCATGATGGCATAACTAAGAATTAGTGCGAAAAGGGGATTCTGTCCAAACTGCATGTCATGGGTGGCCTGCAAAGGGGAAAAGAAAGGATCCCATCCACTCCTATAACTGAGACCTGTGAGGGAACTAGAGGTCCAGAGTGTGATGGCAAAACAGAGAAGGTAGCCCCTGTGTCCACAAGAAATGAGATGGACTTACCCACTACCTGCAGCATTACCCTGGGCTCGGCGAGGGTGATGGGGTTCTCCGAGTCCAGGCCTCGTCAGTCGTCCATGGGGCCTAGGAGTTCGAGCAGTGGGCCTGCCTGGCTGGCTTGGCCTCCCATTTGGGTGGCTTGTCCTCCACATAGAGGCGCTGAGGAAGAGCCTGTTTCTCAAAGGGGGCAATCGCTCCACCAGTGACCGGTCTGCTTGCAGTCAGGGCAGGGCTTAGTGGGTGGCCTCGGGCAGGGGCACTGCTGGGACCAGTGGCCCTCCTTGCCTGATTTAAAGCAAGCTCCTGGTGGGGTTCCTCTTTGCAGCCTGGACTTGGGTTGGCACCTCCTAGGCCTTGCCCCTGTTGCTCTGCTGGCCTCAGGGCTGCCACAAGAGTCTGGGTTTGGAGTGTCTCCTTCTGCTGCATGCGGGCCTGGTGAACAGCCTCGGTCTTTTCCTCCCAACCATTAAAAACCGTAAATGCCATGTTCATCAGGTCTTGGATAGGGGTCTGGGGGCCCTCCTCCGCCTTTTTAAGTTTCTTACAAATGTCTGGGGCTGATTGGGAAATAAAGTGAGTAAATACAGTGGCCCTGGCATTGGAAGTAGGGTCTAAACGAGTATAGAGGACCATAGCATCAGTGAGGCGATTTAAGAAGAGAGCCGGATTTTCCTCAGGTCCTTGAGTAATTTTCCTTAATTTGTCATAGTTAACTACCTTTTGTGCTGCATCCTGCATGCCAGCTACAAGACATTCAATGATTTGGTCTCATCGTCTCCTACCTATTTGTCCCGTTTGATAATCCCAGTTGGGGTCCGTGTCAGGGACCGCCTCTGGGCCCATTGGCATTTGAGGGTTTGAGGCATGGACTTTATCTGCATGAGCTTGTGCTGCTGTCCGGATCCGGTCCCGTTCGTCTGGGTAAGTGTAGAAGACATAATAACATAGAGATCATGCCAAGTGAGGTCATATGCCTGAGTGAGATATTGAAATTCCTTGGTATAGTTGGTAGGGTTAGAAGAGTAGGAGCCTAAACTCTTTTCAGTTGCAGACAGATCAGAGAGGGAAAAAGAAACATGAACCCTTACAACTCCTTTCATTCCAGCCACCTCGCGGAGAGGGCATAAGAGGTTGGCTCCCTCTTGTGGCCCGGAGCGGGATCTGATGTGAGCGCTGACTGGGGAGAAGAGAGAGAGAGACTAGTATTTGCAGGCGGATGAGAAACAGGATCCAGCATAGAGAGGGGAGGAATCCAATAGGACGGAGGGAGTCTTGCAGGAGAAGAAGAGAGTTCCTCAGGGGAGTCAGCAAAGGAGGAAAGATCTGGAGTGGAGGGTTTAGCTGAGGTTTCTCTGGCCAAAAGGACCTGTACTGTAGAGCAGGCGGCACAGAGATTAGGACGAGAGTGCAAATGCCAGAAGCCCTGAATGTAAGGGATCTCCGATCATTTCCCAGTTTCTTGGCAATATGTCCGTATAAGGGTGTTAAAATTGAAAGTCCCTTCAGAAGGCCACCTGGTCTGGTTATCCAGTGGGTATTGGGGCCAGGCCACATTGCAGAAGATTAGTTTCATTTTTTAGGGAAGGATCAGTGTTTGAGAGATTCCGGATAAGGCACCCCAGGGGTGTTTTAGAGTCAGGTTTGGATTCCTATGTCCTGATGGCCACTCTCAGCGCTTGGAGTAGTCAGAGATGAGAATTGGTGTCCTGCAACTGAAGCTCTAGCCACCGGATGGTTAGGTAGAGTGGGTGTGTCCAGGACGTCTCCACAGGCACACACGCACTCGGAATGGATAAGAGGTCCCTGATGCAGCTGCGATTAGGGACAGGGAGTCTTGGCGGAAAGAACTGAGGGGAGGTTGGAGGCAGGGGACTTACTGCACTGTGTGCTGAAGTGGGTAGAAAGTCAGAGGTCCTGGTTCTTTCTCGGAAGAGAAGGGGAGAGGAGCGGTCCCTTGCGGACTTCAAACTCCTCCCCCAAGAAGAAATAAGGGCGTAGCCACGAAGTGTGGATTAGCAAAAGCTTTATTTAGTAGAGTGCATCCCGGACGAGGTTCTCTGGTTCACAAGACAGGCCAGAGAAGTCGCATGGATTCTTCCACTGGGGGTAATTTATAGGGTCAGTAGGGTGATGGCGAGTTGATATGACGTGGCGAAATTTCATTGGCTGACAGGCGGTTCTTTTTCAAAGGGCTCTGGGCCGTTTCTTTTTGGCCGGCATGGGTGTGGGCGGTTCCAGCCACAGTTCCTGGGCCTGGTTCCTCACCTGACCTTCCCCCATTGCCAACCAGCCTCACATACACTATATCCAGCTCCAAATAATATGGCCAGCCTTGTTTTATCTAGACTGCCATCCCCTTCCTAATTACAAATGATTTTGAAGCAAATCCCAGACATCTAATATATCTATGTTTCGGTATGTATCTCTAAAATGTGAGGGCTTAAAAAAAAACTTAGGCCCAATACCATTATTACACTTAAATTAACAATTCCTAATTATCGTCAAATATCCAGCCATGTACATATTGGCCTGGTTGTCATAAAAACATGAATTTTTATAAACTGTTTATGCCTGATGTGTGGTGGCACAGTGGATAGAACATCGACCTGGAATGCTGAAGTCGCCAGTTCGAAGCCCTGGGCTGGCCTGGTCAAGTCCCCTTATTGGAGTTGATACTTCCTGCTCCTCCCCCCTTCTCTCTTTCTCTGTCTCTCCCTCCTCTCTAACATGAATAAATAAAATCTTTTTAAAAATTAAAAAAGAAAAGAAACTGGATTAAGATCCAAATAAAGCCCATACTCTGCAATTGTTGCTATCTCTTAAGTCTCAGTTTAATGATTTCTTACCCCTTTTCTTTTTAAAGAATGTTAAGTGATATTTACTATAGCTTTATGATGTTATTAATCAGATCAGATATATTCCTTAAATTCCTATATTAATAGTTTTTTGAGAATAGGTATTTAAATTTGTCACATAAGGTTTTTAGTTTCCAAGATAGTCATAGATGTTCATGAGGGCCAGAGTTAATGTAAGTGAAAGATGCCTAGCATAACGTCACACAGTACTGGTTGAAAAATGAATTCATTTACCCATGAGCGGAATGAATTGCAGTCATGTAATTGTATGTAATGAACTACTTTTTGCATTTATGGAATAGGCAATAACAAGTTGATAATGATTTATTATATTTTAATCTTCTGGGGTACATTTGCTAATTATTTTTTAGACTTGGTGCTCATATTTACAGGACCAGACAGTCTGTAGTCAGTCCTCGCTTTATTCTTCCCTCGACTCCTTTTCTTTTCCTCTTCTGTAAGCTAACCTCTCCTCTCCTGCCTGATTTTTGTGTCTGTTAATCCATTCCTGTAGATACACTTGTAATCTTTGTTGTTGATTTCAGTGGTTACGAACAGTGTAAAAGATTTTAGTGTTCCAGTTGTGATTATTTTGCCTTTTAAGATTAGGAAAGGAGAGGAAAGTATTTATAAACTGTGTAGGTACTCATCAAAGGAAAGCAAAAATTAATAACTTTGTTCTGACGGGAGAAATGTTTGTATTTATAGTGGTTAAACTTGGTTTCACTAAGGAAGATAATAAAGATGAGCCTATAAAAAGGAGATCCTTTCTTATGAATGGGCCTTAGGACCACGCTAGCCAATAAGATAACTTAGTGGAGATGGACTGGTCCCATGACAAGTGGAATCTGAAGGAATGGTCTGGGGTGGAGGCGGGCGGCGTAACATGGAAATGCTAAGTGAGCACAGAGCTCAAGTCAAATGGTAGAACTGTTGTATTCTATTAATTGGATATTTCTAGTCTGCTGGGAATGATATTTTAAGACCAAATTTATTTAATGAAAAGGTAGTAGTGCCTGACCAGGTGGTTGTGCAGTAGATAAAACATTGGACTGGCACGCGGAGGACCCAGGTTTGAAACCCTGAGGTCGCCAGCTTGAGCGGGGCTCATCTGGTTTGAACAAGGGTCACCAGCTTGAGCCCAAGGTTGCTTGCTGGCTAAAGCAAGGGTTCACTCGGTTTGCTGTAGCCCCCCTCCCCCTCAAAGCACATGTGATAAAGCAATCAGTGAACAACTAAAGTGCCTCAATGAAGAATTGATGCTTCTCATCTCTCTTCCTCTCTGTCCCTATCTGTCCCTCTCTCTGTCACACACACACACACACACACACACACACACACACATGCAAATAAAAGATAGTAGCCACAGAGTTAACCAAATATGCCCCAGTATTATCCTAAAGCATGATCTAGTGGTGTCAGTAACACCACTAACTTGTACTGAAGAGTATTCACCCTCCTACAAAGGGAGGGAGATTAAGGGGAAATCTATTAGCACTACTGGAGTGGAATCACTACCCAGAGTTTAGATTATGATATAAATGAGTAAGGCTAAAATACAGTTCTTTTAAAAATTACTTAAATAATCTTTAAATACATTGTGTATGTTTTGGATATTCAGTGCTGAATAGTTTACTTTCATAATGTACAACACATCCAGTTTTCTCTCTAGCATTGGTACAGAAATTTCTTTGAGTATCAGATAAAATGGTTGTATTTAGGGGCCATATGAAAAATATGAGCGAGAATTACATAAATTAAATCTGAATGGTATTCAACTTCTCCATGTTACCTTTTTCAGTGCATTACAATAAGGGACCGTTTTGATTTATGTATATGGGTGTGTTAGAGAGAATTCAAATTAGGGTGCATGATTTATCTCTGCTTTTTATTTATTTTGTCTATTATTGATTTATCTTTTATTCCCTGACCTTAGTAGGGGGCTAGCTATTATACACTATCATTAAAAGTAACAGAAATTATGTTTCCTAAAGGTTTGTTAGACTTGTACCCTAACACTACAAGGGCATGGTCCTTTTGGGGAATAACTATCTTTTCAAGTTCTCTCTTTTAGTTAATTTTGCTAAATACTAAGTTATATTTTCCTAGAATATTTTAATTTTATCTGTATTTCCATATTTGATTTAAACTTGTAAATGTTCTCTCAAAAATATGTTCTACATCTGTGGTTATATCACCATTGTCATTCCTAGTACCTTTCTGTTCTTTTTTTTGAACAGACTAATTACAGGCTTCTCTATTTTACGTTTTTTCAAAGAATCAGCTTGTGGTTTTCTGGCCAACTGATTTTTTTGTTAATTTATTTTTCTAACTTCTTTTTGGGGGAGGGGTTATCTTGTTTTATTTATTATTTTTTCCTTTTTTTTTCCTTGTTTTATTTTTAAGGTATCTGCTTGTTTTTCAATTTTTTTTAAATTATGCAGAAAAAAAGAGTAAAACTGACTTTTTCTTTTTGGTGTACAGTTCTGTGAATCTTAACACATGCGCAGATTTGTGTAGCTACCACCAAAATTGGATACAATACCTGAATAAACCCATCCTGATATTTTATTGTAGTCACACCCTCTACCACCCATAATCTCTGATAACCACTCATCTATTTTTCACCACTCTAGTTTTCTTTTTATGAATGTCATATAAATGGATGTAAAGTACATATAACCTTTTTGAGACTGGATTCTTTTACTCTGCTAATGTCTTTGAGATCATCTACATTGTTCCATAGATCAGTAGTTTAGCATTGCTGGGCAATATGCCCATTGTATGGACGGATGTACTACAGTTTGTGAGTTTAACTGGTAAAGGACATTGGAGTTGTTTTCAGTTTTAGGCTATTATAAATCAACCTACTGTGGGTATTTATATACAGATATTTTGTGGACATGTTTTTCTTTCTCTAGGGTAAATGAGTTACACATGTATGCTTAACTTTGTAAGAAACTGCCAAACTATTTTCCAGAGCTGCTGCACCAGTTTGCATTCTGATTAGCAATATGTGAGAGTTCTGGTTGCTCTACATCCTTCCAAGCACTTGGTATTGTCAGTATTTTTCATTTTTGTCAGTTTAATAGGTATTACTAACTAATATCTCATTTGACTTTGGTTTGCATTTTTAAATAGTTATTGATGTTCAACATTTTCCATATACTTTTTTGTGCCATCTTTATATTCTCTTGAGTGAGGTGTTTAAAGTCCATTACCCGTTTTTAATTTGGTTGGTGGTTTCTTTTTTACTGTTAGTAGAGTGTGTGTGTGTGTATGTGCATATGTGAATCTTCTCTCTCAGTCTGTAGCTTGTGTTTCATACTCTTGACGGTGCCTTTGCAGTTAAGGTTTTTAAGTTGATAACATTTAATTTATCAATTTTTTATTTTGTGGATTATGTTTTTAGTGCCATTTCTAAGAACCATTCACCTAACCTCAGATGAAGGGTTTTTTTTCCTAAAAGTTTTAAAGTTTTATGTGTACCTTTAGACCAAGAACCATTTGAATTTATCTTTCTAGAAGATACAAAGTTTTTGCAGGTCTTGGGTGGGAATGGTGGAGGGTTAGAAAATAAACACAGAAGGAAAAGGATGGGATCAGGAGGTCTTATGATGGCTGATGGCCTACCAAAAGTGCCTGCACTCCCAAAAGCTTTATTTTTATAGTGTAAAGCGAAGTTATTTTGCAAAACAAAGCGAGCTCTGATACAAAGTCAGGTTTCCAAGGCAAACCAAGAATTCTCCCCAGAGCAGGAAATACCCCACCATGTATAACATCTGAACTTCACAAAACAAAGGATAAAAAGAAAACTACCTCCAGTCTCTCTGAGGGACGGGAGGGATGGGAAGAGTAGAAACAATCAGCATCACAGCTAACATGGAGGTGTGGGAAAAGGCATGTAAATTGCCTTTACCAACTTAATCAAACAATCAGAGGTTGTGGGGAAGAGCTTAGCCTTTTGCAATTTAATCAAGCAGGTGAAGTGGGGAGATGGGCAGCAAGGACCCAGTCAGCTTACTGCCAGTCCCCCACACCTCTGTCCTCCGCAGATCTAAACTGCAGGACCCTGTCAGCTTACTGCCAGTCCCCCACACCTCTGTCCTCCGCAGATCTAAACTGCAGGACCCTGTCAGCTTACTGCCAGTCCCCCACACCTCTGTCCTCCGCAGATCTAAACTGCAGGACCCTGTCAGCTTACTGCCAGTCCCCCACACCTCTGTCCTCCGCAGATCTAAACTGCAGGACCCTGTCAGCTTACTGCCAGTCCCCACACCTCTGTCCTCCACAGATCTAAACTGCAGGACCCTGTCAGCTTACTGCCAGTCCCCCACACCTCTGTCCTCCGCAGATCTAAACTGCAGGACCCTGTCAGCTTGCTGCCAGTCCCCCACACCTCTGTCCTCTGCAGATCTAAACTGCAGGACCTTGTCAGCTTACTGCCAGTCCCCCACACCTCTGTCCTCCGCAGATCTAAACTGCAGGACCCTGTCAGCTTGCAGTCCCCCACAATCCTGCTCAGTTTTTGATTGGAATAGTGTTAAAATTGTAGATCACTTCACTGTATTGAGTTTTCTAATGCATGAACGCAAGATTTCTCTATTCATTAGGTCTTTGATTTTTCTCATTAGCATTTTGTAAGTTTCAGCATACAGATATTGTATATGTTTTGTTAGATTTATATTATTTCATTTTTTTTTGTAGCATGTTGAAAAACAGTATTTTTTAAAGTTTTGGTTTGGTTTCCAGTTGTTCTTTGCTTATGTACATGAAATGTGATTGACACTTGTTTGTTCACTTCATAAACTGCTACCTAACAAAATTCATTTATTTGTTCCAGGAGTATCTGTCTAGATTTTTCTACATTATTTTATCTATGAATATAGATAGTTTTATTTTTTGTCTTTTTAAACTATATGCCCTTTATATCTTTCTCTTGCCATATTGAATGAACTGAGACTTTCAGTATATATCCAGCATGAGTGGTGAGAGTGCTTACCTTGTTTCTCATCAAAGAGCAGAAAGTGTTCAATTTCTACCATTAAGTAAATTAGTGATAATTTTTTGTGGATACCCTTTATCAAGTTAAGAAAGTTCTGCTCTATTCCTGGTGTGCTGAGGGTTTTTATCATGAATGGATGTTGTATTTTGAAACATGTTTTTTTTTTTCATCTATTTTTGACAGTGATTTTTACTTTTAGATTTTAGTATAGTGAATTATATTAATTGATTTTTAAAATAATATTTTGGTGAAAAACCACTTGGCCAGAGTGTATTATTATACTTTACACAAGAGAAGCGACCATCTTCTTCTCTCTCAATTTCTTCCCCCCTTCACTCCCTCTTCTCCTCTCATAGCCAGTGGCTTATTTGGTTCAAGCATGACCCCAGGTGCTGAGGATAGCTTGGTTGGTCTAAGCACGACAGCCTCAGGCACTAAAAATAGCTTGGTACTGTACCATCAGACCCAGACAGGTTGCTGGGTGGATCTAGTCGGGATGCATGCCAGAGTCTGCCTATCTCCTCTCACCTTAAAAAGATAATAAATAATAGTAATAATTTTGTATAATGAAGTTCAATCATTTTAAATATACAATTCAGTTGTTTTAGTACATTCACAAAGTCTTCCAATCATCACTACTATCTAATGCCAGAATGTTTCAACCCAAATGGAAACCCAGTACCTATTAACAATTACTATCCATTTTCCCTTCACCTTAGGCGCTGAGAGTTACTGATGAACTTTATGTCATTATGGATCTGTCTATTCTAGACATTTTATATGAATGGAGTCTTACTACACTACTCACAAAAATTAAGGGATATTTTGCCCTGGCCGGTTGGCTCAGCGGTAGAGCGTCGGCCTAGCGTGCGGAGGACCCGGGTTCCATTCCCGGCCAGGGCACACAGGAGAAGCGCCCATTTGCTTCTCCACCCCTCCGCCGCACTTTCCTCTCTGTCTCTCTCTTCCCCTCCCGCAGCCGAGGCTCCATTGGAGCAAAGATGGCCCGGGCGCTGGGGATGGCTCCTTGGCCTCTGCCCCAGGCGCTAGAGTGGCTCTGGTCGCAATATGGCGACGCCCAGGATGGGCAGAGCATCGCCCCTGGTGGGCGTACCGGGTGGATCCCGGTCGGGCGCATGCGGGAGTCTGTCTGACTGTCTCTCCCTGTTTCCAGCTTCAAAAAAAAAAAAAATGAAAAAAAAAAATTTAAGGGATATTTTATCACGTCATTCATTTTGAAATATCCTCTAATTTTTGGGAGCAGTATATATGTTATCTTTTGTGTCTGATTTCTTAACACAGTGTTTTCATGGTTCATGCATGTTGCAGCACGACTTGCATTTCCCTAATGAGTAATGATGTTGAGTTTCTTTTCGTGTGTTTTTGGCCTTTTGTGTATGTTCTTTGGAAATGTTTTTTTAAGTTCTTTGCTCATTTCTTATTTCATTGGATTATTTGTCTTTTTGTTGAGGTGTAGGAGTTTTTTATGTATTGTAGATATTAATGCCTTATCAGATATATGCTTCACAAATATTTTCTCCCGTTCTGTAGTTTGACTTTTCACTTTCTTGATATTGTCCTTTGAAGCACAAGTTTTTGTTCATTTGTTTGTTTTATTTTGAGACAGTTCAATTTACCTGTTTTTTTCTTTTGTTGCTTGTGTTTTGGTGTCATATCTAAAAACCCACTTCCTAATCCAAGGTCATGAAGATTAATTCTTGTTTTCTTCTAAGAGTTTTATAGTTTAAGCATTTATATTTTTAGGTGCCTGTTCCATTTTGAGTTAATTGTTGATTACTATGTGAGATAGAGGGTCTAAATTCATTTTTTGCATGTGGTTAACCAGTTGTCTCATCACAATTTGATGAAAAGATTATCTTTTCCTCATTGAATTACCCAACACTCTTGTTGAAAATCAGTGGACCATAGCTCTGGTTGGATACCTGGTTGGTTGGAGCATTGTCCTGAAGCGGCAGATTGCTGGTTCAATCCCCATTCAGAAAACATACAGGACCAGATCAATATTCTTGTCTCTCTCCCTCTCAGGATTGCCTGTACATGTTAGTATTGGTATTACCTGAGAGCTTGTTAGAAATGCAGAATCTCAGGCCCTGCCTTAGATACCGAATTAGATTATTTATTTTAATAAGATCACCGGGTGATTTCTTTCATATTCAAATTTGAGAAGAACTGCTGTAGTATTGTTGTATATGTGGTCTATATTGATTGTTCTCCCTCTCTTTTTTATAGCAATTATATCTGGCATATTATCAGGAACCATTAAAAAATTGTACCTCGATTATCCAAATTGTTTATTAATTAAAATATAAGTATTTTGACATAGTCACAGCACAATACAATATTTGAGTAACAAGGTTATGCTATATGAAGTAGCGGAGACCAGGAGGGACTGATTTATAAATTCTTTTTTGTCACAGTAGTAAACACATGGTAGTTACTATATGCTAGAAAGTGTTGTAATCACTATGTGTTTGTGTATATCTATGTACATGTATGTATACAGATATACACACTGGTTTTATTCTCATATCAGCCTATGTACTGTTATTATCTTCATTTTATAGATAAAGAGCCTGAGATCTAGAAAACTTAAGTATATTAGACAAGGCTGCATAGTTAGTAAGCAGAAGAGCCAGGATTTGAACCCAAAGAAGGTGGTTCTGGACACTGCTCTTAACTCTAAGGTATATTGCTTTTTTGTAGTTTTTTTTAGAGATCTCCCTAAATTCAATGTAGTTTATGTGCCAACTAATTAATTCCTGATGCATTTGCTCTTTTAAATTCGTTACTAGAACTCATCTGCTTATAGTGCTGATAGATGAGCCACAGATGCCAGATCATTAATATTTTCTGAATTAATTTTGGTTTCCTATTAATTGAGATTTTTAAGTAGCAAGATGCTGTATTATTGGCTTTTATGCTACCTACCCTCAAGGTTTTTGTGAGTCTATTAAATAACTTATATAAATACTTTCTACATAAAATGTTAATTTCCTTTCTCAGTAAATGGACAAAAGATAATTATGGGAACAGTAATTGGGTGGCTAAGAAAATTAGAATAAAAAATTAACTTAAATGCAAATAAACTCCCCCTACTAATTTAGTAAATATACAAAATCAAACTGTTCTGTTAAGTTTTCAAAATTTCCCTTAATGACGTAAAAATATAAATGTGTTTAGAAGGTAGTGAAATGAGCATTCATACTTGATTAGTAGAAATGGTAATTTTTGGCTGATAGGTTTATTGATATTATTTGATATATAGGGCATTTTTCTCTATTGCTTTTTCTTCATAAATTATTTCTTTAATATTGAATATAAGATTGTTCACAGTTATGTTCACACTTACAAATATTATAATTGACATATTCTCATTAATTTTTATTATTTTTCTTATGGCTAAGTAATAAAAGTAGAGAATTCAGAGGAATGACCACATAAGAGATCCTTTGCTCTCTCTCCTTGAATTTGCAACAGGTTAAACAGCTATAACTCAACAAAGGATTCCCTGCTTAATGCACAAACACTTCTGAAAGATCCACTCATTGAAACATCTGAAGTTGGGGAAGTGGGAGTGGACTGGGAAGGTGAGAAATAAGAAAAGCTGAACTGAGCTAAGGATACAGCCCTATAGCTGGGAGCTCACAGCCAGGCTCAGCTTGGAGGGGGAGAAATCAGGTTGTGTCTGGCACTCCCTGCAGCTGGGAGAAAAGAGATTCAGTTGGCATTCTGACAAGAGTGGTCAGTACCAGCCTCAGCTGAGCTCAATGACCTGGGCAGGGACCAGCTCAGAGATGCAGTTGCAGTTGTATGGTGGTCAGCATTCCAGACAGAAACAAAGCCATGGAGCTTTGTTTTCCTGTAACCTCCCAGTGCTTTCCTCCTTTAATACTTGGTGTCGAGTTGCAGGGCACATTATCTGCAAACCTGAGAGCAAGTACTATATAGAATTGCTTTTTTCCCTGAGCATAGGGTGCACTCTGTGACTGGTTCTGGGGTCAGGGCAGGGTTTGAATTGGGGAAGTTTAAGAATGCCATTACTGGGAAAGCAAAGAAACAATTCTGCTGGGTTCCCCAGCCCACCCTACCCCCACACATCATTGCTACAGTGACAGCTATGGTATTTCACAGACTTAGAGCCCCATCGCCCACTGCATTCCCCTGTGGGGTTAGCTCCTTGGGACTGGGGTGACCAGAACACTGGAGATGAAACCATTACCCAGGGAACACCATCTGGCAGAGATCTGAAAAGCCAGAGGAGTGCAAGAGAGCTGAAAACTTGTGACTCAGCACCACTTACTGGAAAATTACTGCTTACAAAAATTAGGGCATATGTTATCGCTTCGTATTCATTTTGAAATATCCCCTAATTTTTGTGAGCAGTATAGTAGAAAGATCTTTTCATATTAATCTGCTAGAGAAGTGCTACTACTACATAGATGCCTAGACAGAAAAGGAATCCATCAAATACCATGAAAAACCAGATAGCAAGCCAACTCAGAAAGAAAATGAAAACTCTCCAGAAAGCAAACCTAAAGACAAGGAAATATGTGATGTAATTGACAGAGAATTTAAGATTGCAGTTCTGAAAAAACTCAACGAAATGCAAGAAAATACAGACAATATAATGAGCTCAGAAAACAAATCAGTGAACAAAATAAGTACTTTACCAGAGATTGAAATTAAAAAAAGAACAAGATTTTGAAGATGAACTCAATAAAAGAAATTAAGACTGAACTAGCAAGCACGGGAAATAGAGCCAACCAGATGGAGGAAAGAGTTAATGATATCAGAAATAGAAATCTGCAAATGATGTAGAGGGAAGGAGAGAATTGAGCCTAAAAAAAAGAATAAAAATGAAAGAACTCTATAAGAACTATAAGACTGCATTACAAAGAGCAATATAAGAATAATAGGCATAGCAGAAGAAGAAGAAGAAGAAGAAGAGAGAAGAGAACAGAGAGAGCCTATTCAAACAGATAGTTGATGAGAACTTCCCAAACCTATGGAAAGAGCTAGGTCCTTGAATACAAGAAGCAAACAGAACACTTAATTAACTCAATCCAAAAAGCCCTTCTCCAAGGCACATTGTATTAAAACTGTCAAAAATTAATGAAAAAAAAAAAGAATTCTCACAGCAGATAGGGAAAAGAAGTAACTTATAAAGCAAAACCCATTAGGTTATCATCAAACATCTCTGCAGAAACTCTACAAGCTAGAAGAGAGTGGGACCAAATATTCAAACTACTAAAAGAGAGAAATTACCATCCAGGAATAGTATATCCAGCTAAGTTATCCTTTAGATATAAAGGAGAAATAAAAACTTTTAATACATAGAGAAGCTGAGAGAATTTATCACTAGAAGATCTATGCTGCAGGAAATACTCAAAGCGTTATTCTACCTGAAACAAAGAACAAAAGGTCACAAAACTAGGAATAAGACCAACAAACTTACAGCATAAAGAGAAATAATTTGTGACAACAAAACATAAAAAGGGAGAGGGTAAATGTCTGAATTTGCAAAGGAGGATGGAGATCAGATGCATTCAAAAGAAAAAAGACTGCTATGTATATGAAACATTTTTCCATAAACTTAATGATAACCACACACACACAAACCCAGAACTGAGATACATACATGGTTTAAGAAAAAGAGGAAACAGGAAAGAAGTATGGAATGCCACCAAATAAAAGCAACAGATAGAAGCACAAAGGAAAAGAACCTGTGTAGGCACAGAGCTACAGAAAACAAAAAATAAATGGCTATATTAAATCCTCATACATCAATAATTATTGGCCCTGGCTGGTTAGCTCAGCGGTAGAGCATCAGCCTGGTGTGTGGAAGTCCCAGGTTCATTTCCTGGTCAGGGCACACAGGAAAGGTGAGCATCTGCTTCTCCATCCCTCTCCCTCTCCCTCCTGTAGCCATGGCTCAAATGATTTGAGAAAAGTTGACCCTGAACCCTGAGGATAGCTCCATGGCCTCACTTCACATGCTAAAATAGCTTGGTTGCTGAGCAACAGAATAGCAGCCCAGACAGGCAGAGCATTGTCTGGTAGGGGGCTTGCTGGATGGATCCCAGTTGGGGCGCATGCAGGAGTCTGTCTCTGCCTCCCCACCTCTTAATAATAAAAATAATATTATTATTACCATAAATGGAAATGGGCTGAATTAATCAATAAAAAGGCACAGAGTAACATATAGGGTCAAAAACAAAACCCAACCATATGCTGCCTTCAGGAAACACATCTAAGTTGCAAAGACAAAGTTAGATTCAAAGTGAAAGGGTGGAAAATAATTCTACAAGCAAATGACATACACAGAAAAACAGATGTAGCCACACATATAAATTTTAAGATAACAATGGTAATAAGAGTCAACGATGAACATTTCATAATGATAAAGGGGACACTACATCAAGAAGACATAATATTTTTAATATATATGAACCCAGTCAGGGAGCACTGAAGTACATAAAGCAACTACTGACAGAACCAAAAGGAGAAACGGACAAAAACAGTTATAGTTGAGTACCTTATACTCCATGACAGCTGTATTAGATCATCCAAACAGAAAATCAGTAAAGGAATATCATTCTTAAATGACACATTTGATCAAATGGATATAATTTACATTAGCATTTCATCCCAAAACATCAAATTATACATTTTTCTCCGGTGCACATGGAACATTATCAAGGATAGACCATGTATTGTGTCACAAAATTACAATCAACAAATCCAGGAAGGTTGAAATCATACCAAGTATATTCTCTGACCACAGTGCCTTAAAATTAGAAATTAACTGCAAAAAAGAAGTAAAGAAACCCACAAATATGTGAAGAGTAAACAACATACTACTAAAAATGACTGGATATAGAAGTAGTAAAAAGTGAGATCAAAAGAAATATAAAGATAAAGGAGAATTACAATATTATGTACCAAAACTGGGATGCAGTGAAAGTAGTAATAAGAGGGAAGTTTATATCATTATAGGCCTATCTCAAAACACAAGAGAAATTCCAAGTAAACAACCTACCATTACATCTTAACTAGAAAAAGAAGAACAAAAGCAACTCAAAGTTAGCAGAAGAAAGGAGGTAATAAAAATCAGGACAGAATTGAATGAAATAGAGAACAAAAATACTATCCATAAAACTAGTACAACAAAGAGCTATCTCTTTGAAAAGGTTAATAAAATTGACAAACCCCTAGATAGACTCATCAGGAAAAAAAAAAGGAAAGACTCGTAATAAACAAAATCAGAAACAGAAGAGAAGTTGCCACACACATCACAGATATACAAAGGATCATACAAGAATACTGTAAAAGATTATATTAAAATTCAATCACCTAGAAGAAACAGATAAATTCGTAGAAAAGTATACCACCTAGACTGAATCATGAAGAATTGGAAAATGTAAATAGACCAGTCAACAGTGAGGGAATTGACACAACTATCAGAAACCTCCAAAAAAAAAAAAAGTTCAGGTTCAGATGGTTTTACTTGTGAATTCTACCAAACATTCAAAGAAGATTTGATACCTATGCTTGTAAAACTCTTCCCCAGAAATTGAAGAAACAACACTTTTTAACATGTTCTGTAAGGCCAATATAACTCTGATACCAAGACCTGGCAAAGATAACACAAAATAAGAAAACTATAGACCAATATCTGTGATGAGTACAGAAGCAAAAATCCTAAACAAAATGGTAAGAAATCAGACGTAACATAAAAAAAGGAGTACATCACAGTCAAGTGGAGTTTATTCCAGGGGCACAAGGATGGTTCGACATACACAAATCAACCTATGTAATACACCACATTAACAAAACAAAGGATAAAAATCATGTGAGGTTATCAGTAGGTACAGAAAATCACTTGATAAGATACAAGATCCGCCTGACCAGGCGGTGGTGCAGTGGATAGAGCATCGGACTGGGATGCGGAGGACCCAGGTTCAAGACCCCGAGGTCACTGGCTCATCTGGTTTGAGCAAAGCTCCCTAGCTTGGATCCAAGGTCGCTGGCTCGAGCAAGGGCTTACTCGGTCTGCTGAAGGCCCATGGTCAAGGCACATATGAGAAAGCAATCAATGAACAACTAAAGTGTCACAATGAAAAACTGACGATTGATGCTTCTCATCTCTCCCCATTCCTATCTGTCCCTCTCTCTGACTCTATGTCTCTGTAAAAAAAAAAAAAAAAAAAAGATACAAGATCCATTTATGAATAAAACACTCAATATCAAATGTGCCATTGGTGAATATATTCTCCCAGGCAGTGAGTTGAGTTCCCTTTTCATTTTGTTGATTGTTTCTTTTGCTGTGCAAAAGCCTTTTAGTTTGGTGTATTTCCAATTGTTTATTTTTCCTTTGCCCAAAGAAATATATCAGCAAAGATCTGCTATGAGAGATGTCTGAGATTTTATTGCCCATGTTTTCTTCTAAGTTTTTTATGGTTGCAACTTACATTTAAGTCTTTTATCCATTTTGAGTTTATTCTTGTATGTAGTATAAGTTAGTGGTCTAGTTTCACTTTTTGCATGTATTTGTCCAATTTTCCCAACACTGTTTATTTTTATTTATTTTTTTACAGAGACAGAGAGAGTCAGAGAGAGGAATAGACAGAGACAGACAGGAACGGAGAGATGAGAAGCATCAGTCATTAGTTTTTCGTTGCACGTTGCAACACCTTAGTTGTTCATTGATTGCTTTCTCTTATGTGCCTTGACTGTGGGCCTTCAGCAGACCGAGTAACCCCTTGCTTGAGCCAGTGACCTTGGGTCCAAGCTGGTGAGCTTTGCTCAAACCAGATGAACTTGTGCCAAGCTGGTGACCTTGGGGTCTCAAACCTAGGTCCTCTGCATCCCAGTCCGACGCTCTATCCACTGCACCACCATCCGGTCAGGCCCAACACTGTTTATTGAAGAGTGATCTTTACTCCATTGTATGTTCTTACCTCTTTTGTCAAATATTAATTGACCTTAAAGGCATGGGTTTATTTCTGGGCTCTCCGTTCTGTTCCATTGATCTATGTACCTGCTCTAATGCCAGTATTAGTGTCGATTACAAATGGCCTAGTAGTATAGTTTGATATCAAGTAGTGTGATACCTCCAACTTTTTTCTTTCTTAATACTGCTGAGGCTATTTGGGGTCTTTTGTGGTTCCATGTAAATATTTGGAATATTTGTTCTAGGTCTGTGAGATATGCCCATTGATATTTCAGTAGGAATTGCATTGAATCTGTAGATTACTTTGGGTAATCTGGACATTTTAATGATGTTAATTCTTCCTATCCATGAACATAATGTGTGCTTCCACTTGTTTGTATGGTCTTGAACTTCTTTCTTCAGGGTCTTATAATTTTCTGAGTATAGGACTTTTACACCGTTGGTTAAATTTATTCCTAGGTATTTTGTTGTTGTTGCAATAGTAAATGGGAATCATTTTAAATTTCTTTTATTGGTGTTTAAAAATGCAACTGATTTCTTAATACTAATTTTGTATTTTGCTATTTTACCGAATTCTTTTTTCACTTTTATTAGTTTTTTGTTGCAGTCTTTCAGGTTTGCTCATATACCGCAACACCAGGAAGACAAACAACCCAATTTAAAAATGAGCAAAGGATTTGAGTAGACACTTCTCCAGAGAGGACATTAAGATGGCCAATGTGCCTGTCAGAATTGTTATCAATAAATCAACAAACAACAAGGACATGGAAAAAATAGAACTCTCATGCACTATTGGTGGGAATGCAGTTGGTGTAACCACTGGCAAATAGTATGGAGTTTTCTCAAAAAAATTAAAAATTAAACTGCCTTTTTGCTCAGCAATGCCACTTCTGGGAATAAAAATGAAGCAACCAAAACACTAATTCAAAAGAATAAATGTACCCCTTTGTTTATTGTAGTGTTATTTACATAGACACAGACTACTGTATAGTGCTAGCTATAGGGAAAGGAGGTGGGAGAAGGTAAGTGGGCAATAGGGATAAATAGAGGTGGAGAGAGACTTGACTTTGAGTGGTGAGTGCAGAATGCAGTGTGCAGATGATTTATTGAGTTGTACTCTTGAAACCTGTATGGTTTTATTAACCATGTCACCCCAATAAACAATAAAAAAGCTATAGACAAAAAAATTCAATGAAATGGATATAAAAGGAAATTACCTCAAGAAAATAAAGGTCATATATGACAAACCCTCAGCCAGTATCATACTCATTATTGCAAAACTGAAATCTTTTCCTCTAAAATCAAGAACAGCACAAGGATGCCCACTTTTACCACTCTTTTTAACAGTTCTGGAAGTTCTAGCAAGAGCAGTCAGGCAAAGAAAGAAGTAAAAGCATCTAAATTGGGAATGAAGAAATAAAAGTGTCATTCTTTGCAGATGACATGATTCTGTATATAGAAACCCTAAAGACTACACCAAAAAACTATTAGAAACATTAAACCAGTACAGTCAAGTTGTAGGACACAAAAATCAATGTTCAAAATTCACTGCTTTCCCATAGACTAACAATGAAATTCAGAAAAAGAAATGTAAAAATTAATTTGCAATTGCAATGAAAAGAATAAAATGTCTAGAAACAAACTAACATAGGATATGAAGGACCTTTATGCTGAAACTGCAAAGCATTATTAAGAGGTTGAAGAAGCCACAGTGAAATGGAAGGATATTCTGTGGCCATAGATTGAAAGAATGAACATGGTTACAATGGCTAATTTATCCAAAGCAATATACAGATTTAATGCAATCCCCATCAAAATCCCAGTGTCATTAAAAAAAAAAAAATAGAACAAAAAAATCATCCGATCTATATAGAACCACAAAGGACCCTGAATAGCCAGAACAATACTGAGAAAAAAGAACAAAGCCAATGGTATCACACTACCTGAATTCAAGTTATACTACAGAGCTACAATAATCAAAACAGTATGGTATTGGCAGGAAAATAAACACACAGACCAATGGAATAGAATTGAGAACCCAGAAAGAAAACTACATGTAGATGGGCAAATAATTTTTGACAAAGGAGCCAAAAACACAATGGAGAAAAGAAAGCCTCTTAAATAAATGGTGCTGGGAAAATTGGAAAGCCACATGCAAAAGAATGAAACTAGATTGTTTATCTCCATGTACAAAAATTAATTCAAAATTTAACAAAGATCTAAGTGTAAAATCTGAATCAATAAATTACATAGAAGAAAACATAGGTATTACTAAACTTATGGACCTTGGCTGTAGAGAACATTTTATGAATTTGACCCCAAAGGCAAGGGAAGTAAAGACAAATATGAATGAATAGTATTGTACTATTATCAAATTAAAAAGCTTCTGCACAGTGAAAGGAACTGCCAACAAAACAAAAAGGCAACCATCCAAATGGGAGATATTTACAAACAACAGCTCTGACAGGGGAATAATATCCAAAATATATGAAGAACTTATACAACTCAACACCAAACAAACAATCCAATTAAAACAGCGGTTCTCAACCTGTGGGTCGCGACCCCAGCGGGGGTCGCCTAAAGCCATCGAAAATACATATTTTATTTAAAAATGTATTCTATAATAAATATGTATTTTCCAATGGCTTTAAAAATGTATTGTATAATATGTATTTCCGATGGCTTTAGGCTACCCCTGTGTTTTGGTCGTTCGACCCCCGCCCGGGTCGCGACCCACAGGTTGAGAACCGCTGAATTAAAAGATCAATAGAGGACCTGGCCCTGGCTGGTTGGCTCAGCGGTAGAGCGTCGGCCTAGCGTGCGGAGGACCCGGGTTCGATTCCGGCCAGGGCACATAGGAGAAGCGCCCATTTGCTTCTCCACCCCTCCGCCGCGCCTTCCTCTCTGTCTCTCCCTTCCCCTCCTGCAGCCAAGGCTCCATTGGAGCAAGGATGGCCCGGGCGCTGGGGATGGCTCTGTGGCCTCTGCCCCAGGCGCTAGAGTGGCTCTGGTCGCAACATGGCGATGCCCAGGATGGGCAGAGCATCGCCCCCTGGTGGGCAGAGCGTGGCCCCATGGTGGGCGTGCCGGGTGGATCCCGGTCGGGTGCATGCGGGAGTCTGTCTGACTGTCTCTCCCTGTTTCCAGCTTCAGAAAAATGCAAAAAAAAAAATAATAATAATAATAAAAGATCAATAGAGGACCTGAATAGGCACGTCTTCAAAGAAGACATACAAATGGTCAACAGACACATACATGAAAAGATGTTCAACTTCACTGTTAGGGAAATACCCATCAAAACCCCAATGAGCTACCACCTCACACCTGTTTGAATGGCTGTTATCAACAAGACAAGTAATAACAGTTGTTGAAGGGGCTGTGGAGAAAAAGGAACCCTCAATTTATTGCAGGTGAGAATGTAAACAGGTACAGCCACTGTGGAAAATGGTGTGATGGTTCTTCAAAAAATTATGACTCAGCAATCCCTCTTCTGTGTATCTATCTGAAAAACTCAAAAACACTTATTCACAAAGATATATGCACCCCTGTGTTTATTGCAGCATTGTTACCATGGGCAATACATGGTGACAACCACAGTATCCTTCAGTAGAACATTGGGTAAAGAAAATGTGGTACGTATATACTACAGAATACAGTACTACTCAGCCATAAGATATGATGACATACTGCTATTTACACCAACATGGATGAACCTTGAGAATATTATGCTAAGGTAGCTAAGCGAAATAAGTCAATCAGAAAAAGCTAAGAGCCATATGATTTCACTCACATGTGGGATATAAAACTGAAACTCATAGACACAAATAATGATGTGATTAGTAACCAATATATTCAGAATAAGAAAAAGATAAAAGCAAAGGTAAATAAAAGCCTTGTGATCTTTTTTTTCTTTTTCTACAGAGACAGTCAGAGAGAGGGACAAATAGGGACAGACAGACAGGAATGGAGAGAGATGAGAAGCATCAGTCATCAGTTTTTCATTGTGGCACTTTTAGTTGTTCATTGATTGCTTTCTCATATGTACCTTGATGGGGGCAGGGGGGCCTACAGCAGACCGAGTAACCGCTTGCTCAAGCCAGCGACCTTGGGTCCGATGTTCTATCCACTGCGCCACCGCCTGGTCAGGCAAAGCCTTGTGATCTTTAATTTTAATTAGATATAGCAATATAAACTCCTGGTTAATTTTTTTTCATTCTAAAAAGAACATTTTTTTTTTAAGCTAGGAAGCTGGCAAAGGTTACCAAAGGGGAGGGGGTGGGGTTTGGTAGTATAGGGTAAAGGGACCAAGGGGCCAATGGTACCGAAGATGATTTGACAGTGGGTGTTGGGCACCCAATGCAATATACAGATCATTTATTATAGAAATGTAAACTTGAAATCTGTAAAAGTAGAATTATTGGGTCAAATGTTAGAGTACTTTTAAAGCTCTTAGTAAAAATAATACCTCATTTTTATTGTTTACCATATGCTAGTCATTGTTTTAAATACTACATATATATGTATATATAATCTATATATTAAAACAATGAGATGGGTCCTATTTTAACTCTATTTTACAAAAATAAAAATTTTTAAAAAGCCATAGAGAAATTAAATAATTTCTTAAGGTCGCCCAGTTAGAGGCAGGGTTCGCTTTCCAGAAAGAATATACTTTAAGCTTCTGCCGATGGAATCTAAGATTATATATCTTTTAATACCTTATCAGTAAGATGTTATCATTTCTCATTAAAAAGATCCAAGAGTCATGTGGGTGAATGGCTGAGTTCACCCCCAGTCTGGGGCAGTAAATACAAAAGATAAACCTGGGACATTCTTTTGTATGCTGAAGCAAGAAGACTCTTAAAGACTAGTGCAGGGGTCCCCAAACTACGCATGCATCCCCCTGAGGCCATTTATCTGGCCCCCACTGCACTTCCGGAAGGGGCACCTCTTTCATTGGTGGTCAGTGAGAGGAGCACATTGACTATCTCATTAGCCAAAAACAGGCCAATAAGTTCCCATTGAAATACTGGTCAGTTTGTTGATTTAAATTTATTTGTTCTTTATTTTAAATATTGTATTTGTTCCCATTTTGTTTTTTTACTTTAAAATAAGATATGTGCAGTATGCATAGGGATTTGTTCATAGTTTTTTTTATAGTCTGGCCCTCCATCAGTCTGAGGGACAGTGAGCTGACCCCCTGTGTAAAAAGTTTGGGGACCCCTGAACTAGTGGTTTAAGCCTGAAGGATACAGAGGCCAATAATAAGAGGATCCCGTTGGCCAGACATTAAAAAGCTTAAATGTCAAAAAGAGTAATGAAGACAGTTGAAACTTCTTGGTCCATAACAACAGACTTGTAATAAGAAACATACACATACGCTCATGCACCACTACAACAGGTTACTGGATACCAGTGGTAAAAATGGGGCACTAACTCCATTCTCTGAAAATGAGCAATGATAAGGAAAGAGTTAAGCATTTATTCTCTTTTTCTGTATGAACTGCGTTTAAGACTAAGCAAGTAATATTTGTTGAGGAAAAGTTCTTTTGCAGAATTTCAGTTAATGAAAGTATAAAGAATGGCGGGATTAGAAAATAATGTTTCCATGGTGAAATAATTTATCCAGGCCATGATCATCAGTTTCATCTAATGAAACTATTCTACAAATGGTAATGTGGGAACTTTACAGTGGAGGGATCAGGTTGCCCAACTTGGACCTATTGATTAACCTCAGTCTTTTGAAAAGTAGGGCAAGCGGAAAGTGCGTGCCTCCTTCTGTGATACACATGAAACGTATCGCATCAGCTCTGAAGTATTCCAGCCAAAAATGGTGAACCTATGTCAACTCAAGCATCTACCACAGGGGTTGGCAAACTGGCCTTTGAGCTAAATCCAGACCACTGCTTGGTTTTTGCTTTGTTTTTTACAATGTTTCACTGAAGCACAGCTACTCTGATGTATGTAAGTACTGTCTATGACTGCTTTCACGCAACAGTGGCAGAGTTGGAGTAGTTGCAGTAGAGACTATATGGCCCCCAAAGCCTAAAATATTTACTCTCTGGCCTTTTTACAGAAAAAGTTTGACTCTGGAGCCAGGTGAGCAAAGTTTAGTGATACCAAAAGGAGGTAAACACCACTGAATATGGCCTCTTACAGGCACCTGGTCTGGTTTGTGTAACAAGCCAACAGTATGGAAAATAAGGGAGTATTAAAACACTAACCAAATGAAACATTGAGACTTCCTTTGGATTCTGCTTTAAATAAGCCAACAGTAAAAAGACATTTATGAGCTACCAAGGGAAATCTGACTATGGCCTGGCTTATTATTAATTTCATTGAAGTAATATCATTGTAGTTAGGTAAGAATGTCTGTCTATATTTCCTTCATTCACTTGGGGAAACATACCTCTACAGTAGGGATAGATACATTTACATTAGGTAATTTTTTAGAGGTATTTGAAAAAGGATAATCCTTAACTTCATATATGATATTTTAATAGGAAAATGCCTTCCCAACCCATAAGTTGACAGGAGAAACTATAGGATACTATTTTAAGATTCTGTAAAAGCAGAAAGGTTATGGTATGACCTTTAGTAAACATAAGTGAAAACTAGCCATTTGCTCAGGAAAATAAAATTCTTTAAATATATTTATTAAATTGATAGGCTATAAGCTCTTGGCAAAAGCATCATGCCTTTTTGGCTTGGTGTCCCCCAGCCCCAACAAGTTTGCTAAAGTTAATGCAGAGATGAGTCCCCTTAAATCTAAAGACTGAAGTAGCTCAAGAGCTTTCAATAGTCTTGTACCAAACATTTTCCATTTTAAAGGTCAGTGAGAAGAAACAACTCTCTATACCTGTAATCTAAGTAAGCATTTGAATCTGAAATCTGTTTTCCCTGTGATTTTCTAACTTAATTCACCCGTAAAAGAATGCTTATCTTCCTCCGTGTATTTCTCTTCTCTTTTCCTTCTTTCTTTTTATCCTGTAGGCAAATGGTAACCTGAAATCAAATTGTTAATTATACAAAGGATGTTTCATGCTTAATTTCAAGATCTGGTAATTTTGATTTATTTTGACTCATTAAATCAAACATTCAGTGAGATCTCTGGGTCAGAAACTGGGAAATAGGAAGGCAGGTAGCATGAAAAAGAGAGAAGAAAAGAAAAAGAGATGAGGGAAAGACTTTTTTTGCCCCTAAGATACTCAGACTTTTGTATAGAAGATGGGTAGTTAAATTGATAACCCAAAACAGGATCATAAGAGCTGTGACAGTAATGTGCTTGCAACTGATTACTAATTTAATGTACTGTGAGAACATTAAGGAGGACTCCTAATTCATCCTGAGATGGATGGAGATCTATTTCCTGAGCTGAGTGTAAAGAGTTAGGTGGGTGCACTCGACTGTTCCAGGCAGAGAAAAAAACATCATGTTCAAAATCAAGGCAGGTTCAGATGCAAATGACATGTAAGGAAGCTCTGTTAGTGAGTGTAGATTCTTTCAAAAATGTAGCTAAGAAAGGAAAGACCAAGATAGGAAAGCAGATACAGGGTGGTGCACTGACAACAAAGAAGTTTTCTTTATGGAAGAGAAAGACCTGACTATCACTATCAGGAGACAAAGGGACCAGAAGAGAAGTCTGAAGGAGGAGAGGAGAGGGACTAATGAACAACTTCAGGATCCAGAACGATTTTACTTACTGTGTCCTTGGCTCCCATAATAAAACCTCTAATAAATTTGAGAACAATTTTCCTTATCAATGAAATAATTTATTATTCATCATTTCCTGTTCTCTCAAAATAGATATTATTAGAAGTGGAAACAAGCTACTCCCTGTCTCGTCCTTTATAAATAATAAAGGTAGGGAAAAGACAACAGGATAGATATTTGATGTGGAAAAAGAAACAGAGTTAATGTCAAGAACAACTTACATCCACAAAAGGTATTGACTAAGATTTTAACAATTTAGTAATATCTTTTAACTTTTTAAAAAGTGTACTTTAAAATTTTAAATGGTTACTGAACTTGTAAATTCTTTCTTTATAATTCTACCTCTAAAAAGCTATTTTCCACATCTAATACATTATGAATCGCATATCATTGTTATTACAGAAGCCAGCACTTTCTATTTGTCCATGTTAGTCTGTACATAAACATCATAGTGTATTAGTGATATCAGCAGGGATAGGAAAGTTGTAACCACATATTAGTCTTCTCATTATTGGTTCTCACATATAAAAACACCTTTTTAAAATGACCTGTTGCTATAGAAGAAGATAACAAATATGCTTTAGTATTTATATTAAATGATAGTTCTTATACCATTTTATCAATAATATTAAGAAAAAACATTACCTGTGATCATTTTAAGTATAGTGTTATAAAGAAAAACTTCAAATTATGTAGCTATAGAATTCTGTGCTTTTTTAGAGGGTAGCATACCAGTACATAATAATCTACATGAATTAACTTACAAAAATAATATATACTTTAATAAGTCAAACATTATAGTAATGTATCAAAAACAAAATCTGATCATTTCTCTTCCTATCTTAGGGATAGGAGTAAGAGGGTTGGATAGACAGTGTTAGTTTATTCTGTATCCTTCCATATACTTTTTTTTTTTCGTATTTTTCTGAAGTTGGAAACGGGGAGGCAGACAGACTCCCGCATGCGCCCGACTGGGATCCACCCGGCATGCCCACCAGGGGGCGATGCTCTGCCCATCTGAGGCGTTGCTGTGCTGCAACCAGAGCCATTCTAGCGCCTGGGCCAACCTTGCTCCAACAGAGCTCCGGTTGCAGGAGGGGAAGAGAGAGACAGAGAGGAAGGAGAGGGGGAGAGGTGGAGAAGCAGATGGGCGCTTCTCCTGTGTGCCCTGGCCGGGAATCGAACCCGGGACTCCTGCACGCCAGGCCAACAGTCTACTACTGAGCCAACAGGCCAGGGCCTACTTTTTTTTTTTTTTAATGAGAGAGACAGGAAGGGAGAGAGATGAGAAACATCAACTCATCGTTGTGGCACTTTATTTATTCATTGATTGCTTCTCATACGTGTGTTAACCAGGGTCCTCCAGCCAAGCCAGTAACCTCTTGCTCAATCCAGCGACCATGGGGTCATGTCTATGATCTCATGTTCAAGCCGGTGACCCTGTGCTCATACTGGTGAGCTTGCATTTAAGCCAACGACCTCAGATTTTCAAACCTGGGTCCTCAGTATCCCAGGTCAGTGCTCTATCTGCTGCACCATGTGGTCAGGCCCATATACTTTTCTACACATGTAACTTGGACTCACATAATATACCAGAGGCCACAAATTCAAATGCTTACGAAGAACAGAAAGGTACCACAGAGGAAGAGAGCCTGGTTGGTGTCAGAGTCAGAATGACAATAGAAGGTAACAGGGCTATTGGACACTTGAAAAAAATGCATACCTCTCCTAGAAGAGATCAGCTCAGTATATTTGTATATATCAGGGGTTGGGAACCTGTGGCTCGCGAGCCAGATATGGCTCTTTTGATGGCTGCATCTGGCTTGCAGACAAATCTTTAATTAAAAAAATAATAACGTTAAAAATATAAAACATTCTCATGTATTACAATCCGTTCATTTCCTACCGTTCATGTTCATGGTGTGGGTGGCTGGAGCCAATCACAGCTGTCCTCCAGGACAACACCAAATTTTTATTGGATAATGCGTAATGTACACAGGTCATTGTGTGGCTCTCATGGAATTACATTTTAAAATAGGTGGCGTTCATGGCTCTCTCAGCCAAAAAGGTTCCTGACCCCTGGTATATATGAATACATATAGACAGTTATTAATTTTTTTTTTCAGAGGAAGCCAAGAAATTCAGTATTTTTAGGTGAAAATTCTCAATATCTAATGTTGGACTTAGATAGGTCTCGATTTGAACCCATCCCTGCCACTTACTAGCTAAAGAGTCCTGGGTGATTTACTTAAACTGAGTTAGTTTCCTCATTCATAACATGGGGATAATAGTATCTATTCTTAGAGGACTTCAGGAAGAAGGTTACATAATACATCACAAGGTCTGACTTTAGGAATGTAGAAAGCGGACTGACTACAAAAGAGCCCAGAGACTTGTTTGGGCCGCAGGGGTTGGCAAACCACGGCTCGCGAGCCACATGCGGCTCGTTGGCCCCTTGAGTGTGGCTCTTCCACAAAATACCACAAAATACCACATGCGGGTGCTACCTCGACAAGGAATGTACCTACCTATACAGTTTAAGTTCAAAAAATTTCAATCGTTGTACTGTTGATATTTGGCTCTGTTGGCTAATGAGTTTGCCGACCACTGGTGGGGTATAGCAATGTTGTGTGGCTTGATCGTCATGGTGGTTGCGGACCTGTGTGTTAGAATTCATCAGACTGGGTACTTGGAATTAATAAATTTTTTGCATATGAATTACACCTCAAAGGGCTGATATTTGAAAAAGTTAATGTCCTTTCCCTTCTCCCGGTACTTCAGTTTAATCAGCTACTAAAATAGAGTTGACATCAAAGGTTTCCAATATTTTTATCACCAGACTTCTCCTACTATCTTTTCCCAACCCCAATCACAGGCCCCACATTGTGAAAGATTTTGCCTGTTGGGAAACAAGAAAGTAAGAAAGAAAAACTAATTTATTTGTCTGTTATACTTTTGTCCTGTACTTATCTGACCATGTACTGGATATATCTGTTTGGGTACTGTGCCTGATAACGTTATTTGAGTAAAGCACGCCACTGGTCACTTTCCGGAAATGTTATGATGTAATCAACAACCTGATTACCTACTACTATTCAATAATAAGCTGTGAAGTTTAATATACACCAAGAAGAAAAAATAGAAGTCAAAGCAATATACTTGGTGTTTCCTTAAATGGGAATAAAATATGTAACAGCACCCAGTGTGTATGTATTTGTATATATGGATGTGTGTGTATATTTTATTTCAAACATAAAATCTTACTAACATAGTATTATAGGAAGCCAAAACATTTAAAAAATATTGAACTCCTAAATGTCTATAAGAATGTGGTTTGAAAATCAGAGTGTGTATTTCCAAACACATAATATTATAAATGATTATTATAGTGGTACTATTTTTAAAGGCAGGTTCAGCCTAGTTCATAAGTCTATTAAATCCATAATAAATAGCTGCAATTAAAGAGCTATAGAATAATACTTTTAGAATACCAATAATTAAATAAATTAGAAAAATAAACTTTTCCCAGGGTTCTAAACTTTTTTTTTTTTTTACACAAAACATTTCATTACAGGTATTTCTTAGACACTATGGAGCCTCTCTTCAGAAGAATGTACTGAATTTTTCATAGACTTTCAAGAGATTCACAAATATCTTGGTCTAGTTATGTGTATATTAGTCTTCTTGGGCTCCCATAACAAAATATTCAGGACTGGGTGGACTTAAACAGCACAGACTTATTTTGTCACAGTTCTGGAAGTTAGAAGTCTGAAGATCAAGGTGTTTTTAGGATTGGTTTCTGATGAGTTCTCATCCTGGCTTACAGTGTCCTTCTGGCTGTGTCCTCAAGCGGCCTGTTTTCTGTGCACACATGGTGAGAGAGAGCTCTGATACCTCTGGCTAAGGAAATCAGGTTTACCAGATTAGGTTATGATTTCCTTCATCTTCTTAGTGATTGTACCAGATTAGGTTATAATTTCCTTCATCTTCTTTTTTTTTTTTTTTTTTTTAATAAATTTTTATTAATGGTAATGGGATGACATTAATAAATCAGGGTACATATATTCAAAGAAACATGTCTAGGTTATTTTGTCATTAAATTATGTTGCATACCCCTCACCCAAAGTCAGATTGTCCTCCGCCACCCTCTATCTAGTTCTCTGTGCCCCTCCCCCTCCCCCTAACTCTCCCTCCCTCCCTCCCAAGTCTTCCCTCCCCCCACCCCTGGTAACCACCACACTCTTGTCCATGTCTCTTAGTCTCATTTTTATGTTCCACCAATGTATGGAATCATGTAGTTCTTGTTTTTTTCTGCTTTACTTATTTCACTCCTTATAATGTTATCAAGATCCCAACATTTTGCTGTAAATGATCTGATGTCATCATTTCTTATGGCTGAATAGTATTCCATAGTGTATATGTGCCACATCTTCTTTATCCAGTCTTCTATTGAAGGGCTTTTTGGTTGTCTCCATGTCTTGGCCACTGTGAACAGTGCTGCAATGAACATGGGGCTACATGTGTCTTCACGTATCAATGTTTCTGAGGTTTTGGGGTATATACCCAGTAGAGGGATTGCTGGGTCATAAGGTAGTTCTATTTGCAGTTTTTTGAGGAACCACCATACTTTCCTCCATAATGGTTGTACTACTTTACATTCCCACCAACAGTGAATGAGGGTTCCTTTTTCTCCACAGCCTCTCCAACATTTGCTATTACCCGTCTTGTTGATAATAGCTAATCTAACAGGAGTGAGGTGGTATCTCATTGTAGTTTTGATTTGCATTTCTCTAATAACTAATGAAGCTGAGCATCTTTTCATATATCTGTTGGCCATTTGTATCTCTTCCTGGGAGAAGTGTCTGTTCATGTCCTCTTCCCATTTTTTTATTGGATTGTTTGTTTGTTTGTTGTTGAGTTTTATGAGTTCTTTGTAAATTTTGGATATTAGGCCCTTATCAGAGCTGTTGTTTGAAAATATCATTTCCCATTTAGTTGGCTGTCTGTTTATTTTTATATCAGTTTCTCTTGCTGAGCAAAAACTTTTTATTCTGATGTAGTCCCATTCATTTATCTTTGCCTTCACTTCTCTTGCCATTGGAGTCAAGTTCATAAAATGTTCTTTAAAACCCAGGTCCATGATTTTAGTACCTATGTCTTTTTCTATGTACTTTATTGTTTCAGGTCTTATATTTAGGTCTTTGATCCATTTTGAATTAATTTTAGTACATGGGGACAGGCTGTAGTCGAGTTTCATTCTTTTGCATGTGGCTTTCCAGTTTTCCCAACACCATTTGTTGAAGAGGCTTTCTTTTCTCCATTGTGTGTTGTTGGCCCCTTTATCAAAGATTATTTGACCATATATATGTGGTTTTATTTCTGGGCTTTCTATTCTGTTCCATTGGTCTGAGTGTCTATTTTTCTGCCAATACCATGCTGTTTTGATTATCGTGGCCCTATAATATAGTTTAAAGTCAGGTATTGTAATGCCCCCAGCTTCATTCTTTTTCCTTAGGATTGTTTTGGCTATTCGGGGTTTTTTATAGTTCCATATAAATCTGATGATTTTTTGTTCCATTTCTTTAAAAAATCTCATAGGGATTTTGATGGGAATTGCATTAAATTTGTATATTGCTTTGGGTAATATGGCCATTTTGATTATATTTATTCTTCCTATCCAAGAACAAGGAAGATTTTTCCATCTCATTGTATCTTTTTCGATTTCCCTTAACAATGCTTTGTAATTTTCATTATATAGGTCCTTTACAGTCTTTGTTATGTTTATTCCTAGGTATTTTATTTTTTTTGTTGCAATCGTGAAGGGGATTATTTTTTTGAGTTCGTTTTCTAATATTTCATTGTTGGCATATAGAAAGGCTATGGACTTTTGTATGTTAATTTTGTATCCTGCGACCTTACTGTATTGGTTTATTGTTTCTAATAATCTTTTTGTGGAGTCCTTCGGGTTTTTGATGTATAGGATCATATCATCAGCAAAAAGTGATAGCTTTACTTCTTCTTTTCCGATATGGATGCCTTTTATTTCTTTGTCTTGTCTGATTGCTCTGGCCAGAACTTCTAGCACCACGTTAAATAAGAGTGGAGAGAGTGGACAACCCTGTCTTGTTCCTGATTTAAGGTAGAAAGTCCTCAGTTTTATGCCGTTTAATAGGATGTTGGCTGATGGTTTATCATATATGGCCTTTATCATGTTGAGATATTTTCCTTCTATACCCATTTTGTTGAGAGTCTTAAACATAAAATTGTGTTGTATTTTATCAAAAGCCTTTTCTGCATCTATTGATAAGATCATGTGGTTTTTGTTCTTTGTTGTGTTGATATGGTGTATTACGTTAACCGTTTTGCGTATGTTGAACCATCCTTGAGATTCTGGGATGAATCCCACTTGATCATGATGTATTATTTTTTTAATATGTTGTTGTATTCGGTTTGCCAGTATTTTGTTTAGTATTTTAGCATCTGTGTTCATTAGAGATATTGGTCTGTAGTTTTCTTTCTTTGTGCCATCCTTGCCAGGTTTTGGTATGAGGGTTATGTTGGCCTCATAAAATGTGTTTGGAAGTATTGCTTCTTCTTCAATTTTTTGGAGGACTTTGAGTAGAATAGGAACCAAGTCTTCTTTGAATGTTTGATAGAATTCACTAGTATAACCGTCTGGGCCTGGACTTTTATTTTTGGGGAGGTTTTTAATAGTTTTTTCTATTTCCTCCCTGCTGATTGGTCTGTTTAGGCTTTCTGCTTCTTCATGACTCAGTCTAGGAAGGTTGTATTGTTCTAGGAATTTATCCATTTCTTCTAGATTGTTGTATTTGGTGGCATATAATTTTTCATAGTATTCTACAATAATTCTTTGTATTTCTATGATGTCTGTGGTGATCTCTCCTCTTTCATTTTGGATTTTATTTATTTGAGTCCTGTGTCTTTTTTCCTTGGTGAGTCTTGCCAAGGGTTTGTCAATTTTGTTGATCTTTTCAAAGAACCAGCTCCTTGTTTTATTGATTTTTTCTATAGTTTTTCTGTTCTCTATTTCATTTATTTCTGCTCTGATTTTTATTATCTCCATTCTTCGGCTGGTTTTGGGTTGTCTTTGTTCTTCTTTTTCTAGTTCCTTAAGGTGTGAAGTTAAGTGGTTTACTTCGGCTCTCTCTTGTTTGTTCATATAGGCCTGAAGTGATATGAACTTTCCTCTTATTACTGCTTTTGCTGCATCCCAGAGATTCTGATATGTCGTATTTTCATTTTCATTTGTCTGTATATATCTTTTGATCTCTGCGCTTATTTCTTCTTTGACCCATTCATTTTTTAGAAGTATGTTGTTTAGTTTCCACATTTTTGTGGGTTTTTCCCCCTCTTTTTTGCAGTTGAATTCTAGTTTCAAGGCTTTATGATCAGAAAATATGCTTGGTACAATTTCAATTTTTCTAAATTTGCTGATATTGTCTTTGTGGCCCAACATATGGTCAATTCTTGAGAATGTTCCATGTACACTAGAGAAAAATGTATACTCTGTTGCTTTGGGATGAAGTGTCCTGTAGATGTCTATCATATCCAGGTGTTCTAGTATTTCGTTTAAGGCCACTATATCTTTATTGATTCTCTGTTTGGATGACCGATCTAGAGCCGTCAGCGGTGTATTGAGGTTTCCAAGTATGATTGTATTTTTGTTAGTTTTTGTTTTAAGGTCAGTAAGTAGCTGTCTTATATATTTTGGTGCTCCTTGGTTTGGTGCATATATATTGATTGTTATGTCTTCTTGATTCAACTTCCCCTTAATCATGAAATGACCATTTTTGTCTCTTTACTTTTTCTGTCTTGTAGTCAGCATTATTAGATATGAGTATTGCTACACCTGCTTTTTTTTGGGTGTTGTTTGCTTGGAGTATTGTTTTCCAGCCTTTCACTTTGAATTTGTTTTTATCCTTGTTGCTTAGATGTGTTTCTTGTAGGCAGCATATAGTTGGATTTTCTTTTTTAATCCATTCTGCTACTCTGTGTCTTTTTATTGGTAAGTTTAATCCATTTACATTTAGTGTAATTATTGACACTTGTGGGTTCCCTACTGCCATTTTATAAATTGCTTTCTGTTAGTTTTGTATCTAGTTTGATTCTTCTCTTTTGTTTTTCTATCATTTGTTTTTGTTTGTTTGTGTTCCATACTTCTTTCCTCTGTTGCTACCTTTTTTAAGTCAAGTGTTTTTGTGGTGGTTTTTTCAAGGGTGGTTACCATTAAGTAATGAAAAGGGTACCTACCATATTTATTGTAGTACCCTATCTTATAAGTATTTCTGCACTTCATCGTCCTTTGCTACTGTTAATCTCCATCCTCTCCCCCCTTTTTTTCCTTTGTTGTCACAGTTTAAGTTTGGTTTTATTGTGTTCTTGGTGGAGCTGTTACTTGTGGTGTTGTTTTCTTTTGTTCTTTGAATCTGGTTGGAAAACCCCCTTTAGTATTTCCTGGAGTGGGGGCTTTCTGTTGATAAATTCTCTCATCTTTTCTGTATTTGTGAATGTTTTTATATCTCCTTCATACTTGAAGGATAGCTTTGATGGGTATAGTATTCTTGGCTGAAAGTTCCTCTCTTTCAGGGCTTTAAATATTGGGGTCCACTCTCTTCTAGCTTGTAGAGTTTCTGCTGAGAAATCTGATGATAATCTAATAGGCCTTCCTTTATATGTTGTACTCTTCTTTTCCCTGGCTGCCTTGAGAATCTTTTCTTTGTCATTGGTTTGTGTCATCTTTATTATGATGTGCCTTGGAGTGGGTTTGTTGGGGTTAAGAAAACTCGGTGTTCTGTTTGCTTCTTGAATTTGAGGCTTTAGTTCCTTCCACAGGCTTGGGAAGTTCTCGTCTATTATTTGTTTGAATATATTCTCCATTCCATTTTCTTTCTCTTCTCCCTCTGATATACCTATTATTCTTTTTTTTTTTTTTTTTTTTTTTTCATTTTTCTGAAGCTGGAAACAGGGAGAGACAGTCAGACAGACTCCCGCATGCGCCCGACCGGGATCCACCCGGCACGCCCACCAGGGGCGATGCTCTGCCCACCAGGGGGCGATGCTCTGCCCATCCTGGGCGTCGCCATGTTGCGACCAGAGCCACTCTAGCGCCTGAGGCAGAGGCCACAGAGCCATCCCCAGTGCCCGGGCCATCTTTGCTCCAATGGAGCCTCGGCTGCGGGAGGGGAGGAGAGAGACAGAGAGGAAAGCGCGGCGGAGGGGTGGAGAAGCAAATGGGCACTTCTCCTGTGTGCCCTGGCCGGAATCGAACCCGGGTCCTCCGCACGCTAGGATACCTATTATTCTTATGTTATTCTTTCTGATGGAGTCAGACAATTCCTGTAGGGCTTTCTCATTTTTTATTATTTTTGAGTCTCTTTCTTCTTCTCTCTGTTGTGCCTCAAGTTGTTTGTCTTCTATTTCACTAATCCTATCTTCAATCTGGGCTGTTCTGTTAGCTAAGCTTGTTACCTCGTTTTTCAGCTCGTGAATTGAGTTTTTCATTTCTGTTTGATTTGTTTTTATAGTTTCAATTTCCTTGGTAATATATTCTTTGTGTTCATTGAGTTGTTTTCTGATCTCCCTATATTGCCTTTCTGTGTTTTCTTGTATATCTCTGAGTATTTTTAAGATTTCTATTTTAAATTCTCTGTCATTTAGCTCCAAGGCTTCTAATATGTTAAGTCTTTTCTCCATAGATTTTTCCACATCTATTTGTGTTACCTCTCTTTCTTTTGTATCCATAATATTCGATTTCCTCTTTCTTATCGGCATCTGAGGGTGGTCTTGTTGATAGCACACAGGCGCACAACCTCGCGGCTTGAATGAATGTCCCTGCGGTAGCTTCCTCCACACCCTCGTCTCTCAGATTCAGGTGATAACAGTCCTTTCGCTATCAGTTTGTGTGGAACTCCGGAATGCTCCGAGGATAAATTTTTCTGTTTCTAGTTCATAAATTTGTTGTGATTTAGGGGAGAGCTGTCGGACGCGCTTCTCACGGCGCCATTTCCGTGACGTCACCCCTTCATCTTCTTAATGATTGTATCTCCAAATATAGTCAAACTGGGAGTTAGGGCTTCAACATATAAGTTTTGGTGACATAATTTAGTTCATAGCAGTGTGCTATTCTATACCTTATTTTGACCAGACAGAAAGAAAGAACTATGCTGCAATAGCTTCGAGAGAAAGAGGAAGCTAGAGTCGGAGGGATTGGCATAATTAGAGTTGAAGATCAATAGATTCAGAATTAATTTAGAAAAAAATAGAATATGGCTTCACAACATAAAAATCTAGAAAGAGCCTGACTATAGTAGCACAGTGGATAATCAACATAGAATGCTGGGGTTGCTAGTTCAAAACCCCGGGTTTGCCTGGTCAAGGCACATATGAGAAGCAGCTACTACCAGTTAATGCTTCCTGCTCCTCCCCTTTCCTTTCTCTCTCCTCTTTCTAAAAATCAATAAATAAAATGTTAAAAAAAATTTTTTTAATCTAGAAAGATAATCCAGGGATGTTAACATCTCAAACATAATTTCTGGTTATTAAAAGAAACAATCCCCAAAAGAATGAATTCCAGAGAAATTTAAAGAAATTAAGTGGTTTTTCAGTGACTTCAGACTAATTAAGAATATGTCCCCAAAATAAAAAGGATATTTAACAAAGGATAAATTATAAATATTGCTAATATAGAGAAAACTCAAGGTACCAAGGACAACAAAATGATCTTTGAAACGTTTGTAGTAAAGAATAACAGAAAGTTATATAGTGCTGTTGCCTGTTAAGTGGTGTAATACTGATGGATGTTTATGTCCCCTCTGTCATATGTGCTCCTCAAACTCAGAGGTTAAGAGTAAACATTTCTGAACCCTTAAAGGACACAGGGGCAAAGATGATAAAAGTTCATTCAGGTATTTTAAACAACTTCAGTTCCACTGGGTACTAAAATACTTTCAAGGAACGAATGAAGGAAAGATCAGATTACTAGAAACAGGAAATGCAATTTTGATTTTCCAGAAAGGATGGAATGGATGAGAATTTCATATACCAACAGTGAGTGATAATGCCCCTAGAGAATAAAATAAGTGGTTTTTGAATACCTAGGAAAGGAAATAAAATCTATCACCAACATGAATTTGATAAGAACTGTGTTGAAGAAACCTTATTCCCGTTATAGATTCATAATCAAACTAGTAGAAATATTAGAGACAAGTGCATATTAACTTCTACAAGGGTCCAGCAGATTGTCTTAAACCATCGGATTCGGATAGCTTTAGGCAACCCCTGGGTTTTGGTCGTTCGACCCCTGCTGGGGTCGCGACCCACAGGTTCAGAACCGCTGTCTTAAAAACCTTTTGAACATTTTTGAAAAATTTGATCTAGAGACTACAACAGTGTCTAGTACAGCATAAAACCTCACCATAAATTACTACTTCTTTTAAACTTTTTTTAAAATAAAAAACATTTTATTTGGAGCAGGAGGCTTTCTAAAAGCCATAAAATTACTTTTATGACCCTGAGCTCAGTCTTCCAAGCCAGAAAATTCACAGGTCTAAGCTTAAGTGGCATTGTTTTTTTGTTGTTGTTGTTTTTGTTTTGGGGTTTTTTTTTTGTATTTTTCTGAAGTTGGAAACAGGGAGGCAGTCAGACAGACTCCCGCATGCGCCTGACCGGGATCCACCCGGCATGCCCACCAGAGGGCAATGCTCTGCCCATCTGGGACGTTGCTCTGTTGGGACCAGAGCCATTCTAGCGCCAGAGGCAGAGGCCACAGAGCTATCCTCAGTGCCCGGGCCAACTTTGCTCCAATGGAGCCTTGGCTGCGGGAGGGGAAAAAAGAGAGGAAGGAGAGGGGGACGGGTGGAGAAGCAGATGGGTGCTTCTCCTGTGTGCCCTGGCTGGGAATCGAACCCGGGACTCCCACACGCCAGGCTGACGTTCTACCACTGAGCCAACCAGCCAAGGCCTGTTGTTGTTTTTAAATTATTTATTTATTTAGACAATTAAATTTAACAGGGTGACATTGGTCAATCAGAGTACATAGATTTAGAGAAAACATCTCCAAATCATTTAGACAGTTGATTATGCTGTATACCCATTACCCAAAGTCAAATCATCCTCCGTCACCCTATATTTTGTTTCTCTTTAAGCCCCTCCCCTACCCCCATCCCCCTCCCTCTCCTCCCTCTCCTCCCCCCCCTCTGTAACCACTGAACTTTTATCTGTGTCCATGAGTCTCAATTTTGTGTCCCACCTATGTATGGAATCATACAGTTCTTGGCTTTTTCTGACTTACTTATTTTCCTCAGTATAATGTTATCAAAGTCCATCCATGTTGTCATAACTGACACTATGTCATTATTTCTAATGACTGAGTAGTATTCCATAGTATATAGGTACCACATCTTTTTATCCAGTCATCTATTGACGGGCATTTTGGTTGTTTCCATGTCTTGGCCACTGTGAACAGTGCTGTGATGAACGTGGGATTGCTGGTAGTTCTATTGTTAATTTTTTGAGGAACCACCATACTTTCTTCCATAATGGTTGCACTAATTTGCATTCCCACCAGCAGTGAATGAGGGTTCCTTTTTCTCCACAGCCTCTCCAGCATTTGTTATTACCTGTCTTGTTGATAATAGCCAATCTAAAAGGTGTAAGGCAGGGGTCCCCAAGTTATGGCCGGGTCGCATGCGGCCCCCTAAGGCCATTTATCTGGTCCCTGCCGCACCTCCGGAAGGTGGTGGTCAGTGAGAGGAGCACATTGACCATCTCAAAAGCAGGTCCATAGTTCCCATTGAAATACTGGTCAGTTTGTTGATTTAAATTTACTTGTTCTTTATTTTAAATATTGTATTTGTTCCCATCTTAATACGTTTTTTTACTTTAAAATAAGATATGTGCAGTGTGCATAGGGATTTGTTCATAGGTTTTTTTATAGTCCGGCCCTCCAATGGTCTGATGGACAGTGAACTGGCCCCCTGTGTAAAAAGTTTGGGGACCCCTGGTGTAGGGTGATATCTCATTGTAGTTTTGATTTGCATTTCTCTAATAGCTAGTGAAGATAAGCATTTTTTCATGTATCTTTGGCCATTTGTATTTCTTCTTGGGAGAAGTGTTTGTTTATGTCCTCTTGCCATGTTTTATTGGATTGTTGGCTTTTTTGTTGTTGAGTTTTGTGAGTTCTTTATATATTTTTGGATATTAGCCCCTTATCTGTGCTGTTGTTTGAAAATTTCATCTCCCATTTAGTTGGCTGTTTATTTGCTTTGTTGACAATTTCTTTTACTGTGCAGAAACTTCTTAGTTTGATGTAGTCTCATTCATTTATATATATTTACCTTTACTTCCCTAGCCTTTGGGGTCAAATTCATAAAAAGTTCTCTACTGCCGAGGTTCATGAGTTTAGTACCTATGTTTTCTTCTATGTAATTTATTGTTTCAGATCTTATATTTATATTTAGGTCTTTGATTCATTTTGAATTAATATTTGTGCAAGGAGACAAACTGTAGTCAAGTTTCATTCTTTTGCATGTGGCTTTCCAATTTTCCCAGCACCATTTATTGAAGAGGCTTTCTTTTCTCAATTATGTGTTTTTGGCTCCTTTATCAAAGAGGATCTGACCATATATATGTGGTTTTATTTCTGGGTTCTCTATTCTGTTCCATTAGTCTGTGTGTCTATTTTTCTGCCAGTACCATGCTGTTTTGATTATCGTGGCTCTGTAGTATAGTTTGAAGTCATGTATTGCAATGCCTCCAGCTTCATTTTTTTTTTCCTTAGCATTACTTTGGTTATTTGAGGTTTTTTATGGTTCCATATAAATCTGATGATTTTTTGTTCCATTTCTTTAAAAAATGAAATTGGAATTTTGATGGGAATTGCATTAAAATGGTATATTGCTTTGGGTAATATGGCCATTTTAACTACTGTATATTTATTCTTCCTATCCACAAACAAGGAATATTTTTCCATTTCATTGTGTCTTCTTCAGTTTCCTTTAATAATGCTTTGTAGTTTTCAGTATATAGGTCCTTTACATTCTTTGTTATGTTTATTCCTAGGTATTTTGTTGTTGTTGTTGCAACAGTAAAGGGGATTATGTTTTGAGTTTTTCCAAGGTTTCATTGTTGGCATATAAGAAAGCAGTAGACTTCTGTATATTATTTTTGTATCTTGCGACCTTACTATATTACTATATTGGTTTATTGTTTCTAATAGCCTTTCTGTGGAGTCTTTGGGGTTTTCTATATACAGGATCATATCATCTGCAAAAAGGGAAACCTTTACTTCTTTCCCAATATGAATGCCTTTTATTTATTTCTCTTGTCTGATTGCTCTGGCTAGAACTTCCAGCACTATGTTGAAAAGGAGTGGAGAGAGTGAGTAGTAGCCTTGTCTTGTTCCTGATTTTAAAGGAAAAGTTTTCAGGTTTTTACCATTTAGTATGATAGTAGCTGATGGTTTGTCGTAAATGACCTTTATTATGTTGAGGTATTTTCCTTCTATACCCATTTTGTTGACTGTTTTAAACATAAAAGGATGTTGAATTTTATCGAATACCTTTTCTGCATCTATTGATAGGATCATATGGTTTTTGTTCTTTGCTTTGTTATGGTGTATTACGTTAATCATTTTACGTATGTTGAACCATCCTTGTGTTTCTGGGATGAATCCCACTTGATCATGATGAATTATTTTTTTGATATGTTGTTGTATTTGATTTGCCAGTATTTTGTTTAGGATTTTTGCATCTGTATTTATTAGAGATAATGGTCTGGAGTTTTCTTTTATCGTGTTGTCTTTACTAGGTTTTGGTATGAGGGTTATGTTGGCCTCATAAAATGTGTTTGGAAAGCGATCAGAGAGAAAGTAGAAGAGAAGATAGGATCAGAGAAGGGAAAGAGATTACTGAAATTATATATATCATACATAACACAGCAGTATAGAGAACAGGACAGCAAATCCTGGAGGGAAGGGGGGAAGGCATTGGGGGGGAGGGACATGAGGGGCTGAGGGGGAATAAGGGAGTGGGGGGAGATGTATTCGGTGGTGGAACACTTGAATCTATGTAAACACAAATTAAAATCAGAAATTTAAAAATTACGTGTTTGGAAGTATTGCTGCTTCTTCAATTTTTTGGAAGACTTTGAGAAGGATAGGAACCAAATCTTCTTTGAATGCTTGGTAGAATTCACTAGTATAGCCATCTGGGTCCGGACTTATTTTTGGGAAGGTTTTTGATAGTTGTTTCTGTTTCCTCCTGCTTATCAGTCTATTTATTTAGGCTTTCTACTTCTTTGTGATTCAGTCTAGGAAGATTATATTGTTCTAAAAGTTTATCTATTTCTTCCAGATTGTTGAATTTGGTGGCAAATATTTTTTCATAGTGTTCTGCAATAATCCTTTGTATATCTATAGTATCTGTGGTAATTTCTCTTTCATTTTGGATTTTATTTATGAGTCCTTTCTCTTTTTTCCTTAGTGAGTCTTGCCAGGGGTTTGTTGATTTTATTGATCATTTCAAAGAACCAGCTCTTCGTTGTATTAATTTTTTATTTAGTTTTTCTGTTCTCAATTTCATTTATTTCTGCTCTGATTTTTATTATTTCCTTTCTCTTGCTGGTTTGGGTTACCTTTGTTCTTCTTTTTCTAGTTCCTTAAGATGTGGTGTTAGGGTGTTTACTTGGGCTCTTTCTTGTTTTTTCATATAAGCCTGTAATGATATGAACGTCCCTCTTATTACTGCTTTCGCTGTATCTTCGAGATCCTGATATGTTGTGTTGTCATTTTCATTTGTCTGTATATTTCTTTTGATCTCTTCTTTTATTTTGTCTTTGACCCAGTCATTTTTTAGGAGTATGTTGTTTAATTTTCACATTTTTGTGGATGTGTTTACTTTGTTTTAGCAGTTGAATTCTACTTGCATAACCTTATGTTCAGAGAATATGCTTGGTATAATTTCAGTCTTTCTGAATTTGTTGATGTTAGTTTTGTGGCCCAGCATATGGTCTATTCTTGAGAACGTTCCGTGTACACTGTAGAAAAATGTGTACTCTGACATTCTGGGATAAAATGTCCTGTAGATGTCTATTATGTTCATTTGTTCTAGTGTTTCATTTAAGGCCGATAATTTTTTTAATTGATTTTCTGTTTGGTGCATAATCTAAAACCGTCAATGGTGTATTGAGGTCTCCAAGTATGATTATATTTTTTTCGGTTTGTACTTTTAGATCAGTTAGTAGATGTCTTATATATTTTGGTGCTCCCTGGTTTGGTGCATATATATTAAGAAGTGTAATATTTTCTTGATATAGTGTCCCCTTTGTCATTATGAAATGTCCATTTTTGTCGATGGTTACCTTTATTGTCTTGTAGTCAGCACTATCAGATATGAATATGGCTACATTCACTTTTCTTTGGATATTATTTGCTTGGAGAATCGTTTTCCAACTTTTCACTTTGAATCTATTTTTATATTTTAGCTTAGATGTGTTTCTTGGGGGCAGCATATTGTTGGGTTTTGCTTCTTGATCCAGTCTGCTATTCTGTGCCTCTTTATTGGTGAGTTCAATCTATTTACATTTAGTGTAATTATTGACATTTGAGGATTTCCTATTGTCATTTTATATATTGCTTTCTGATAGGTTTGTGTCTTGTTTGGTTCTTTTTTGTTTTCCTGTCATTTTTGTTTGGTGGTATTTGATACTTTTATCTTTTGTTTCTTTTTTTAAGCTATGTGTTTCAGTAGTGGCATTTTCAGGGGTCATTACCATTAGGTTATTATAAGAAAAATTATATTTCTAATAGTCCATCATCTCATGAGTGCTTTTGCATTCCATCCTCCTTTGCTGCAGCTGATTATTATCCTCTCCCCTCTTATGTTATTGTTGTCACAGATTATCCTTGTTTTTATTGTTGTTTTCTTAAAATTATTACTTGTAGTTTTTATTTGTTTTTTCTTTGTATCTTGTCAGATAATCCCCTTTAGTATTTCCTGTAGTGGATGTTTTCTGGTGATAAATTCCCTCAGCTTCTCTATGTCTGTAAATGTTTTCATTTCCCCTTCATATTTGAAGAATAGCTTTGATGGATATAGTATTCTTGGCTGGTAGTACCTCTCTTTCAGTACTTTGAATGTTGTGGTCCACTCTCTTCTGGCTTATAGAGTTTCTGTTGAGGAATCTGATGATAGCCTAATGGGCCTTCCTTTATATGTTATATTCTTCTTCCTTGCTGCCTTAAGGATTCTTTCTTTGTCATTGATTTGTGATAGTTTCATTACAGTGAGCCTTGGAGTAGGTCTGTTTGGGTTGAGGTAACTCGATGTTCTGTTTGCATCTTTGATTTGAGGCTCTAAATCTTTCCACAGACTTGGGAAGTTCTCGATTATTTGTTTCAATATGTTCTCCATTCCCTTTTCCCTCTCTTCTTCTAATACACCCATTATTCTTATATTGCTCTTCCTGATGGAGTCAGACAATTCTTGTAGGACTTTCTCATTTTTTTAAATTTGTGAGTCTCTGTCTTCTTCTCTCTGTAGTATCTCTAGTTGCCTATCTTCAGTGTCACTGATTCTCTCTTCTATCTGGCCTGTTCTATTGGCTAAGCTTGTTACCTCAGTTTTCAGTTCGTGTATTGAGTTTTTCATCTCTGTTTGGTTCTTTTTTATAGTTTCAATTTCCTTGGTGAAGTGCTCTTTTTGATCATTAAGTTGTTTTTTAGCTCACTAAATTGCCTTTCAGTGTTTTCTTGTATCTTACTGAGTATTTTTAGAGCTTCAATTTTGAATTTTCTGTCAATAAGTTCCAAAGTTTCCCTGTAATTGAGATTTTTTTTTTCCTGGAGATTTTTCATCATCTGTCTGAGCTATGTCTCTGTCTTATATATCCATATTTGATTTCTTTTTCCTTGGTGGCATTTATGAGTGGTATTGTTAAGAACTCCAACAAGAGATAATTGTCCCTTTTTCTGGTGGGGGCATTGTACTACAAGAGTGGCCTCTGGGAGATTCTTGGGTGGAGTTCTGCTGAGGCATTGCTGTTGCTGTCTAGTGATGCAGGCAAGGCCGTTGTGTGGTTTGGAGGTTGTTGTTAGGGTTTTGTAATTTTATAACTCTAGCAATGGGGGATCAGGGGTCTTCCAGGGCCCTCCCCCACATCTCAACAGAGCAGGGTATCAAGTGCCTAGGTACTCCTGCCTCTCACAGAAGAGAACAGCCTGGAGACCGCTGAGGGGGGCGTCTGCCACCACCACTGTTTGCACTCAAAGCACAGCCCTGGGCAGGGCAGGGGCTGCACACCACTATCCGGTGTCCAAGTTTCAGGAGCAGTTGCGGCAGAGATCGTAGATCAGGGGCATCCTGCCCACACATGCGAAACTCCCAGCTGGCAAGCTGGTGCCCCCAAGCTTCCGAGCGATTGGGGTGCAGATCCCAGATCAAGTGCGTCTGGCCTCACAAGGATAAACTCTGCAGGCAGATCAAACAAGTCCCAGTGTCCCATGGGCCGATCTCCACAAGCTATTTATGTAGTTCTTAGAAGCAGCCCACGGGCTTTGTGTGCACCCAGCATCTGTAAGCCTGTAATCACCCGGTGTCTGCAATCATGGGTGCGGCAGACTCCAGGAAACAGTTCTGCTCCCCGTTCTTGGTCGTTGCCCCTATCCCAGCTCCTTACCCCTAGACTCTCCTCTTCTCCCGGCTCAGCTCTGAGACAAAGCCTGCGCCAACAGAGCCTCCCTCCCTCGGGTCTGTGAGGAAAGAGACTCAGTCCTCTAGCATATTTTTTTCTGTGTACAGATTCTGTGTTTGGCCTGCCTTCTTGCACAATCCTACCTTTGTCTACCTGGTGTGTGTATATTTCAGGTTCATATGGGGTTTTTTCTCATGTATAGTTGTAGAATTTGTTGAAATTTCAAGGGGAGAGATCGGGAGTATCTCTCACGCTGCCATTTCTCTCTCTCTCTCTCTCTCTCTCTCTCTCTCTTTGTTTTCTTTTTCTTTTTTACAGAGACAGAGTCAGAGGGATAGATAGGAATGGAGAGAGATGAGAAGCATCAATCATCAGTTTTTCGTTGCAACATCTTAGTTGTTAATTGATTGCTTTCTCATATGTGCTTTGACCATGGGCCTTCAGCAGACCAAGTAACCCCTTCCTTGAGCCAGTGACCTTGGGTCCAAGCTGGTGAGCTTTGCTCAAACCAGATGAGCCCACGCTCAAGCTGGCGACCTCGGGATCTCGAACCTGGGTCCTCCACATCTAGTCCGACGCTCTATCCACTGCGCCACCATCTGCCTGGTCAGGCCGCCATTTCTATCTTAAGTAGCATTGTGTTATTTTTCTTTTCCAATATTTCTCTTCATGCTGTAAATCAAGTAACCTGAGACACCACTCTCTCTATTCCTTCTCACCTGAAATTAGAATCAGGATGTCTAATTTTAAGCCTTATTCCTGGGTTTATGACTTGTGTGACATTAGCCATATCACTTAACATTTATGGGCCACAGTTTCATCATCTGTAAAGGAGAAATCACATATGTGGGAATTTTGAGTATCAAATGTGACAATATAGATCATAAAAACATTTTGAAACTGCAAAAAACCATAATCTAAAAATCACCATTTAAAAATTCCCCTTGCTTTGAATCTCAGCTAGATATGGCTTTGATACTTTCACTTGGCTTTACTAAATATGTATAGCAGGCACTCTATGGTAACAACACTGTGTAGTTTGATTGCATCTATGAAGTTCTTTTAAACTTCCATGGTCAACATTTTGCATCCTTTAATAAATCACACACACGCAGAATCTGAAAAAGAGTGAAGATCCCTTAAGAAACTTACAGGACAGAATTAAGCAGAGCAGTATATACATTATAATTAAATTGTTAAAAGTTAATCAAGAAGAGAATCTGAAAAGCAGCAAAAGAAAAACATTTCTTTTATACAAGGTAACCCTCACAAATCAATTAGGAAATATTTCAGCTGGATCTTTGCAGGGTAAAAGGCAGTGGCATGATATATTCAAAGTGCCAAAGGAAAAAGAATGCCAACCAAGAATAGTCTACCCAGCAGAGTCGACCTTCAGAATTGAAGAGATAAACAGTTTTTCAGACAAGCAAAAGCTGAAGGAGGTTATTGCTATTAGACCAGGTTAAAAGACACTTTAATATTTGAAATAACTTTTTTGAGATAATTGTTTTGAGTTATTTATAAATATAGTATTTTAGTATTAAAATATACAACAATTTGTTCTGAATATACAAGGAAAAATATATAAATTGTAATATAAAAAAAAACAAAATAAGAAAGAGGAAAAGTATAGAGCTTGAGTATGCAGTTGAAGTTATCAGCTTAAAATAGACTGTTATAAATGTTTTATATAACTTCATGATAACCACACAACAGAAACCTATAGTAGACAAAAGGTAAATTATCATATCACTACAGATAATAAACCACAGAGAGGGTAAGAGAAGAAAAGAACAAAGGGATTTAAAAATAGCCAGAAAACAACAGAATGGCAGTAATAAGTCCGCTTTGGAATTCTTTCTTGCACAGTAGTATCTTGCAACTCTGTGGGATTGAAGTGTTTAAGCTTTCAGCTTCCAGTAGTTGTTCTTTGCCTATCCTTGTGAAATCTCATTTTATACATGTTCAGCTTATCACTCAGCCTAAGACTAGAACCCTGACACAGAGTTTTGGAGTCCTTTTTATTTTTACATATTTCCTCCTTCCCCAATACTCTGAATATTTTAGCTGCTTCAACCTCTCTTAATGCCAGGCTCTGTCTTGTCAGCTTGTGAAGAACTTGGGTTCTTCCTTAACATGGAGGGTCCAGAAAGTCACCAGGCGTAAAGCAGTGTAGTAATGGGCTCATCTTATACCTTTTCCTTTTTTCAAAAGATTGAAGTTTTACACTGCCTGTTTGTCCAGTGTCTGAACTTTCTTTCACATATTTCAACTTTTTTAGTTGTTCATAGTGGAATTGCAAATCCATAATCAGTCATGGCCCACAGTAGGAGTTTTATGTCTGAGTTCAAAAAACTGTTGTTCCTAAAAATGGCATCTTCTGCTGTGTATCTTCTTACTGGCTGTTGTTTGTATTTACAAAGACTTTTGATTTTTGTATGCTTTTTTTATATTCTGCTCCTTGACTAAATTTTTATTTTGTCTCTATTGACTGTCTTGAGTCTTTCAACTAGATATATAATCATATCACCTACAGATAGATTTACTTTTTTCTCTTTATTTTCAATTCTTATGCCTGTAATTGTATTGTTGTTTAATTGCATTAGAAAATTTTAGTAACTATAGTGGGAATTCCTATTTTTTCATTTTCACTTTTAGTAGAAAAGCCTCTAGGACTTCCCACTTGAGTAAGAAGCTTCCTAATTTTATTTCACACTTTGTATTGTTTGCTTTTTTATTATTATTATTTCTCAGTATATTTTGAACTTTTCAGGAGTAGAGACTATGCCTCTTACTTATGTATCAACCTACAGTGCATTCAGTTATTTGAGCAGCCTGACCAGTGGCACAGTGGATAGAGCATCAAACTGGAACGCTGAGCATGTTCACTGGCTTGAGCCAAAGGTTGCTGGCTTGAAGCCCAAGGTCTCTGGCTTGAGCAAGGGGTCACTGGCTCTACGTTAGCCTCCCGGCAAGGCATATATGAGAAGCAATCAATGAACAACGAATGTGAAGCAACTATGAGTTGGTGCTTCTCATCTCTCTCCCCCCCCACTAAAAACATTAATCAATAAACATTTATTTCAGCAGCTATGAACGGAGTATCACCTATTTTATGTGCTATATTCTGTGCCAGGCACTGGATTGCAAACCAAAACAAACCCAGCTATGTCATATTACCACTTCATAATCTCTGTCCCTAAGATTACGGTCTGGTAGGAAATAATAGTAATGTCTATATGATAAATCTTCAAAAAGTGACATTGTTGGAAACTAGAGGAGCCTATAAACAGTATGACCTAATCAGGTGATGCCTCCCTAAAGTTGTATTAAAAGTCCAAAGTCAAGAAGACAGCTGACACTTTTTTGAAAAAAATCCAGTATTTCTGGAGAGAAAAGATAAAGTGGGAAAGTTGATCACAGGAGATTGAGCTTTTTTTCTCTTTTTTTTTTTTTTTTTTTTTTGTATTTTTCTGAAGTTGGAAACGGGGAGGCAGTCAGACAGACTCCCGCATGCGCCCGACCGGGACCCACCCGGCACGCCCACCAGGGGGCAACGCAATCAGGGCCATTCTAGCGCCTGAGGCAGAGACCACAGAGCCATCCTCAGCGCCCGGGCCACCTTTGCTCCAATGGAGCCTTGGCTGAGGGAGGGGAAGAGAGAGACAGAGAGGAAGGAGAGGGGGAGAGGTGGAGAAGCAGATGGGCACTTCTCCTGTGTGCCCTGGCCAGGAATCGAACCCGGGACTCCCGCATGCCAGGCCGACGCTCTACCACTGAGCAACTGGCCAGGGCCTGGCAGATTGAGCTTTTGAAATAGGAAAAACAAGATGATGGTGGAGACTTTGGTACACCCTATTTAAATTTTGGACTTTTTTCTCACTTATAATGAAATAGAAATGATGTTTGCTTTTAGGATATATATATATATATATATATGTACGATGTATGTATGTTTGATTAATGTTCTCACTGTGCAGTGGAAATGATATTGTAGGATGCTGAGCATATAAATTACTTGTAACTGCCACCCATTAACTTTTTTTTTTTTTTTTTTTTTTCTTTCTGAAGCTGGAAACGGGGAGACACAGTCAGACAGACTCCCGCATGCGCCCGACCGGGATCTACCCGGCACGTCCACCAGGGGCGACGCTCTGCCCTCCAGGGGGCGATGCTCTGCCCCTCCGGGGTGTCGCTCTGCCGCGACCAGAGCCACTCTAGCGCCTGGGGCAGAGGCCAAGGAACCATCCCCAGCGCCCGGGCCATCTTTGCTCCAATGGAGCCTTGGCTGCAGGAGGGGAAGAGAGAGACAGAGAGGAAGGAGGGGGGGGTGGAGAAGCAAATGGGCACTTCTCCTATGTGCCCTGGCTGGGAATCGAACCTGGGTCCCCCACACGCCAGGCCGACGCTCTACCGCTGAGCCAACTGGCCAGGGCCTGCCACCCATTAACTTTTAAACTAAATATGTTTCCCCCATACAGATTGGAATAGCTGTAGCAGGTAAGATTTAACTCTGAAAGTTAAGAACTATTTTATTTATTTATTTATTTATTTATTTATTTATTTATTTAGACAGAGAGAGGGACAGATGGGGATAGATAGACAGGAAGGGAGAGAGATGAGAAGCATCAATTCTTCGTTGCAGCACCTTAGTTGTTCATTGATTATTTTCTCATGTGTGCCTTGACCAGGGGGCTACAGCAGAGTGAGTGACCCCTTGCTCAAGCCTGCAACCTTGAACTTCAAGCCAGTAGTGACCTTTGGGCTCAAGCTAGCAACCATGGGGTAAAGCTGGTGACCTCAGGTTTTCAAAACTGGGTCCTCTGCATCCCAGTTTGACGCCCTATCCATTGTGCCACCGCCTGGTAAGGCAGTACTATTTTTTAATAAGCAAGAAATATATTCATGTCTGAATTCTTTTTAAAAAGGTAAGGAACACAGACTTCTAAATGCCATGGAAATTAGTGTAGAGCCTGAATTCTCTAAAAACAAGGAACATGATTGTGGATTTGAATTTTCAGTCCATCCCATTACTTGCTCTTTGAAAAAGTTACTAAGCTTTAGTTTTCTTATCTGTAAAATGAACTGTTTTAAGGATGAGCTTAGGGAAGGCTGGTAAGGCAGTTAGGATTTTGCTGGCACATAGCTATCAAGTTCTTAAATTAAAATAAAGTTTCTGTAGAGACCATAAATTTAGATAGTCTTTTAATGATAACATTCTGATTATTCAGGTGAGTAAACCAAATGTTAGGAGAAGGAGATATAGTTAATTAAGCTTCTTGACTAAATAAATAGTAGACCTGGGATTTAATCCCAGGGATTCTGGTTCCAGAGCTCAAACCCAATGCCCTATGGCCTCTTTCCTAAAACAGTATCTCTTTTGGAAGATTCTTTCTCTGGTATTGCAGTCAGAAACTGCAAAACCCTGTTTCAATTTGTCATTAATAATGTGGATGATTGATCACCTTTGATAGTTGGTTAGCAGAACTAAAAAAAAATTGTCATAAAAATTATTTCCTGACAATAGGTGACAATGAAACTTTTTCCTACTTGAAAACTGGTTGGGGAGAGGTAGGTTTCTAGTTCATTAACTGCTCCATTAATTAGCCAGCTGATAATGTATAGTTATAGAGGTAATGGTTTATCAGACCATATATCTTTTCCAGTATATATAGTTACCTCTACTGGGTGACTTCTGTGAGAATATTTAACATGGCTGCACTGTAGTTATGATAAGGAGGTAGTAGTGTATGTATATCTTCATATGGATTAGGTTTTCTTCTGGGGTGCGGGCTGGGGAAAGGATTAAGAAGAATGTAGTAAGCTTTATTTCAAGGAAGCTACTTGGTGGTACTGTCTGCTTATAACATGGAAATAGTTATGTTGTATAAGTGGCATCTTTGTAAAAATACTTTTTAGAATGGCAGTATACCTAAATTAAGTAGCCACTTAAAGTGACAGAATAAGAAATGTTTAATGTAATCAAACAAGGTGATGATTATTTGATGTTAACAGAAATTAATTGATTTTTTAAAAAACTTAAATAATACTGGTTCTAAGTTTATGGAAAATTAGCATTATCATGTTTTATGTTTTAAGTTATTGTTTATCTGTTTAAATCATTAATACTTTTATGAAATAAAAATATTTTATAATATTTTGCACAGTATTTATTAAAATTCTGTTTATTTGGAATGATGGGAAATGAACCAGTCCCTTCACCTATTATTTATTTATCTTTTTGGTAATATGAATAAAAATTTTTATAAAAACTTGTGCCTATTGTAACAAATTTGATCAGTGCTTTAGCACTGTATACTTCAGTATACAAGGTTTTTCTTTCTAATTCCAGTATCAAAGTTTTCTTCCACAATTAGTATATACCTTGAGACTCATATATACAGATAACAGATATCATATTTGTATGTAAATGTATGCATATTAACTATCTGCATCATTTTAAAGTTAAAATTAGATTATATTCTAATATTCTGAAACATTAAACTTAACATGCATATCTTTCCACGGTAGTACATAAGAATTACTTTAGTTTATTGAATATTTCATTTTAAGGCTTGTAAAGCCAGTAGTGTGGCCACCATCACAGCCGCCTGGCCCGTGCAGGTTTGCATTTGATTTGGACAGATGGTAATGAAACAACAGAGCCAAGAACTGGTGAGCCATTACCTTTAATCCTAGCTCGCACCCGGCGGGTGAGAAAATACATACAGTGGGAAAACACTTCCCTTTCCATTCAGGGCTTCCAAAGCCACTGACTCATCTGAGTTTTCCTAGAAACAAAGGTTTCTACCTCACCAGCCTTATTCACTCTGTTCCGCATCTCCTTCTCTCTGCACAGACTCTGCACAAACTGGCTTCTCCTGCACTCCGCCATCTTGACTGCCTCTCCTCTGTAATGCTGATGGCAGGAACTGCACGAGAGAGCCCCCGGTGTGCCTTATTTTATAGTGTAGAAATCAAAGCCTTTAAGCCAGTATACAAATACAGTAAGGAAGTCTCATACAGAGTCACTTATCTGAGTCATATATGGGATTCCTCATAAGAGTGCACCACCCTACATCATGCAACAGTCAAGGGTGTGGGGAAAAGCTTAGTTTTAGAAGATTTTAGTATGAGAAAGATGTTAAAAAGATCTTAGTATTAAAAGGGTGGGAAAGGCTTAGTCTTAAAACTAAGCTTCAGGCTATAAAGACCTTGCCAGCTTACAGCCTGTCCCCCACACCCAATGCAAACTAAGCAAGCAAACTTATACATCATATTTACAAACTTATTTGACCAATAAGGCTATATTAGTTTATTCATTTGCAGGCTGATGGGGATTTAGATTAATTCTATCTTTTCTATTATAATGAATTCCACTAAGCCCTGTGAGATAGGTATTGTTTTTGGTTTGGGGTTTTTTTCCCTTTTTTTTTATTTTTTCATTTATTTATTTATTTATTTTTAGAGAGGAGAGAGAGAGACAGAGAAAGAGAGAGAGAGGAGAGAGAGACAGAGAGAGAGAAGGAGGGAGGAGCTGGAAGCATCAACTCCCATATGTGCCTTGACCAGGCAAGCCCATGGTTTCGAACCAGCGACCTCAGTATTTCCAGGTCGACGCTTTATCCACTGCGCCACCACAGGTCAGGCCAAGATAGGTATTGTTACTGGTGAAACAACAAAACCTTGATTCTTACTTTGCTTGAGAGAAAGAATTCAATCAAGAGACAAAGTATAGCAAGAAAAGCAAGGGTTTATTGGCTCTGCAGGAATATATACTCAGAAAGACCTGAGCGGGCAACTCACTCCGGAGAATGAGTGCCTCAATTAGTTACAGAATTTAGGTATTTATTGGCTTTACTTCTTTTTATCTGTCTTCATTGTATTGGTATGTGTGTCTGATACCATATCAGGGAACTCGAGGCTACTAGTCTGGGTGTGGTGAGGTAGGTCTCTTCTAGCTTAAAGATTTACCTAGATCCTGCATACCAGGAGTGCATCCCTCCCCCTCCTTTGCCTGCCCTAGCTCATGTCTAACTAGCTACCTCAGTGGTCCCCAACCCCTGCGCCATGGACCGGTACCGGTCCGCAGAGAAAGAATAATTAACTTACATTATTTCCATTTTATTTATATTTAAGTCTGAATGATGTTTTATTTTTAAAAGATGACCAGATTCCCTCTGTTACATCCGTCTAAGACTTACTCTTGATGCTTGTCTCGGTCACGTGATACATTTATCCATCCCACCCTAAAGGCCAGTCCGTGAAAATATTTTCTGACATTAAACTGGTCCGTGGCCCAAAAAAGGTTGGGGACCATTGAACTACCTAACCTAACATTATCTTCTTCATTTTAGAGGTGAAATTAAGACACAAAGAAGTTAGGTAACTTGTCCTATGTTACACATCAGATAACTGGTAGAGTGGTATTAGAATTATAACAGTCTAGTCCAGAATCTAGTCTTAAACGCTACTTTATGCTACTGTCTTCCTTCTGCCTTTTTATTCTGTTTACTGAATTAGAAAAAAATGTATAAAATATAGATAATATTAAGACTTTCCTGAGAATAATGTAAATGCTAACTTAAGGATATTGGAAACCTTAAAACACAGATTACACAACTTGAATTACAGTTGTAATATCAGTTCTGATGCTGGTTAAAGTGGGGTTCGAGTCTGGTGTTTAAAACGCATTTTATAAGACCTGCATTTGGAGAAGCTTAGGCTGTTGCAGTAAGATTTATTCTGAGTTAAAATAGAAAGTTGCTTAGAGGTAGGCAGTGTCTCATTTCCTTCTGTCTTGCCAAGGAAAAAGTCCAGTCTTGTCTTCATTAAGCACAGTATAAAGATCAAAGTCCAGATATTCTGCACCATGATTTAGCCCGTATCAAAGCTTAGTCCAGTCCAGACATTGCTCAAAGGCTGTACATACTTGTTAGGCCATTGGGCCAACATCCCATGCAAACATGGCTGCTGCCTGGAGACCCTGTGAACAAATGAGCAGGGCAAACTTGTGTCCAAGCAGGAAGAAAGAGAACTTACTAAACCTATGTTTATATATATTTTGGGGCTGAGAAGAACTAGCTTTCCTTAAGCCGACCACTCAGTGGTTTAAAATTTCACAGGCCTGTATTGGTTCCTCCCACTAACCAATCAGAGCCTTCTTCTAGGCTATTGACAGACCTTTAAGGCAGCCATTCCGGTTTACATTGTAAGCACAGAAGTACCTTCCCCCATAGTTTGAGGATGAATTGGTTTTACCCTTTTTTTTAATTTTTATTTTATTTATTGATTTGGAGAGAGAGAGAGAGAGAGAGAGAGAGAGAGAGAGAGAAGGGGGAGGAGCAGGAAGCATCAATTCCCATATGTGCCTTGACCAGGCAAGCCCAAGATTTCGAACCGGCAACCTCAATGTTCCAGGTTGATGCTTTATCCCATTGTGCCACCACAGGTCAGGCCTGGTTTTACCCTTAAGGGTAGAGAAACCTGTCCTTTTCTTAATGGTTCAGTGGCACAATGGGCTTAATTAGCCTATGAATTCTTTAGCCTTTTAGCAAATTAAGTTAAATGGGATACTGACTCTTATTAAAGCAGGCTTTCCAAGTTTTATAAAATATAATGTCCAACTCCCTTTGCTCCCTTACTCATCAATATCTAGCTACCTGCTTATGTTAGCAGTTGTATCTAATATAGAAGTAGGGGGTTTAAGCTAGCACTTCTAGAATGTTAATGTGGGTACATATCACTGGAGAGGGAAAGATCTTTAATGTAAGTTCTGACTCAGTAAAACAGGGCTGGGTTCTGACTCTACATTCCTTCCTCTCCCCCTCACTTTCTTCCTCCCTCCCTCCCCCATGCTCCCAGAACAGGACAACCTTGTCTAGGGCTGATGCTCAGACCAACTGAGCTATCCTCAAAACCTGGGACCACCCTGGCCGGTTTGCTCAGTGGTAGAGCATCGGCCTGGCGTGCAGAGGTCCCGGGTTCGATTTCCGGCCAGGGCACACAGGAGAAGCGCCCATCTGCTTCTCCACCCCTCCCCCTCTCCTTCCTCTCTGTCTCTCTCTTCCCCTCCCGCAGCGAGGCTCCATTGGAGCAAAGATGGCCCGGGGGCTGGGGATGGCTCCTTGGCCTCTGCCCCAGGCGCTGGAGTGGCTCTGGTCACGACAGAGCGACACCCCGGAGGGGCAGAGCATTGCCCCCTGCTGGGCAGAGCTTCGCCCCCTGGTGGGCGTGCCAGGTGGATCCCGGTCGGCACATGCGGGAGACTGTCTTTCCCCTTTTCCAGCTTCAGAAAAATACAAAAAAAAAAACAAAACCCAAAAACCTGGGACCAGCCCTCAAACCAATCAAGCCACTGGCTGCAAGAGGGGAAAAGGAAGAGAAGGAGGAAGAGAGGCAGATGGTCTCTCCTCTCTTGTAGGCCCTGACCAGGAATCAAACCCAGGATATTCATACACTGGGCTGACGTTCTGTCCACTGAGCCACCAGCCAGGACCCTGACTCTGCATTTCTTATTAATTTCTAATGTCACCAGTTCTATTGGTCTGGTTTTGAGCAGCAAAGGTTTAGACAGTTTATACTGATTTTTGGCAAATACTGTCATTTTATTGAATCAGTTTCTTATATCATTCTGTTTATGCTATTAATTTTTATAAGTTGTATGCATTAAAGAAAAGGGCTTTCACCTGACCAGGCGGTGGCGCAGTGGAAGAGCGTTAGACTGGGATGCCGAGGACCCAGGTTCGAGACACCAAGGTCGCCAGCTTGAGCACAGGTTCATCTGGCTTGAGCAAAATAAAAAAAATGCTCACCAACTTAGACCCAAGGTAGCTGGCTCAAGCAAGGGGTTACTCAGTCTGCTGAAGGCCCGCGGTCAAGACACACATGAGAAAGCAATCAATGAACAACTAAGGTGTCGCAACGAAAAATGATGATTGATGCTTCTCATCTCTCTCCGTTCCTGTCTGTCTGTCCCTATCTATCCCTCTCTCTGACTCTCTCTCTCTCTGTCCCTGTAAAGAAAAAAAAAAAAGAAAAGAAAAGAGCTTTCTAGTTTGAATTCTGTGTCAGTAGCATTAACGTTGCTGGAAAAAGATATCATGGCTTAGATGGTATTAATGTGCAGTACTTAAATAAAGTCAGATTATTGCTGTACTAAAATTGGTTTATACACCTATTTCACAGTTTCTACCATTTTTAAATTTTGTTTTGAAGGATATAGCTTTAAGTTCAACTAAAATGTTTTATCACTTTTATTCCTTTGTAATAATAATATATTTTATACACGGTGTAATGTGTCAGTCACTGTATCAAGTGCTTAATTGGTATGATTTCATTAAATCATCATGACCTCTTTCATTGATTCATCCATAGCGCCTCCTCTGTTCCAGAAACTGTGCATACAATGTTGAATGGCTTCTGTTTTCCTAGATGCTATGCATAATCAAGCAATCATAGAAGTGTGATGGTTGTAAAAGAAAAGTTAACTGCAGTATTTGCTACTTTCTCCAAAAAAAACAAAACTGTGATGGTTGAAGAGACACCATCAAAGGACAATTTCGCTTTTATCCCTCTGGCTTCTCCCACCTGGTTTCCTTCCTCCAAAGACAGTTATTTCTCTGTCCCCTGGATTCCTGAGCTGTTGTGATGCTAAATCAACGTAAGGGCCAGAGAGAGAGAAAACTTTAAAAGTAAAGATAAACAATTTGTACAAGAAAAAAAACAAAGGTAGATAAAAATAATTTATAGTAAAATCAAATTAAAATTTAAAAAAGAACACCTGAAGCAACACTATTCACCTTAATTCAAAGGACTAAATATCCTCTGTACTTTAAATAGTAGTCTTTAAAAACACTATTGGGTGATAATCAGTTCAAGTTATTTGAATGTTTCCATGTCCCCAACTTTGTGATAGGAGTGATAGAAAACCAGGGGTTACCAACATAGAATATAATTTTGCCCCAAATGGTCTTAAGACTATTAGAGTCATTGATAAAAGTTGAAAGAGACAATGCAAGACGTTTTTTAAATTGTACCAACATGTGTGACCCTAGCAATAGATACATTGTTGGATTGCACATGCTCTTAGAGGAATACCCTTTTTAAAAGTACAAGAGCCTGACCAGGCAGTGGTGCAGTGGATTGAGCATCAGACTGGGATGCTGAAGACCCATGTTCGAAACCCTGAGGTTTCCAGCTTGAGTGTGGGCTCACCAGCTTGAACACGAGGTCACCTGCTTGAGCATGGGATCAGAAACATGACTGCATGGTTGCTGGCTTGAAGATTGCTGGCTTGAAGCCCAAGGTCACTGGCTTGAGCAAGGGATCACTTGCTCTGCTGGAGGCCCCCCCCCCCCCCCCCCTTGCTCAAGGCACATATGAGAAAGCAATCAGTAAAACAAATAAGATACCGCAATGAAAAATTGATGCTGCTTCTCATCTCTCTCCCTTCCAGCCTCTGTCTGTCTGTCTATCCCCGCCCCCCTTCTCTTTCGCTTAAAAAAAAAAGTACATCTCCTTTCTAGATGTAGTCTTGAGTTCTCTTTTGACTATTAATTGATGGGAATTCTTTCTGGTTTTAGTCAGATCTCTATATTTGACCTTCATATATTACACTACACTTTTGTGATTTCCAAACTGTTTTGTTTTCGCTACTATTGTTAAAATACTGAGTTTCCTCATATTGTTTTGAAGAATATTATAGGAGACTTTAATTTAGTTTCTAAATATTACAAGTAATTCTATGTAGTTTTCTTTTAAAGGGAGAATCTGAAATTTTTCTTATAAATTTTATCTTGGAAATTAGTTTATTCATTATGTTTAATTTTAGGAAATGGTGCTCTTGCAGAACATTCTGAAAATGTGCATATTTCAGGAGTGTCAACTGGTAAGTCATTTTTTGTAATGTTTAAATTTCATGCATGACTTATACGGTAAATATTGAAAGCCACCTGGTATCTTATGAAGTGATATTTGATTATAAAAATTATTACTGCTTTTTGCAGCATGTAATAGGAATGAAGTAACTGGAACATGGAGAAATTCTCATAAGATAAAATTGATACTTGCATGCACATGGATTGATTATACTTTTCCAAATGGACTACATAATTATTTTTCATACAAACATTGAACCAAGAGAAGTTAGCCCAAGTTGAATTAGTACTTTCTTTACAAAGTTACATGAAATGAAAATTATTAAATTGTAATTTTGAATAAAGTATTAGAGCCTTAGAAATTAAGCATTTGCTTGATTTTTAGATTAGACTACTATACATAGAAGTGTATTTAAGTGCACAATTTACATGCTATTAAAAAGCAACCCCAAAAAATATTTGTCTATGAAATTTGAAACTCATTTAGGTAAATAACATTTTTTCCACTCATCTAAGCTTTTGTTTTATTTTTAATTTTTATTTATTGATTTATAGAAGGGGCGATGCTCTTACCTACTGAGCTGTCTTGTCAGGGCTCCCCTCATCAAAGCTTTTATAACTTAATAATTAATGACCCGTAACTATTAAAACTTTCATTCTTAGTGACTTCCACAGCTTTGTTACCATTTTTGCTGTATTAACTGAAGTTACTAAGAGAGCAAAATCTTTTATTTTTGTACATACTGAAATAGTTTCTTACTGTTATTTTCCTATTCTTAAAATAAGTTTTGTGGTTTAAAAATTGCACTTAGTGTATCAATCTGATTTCTTCTTGTCATCTTATAATTTGTTTGGTTATTTTTTTTTTATATGAAGCAAAACTGAAACTTTTTTATTTTGTTTATGAAAGGTTGAAACTGTGGGGCCAGTCCACTGGGGAGGGGGGGAAGCCTATTGTTAGTCTCCCGGGGCAACTGGCAGGTCGGTATAAAGCCCCGACTGGGTCAGACCTGGAGGGACTCCGGTTGGACTGCCTTATCCCGGAAGAGAAAGCTGACAGGCCAAGCCCCTTCCCAGGTCGGTGGGTGGGCACTGGGGAGACCGAACCAAAAACACAAGGCTGGTCTGTTCCAAAAAGGAAAATGTATTTAAAACTTAGCCTGGGTGCAGGCTGGCCTAGACAGACAAACTGTGTCACCCGAGGAGGGATGTAGCAGGCTTTATATAGGTTAATCACGGGTCTTGGAAGAAGTGTATGACCTCGCTGCCTCAGTAGGTACAAGGTAATATTTCATTTTTTTTTTTTTCTGTATTTTTCTGAAGCTGGAAACGGGGAGAGACAGTCAGACAGACTCCCGCATGCGCCCCACCGGGATCCACGCGGCACGCCCACCAGGGGGCGATGCTCTGCCCCTCCGGGGCGCCACTCCTTCACAACCAGAGCCACTCTAGCGCCTGGGGCAGAGGCCGAGGAGCCATCCCCAGCGCCCGGGCCATCTTTGCTCCAGTGGAGCCTCGGCTGCGGGAGGGGAAGAGAGAGAGAGAGAGGAAGGAGAGGGGGAGGGGTGGAGAAGCAGATGGGCGCCTCTCCTGTGTGCCCTGGCCGGGAATCGAACCCGGGACTCCTGCACGCCAGGCCGACGCTCTACCACTGAGCCAACCGGCCAGGGCCCAAGGTAATATTTCTTCGTATGTAGATTAGAGTGTGGATTAGAGCCAGAGCTCCTCCAAATTTTTCATGGTTCAGCTGTCTAAAAGAAGGCCCAGGCTGCTTCAAAGGTCCCGGGCTGTGGCTTTAAGCAAGCTAGTCCCTCTCCTCCCGTGGGTTTGCACTGCCCTCGGGGTGGCGGCCGATCTATCAATTTATGTCTGATTTTATATTCAGAAAGTTAATTGATTTAACATATATTCTAAGAGTTAACATGTACTAGCCAAACACATCAACAAGCTTGGTTTTCTGATAGTGAAAAGCAAAACAAGTGCTTTAGTAGCCTGTGTTAATTCTTTCACAGTTTCACTATTTTCATTTTCTTTCAAATGCTATGTAATTATATACATCAAGTAAAAATAATGCTATTTTAAAGATGACTTAAATTTTCTTCTATTCTTTCTATTTTAAATTGCTAATGAGAATTATGATTATTTTTCCAAGTTTTGTAAATGTGAAGAAGTTTGTTTACCAACATTTTAATTCATACAACTGAATGGTTATTGTCTAATTCATTAGTTTAAAATTTTTTGATTTGAAGACCCCTTGTAAGCTTCTAAAAATATGAGGACTCTGTTAGTCCTCTTGGACTTCCATAACAAAATTCCATAGATTGAGTTGCTTAAATAATAGATATTTATTTTTTTTCACATTTCTGGAGGATGTAAGTCCAAGATCAAGGTGCTGGTGAGGCTGATTTCTGGTGAGACCTCTTTTCTTGACTTGTAGATGGCCACCTTCTTGTGTGTCATCACGTGACTATTTTGTATACTTAGAGGTCTCTAGTATCTTTCCTCCTCTTATAAGAACCCTGTTCGATAGGACTAGGGCCTTACTCTTGATACTGTTTTTAACCTGAGTTACCTCTTTAAAGGCCCAATCTTTCAAATTCAGTCACATTGGACTTCAACAAATGAGTTTGGAGGTGGACGCAATTCAGTCTGTTACAAGGACCTCAAAGAGTTTTTATAAAAAAAGTAAAGTTATATTTCCTGTTAAAAATTAAAACAAATTATTTAAAAATTTACTAATTCACTTGCAAATAACAATGATTCTATTGCATGTTTACATCCATAATATTATTTTATAAAATGTATTTTTCAAAACAAAAACATCAGTAGGAAGACTAGCATTCTTTTATATAATTTTGCATAGTTCTAAAATTTATCTTAAAAGAAGATAGCTGAATTCACACATCAGTTTTGGCATTGTCCTTGAACATGTAGCTTCTTTTATTTTTATTTTTGACATATGAAAGACAATTCAGCTTCACATGGATATGTAATTAGAAAAGAAAGGAGTATTTTAACAGCTTTTTCAGATAATTGTGAATATTCTTCTTTGATACTGTAACAAAACTCAACAAGTGGTAATTTCTTAAGGTTAGCTGCTAGTGAAATTTGAACCTATAACAGTGAACATTTTGTTTTCTGTTACTTAAAGATCCAATGGCCTATCTTGCCCATTCAATGGATTTTTTGTTTTTTACCATGCATCATTTTGTAAGATGCATTAGTTATTTGCAAAATACTGATTTGCTGAATTATGGAAATTTTTATATAGTATGAGAAATTTGGACAGATCCAATATTTACTTAAATTCTGAATTTTGCTTTAGCTCATTGTTTGCTTTTATCTGTTTGCTTGAAATTATCATTAAATAAATTCCTATTTGAAAAAAATTTAGCAGTTTAAAATTTTAGCACTTAGAATGTGTAAAACCTGTGTTGCATATTTTAATACTGCCTATTTTCTTTAATCCTGTTTATTTTCTCCTGTATTTCAGACATGTATTTAGATATGAGTATTAATTTGCTAGGGCTATCATAACAAAGTACCATAGAACAGACAAATTAAACAACATAGTTTTATTTCCTCAAAATTCTTGAGGCTAGAAGTCCAAGATCAAGGTTTTGGCAGGGTTGGTTTCCTCTGCGGACCTCTTTCTTTGACTTGTAGATGGGAGTCCTCCCTGTATCTCCATATGGTCTTCCTCTGTGTGTATAATGTGTCCTAATCTCTTCACCAGTCATATTGAATTAGGACTCTCCCTTCCTCATTTTACCTTAATTACCACCCTATCTCCAAATCCAGTCACATTCTGAGGTACTGAGGGTTAGAACTTTAACAGAAGCTTTTGGGAGTGATACATTTCAGCCCATAACAGATTGTATTTTAATTAAGTGTAATTTATGCACCAGTAAAAAATATTTAATTTCAGAGGTCAGTAAAACCTTATTGACTTACTGTTTTACCTGAACATGGATCATATAAAATCTTTCTTCTGTGAAAAGAGAATAATAATAATGAACTCTATTCTAATTATACCATTAAAAAAATAAATGGATGCTGTTTCAAAAGGTGCTTTTGAGTACACAGATTCATGGCAGTTTTTCTTTGGCTAGTGGAGCTATGGAAAATGTGATGCTTGAGATAGTGTAAGTTCTGAATTCCTTGTATCCCCATTTCAGGGCCCCTTCAACACTGATCTAACTGAAGTCCTAGCCTTTGGAAGAATCTCTAAATGTAGGACTGGCTCTCTCTTGAGACCGTAAGCACCAGAAGCAGTGAGGTAGCTCACTGCTCTGTCCTTCTGTTTCTGCTCCTCACCAGCTCTTTGACCTTGCTACTCCACTGGACAGTGCTCAGTGCCCTAGTTCAGTCATTCTGTGCATTTTGGAAATTTTACTGGCAATCTTTAGAAAGACTTTAAACTTGTCTGCCTGACCAGGCGGTGGCGCAGTGGATGGAGTGTCAGACTGGGATGCAGAGGACCCAGCTTCAAGACCCCGAGGTCACCAGCTTGAGCGCAGGCTCATCTGATTTGAGTGGGGCTCACCAGCTTGGACCCAAGATTGCTGGCTCGAGCAAGGGGTTACTCGGTCTGCTGTAGCCCCACGGTTAAGGCACATATGAGAGGGCAATCAATGAACAACTAAGGTGTCGCAACGAAAAACTGATGACTGATGCTTCTCATCTCTCTCCGTTCCTATCTGTCCCTATCTGTACCTCTCTGACTCTCTCTCTGTCTCTGTAAAAAAAAAAAAAAAAAAAAAAAAAAAAGACTTTTAACTTGTCTATAATTAGCATTTTCAAGTAATTTATTGTCCCATTCAGGACACTTTGAAAGTGCAGTGTACACTATTTTTAATTATGCTGGCACCACCCATAGAACCAGAATTAGAACTGTCCCAGACAGTTGGGGATGTTGGTTACCCTGTCTTTAATGAATAAGTTCATTTAGTGTGTATGAAGCAGCTAACATATCTGTGGACCTTGTGCCAAGACACATGGGAGTAAGCAGTGGGTAAAACATTGTCTCAAGGAACTCACCACTTACTGCAGGAAATACCCATGTACAAAACGCACCTGTAGTGTCTTAATGTGATAAATCCTATGGTGAGTAATGGGCATATTTAGTTAAATAATGAATTTATAAAAGGCCTAGTTACAATGTCTGGTAAGCAATAAATGACAGTATTAATTTTTCTTATTTTGATTATTAATAGTGCTAAATCTTAGTTTTATTTATTCATAGGAATTTTTATGAAATTTTAAATTGATAATGTATATTTAGTTCTTATTGTTGGGATAATTTGTTTCTATTTTTGATAGTCTGCAGTATTCATCTTCATCTTCCTCCTCCTCAAATCTTTGCCAAGAGAGATAGATGAGTCTTTGTGGTTTTGCTCGTTCTTATGCTACAGGTATTGACATAAGAAAACATAAATTATCAAAAAGTATGCATCTGGTAATAATAAAATGAAAGTTATTAAATAAAATCTCATTTTTTATACTTTTGTATTTAGTTTAGAACGTTTCATATTTTGGAATTTTAAATCTTTTAAATATAAAATAGTGAAGGAGAAAAGACAAATAGTAGTTTTGCAAATGTAATAATATGTGAAAATCATTATGAAATTATATCATAGAAATGGCCAAGTAATTTAATTGTACATATCAAAGAGTAAGAAAGCTAGTTTTATGTTTTTTTAAATGTCTGAATTAAATGTCTGATGTTCTTTTTTAAATGTCTAATAAATTTTTAAATTACAGCTCATCTGAGACATTTCTAGGTCAGATTGATTTATAAGAAGACCTTTGCACACAGTAAACAAATACGTATGATTTTGTAAATGTATCTACTCCAAGTCTGACTCTATCTGTGATACTATTTGAATCAGAATAATTTCAGAAATAATTTAATCATGTCTTTTGCACTCTTAATTACTTTTGAATCAAGTGCTTTTTTTACTTGTTTTCATAAATTCTATTTATTATAGAGGTTTCAGCAAACATTTAGAAAAACTAGAAAAATAGCAAAAAGATTAAGAAAGTCACTAATCATGCATTGTTAATATAATTTAAAATAGTATTTTAATTTATTTCATTTCTTTTTCTGTATATTTACTTAGAAATAATTGTATATGTGTTTGAATTTTAACTAATTTTATCTCCTGCCCTTTCTATTTAACATAGAATACTTTTTCATAACCATTGTTTTAATACCTGTATAAAATTTCTATCCATCGTCTATATTGTAATATTCTTAAGCATATCAATGCGTTGTGTCTATTGGTGGGTTCTCCCTAGTCTGGATCATGTTACAAAGGACATATTAATACATATACGGCCCATTTTTTTTCATTTGCGAAAGAAAGGGTGGGGAACAGACAGGGACAGACATGCAGGAAGGGAGAAAGATAAGAAGCATCAGTTCATAGTTGTGGCACCTTAGTTGTTCGTTGATTGCTTTCTCATATGTGCCTTGACGGGGCCGGGGGGCGGGGGGGGGGGGACAGGGGACTCCAACCAGGCCAGCGACCTTGGACTTCAAGCCAGCAACTGAGGGGTTACATCTGTGATCCCACGCTCAAGCTGGTGAGCCTGCACTCAAGCTGGTGAGCCTGCCCTCAAGCCAGCCACTTCAGGGTTTCAAACCTGGCCCCTGAGTGTCCCAGGCTAATGCTCTATCCACTGCACCACCGCCTGGTAAGGTGCCCCCCCCCCCCATTTATTTCTAGGACTTTCTTTAGCATAGATTTTAGAAGTGGAATTATTGTTTCAAAGGTCATAAATAATTGAATGGCTCCAGAAACCTTTTTAACAGATTGCCTTCAAAAAAGACTGTACCAATGTACACACCTATCTGCAGTGTACGAGAATAATTATATTGGGTACGATCCTGTTTTCTCTGTTTAACATTTTTTTTATCATGTTTCTACTAATGTCCCAAACTTTTATTTTCCCCAACCTATTCAGAAAAGTGACTCTGATTCGTGGCCTGAAGTTGTGACATTGCAAAGAATAAGAGAAAAAGATTGGCTTTCCCTTATAGTTAGTAAAAAAACTACTCTGAGATTTAAAAAATATTTTCTGGTTCCTAATAGAAACAGATGTTGGGACTTGCTGCTTTCTGAAGTATAAGGCTTTTACCTATGAGGATTAACATACTATTCTCAGTCCACCAATGATACAGGTTCTAAATGTTTCTATCTGATAACATCTATACCTGAAAGCTCTGTCTGAAGTTAGGAAGCAATCTTGAGTCTGCTTTACATTTGACTTGGAATCTTTGCTAGGCAAAGCTGACACTTCTGAGAGCAAGAAAGAGCATACCTACTTTAGAATTTCTCTTTTAAACTTTGCTCATATTAACTGAATTAGGAAAGTATATAAAATAGACTTCAAGTAGTTTTTAAGCATTATCTTTCCTTTATTCCATCGGAATTTTTATTCCAATAAATCTTTACTCTTTTGCTTTTGTATATTTGCATTTTATAGTTCCTATTCTAGTACTGAAAGGCCTAAGGACACTGCTGGTCCTGTCTGCTTTAAAACAATTTAAATGGTAGCTATTTTAATTTTGATATATTATTTTCTAAATTGTAAATAATTTGCTTACAAATTAGCAACATTTTGAAATAATATAGAGCACTATAGTACAGTGGCTTTTGTTTTTAACTACAGTTTTAGACTTAGGTATTATAATGTGGTATTTTGACATATCCCTAGGAAGAACATCTAGTCTGATAACACTTACTATCCTAGAATTTTCAGGTCTTCCAAATAAAGAATCTGAAAGAAAATAAAACTTAAACTATAGTTATTTGATAGCAGCTCATAATTATTTTTTAAATACAGAAAAGTTACGTGAGCAAAGCAGCAAATGCAAGTGTTCCTTTGTACCTTTTCTATATGATCTCAGTGTTATTTTCAATTATTCAAATACCCATACCTCTTGCTAAAGTGACTAAAAGGAATTTCAGTAGTTTTTTTGACCAATATTGTACAGAGTGTCTTTTGTTTGTGTTTTATATTGAGAGGGGAAAGAAAGCTTATTATATTTTGGGTGATAATGAATTCATTACGGTTTTTAGGATTCCAGAATATAAAATAGAACATAGTGTAAACCCAAGAAACTATCTTTCAAATGAAGAAAGTGAGTAGAGAATATAAGATAGAACTTTTTTTTTTTAAAGATAACACACATTAGTTTAGGATATTACTAATTTTTAAAGGCATGGTCTGCCTTAAAGTTTATTTATGAAAAACTTAAGCTTTTGGAGTAGAGTACTCCATGAAAGTTTCAGAAAGAGAAGTAATGGTTGTATTATAATTTTTATAAATATAATATACATATTTTTCCTACATATATAATATACAGTTCACAAGAATTAGAGGATATTTCAAAATGAATATGAAGCTATAAAATATCCTCTAATTTTTGTGAGCAGTATATGTTTTATGTGGAGCATATTTTTATATTATATATTTATAACATTTCCTGTATTATCAAGTATTTATTGAACAATTATATATTTATAGCACGATTATTATGCATAATTTTGCATTATAATTATAATTAAACTCAGCATTGGAACAGTAAATGTGAGTACTGGGACCATAGACAGAACAGGTCATAATGTGACAGAAGTGTGCTATAATTATCTGGTAGAAGTGAAGTTCATCCACTCGAGTGAATGAGCTAGACTCAGCGAAGGTATGCAACAAGTTGCATTTAAACATTTAACATTTTCTTTTCTACTCTAACTTTGAGAATAATTCTTGAGTGCGCTTGTGTCTTAATTACTGGTACTTTTGCTAAGGCATGAATTTGAATTGGATGTACTGTGAAACTGTTGTGCAAAAAAGTCAGTCACTTAACAGGTGAGCAAACTGGACTTTGGGATTTCAGTTGCTTAATAGCCTAATAGAAGTTAGGGGTGGTTTGATCTTAAACTGTAGTAATAGAAATACAATATTCAGAACAAAGTAGATGATAGTTGTTCTTTACTCCTCTCCTAAACACATTCTGAGTATTATGTTTATTTCTGGGTGTCACCCTTAACAGAAGACACTAAAATGGAACGCTTTCAGAAAAACATGTTAATGACTCAGAATTATGTCAAAGCCTATAGAGTTGGCTTTGAAAATTGTGAGCCCTAGGGCCAGTTTATCTTTGTGCAAGTGCGCATTTCTGCCTTACTTCTACATTTCCAGCAAGAATCACAGTAAACTTCAGAAATTAATAATTCTTACCATTCAGGAAACAGAAATAGTAGCTTGCTTAGCATTTTATCTTTTGTAGTGCTTAAAATTAGAAAATGTAGGTACCATATTAATAGCTTTTATGCCCTTTCAGGGGAAAAATTGCCCTTTTGTGCCCTTAAGAAAAGGTACAAAAGGTTGAATCTTTCATATTTATCTTATCTTATGCTTTGCTAGCAAAATTTAAAAATATTCTCACTCCTTAGGAATTTTAGGGTAGCTGGTTAGATAGTTCCATTAATAATACTCTTCGATCTTATTCATATTATGCTGTGACTTTATTGGAACTAGAAAAACTATGTTTGATTTTTCTATTTTTCCTTCTGTATTTTTCCATCCTTTTTACTTTTTAAAAATATTTTTCTGCCATATAGCCCTTGATTATTATTTGTTAGTTTTGGACTTTCATGACCTTCAAGAACCCAAGGAATTATCTGCCTTAATTAGAACTAATGACCAAGTGAAATATTTTGTTCTTTAAAAAACATTACAGCCTGACCAGGCGGTGGCGCAGTGGATAGTGCATCGAATTGGGATGCAGAGGACCCAGGTTCAAGACCCTGAGGTTGCCAGTTTGAGTGAAGGCTCATCTGGTTTAAGCAAGGCTCACTAGCTTGAGCCCAAGGTCGCTGGCTCAAGCAAGGGGTTACTCAGTCTGCTGTAGCCCCCCAGTCAAGGCACATATTAGAAATCAATGAATGAACAACTAAGGAACCGCAACAAAGAATTGATGTTTCTCATCTTTCTCCCATCCTGTCTGTCTGTCTCTATCTGTCCCTCTCTCTGACTCTCTCTATCTCTGCCACACACAAAAAAAATTACATAGAATAATACAAGTAAATAATAGAAATAAATATTGCTGCATTTATTCGTAAGTAATTGTGCTAATGCAGTTTATTATAATTAAATGTTCATTTAATTACAAGCAGCTGAATATAGGACTTTCTGCTTGCAGTAGAAGTGTGTGATTTCTGGTAATAGGTTTGAGAGATGGGAGGGAATCCAAAGTATGAGTGATGCATAAATTCATTTAAGTTTTTCTGCTTGCACTGATTCTTACCTTTCAAATAATAATTTGAATCTTTTCCATCGTAGATTAGTAAATATTCCTATTAGAGTGCTCTAAATTATATCCAGGAGAAGTTCAGTTTTCTAACTTGGAAAAATAAGAATGAAATTTGTAGTCATTTTAAGGGAATTACTCATGTTCAATCTCTGTCTCTTTCCAATTCTTTCTATCCTCAGAGTGTTCCCTGTTCTAACATTTCCATATGACAGAGCTCAGCTCAGGTACCAGGTGGTCAGAAAACCAGTTCAAGAAATCTGGACGCAGAGGGCCAAAGAAATCAAACCCAATCAAGCTATAAGAAGAGGACTTTCAGACAGAAGTAGTTTCTTCCCAGCATGAGCTCCTTGTCTTTACTGCTGAGGTTGCAGGGCTGAGCTGTCATAGTGACACTCTGACAAAGACTCTTGTATTTTAACTTCATTCATCTTGCAGATTCTGACACTCGGTTGATCACTTGCCCAGTGTTCTCAGTGGCACAGAGACTTCATACTCAACATACTTACTTTCTAAACTCTATCTGTCCAGTATTAACCATTTTCAGAACACTGCACCTTCCTAGTCACTCAGCCCTCTGCTTTTCCCCTTCTCTCTGCCTTTTCTTTGAAATATCTCCCTCAGCCTTCACTGCATCCCCTTATTGCTACCGTTCTTACTCCTTTATTGTTAGGTCTACTGTTCAATGCCTTAATGATCTCACCTATAATTAATGTATACATGTACATTTTTTAAAGGTATATTCTAGAATGATGTTTGTAAAGTTTTTTATTAATTTCAAAGAGACTAAGAAGCATTTTAGTCCTGCCTGCAGTTCCTGCATAGATTTAGAGCAATAGAAATCAATCTTTAGAAACTTTAAATCTAAGTATACTTTCTTTCTGTATATTACCTTTCTGTGTCTTTTCTGTCCATGTTAATATAGAACCAATGGATCTTTTTTCCAAAATCAGCCACTTTTATCTTCCTTGAATTTTGACTGAGGCAATTCCCGCAACCCCCAGATGCTATTCCAGGTGTCATAGAGAGCTCTGTAGTAGGCAGTCGTGTGCCCCTTGGGTAGGAGTGCAGTTTCTGAAGCCCTGGGATCCACTCTCAGTTGTGACACTTCATTCGTGATCATGCCTCCAATTTTTCCTCATCTGTTAAATAGCGATAATAATACTAAGAATTAAATGAGAAAAGGGAGTGCCTAACACTTAGTAACATCAGCAGCAGCTATGGGAGCCCCAGACCTGACCACACATGTCTCACTTGAAGTCACTGGGCTTCAACCTATGAACCTTCTGACCTGCTACAGAAATTTTATCTTTAATACAGTACACCATTCTTAGCCTTTATTTTTTTAAACTGCTACCCTTCTCCTAAATTAACAGTAAAACAATAGGTATCTGGTTTTTATACTAATCATCTAACTACATATTCTAGTTTTTCTTTGTCAAAGTGCCTTTTATGGCTTGCTTAGACACAGTACAGGGTGGGCAAAAGTAGGTTTACAGTAGTGCATACACAAGAATATTCTTGTATTAGTATATATTTATTAATCATTGTATTGTTTACATTGTGTAAACCTTTTGTCTCAGTGTATCAGTATTCTTTTTATTTTATAATCCTTCATATATCTAATGTTCACTTTTTTTTTAAGTTTTTTTGTTTTTTTATTTATTTATTTTTTTACAGAGACAGAGAGAGAGTCAGAGAGATAGATAGACAGGAACAGACAGACAGGAACAAAGAGATGAGAAGCATCAATCATTAGTTTCTCATTGCGCATTTTGACACCTTAGTTGTTCATTGATTGCTTTCTCATGTGCGCCTTGACCGTGGGCCTTCAGCAGACTGAGTAACCCCTTGCTGGAGCCAGCGACCTTGGGTCCAAGCTGGTGAGTTTTGCTCAAACCAGATGAGCCCGCGCTCAAGCTGGTAACCTTGAGGTCTCGAACCTGGGTCCTTCCGCGGCAGTGTATCAGTATTCTGCATGATTCATTTAACCTTCAGAATCCTTGTTCTCATCCCATATGGCTATTTAAGTTACCATTTGCTTACTAATTTTTTTTTTTGGAGGTATTTTTAAAGATTTTATTTACTGATTTTAGAGAGAAGAGGGAGGGAGAGAAAGGGCTGAGAGGAGCAAAAAACATTAACTTGTAGTTGATTCCCATATGTGCCTTGACCAGGCAAGACCAAGGTTTCCAATCAGTGACCTCAGCACTCCAGGTCGACACTTGATCTGCTGCGCAACACAGGTCAGGCAATTTTGGAGATATTTTTTAAGTACCTTTATTTCCATTGGCATCAAACCTTTCTTACTAGTATTTTCAACTTTCAAATTGATTTTGTATTTATCATCTATAATGGAGTTAATATCTATAAAACACTTTATACTCTGAAATATAAGACAGCCCGATAATGGCCAGCACTGACTATAAATGCTGTCCTATGCTTATGAACAGGATGAGTTTTGTTCCATAGTGAAACTTTCATAAAGTAAAACTTGGCAAATATGGGAGCTTCTGTATTTGCTTTTTAGTTGATTTCCTTACCTAACCAGTTTCTCTTCCCATGGGACTGCAAAGAGATTTTTTTTTTTTTTTTTTTTTTTTTTTCAGAGACAGAGAGAAGGATAGACAGGGACAGACAGACAGGAACGGAGAGAGATGAGAAGCATCAATCATTAGTTTTTCGTTGCTACACCTTAGTTGTTCATTGATTGCTTTCTCATATGTGCCTTGACCACGGGCCTTCAGCAGACGGAGTAACCCCTTGCTCAAGCCAGCAACCTTGGGTCCAAGCTGATGAGCTTTGCTCAAACCAGATTAGCCCACGCTCAAGCTGGCGACCTCTTGGGGTCTCGAACCTGCAAAGAGATCTTTACAAAGGGATCATATAAATCCCTTTTTAGTAGACTACCTTGGCTTGACTAGTGTCAATAGGATTTAGTCATTAAATTCTTCTCATTAGAATGTGCTCTTTAATCTGGCTCTGTCTTTTCTATTCTATGAAAGAAATCTTATGTTAATAGTCAAGTAAACCCTCTCTATTTGATACTTACATAATCCAGGGTATTTTTTATTGTTGGTCCTTTGTTTTTGTTTAATAAAAATACCACATGCCTATATACTACATTGCTTAAGATTACTTTATGTATATATCATTTAGCACTGCATTGTCTTATATACTGTAATAACTGTTTACATGTTTCTTGGATTCAGTAAATAGGCCTGTACAGATCTACAGTTTCCATGACTTGGAGTTCTCTTCATGTTCTTTTGCGCTTTTCCTATGTTATCTTACGTACTTAGGTGGTCAGTAAGCAAAGCTAATTTTTACTTACATTTCTGTTCTGTGACTTACCAAAGGCATAAAGATTCCATGTCACTTTTAGTGTCACCTGCTTTTAGTCATAAAGTGTCAACCCTTGTCAGTTTTTAAAATAACTCAGCTCTTCATCTTAAGAACAGAGAATTGTACTTTTTTTTATAAGTTGTTCAGCTCTAATAATAAATTTTTATTTTGTCTTGCCTATTTTTTAGGCTTTAAAACCATGAAATCTCAAATATAAGACAAGTTTATTTTACATTGTTTTAAAGTCATCCTCTTTTCTTCGCATATGTTCTCTAAAGTAGAGGTTGTTTGAATACTTTTTATTTTTAAATGATAGCTTTAAAGATAATAGGCATAATTTATTAATCAAGTTTTAAATTTATCATTCTTTGCTCTTCTGTGGGATTATTGAAATAGTATCAGGTTAAACAATGGAGGAGTCGAGTATTTCTCAATTTTGGCCTGTTTTCTAAATTTTGCAGTGGGATCTTTGTATTTTAAAACCAGAAACTGATAGCCTGACCAGGCAGTGGCGCAGTGGATAGAGTGTCGGACTGGGATGCAGAGGACCCAGGTTCGAGCCCCCGAGGTCGCCAGCTTGAGTGCGGGCTCATCTGGTTTGAGCAAAAGCCCACCAGCTTGAACCCAAGGTTGCTGGCTCCAGCAAGGGGTTACTCGGTCTGCTGAAGGCCCACGGTCAAGGCACATATGAGAAAGCAGTCAATGAACAACTAAGGTGTTGCAATGCGCAACAACAACAACAAAACAAAAATGAAAAAAAAACAGAAACTGATAAAAAAAAATTTTATTAAGAACTCCATCAAAAAAGTTGTACCTTATTTATTGTTCAGTTAATTCTCCCTTTCTTTCATTTTTTATTTTTTTATTTTTAATTTATTGTGTTTACATAGATTCTGGTTTACCCCATCCTATCATCCCCCTTCCCTCTGTCCTCTTTTCCTCTGGTCCCTTTGATCTCTCTTCTGTCTCAATTCCATTCCTCAGTTCACATTGTTCATTGGATTCCTCAAATGAGTGAGGTCATATGATATTTTTCTTTTTCTGCCTGGCTTATTTCACTTAACAGTAGTTTCCAGGTCCATCCATGTTGTTGCAAAAGGTAAGATTACCTTCTTTTTCATGGCCCCACAGTATTCCATTGTATATAGGTACCACTGCTTTTTAATCCATCGTCCACTGAGGGACACTTGGGTTGTTTCCAGATCTTCGCTATTGTGAACAATGCTGCCATAAACATGGAGGTGCATTTCTTTTTTTGAAATAGTGCTATGTGTTCTTGGGGTATATTTCTAAAAGTGGGATAGCTGGGTCAAAAGGCAGTTCCATTTTTAATTTTTTGAGGAGACACCATACTGTTTTCCACAGTGGCTGCACCAGTCTGCATTCCCACCAGCAGTACAGGAAGGTTCCCTTTTCTCCACATCCTCGCCAGCACTTATTCTGTGTTTTGTTGATAAGCGCCATTCTGACTGATGTGAGGTGATATCTCATTGTGGTTTTAATTTGCATTTCTATAATTCTCCTTTTCTTAATTGACAACATATATGATAAATTAAAAACTATGTATTTGGTTTAGCCTTTTAGTGTAGCTGAACCGCTAGCTTTGTAATAATCCCATTTTCTTTTCACTTCAGTTGTTCTGTACACTAGAGTCACCAGGAATTAAATAGGCTTTCGGGGGCGCTAATCAAATAATATAACTACTACATACTCCTGTGAAGAAGATGGTATCCTAGTTGAAAACTGCTGCCTTTTGATTGAACATTTAGAATCCCTTTAATTTGACAGTTTCTCTTTCTAGATTTAAGAGAAATTTATGAATAGTAGAGACATGTATCATCATCCAAAGTATTTGAGTGTTTCTTTATATATAAAGATATGACCAAAGTCAATTTGATGTTTTTTTGTAGATGTTTGTTTCAAGAAGAAGAAGTTAATATTAGTGAGTAAGAGATATATTAAGCTAAATAAACAAAGTAAAAAATACAGTAATTTTTGCCATACTGGCATGTATGTGTTCTGAAAATCTCACATTCTGCAAAATCAAACACTAAACTAACAGGGCTTAGGGGACAAGTAATGTTGGTACAAATATGAAACTTTATAAGTATAGCCCTAACAGTATCAAACCAAGATATTGAAATTTACACAAATATCTTCTGACATATACCTAGAATCAGGCCCTATTTGCAGCCATAAACTCAGGGATTCATACTTCCTCCTTAAAGACATTTGCTTCTAGTTTAATCAAAACTAAAAATACAAATCAGATATTTTTCATCAAGTAAGATATTTTGTTTGTTTTATTTTTACAGTGAAGAAACGTATTTACATCCCCATCTGTACCTGCAGCCTTACAAGGTAGTTTACTACAGAGGAAAGTCAAGCCATTCTTTAAGCCAGTAAAGTAACCACTTCTTGGAATAAAGGAAGGTCCTTCTGTAGGGTTTCTATATATTTTCTTAAACTGTGAGACCTCTGCCTCTGTTGCTTCAAATCATAAGCTGGGAATAAAATCTTTCACAACTTTGCATTATACTGACAAGATTTCTTTATTTGTCATTTGCACATAAACTAATTCTCATTGAAGAACTAATCAGAATGTAGCTAAAATAATTATGCATAAACAATAGAGAAGATAGGGGTAGAATAAGTATAGGTAAAAGAAAGTCAGATTTGTTATATCCTAAATTGTTAGTATAGTCAAAATCTAAAAAGATGATGTTCAAATTAGCAGAATCATATAAACATTTTGGTTTAAAACAGAGATTCATTTTCTAAAACAAGGTTTTGTATGTGCCCTAACCCCTTTCTTACCCTGGCTTCTACCTACGTCAGATAAAACCAGTTAATCATGGCATCATTTCTCATTCTTTGCAGAGCATAGTGGCGTCCGGTTCATGCTAAATGAACAATCACAGCCTTCTTTCCCACTTAGCTTTCTTTTCCCACATGGCCTCAGTCACCCTCCCTAGACAGTGTTCCTGGTATTGCTGCCAGCCAGCAGTCTGATTTGGCATGTCAGATGATGTTATTTATTGACAGTTTACTGTGATTCAAGCAGAGTGCTAAGTCCTTGACCGAAATAACCGTATTTAATCTTTGTAATACTCTATGCGGTAGGTAGTGTTTTAATCCCCATTAACAAGTGAGGCTTACATATTTACAATGAAGGCTTAAGTATTATCAAGTTGATTGCAATAATAAATCACCAAAAATATTTTATATAAAAAGGTGTAATGTAGAATTAATAACATTAAATATAATAAACTAAGAAAAAATGAAATTATAGTTGATGGCAGGTGCTTGAGCTGAAGTGTTATGATGAGTTGGGAATGGAAAATTATAAAAAACTGAAATAATTGAAAGATCAGGGCAAATGTGTAGAAGATAAAATAGGTCTTGATCCCTAAGAGGTGGTGAAGGCAGCCTCAATTTCTAACTTTGAAATATAGAGGTTTAGTTGTTGTGGGGCCTGGCTTTACTTTATTTACTGTGCTTGATTGAATATCTTTGAGATTGCCTGCGGTATTCTTAAGTAGATTTCCTGAACTAAAAGATGCCTAAGACAGTAAAGATTCAGACTACAGTAGGTGCTCCGCCACCACCACCACTGTATTTGTGGACAGTACATTCTAAGACCACCAGTGAATGCCTGAAACAGCAGATGATACTGAACCCTGTATATACTGTTTTTCTTATACATACAAACTTATAATAAAGTTTAATTTATAGATTAGGCATGTAAGAGATTAACAATAATAACTAATAATAAAATAGGACAATTATAACAATATACTGCCGTGAAAGTTATGTGACTCTGGGCTCTCTTTTTCTCTCTCTCTCTGGTAATGGGTCTGGTAACATACGGCAGTAAGTGACTGACAGGAGGTAGCGTAAAGAGACTGGGTACACTGGACCAAGGGACAGTTTACATCCCAGGTGGGACGAAGCAGAGTGCCGTGAGATTTCATCATGCTACTCAGAATAGTCCACCATTTAAAACTTATAAATTGTTTATTTCTGGAATTTTCCATTTATTAATTTTGGACCCTGGTTGATCAAGGATAGCTGAACCATAGAAAGTGAAACCTCAAATGAGAGGGGACTACCGGATAGGATTAAGAGAAGGATTAGGGAAATATCCAACTCTGACCATGTCGTATTGAGGTTGGAATGTCCAGTGGGTGTTTGACTAGGCAGAATATCCAGGTTAGAGATTATGAACCCATGAACTATAAGTCGTAGTTGTAAGTATAGGAGTGAAGAGGACTTCCGTAGATAATGAGGAGAGCAAGAGCTCCTAGGAATGAACCATGAACACTAACATATCAGGAGCTGACTGAGGAAGGTGAGTCTAGTGCTAGGGAACTGTCAGGAGTTAGGAAGAGAACCAGAAGGGGTGATGACAGCAAAGTTGAGGCAGTACAATATCGAAGAAAAAATTATCACTGTCAAGTGCTCTGGAGAAATCAAGTACCATGAGGACTGAGGGTCAAATGGATTTGTCAGTGAGGTCAGCAGTGGCCTTTGCCTGCTGGCAAGGTTTTTATGGTATTAAGAATTGGAGTTCCAGTTTCATGTGTCAAAGAGAAAATGCAAAGTGAGAATATAAGGAAAAATGTGTCAGTGCATCCTGATGAGCTCTCAGAAATAAAGTAGAGCCCTGGCCGGTTGGCTCAGCGGTAGAGCGTCGGCCTGGCGTGCGGGGGACCCGGGTTCGATTCCCGGCCAGGGCACATAGGGGACGCGCCCATTTGCTTCTCCACCCCCACCCCCTCCTTCCTCTCTGTCTCTCTCTTCCCCTCCCGCAGCCAAGGCTCCATTGGAGCAAAGATGGCCCGGGCGCTGGGGATGGCTCCTTGGCCTCTGCCCCAGGTGCTAGAGTGGCTCTGGTCGCAGCATGGCGACGCCCAGGATGGGCAGAGCATCGCCCCCTGGTGGGCAGAGCATCGCCCCATGGTGGGCGTGCCGGGTGGATCCCGGTCGGGCGCATGCGGGAGTCTGTCTGACTGTCTCTCCCTGTTTCCAGCTTCAGAAAAATACAAAAAGAAAAAATAAATAAATAAATAAATAAATAAATAAATAAATAAATAAATAAAGTAGAAATATATCATGATGATGGGCGGGGTTGAGGGCAGGAGGCATGATTTAGGGCTGAAATAGACTTCAGAGTTAGTTAAAGAGCAACTCTTTGTTGTGATACCTGAGGAAGCCAAGACCCAAAAAGGTTTAGTAGTTAACACTATAGTAAAACCACTAAGTCCAGGTCTTCTGATTCCTAATCTACCCGTATATAAGGGCCAACTGTTAACCTAAAAGGGAAGGAAAGTTCTTTTTAAAATGGTTTCTAATGTTAATATTACTGTATTCTTTTTGCATTTAATTTATTCTTTCTCAGATAGAGAAGTAGATTGTGATTGTACTAAAAAGTATCTCCATGCCCCCAAATGTAGTGTACATGTAAAAATGTGTTGATAAAAAGCCACTGGCTGGATCTGAAACAAAATGCCAAATTCAGTCATGTTGCAAATGTGCAAAATTAATATATCAAAATGTGTATTCATCATCAGTTCAGGGAGAAACATTATGCTCTTATAGTTTTGTTTTTAAAAGTACTCATTGAATTAGAATTGTAAAATACTGAATTTTAAGATAACAATTTTTATTTATGGGAGCTGTGTTTTATCCTTGGGCAGTTGTGTGAAAATATTCATGACAGCATTTTTAAACATTCATACCAGAACATGAGTTCTTCAGTTTCTGGTATAAGAGCACCACCTATGGGTTTCTCAGGTATTCAAGGGAAAAAATTTTTGAACAAAACCTAGTAAAATTTTTTCTAGTTTCCCTCTAAAACTAGTCTATTCATTTACATAAAAGTTAACAGTTGCCTACTTTGTCGTAAATTATTCCCATGTAGTTTCTTTTTTTTGTGACAGACAGAGAGGGACAAATAGGGAAAGACAGGAGCGGAGAGAGATGAAAAGCATCAATTCTTCATTGTGGCACCTTAGTTGTTCATTGATTGCTTTCTTATAAATGCCTTGACCATGGGGCTACAGCAGACCGAGTGACCCCTTGCTCAAGCCAGCAACCTTGGGTTCAAGCTGGTGAGCTGTGCTCAAACCAGATGTGCCAGCACTCAAGCCGGTGACTTCGGGGTTTCGAACCTGGGTCCTCTGCGCCCCAGTCTGACGCTCTATCCACTGTGCCACTGCCCGGCCAGGCTGGATGTTTCTTATTGCTGTTAAATTAGCTAACAAGTATTTGAGTACTGATATAGGTGTATCTCAGTACAGTATTTTGATTCTAAGTATAATTGAACTCAAAATGTATTATTTTCTTTAGTGTAGATGAATTTTTTAGAATAATTTATTGATTGATTTTTTTAGAGAGATCGGAAGGGCGAAAGAGACAGACAGAAACTTTGACCTGTTTTCTGTACATGCCCAGACCAGAGATCGAGCCCAGCAACCTTTGTGCATTGGGACTATCCTCTAACCAGGCAAACTATCTGACTAGCACTAGGTGAATCTTTTAATGCAAATGACAATGATCTAATGTCTGGTTGAGGAGTGATGATTATTTTTGCCTGTGTATTTGTGTTCGTTTGTATCTTCATGAACTTTAAAAGTTCATCAGTATACAACTCCAGCATGCTTTGGCAAGAGATTAAAAGAAAGAAAAAAGTCTTATGGATAACTTAGGGTAGGGGTTGGGAACCTATGGCTCACGAGCCAGATGTGGCTCTTTTGATGGCTGCATCTGGCTCCCAGACAAATCTTTAATAAAAAAATAATGTTAAAAATATAAAACATTCTCATGTATTACAATCCATTCATTTCCTACTGCTCATGTTCAGGGTTGTGGGTGGCTGGAGCCAATCACAGCTGTCCTCCAGGACAACACCAAATTTTTATTGGATAATGCGTAACATACACGGGTTGTTGTATGGCTCTCATGGAATTACATTTTAAAATATGTGGTGTTCATGGCTCTCTCAGCCAAAATGGTTCCTGACCCCTGACTTAGGGTATCTTTTCATTAATTATTCAATAACTCCTTAGAGCAACAATTTTCAACTTGTCTGCGGCAACACACCAGTTTTAAACCATGCAGTATTTGGCTGTTTAGTCAGGGGCACTGACCTCTTTTCCCTTAGACAGTCGAATAAAAAAATGACAACAGCCAACACAGCAATGCCTCTTGATGTGAATGTATCAAAACTATACCTATTAATTGTTTGTCAGATTGACAAAACATATAATATGTATTTTGGTATGATGAAGAATTTTAGGAATTAATTATTTGTGCCATGAATAAAAAAGATTGAAAACCACTGCATTAGAGCATAGTTAAAGCAAAACTGTAATTCATTGTTAATAAGTTCTTAAAATATATAGAATCACATTTAAAATTAGTCTTTTCTAAAGGATCATTCATTAAATTAAAGCTTTTTTGGTAAGGGAAATTTTGCTCTTAATGTAATTCAATGAAAAGATTAAAAAAACACTGGAAGCTCTGCCTGTGTGCTAGATTTCTGCTATATTAAGTTTTTTTGTTCTACATGCCATGAATCTGTATGTTCTAAAAGTGATTAAAAACCAGATCCCTTTGCTTTGGCAATGTACCCTGCATCCAGGATAGGCCCATTCTAGGCATGGTCACTTTTTCTGTGGTAAAATGTACTTTTAAAACCTTAATTGCATGTGTTTTTGTTTTTCCAGAGAATGGGTTATTCTATAGAAATAAGGATTGACCAGGCAGTAGGGCTTGCTTTATTTTGATTATTGTGGATAAAAACTTTTAAAAATTTAGTATACTTCCTAGCATTCTAATCTAAATTAAAGAGACTATAACCTCTGTTACAAAAAAAAAAAAAAAGGTCATTATTTTAAACTATAATTGTAATAGGGATACTTGCCTTTCCATAAATTGGGTTACCTAAATTTTAAACTAACAGCAGAACTAAAAAAGCATGAAATTTCAGACCACGAACTATATCAGGCACTTTACTTGCAATGATTCACTCAAGTCCTTTAGCTAGGTATGACTAATTACTATATAATGAGTGTTCTCTTACCTTTGGGAAGATGGGTGGTATTGAACAGGCTCTGGGCTCTCGTGGTTTTTTGAGTTTAGTACATACTTTTTATTTTTCTGCAAATTGCCTCCCATCAATTCTGATCATTATCTGTGTACCCCTGGCAGCTACTCTTTACTTTTAATTTGCCACTTTTAATCTGTTACTTTAAAAATCATATAATCCACTTGGCCTGTGGTGGCACAGTATAAAAGCATCGACCTAGAATGCTGAGATTGCTAGTTTGAAACCCCGGGATTGCCCATTCAAGAAGGAACTACTATGAGTTGATGCATCCTGTTGCAGCCCCCCTCTTTCTCTCTCCTCTCTCTAAAACCAATCCATAAAAAATAAAAATTGTTAAAAATGATATAATCCAACTTCTCAAAATTATACCAAATAGAAGGTTCTAGGGTTTTAAATTTCACTAAAGCTTAAACATTTATTATATACATTTTTGTAGCCCAGTGACTATTATTTTAAATTGAAGGAGAATAAATTGTCAGATTATGAGCTAAATTATGGATAGGTAAAATGTTAACTGTATTTATTATAGGAGCTCAAGATAGTTAAGAAGAATAATCCAGGAAAGGGTTGGTAGTAGTTTGAACTTAGTCTATATTTTTATATGATATTAAAATATCAAATCACTTAATGATACTTTAATCACTGATTATTTCAAGCCTTTATTTAAAAAATAATTTAAGATTTATTCATTCATTACTCTATAATACAGTTTTAGAAGTATTAAGAATAAGTTAAACAACTATTTTGCAGTCATTTTGAACTAATGTCTGGCTGTCTTTATCCAGTCATCCCCTAAAGTTGTAACAATCTAACTTCTTTACTGTCATGTTTATATGTGCTTTCCCTTAATTATTTTGTTCAGAGGACTGTTCCTATAATAGCTTTTAATTTAAAGTGTCCAAAAAACCGACCTGTGGTGGCACAGTAGAAAAAGTGTGGACCCGGAATGCTGAGGTCGCGGATTTGAAAGCTGGGGCTGGCCGGGTCAAGGCACGTACCAGAAGAAACTACGCGTCATGCTTCCTGCTCCTCCACCCCCCACACACGCCTTTCTCTTTCTCACTGTCTCTCAGATCAATAAATAAAATCTTAAAAGTATTCCAAAAAGCAAAATAGCACTCCTAACGACCTAAATACAGTAGTTCAGTAAATATTGAACTTTAGGTAGTTTATAATAAAGAAAATAAATGTAAAAGGTGAGTTTTGACAAATGGATGGATGGAGGATGGAGGATGATGAATGGATGGAGTGAGCAGTTGATTGATTGATCACCATGGCTAATGCTAGCAGTTCTGACTCTTAAACTGTTATTCAGAGATCCAGTTTGAAAACCTTCATGCCTCCTTGAAATGTGTACTTAATTAGAATAAGGTACTTTGTCTAAAAGGAAGGAAACAAATCTCATTAGAATAATAAGAGCTTTTGAAAGTTGGCAATACCATATTTTATTGTATATGATTGGATGTCTGAAGTGTTGGGTTTTTACTTTTTTAAAGTAAACACTGATTTACTTAATGCTTTGTGTTGAATTATAATAATTAGCTAAGATTGCATTGGCTACCTTCCAGCTTGTGGAGAGACTCCAGAACAGATTCGAGCACCGAGCGGTGTAATCACGAGCCCCGGCTGGCCTTCCGAATACCCTGCCAGGATCAACTGCAGCTGGCTCATAAGGGCAAACCCAGGGGAAATTATTACTATAAGGTAATTCTGGCATCCTTCTGTATTATTATATACTATTTTATTTTTAAATAATTCCATTTCCAAGTATCATCACTCAACATATAAAAGAAATAGATTTTCAGAAAATGTAATAAATTATAGTTATCAGTATTATCATAATGGTAAGAATAATGGCCCATTCTTTCACTATTAGGGCATGTGTTTTAAATATTTTCTACTGGTGTTAAAGTATTTGCACTAGCCATTCCTATTTTAAAGGCTACGTTTTAACAAAAGATACACATTTTCAAAACAGCTTATTAGGTTCCAGAGTGTAATCTTTGGCCATGAGACAGATAAAACTCACTTATCCACTTGGAAACCTAGCACATAATGTCAATCTTATTAATAGAGTCCTCTATCTTAATGAGTTAAAACAATAATAGGGTATGTATGTGTGTATATACATATAGTGTAATGTATGTATGAATGTATAAAACTTGAAACAATCTCTAATAGTGGATAAATACTATGTCTAGAAAAGCCTGTTATCATATGTTTGAAATAAAGAATACACAGTGAAAGATATATTCTACTGAGCCATAAGAAATATATTGCCATTTACAACAATGTGGATAGACCTTGAGAACATTATACTAAGTGAAATAAGTAAATCAGAAAAAGCTAAGAACTTTATGATTTCACACATAGGTGGGATACCATGACTCATGGACATAGATAAAAATGAAGTGATTACTGGGGGAAGGGAATAGAAAGGGACAAATATACTATGACAGAAAATGATTTCGCTTTGGGTGATGGGCACACAATACAATCAGTAGTCCAAATGCTGTAGAAATCTTCATCTGAGGCCCTGGCTGGTTGGCTCAGTAGTATAGAGCATCAGCCTAATGTGTGGATGTCCCAGTTCAATTCCCGGTCAGGACACATAGGAGAGGCGATTATCTGCTTCTCCACCCCTTTCTCTCCCTTCTCTCACTTCCCTCACACTCTCCCTCTTTCTTCCCACTCCTGTAGCCACGGCTTGATTGGTTCGTGTGAGTTGGCTCTGGGTGCAGAGGATGGCTCAGGTGACCTCTGCCTCGTGCTAGAAATAGCTCAGTTGTGGAGCAACGGAACAGTGCCCCAAATGGACAGAGCATCACCCCAGATTGGGCTTGCCACGTAGATCCTGGTCGGGGCACATGTGGGAGTCTGTCTTTATGCCTCCCTTGCTCTCATTTAATTAAAATTAAAAAAAAAAGAAAGAAATCTTTTCCTGAAACCTGTATACTCTTATTGATCAATGTCATCCCATTAAATTTAATTTCTAAATTAAAAACAAAATTCAATCTACATTGTCTAATGTAAAGGTTTAAAAGTCTCTGAGAAAATGGCAATAATACACAATTTATATTCCACAGTTAATAAAAAGTTCATATTAAGTTTTTTAAAAGGTAAGTTATAATACGGTATATGTATTATTTTTCTTGTAGCTGTGTTTTAGAGAAAAGTTCTTATAAGAAAAAGAATTATAAATAAACATACCAACATGTAAAACAAAATTTTTTTTAAATACAAACTTGAAGATAATCCTAGGGAAAATAGCCATAAGTGTGAGATGCTAAGAATAAATATGGTATCAATAGGAAAGATTAAGATTCATTATAAGAACATTTAAAATTGCAGAGAAAAACTGTAGTGATAAGATATTAAGGAGAAATGTTTAATGGAACTAGATATTGCTTGCTTATGGAAATTATATAAAGGCTATCAGAAAAAAAAATTGCCTGAAGGGGAGAGAAGGAGATGGTGTGCCTAAACAAAGAACTGCAGTTAGAACTGAAACACAAATAAGAGTGCATTTCTGTCAGAGACGGCACTTGGCAACGGCACAGAGGCATCTTCGACATTCTTTCATGGGCAGTTTTATAGGTAAGAATCATGGAATTTTAGAATTAGAAGGGACTTGGCAGATCATAGACTTAAATTTAGCCTACTTTTGTATCGTTTTCCATCTTTTTATATGTCCATTAATTAATGAGAGAACAGTTTTCTTTTGAGAAACACAACTGTCATCTGTTACCTTTTTTTATATGGAAGCTGTAAAACAGGGACCATATGGTTTGTTTTCCTTTGGTCCCCTCAGCCCCAGGCCACGTCTTCTGGAGGGTTGGAACTGAGCTTGTAGAGACTGTTCCACTTCCGTGCGGGGTGTGACGCCCGCACGACAATTGGTAGGATGGACCATTAAGGTTATCCTGCAAACATACCAGTGATGGTATCTGAGCAGTATGCCTGCGTTTCTGTTACTTGTAATATGATTATGTATAAATATGTTTACAAAATAACATTTTTGCCATAGGGATTCCAAATATCAGATCTTTTTTCAACATAAAACTAGAATTGTTGGAGCTATTTATCTTTTAACCTAAAAACCAGCCCCAAAAACTAAATTTGTAGCCTACCAGCTCAGTTATATAAAACTTGAAAACTCTTGGAAGTTCAGAGAGGCTGCAAGAAGTAGTGCCATCTGGTTCTGGTCCTGTGTGGGAAGCGGGAGCTTTCACAAGTGAGCTGCACTCGACAGCAAGCCCAGCAGTACTGGAGTGCAGAGTAAAATTAGGGTTGGACTCCACAGCCTAAGGAAGGGTTCCTGCATTCCAGAAAGAGCTAATGAATGTAATAAGATCAGGAGGTGGTTTTAGTAATTGTTCTAGTTCTTACTAAAGTTATTATCATGGTGATACCAAACTTTCTATGTACATATATACAGTCAAATGAATACTGATGTAAAATCTTAAATTGTTAAGAACAATACATTACAATTATCAAATGCAGCTCATTTAGATATGCAAATAAGTCAGTGTTAGAAATTTTAAAATTAATTTACTTTATTAACAGACAAAGAAAAAGTGTGATTATCTAAAATAAATAGATTTAAAGCATTTTGGTTAAAAAAAATCAATATTCACTCTTGAGTTTAAAATAAAATTAAACTGTCAATAAAAGAGGGAAACTAAAAATAAATAAGCAATACTTAGAGCTTTCCGCATAAAATTATTTGAAGATGGTGAGATAAAGGTATTTTCATTTCATTCCCCTTTCTTGAAACCTACCAAAATCAACAAAGGCTACCTTATCCAAGGAGATCGAGAACTGGGATCTGGTTTCCTGCTCTGAAGCCAAGGCTGGGGTTAGGATATTTTGCTCAAAAAAAGGAAGCTGAAAAAACTTGCACTAACCATTGCCTCCACTTGTCTGGAGCTGAGAGCTTAGAGAGGTGGGAGGACATTCCCTAACAAATGGGAGTTTACTAAGTCACATACAGACTCCCTGAGCCACCATGTTCAGACAGGCTCTGAAATGGAGACCCAGGTGGAGGTAGATACAAAGCAGACACGGTGGGGAAATTTAGAGGAAGAGGCATAAAGAGCAAGAGAGAGAACCAGAAAACCTTCTGTAAAATAAGCCTACCTGCAACCCAGATTTCCAGGATGTATAAAAAAATTTAATGCCAATAAAAACAGCCAACAGCCCTGGCCGGTTGGCTCAGCGGTAGAGCGTCGGCCTGGTGTGCAGGGGACCCGGGTTCGATTCCCGGCCAGGGCACATAGGGGAAGCGCCCATTTGCTTCTCCACCCCCACCCCCTCCTTCCTCTCTGTCTCTCTCTTCCCCTCCCGCAGCCAAGGCTCCATTGGAGCAAGGATGGCCCGGGAGCTGGGGATGGCTCCTTGACCTCTGCCTCAGGTGCTAGAGTGGCTCTGGTCGCGACAGAGCGATGCCCCGGAGGGGCAGAGCGTCGCCCCTGGTGGGCGTGCCGGGTGGATCCCGGTCGGGCGCATGCGGGAGTCTGTCTGACTGTCTCTCCCCGTTTCCAGCTTCAGAAAAATACAAAACAAACAAACAAACAACAACAAAAAAAACAGCCAACAGCTTGACCAGTGGTGACGCAGTGGATGGAGTGTTGACCTATGATACTGAGGTCCCAGGTTCAAAACCTAAGGTTGCTGGCTTGAGTGCAGGCTCATCCAGTTTGAGCACAGGGTCACTGGCTTGAAGCCCAAGGTCACTGGCTTGAGCAAGGAGTCACTGGCTCTGCTGTAGCCCCCCCCCCGTCGAGGCACATATGAGAAATCAATCAGTGAACAACTAACATGTCGCAGCTATGAGTTGATGCTTCTCATCTTTCTCCCTGTCAGTCTCAGTTTCTCTCTCTCTCACTAAAAACAAAATAAAATAAAAAGCCAACAAAATCAAGTTGGAACACAAATTTATTCTAAATATTATAAATATAATTATATCAGGGTTTTTTCCTTAACATTTTTTATCCCATGAACTGGTGGGTCCTAAACATCATTTCCCAAAAGAATGTTTTTAAATTCATAAAATAAAATATGTAGTATTCCATTATATTGAGATACAGCTATGATAATTTTTAAAATTTGTAATATAGTAATATATGCTCATTTATTAACATATTAGCAAGCGATAGTTCTAAAAATTTGAATTTTAAAGTGTTTTTGAGTTTTGATAATTATTCCAAATACTTGTTGAAACTGAACTACAATGTGAAATTATATATGATTGCTATTGGTGACAGTGATAGGTTCAGTAAATATGAATACTATCATGGTTTGTTGTTTACATTCATAAGTGAAGGAAATGCAAATTTTCAGTTAGAGATTAGTGAAAATATGCAAAAATTTCCACCATATTTGAATGTGAAAGAATAGAAACATTGAATGTTCTTACTTGAACTTTATTAAAACAGTAATATATATATATATATATATATATATTTTTTTTTTTTTGTATTTTTCTGAAGCTGGAAACGGGGAGAGACAGTTAGACAGACTCCCGCATGCGCCCGACCGGGATCCACCCGGCACACCCACCAGGGGCGACGCTTTGCCCCTCCGGGGTGTCACTGTGTTGCGACCAGAACCACTCCAGCGCCGGGGGCAGAGGCCAAGGAGCCATCCCCAGCGCCCGGGCCATCTCTGCTCCAATGGAGCCTCGGCTGCGGGAGGGGAAGAGAGAGACAGAGAGGAAGGAGGGGGTGGGGAGGTGGAGAAGCAAATGGGCGCTTCTCCTATGTGCCCTGGCCGGGAATTAAACCCGGGTCCCCCGCACGCCAGGCTGACGCTCTTCCGCTGAGCCAACCGGCCAGGGCCACAGTAATATATTTTAATATTTGAATACAACATCTCAAGATAAATGCTGAAAAACAAATAAAAATCTTAAGCAAATCTTAAAAAGATTCTCTTTAACCCTTTGAGTAGTACGAACGTTTATGTACGTCTTCGTGCCTCCTGACCATCCAGGGTATGATTGATTTATTTTAAAAATCTGTAGTGCAACATTAAAAAAAGGCAAATGTATGTTCTTCTTGTTTCCATAAATTGGTTATCAAACAAACAGATTTTAAATTAATAAAACTGTAACTAGAACTAATTTCATTTTTTTGAAAAACAAAAACTCACTCCCGGGGGTCAGTGAGCATGAAAAAACTCACTACGCAAAGAGTTAAAAAAGCAGAAACCGCCCTGGCCGGTTGGCTCAGTGGTAGAGCATCAGCCTGGCATGCAGGAGTCCTGGGTTCGATTCCCGGCCAGGGCACACAGGAGAAGCGTCCATCTGCTTCTCCACCCCTCCCCCTCCCCTTCCTCTCTGTCTCTTTCTTCCCCTCCCGCAGCCAAGGCTCCATTGGAGCAAAGTTGGCCTGGGCGCTGAGGATGGCTCCATGGCCTCTGCCTCAGGCGCTAGCGTGGCTCTGGTCGCAACAGAGCGACGCCCCAAGATGGGCAGAGCATCGCCCCCTGGTGGGCATGCCGGGTGGATCCCAGTCGGGCGCATGCGGGAGTCTGTCTGACTGCCTCCCCGTTTCCAACTCAGAAAAATACAAAAAAACAAAAAAAAGGCAGAAACCATTCATTGCAAAAGAAGACAGAAAAGAAAGACAATAAGAACTCTCCCAAATTGAAAGATGATTGAATAAAAACTCATTTAACTTTTAAAAGACAGACTATCTGATCAGGTTTATCAAAGGGCTTATAAAAACATCCTTACCACAAAACTAATGCAGAAAGACTGAAAAAAGCAAGATAGAAAAAGATAAGCTTTGGCCTGACAAGGCGGTGGCGCAGTGGATAGAGAATCGGACTGGGATACAGAGGACCCAGGTTCGAGACCCCGAGGTCGCCAGCTTGAGCGTAAGCTCATCTGGTTTGAGTAAGGCTCACCAGCTTGAGCCCAAGGTCGCTGGCTTGAGCAAGAGGTTACTCGGTCTACTATAGCCCCACGGTCAAGGCACATATGAGAAAGCAATCAATGAACAACTAAGGTGTCGCAACGAAAAACTGATGATTGATGCTTCTCATCTCTCTTCGTTCCTGACTGTCTGTCCCTATCTATCCCTCTCTCTGACTCTCTCTCTCTGTCTTTTTAAAAAAAAAAGAAAAAGAAAAAGATAAGCTTTGCAGATACTGATCACAAGAAAGCTACTGTAGAAAGGTTAGCATCAGATATAATTGAGTGTAAGGCACAAAATTTTAATGACAATGAAATAATCCACCAAGAAGATATAATTGTGATAAACTATATACCTAATAACACAGCCTAAAATACATACAGAGCAAAATGCAGGGAATTACCAAACAAGTTGGACTATTTCACAATTGTAGTTGAAGTTTATAAATATACCTTTGATCAGAATTGAATAAACAAGAAAAAAATACTAAAGATACAGAAGATTCGATAAAAGAAAATCAAAAAGCTTGATACAGTAGGAGCATGTATATATACATGTGTGTAATGTTTATACCTGTTTCAACAAATAGAGACTGAATATTCTTTTCAAAAACATGTGGAACATTTATTTTAAAAAAATTATGTGGTAAGTCACAAAGGAATTTGGAATGCATTTCCAAGAATTGTCGTCATTCAGATTGTTTTCTGACCACATGCAATTAAATTATAAACCCACAATAAAAAAAATGGGGAGGGGGATAACAAAACCCAGATGTTTAGAAACATATTACTAAATAACTCCTGCATTAAAGATGGAAATCACAGTGGCATTTATAAAATAGTTTAAAGTGGTATGCTTGCATAATGAAAATATTACACATTAAAACTGTTAGAAGACATTGGAAGAGTACTTTGAGAAAAATTACAGCTTTAATGTGTTGATTTAAAGTTTAGTAAGATGGGAAATAAGCTCAGCATTTACTCAAGAATTTAAAAGAAACCTCAAATAAAAGAAAATAAGGGTAAGATAAGACCATAATTAAATAGAAAAAATGAACAGTAAGATTCACTAAAACAAAAACTGGCCTTAAACCCTGGGGAGCCTGACCTGTGGTGGTGTAGTGCATAAAGCATTGACCTGGAACACTAAGGTCACTGGTTCAAAGCCCCCAGCTTGCTGGTCAACTACTATGAGTTGATGCTTCCTTCTTCTCCCCAGCTTCTCTCTCTAAAATCAATAAATAAGATTAGTAAAAATAATAATAATAAAAATAAACTGGGGAAAATAGACAAAGACAAATCTCAAGTCAAGACTGAAGAAAAAAGAGAATAGGTACAAATATATAAATAAAAATAGAACATAAGTAAATGTAATTACAAAAAATAGTAGAGATTTTAAGTCATAAGAGAATATTATGAATGGCATATATAGTAGAGATTTTAAGTCATAAGGGAATATTATGAATGGCATATGTTAATACTTTTATACAGTTAGATGAAATGGGTCATCTTCTAGAAAATGTATAGTACCAAAATTGATTCAAGAATAATTTAAAAAGTGATTAATCAATAGGCATTAAAGAAATTGAATCAACATTTAAAATAAGATTCTACACCCAGATAGTTTTACAGGCACATTTTCTCAAATGAAGAGAAGAGGAACTTTCTTTCTTTTTTTTTTTTTTTTTACAGGGACAGAGAGTCAGAGAGAGGGATAGACAGACAGGAACGGAGGGAGATGAAAAGCATCAATCATCAGTTTTTCATTGCGACACCTTAGTTGTTCATTGATTGCTCTTTCATACGTGCCTTGACCACGGGCCTTCAGCAGACCGAGTAACCCCTTGCTTGAGCCAGCGACCTTGGGCTCAAGCTGGTGAGCTTTTTGCTCAAGCCAGATGAGCCCGTGTTCAAGCTGGTGACCTCGGGGTCTCAAACCTAGGTCTTCTGCATCCCAGTCCGACGCTCTATCCACTGCGCCACCGCCTGGTCAAGCAGAACTTTCTTATTTTGATAAAAGTATATGTTAAATTTTTGAATCAGTATTAATATTGAATGAATTTTAGCACCAACGAGCAGGACAAGGGTGTAGACTTTCTTTCACTGCATGTGCTGTAACGCCTAGTACAACGAGACAACATGATGCAGAAACTGGGGGAAGAGATGAAACTCCTGTTTGCTGCTTCTGTGCTTATGTACAGAGAAAATCCAGGTAAATTTAAAAACCACAGTTATGACGATATTTTAAACGGTATGAAAGTAACAATAAATTTTACTGTCAAGATAAAATAATAATTTCTAAGAAACTACCAAAACTGACTCAATAAAAATTTAGCAAAAGCTGATTAGCTCAAAACCATGAAGAATCAAAAATCTCTACCTTATACTCTGAAGAGGCACAAGGCACAGTTATATGAACTTGTCTTTGTTATGTAAACTATTATGAAGCATAACAAATGAAAACCTAACAGCTAATTCTAGTAATGAATGTATTTTTAAATCGTAAATGAAATACCTGTACTAGAAAATCAAATCCAGTAATATATATATAAGGTCTACCGGAAAGTTCTGTCCGCTTTTGGAATAAAACAAAATACAAATTTTTCTTACCGTCAATAAACTTTATTAAATAATATAATTGCCATTATTAATGATTTCTTGCCAGCGTGAGGGCAATTTGTATATCCCATTTTTTAAAAATGTTTTATCTTTTGATGCGAAAAATTGAACCAGTGCTTGTTTGATATCTTCTTCATTTTTGAAGTTTTTGCCCTTCAAAAAATTTTGTAAGGACAAAAACAAGTGATAGTCAGAGGGTGCTAAGTCCGGGGAATATGGTGGATGCAACAGACATGCTTCTGTAGCATTTCTTCCTTGTTGAAATTCGTAAAAATTACAGTGGTGTAAATGAACTTTTTCAGTAGCCATGGGTACACTAGGGCTTGACACATAAGACTAATGTGAATCAACTTTGTTTTAGTTAATTTGCTACGTCAGTATGTATACATTAAGTCAGTGATTTTCAACCTTTGTTTCTCACGCACTCATAAACTAATTACTAAAGAAAAAGGGGCCCTGACCTCTTCTTCCTTAGTAACTAATTTATTTGTGCCATAAGATGAAAATGGTTGTATTTAGCCAGGCAGGGGCACTGACCTTAGTAATTAGTGTGTGTTTGTGCCATGAAAAAAAAAGGTTGAAAATCACTGCATTAAGTGATAAAAATAGGCACACATGCGCCAAATAAACATGTGCTTATGTGTCGAAATTTGTGATAGAAACAGACAGAACTTTTCAGTAGACCTTATATATATGCATAGATATTTATTCATTGATTATTTCTTTTGTTCTGGACAAGGCCCCTGCTTACACAAATCTTAAACATTTTATAATTAAATTTATTAGGTAGCATTGATCAATAAGGTTATATAGGTTTCAGTGTACAATCCTATGATACGTCACCTGGATGTGCATTGTGCACCCACTACCCAAAGTCAGATCTTCTTCCTTGGCCATGGATTTGACCTCCTTTACCCTTAGCACCCCTGGGCCCCCTCCCTCTGGTAACCACCATATTGTCTGTGTCTGAGTTTTTGTTTATTTTCTTGTTTGTTCATTTGTTGCTTTCAGTTTTATATCCCACATGTTAGTGAAATCATATGGTTCTTAACTTTTTCTATCTGAAACTTTTCTGTCCTTTCTTATGGCTGAGCAGTTTAGTAGTTTAAAAGTATATTAAGGACTCCCTAGCTTGAATAGGAATTGTGCTCCCATAAACAGTTATTACCAACTCTGGATAAAATTTAAGTTAAAAACTATTTGAAGGTACTGGAGAGTAATCAAAAACTGGAAGTGACTGGAAGGTAGGTCCAGCCCTGGAAAGAGGGAAACCGCGCTAAGGAAGAGAGTGTCTGCGTCTGCTTCCCAGTGCATCAGAATGGAGTGGCTGGATCTCAGCAGATTGCCACAGTCTTAACTGGAGAGGCCAGGAAGTGGAGAACGGCCGGAAATTGAAAAGGAAACACTAGAAAGGAGAGTGCCACAAAGTAGGAAGCCTTCATATCTGCACATAAATTCTCCTCAGATCCTTGACTGCCCCTGAACTGTGTGTGCTTGGAGACGAGAGGAACCAGTAGGACGGGCTGCACAGGGGTCAGGGGCTGTGCACTGCCGCTGGGCAGCACTGGGCTCTGAACCCTACCCAGTAGGACGGGCTGTGCGGGGGTCAGCTGCTGTGCACTGCCGCTGGGCAGCACTGGGCTCTGAACCCTACCCAGTAGGACGGGCTGCGCGGGGGTCAGGGGCTGTGCACTGCCGCTGGGCAGCACTGGGCTCTGAACGCTACCCAGTAGGACGGGCTGCGCGGGGGTCAGCTGCTGTGCACTGCCGCTGGGCAGCACTGGGCTCTGAACCCTACCCAGTAGGACGGGCTGCGCGGGGGTCAGGGGCTGTGCACTGCCGCTGGGCAGCACTGGGCTCTGAACCCTACCCAGTAGGACGGGCTGCGCGGGGGTCAGCTGCTGTGCACTGCCGCTGGGCAGCACTGGGCTCTGAACCCTACCCAGTAGGACGGGCTGTGCGGGGGTCAGCTGCTGTGCACTGCCGCTGGGCAGCACTGGGCTCTGAACCCTACCCAGTAGGACGGGCTGCGCGGGGGTCAGGGGCTGTGCACTGCCGCTGGGCAGCACTGGGCTCTGAACCCTACCCAGTAGGACGGGCTGTGCGGGGGTCAGCTGCTGTACACTGCCGCTGGGCAGCACTGGACTCTGAACCCTACCCAGTAGGACGGGCTGTGCGGGGGTCAGCTGCTGTGCACTGCCGCTGGGCAGCACTGGGCTCTGAACCCTACCCAGTAGGACGGGCTGCGCGGGGGTCAGGGGCTGTGCACTGCCGCTGGGCAGCACTGGGCTCTGAACCCTACCCAGTAGGACGGGCTGTGCGGGGGTCAGCTGCTGTACACTGCCGCTGGGCAGCACTGGGCTCTGAACCCAGTCCATCACAGGGAGACAGGTCCGAGTCTGAAACCTGCTAAGTTCAAGGAGCTGGGTAAATACCTTAGGATTTTTACTGAACCCCAGAGGTGTCATACTTTGTAAGTGAAGACAATGTCCTAAAGTTAAGAATTTATCTAAGACTAAGGACAAAGCGAAAAAACTCACTGACAAGCCGTAAACCAAACCTCCTCAAGTTCAGGGGAATCAGACAGTAATTTAATTACATGATAGGACAAAAATAGAATCTCAATCTATCCCTGAGAACACACAAAAATTAATTCAAGAATAAGTCCTAGGTATGGATATAAAAGCTTAAACTCTAAAATACTGTATTACCAGAAGATGTTGAATATCTTTGGGATCCTGGGGTGTAGGCAACAGTATCTTAGAGGGGACACAAGCACTAAACATAAAGAAAAAAAATAATAAATCAAGCTTGATCAAAACTGAAATTAAAAACTTATGCTCATTAAAAGATATCATTAAGAAACTGAAAAAGGCCTCACCGGTGATGGCACAGTGGATAGAGCGTTGACCTGGGACACTGAGGTCCCGTTTTGAAATCCCAAGGTCATCAGCTTGAGTGAGGGGTCGCTAGCTTGAATGCGAGATCATCAACATGATACCAAGGTTATTGGCTTGGCTTGAGCCCTGCCCCTGGTCAAGGCACGTGTAAGAAGCAATCAGTGAACAACTAAAGTGACACAACTATGAATTGATGCTTCTCCTTTTTCTCCCCCTCTCTCTCTATCTCTCTCAAAAAAAGAAACAAACAAACAAACAAACTGAAAAGGGCCCAGGCTCTGTTGTTTAGAGTATCATCCTGAAGCTCAGAGATTGCCAGTTCAGTCCCCGGTCAGGGCATGTGCAGGAACAGATCATTGTTCCTGTCTCTCTCTCTCTCTCTCTCCCCTTCCCTGTCGCTAAAATAAATATATAAAATTAAAAAGAAAAGAAAGAAACTAATAAGGCAATCCATATAAACTAAAAGAAAATATTAGTGATACATATATCTACCAAAGGACTCGATTCCAGAATATAAAAAAAGAATTTTAGAACTCAAGAAGAAAATCTGATATTTTTTAAATGGGCAAAAGAATTAAAAAACAAAAAAAATTTTTTAAGCTCGCAAGAGATAGGAAGGGAGAAAAATGAGAGGCATCAACTAGTGGCCCCTTGGTTGTTCATTGATTGCTTCTCATTCATGCCTTGACTGGGGGGCTTCAGCTGAGTCAGTGACCCTGTTGCTCAAACCAGTGATTTTGGGCTCAAGTCAGCATCCTTGGGGTTTCCAGCTTGAGTCCTCAGCGTTCAGGTTGACACTATCCAGTGTAACACCAAACTGGTCAGGCGAAAACCCAGATTTTTTTTTTTTTTGTATTTTTCTGAAGCTAGAAACGGGGAGAGACAGACTCCTGCATGTGCCTGACCGGGATTCACCCAGCACGTCCACCAGGGGGCGACGCTCTGCCCACCAGGGGGTGATGCTCTGCCCCTCCAGGGTGTTGCTCTGTTGCTACCAGAGCCACTCTAGCGCCTGGGGCAGAGGCCACAGAGCCATCCCCAGCGCCCGGGCCATCTTTGCTCCAATGGAGCCTCGCCTGCGGGAGGGGAAGAGAGAGACAGAGGAAGGAGAGGGGGAGGGGTGGAGAAGCAGATGGGTGCTTCTCCTGTGTGCACTGGCCGGGAATCGAACCTGGGACTTCTGCACGCCAGGCCGACACTCTACCACTGAGCCAAATGGACAGGGCCAAAAACCCAGAATTTTTAAGTGGGCAAAAGACTTGAACACTTTGCAAAAAAAAAAATAATGCCTAAAAAACACATGAAAAGATGTTCAACATCATTTAGTCTTCAGGGAGACTGCATATAAGCTGCAGTGAGAGATATTTTATGCCCCACTAATGACTGAAATTAAAAAGACTGACAATACCAACTGTTAGAATGTGTGTGTGTCTGTGTCTGTCTGTACATATATCTTCCATAACACACACACACTGTAAGTAGGTACTTGTTTATACTATGTAAAGAGCTCTTTAAAAATTAAGAAGAAAATTTAAAGGATGAAGGATATAAAAAGGCAGTTCATAGGGAAAAAAATAGTCAATGAACACAGGAAAAAGAGTTTTAATCTCAGTAAATAAGGAAATGAAAAATAGAGCAATGATCATCTTTTGTTAACAATTTTGACAAATTTTGCCAACAAATTTTTTAAAAGACAGAATATCTCGTTTTTCCAGAGCTGTTGGGTATAAAGTAATTTCCTACACACTCCATGGAATGGTAAGTTGGTATAAACATTTCTCTGTGTCAATCACATTTAATGCAGAATTGTGTCCTTTGACCTAGCAATTCTACTTCTAGAAATGTATGTTCTAGAGAAATGCTTGCATGTGTATAAAGAGAGGTGCATGTACAAGATTCTTCAAAACACTGTTCATAATAGAGAAAAAAGTGGAGTCAATCAAATTGTCTATCAGCCTTTGTTATAGTTATTCAGCAAATTTAGAGAGGAAAGTATCCTAGTATAATCACCCTTACATAATTTATTATCACTTGGTTTAAGGCAGACACAAGGAGATAAAGTCAAATCTTCACTTTTTGGCGAGACATGTTATTGGAAAGTGAATTGGCTTCTTTCTTTATAGCAGTGGCTAATTATGTATGTGCTTTTATTTACTTGACTTTTTGCCCTTTACTCATGCTCATGTTTTGTGAACTATAGGATAATGTTGAACCATAAAGTAACATATGTAAAAAAAAGCTATTTTCAAACCGTGGGACTTTTAACTGAAAAACATTGTTTGCTTTTCATTCCTTTTACTTTGCTCGGATTGATGCGATTTGCTCTCCTAAAAATATAAGCTAAAAACTTTTTGTGGATGAGCCGGTCTAATCTGAGAGACTGCTGGTTTTCTCTGGTGTACTTCAGTATTAGATTACAGAGTGGTGTTTGGGGTTCAAACACAAAACGATTTAGGATGTTCTGAATTCGAAGTTTAACTACACACAGAGAGGAGAAACTGAAAAAGGTGCCAGCCATCTCCTGTATTTTAGCATTATTTTGGAATCTGACATTACTTATAAAGAACTATTACTCTGGAATCTGGAAACAGATATAAATCTAGAAACAGTGGACAGAATTGTTTTTTGCTGATGATACGGTTGTATGTCTTGAAAACCCAGAAGGGTATATGGAGGCTTTGTCCTCTGCAGTGTATTATGGTGATAATTTTTTGCCAAAATTACCCTTTCTAAGAGCCTTTTCTGACACTTTATTTGTAGTTTTCAGGATTTTGATATCCAGGGGTCCAGAAGATGCAGCTTGGACTGGCTGACGATAGAGACGTACAAGAACACGGGGAGTTACCGTGCTTGCGGCTCCACGGTTCCGCCACCGTACATTTCCTCACAAGACCACGTCTGGATCAGGTTTCACTCCGACGACAGTATCTCCAGAAAGGGTTTCAGACTGGCATATTTTTCAGGTGTGTTTTTTAAAAAGAAGAACAATACTAAACAGAATTCTACAGTATTAACTTCTCAGTCATTTAGTGGCTAGTCTTCTAAACACTGTTGATGTAATTGAGACTTAAGTTCTCGAGGCAGGTGTGATTGAGGAATTAAGCTAAAGGTTCACGTGCTCTACAGCTGGATCTTGAAAAGGTATTTTGTATAATCCTAATAAAAGATTAATTTTATAAACAAAAGTCCATTTTAAAAAAATACTTTAAATCCATCTACTTTGAAAGAACTTTTTTCTCCATCTGGTGTTTACCCATATGCTGAACGTTACTTCAGAACACATTTTATTTGTGAGTTACCACTGTCTTTACAAAAAGACGTACTTGGTTTCACCTTCATAGTTTGTAGTATCAGAAGCCTTTTGTTATTTTTATTTATTTTTGTTTGTTTGTTTGTATTTTTCTGAAGTTGGAAACGGGGAGGCAGTCAGATAGACTCCCGCATGCGCCCGACCAGGATCCACCCGGTATGCCCACCAGGGGGTGGTGCTCTGCCCATCTGGGGCGTCGCTCTGCTGCAACCAGAGCCATTCTAGCACAGAGGCAGAGGCCACAGAGCCATCCTCAGCGCCCAGGCCATCTTTGCTCCAGTGGAGCCTCGGCTGTGGGAGGGGAAGAGAGAGACAGAGAGGAAGGAGAGAGGGAGAGGTGGAGAAGCAGATGGGCGCCTCTCCTTTGTGCCCTAGCTGGGAATAGAACCCGGGACTCCTGCACGCCAGGCCGACTCTCTACCACTGAGCCAACCGGCCAGGGCCCTTTTGTTATTTTTAAACTGTATCCAAAAAGAGTGACTGGATCATACAAAGTGAATAACTCAGAGCATTAGAGTAATGTATATTTTTTGCTGAAAATAATTTTATATCTTCTGAAATTACATGATCTTAGCAAACACATGCTCCTTTCCCTCTTTTATCTTAAAAACAGTCTCTGTAGTATTTAGGTTCTCAAGCACGTTAGTTTACCTATTCACCAGTGACCAAGTTGTTAACAGAGAAGTTAGCATTGGCCCAACATTGTCAACTTTGGGACTGTACAGACCTGTTGTTTGGTTTTCTTTCCCTACCTCATTGATTTATATTTAGGGTAGTACACTAAGATAATCAGAATTCTATAAGCATTTCAATTTTTTCTGACTCCTTCCTCCTACTATTATGATTAAACTTATACATTTAGCTCAGATTCATGCAATATTTTGAAGTTTTGTTAAAGCAATATAAATTATAAATGGAAGTGCTGTGTTATGATTCCATGAAACATTACAAACATTATGCAGTTGATCTTATAATCTCAGCAAACATTTAAGCAGCCCTGGCCAAGTAGTTCAGTTGGTTCAGTGTCCTTCCGGCATGCCGAGGTTGTAGGTTTGATCCCTGATGAGGACACATGCAAGAATCAACCGAAGAATGCATAAATAAGTACAATTATAAATCAATAACTCTCTCTCTCAAATAAAAAATTTTAAAACATAAAAAAAATTTTAAGTAAATAATAGGATTACAAAATATGCTGTGATATATACATGCAAAATATTATAGTTTATATATATATATAATATATATATAACCAACTAGAAAAGAACATAAAAAATGTATTTGAAGAGGTGATTAGCTGTGGATGAATTTTTCTTTATTTCAAATTGTATAATTCTGATGTTTATGTGATAGGTTATTTAAAATTTTTAGGCACTGTATCCTGTTGGCTCATGTATCTTACGTCATTTTACTGGATGTTCTGCAATAAAATAGCTTTTTATAAAAACAGAATGGGTTTCTTCTCCGTAGATCAAACTGCAAAGATCTTTATGGAACAAATCATAATTTTTTAATGCATTGTTGAGTAATTAGTGAGCCGATATTAATTTGCCATTAGAACTTAACCCTTTTTTATAACAAGACTTTTGAAGCCCTTCACTTGGGTTTAATCAGCATTTATTATAAAAAATAATGCTATTGCATATCTTTTAAAGAGCACGTTTTTTTTTTTCCCTTACCTCTCCACCTCCCTTGTCCCCTCCCCATGTCCTCCCAGGGAAATCTGAGGAACCAAACTGTGCTTGTGATCAGTTCCGTTGTGGAAATGGGAAATGTATTCCAGAAGCCTGGAAATGCAATAACATGGATGAATGTGGAGACAGTTCCGACGAAGAGATCTGTGCTAAAGAAGCTAATCCCCCGACATCTGTCCCCTTCCAGCCATGCGCTTACAACCAGTTCCAGTGTCTGTCTCGGTTTACCAAAGTTTACACTTGCCTCCCTGAGTCTTTAAAGTGCGATGGGAACATTGACTGCCTTGACCTAGGGGACGAGATAGACTGTGACGTGCCAACTTGTGGGCAGTGGTTAAAATATTTTTATGGTACTTTTAATTCTCCCAATTATCCAGACTTTTATCCCCCGGGCAGCAATTGCACCTGGTTAATAGACACTGGTGATCACCGTAAAGTCATTTTACGCTTCACTGACTTTAAACTTGATGGTACTGGTTATGGGGATTATGTCAAAATTTACGACGGATTGGAGGAGAACCCACACAAGCTTTTGCGAGTGTTAACGGCCTTTGATTCTCATGCACCCCTTACAGTTGTTTCTTCCTCTGGACAGATAAGGGTGCACTTTTGTGCGGATAAAGTGAACGCTGCCAGGGGGTTTAATGCTACTTACCAGGTAGACGGCTTCTGTTTGCCGTGGGAAATACCCTGTGGAGGCAGCTGGGGGTGTTACACTGAGCAGCAGCGCTGCGACGGGTACTGGCATTGCCCAAATGGGAGGGATGAAGTCAACTGTACCATGTGCCAAAAGGAAGAGTTCCCGTGTTCCCGAAACGGTGTCTGTTATCCTCGTTCTGATCGCTGCAACTACCAGAATCATTGCCCAAATGGCTCAGATGAAAAAAACTGCTTTTTTTGCCAGCCTGGAAACTTTCATTGTAAAAACAATCGTTGTGTGTTTGAAAGCTGGGTGTGCGACTCTCAGGATGACTGCGGGGATGGCAGCGATGAGGATAACTGCCCGGTGATTGTGCCCACCAGAGTGATTACCGCGGCCGTCATAGGGAGCCTCATCTGCGGCCTGCTGCTCGTCATCGCGTTGGGATGCACCTGTAAGCTTTATTCTCTGAGAATGTTTGAACGGAGGTCAGTATCAACGCAAACTCGAGTGGTAATGCTCTCTACGTTAAAAATGAGGCCCAAGTATTTGCAGCAAGTGCTTCATTGTGATGAACAATGTATTTTTGTTTCATAATGTTTTATAAATAAATATCGTTAATGATTTTTACAATTAATGTGAAAAGCTGAAGACTCAAAAGTCTAAACACTAAAAAAAGTGACTAAGTCCTTAGAATTAGGAGGTGAGACTAGTCGATCTTTATTTACCAGTTCCTACTTTCAGGTTGATCTGTTTCATAGGAATTTTAAGAGCTACAACTCTTAGCTGTAGTTCTTAAGCTCTAGTTTTATAATAATTTTAGATATTTGAGAACCTACTATGCTCAAAGCACGAGATGAATAGAAAAATGAGTAAGACAGTCTCACAGGCAGTTTATAATTAGGAGGAAGGAATTGGTTAGTGGAATAAAATGACAAAAATGTAGATGTTGTAAGAGCTATAAAGCAGAGTGCTATTAAAGTCCAAAGATACCTGATCTGATAAGAAGGATGCAGAAGGCCTTCATTGAACAAGTGCCTTTTGAAATCTCTGAGTAGAATGTTGATAGGGAAAAGGTATTGCAGTTGAGCAAATAGGCTGTGAAAACACATAGTAGTAGAAACTCCAACATTACTCAGAGAGCAGGCACATAGTCCAGTTTGTCCAGGCCTAGGGTACATGCAAGGGACTTAGGAGAGAAGACTGGAACACAGGCTGATGTTGGGTTTTGGAGCCATGTGTTAGAATTCTCAAGAAAGAAAAGGTTAGATGTCAATGGGCATACTTCAGGAGAATTGTCTTCCACGTGGCCCCCTGGTAAACTACTGTGGAGACATGACCTTCAGTCCCAGGGGAGTTACAAATAACAGACTGCATGCACCAGACAGCTGGGATTATAGATGCCCACAGATGCACAGTATCACAATACCCATGCTGCATATTTTCTCTGGACAAGTATAAATGGCCCCATAAGAGTGCAGTGAAGAATAAAAGGTCTTGAGTTCAAGAACCAGTTTTTCCAGAAAGTTATTTCTGACAATTTCACTTTTTTTTCTTTTTTTTTTTTGAGTCAGAGACAGACAGGAAAAGAGAGAGATGAGAAGCATCAACTCGTAGTTGTGGCTCTTCAGTTGTTCATTGATTGCTTCTCATATGTGCCTTGACTGAGGGACTCCAGCTGAGCCAGTGACCTTGGGCTCACGCCAGTGACCTTTGAGCTCAAGCCGGTAACCTCAGGGTTTCAAACCTGGGTCCTCAGTGTCCCAAGTCAGTGCTCTATCCACTGTGCCACAGCGTGGTAAGGCTACTTTGCCCTTTTTCTTATCTGAAAAATAAATTTGTTGGGCTTGATGAATAAAGTATCTTCTAAGAGCTTTTGATACTTTCACCTAGCACTTCAATCCCCCTATAGTCGTAGGGGTAAAAAGATCTTGTACATTCACCTTTTACAGGATTTCTAATTTATTAAAAGTTACTGGCCTGACCAGACAGTGACGCAGTGGATAGAGCGCCGGACTGGGATGCAGAGGACCCAGGTTCGAGACGCTGAGGTTGCCAGCTTGAGCGTGGGCTCATCTGGTTTGAGCAAAAAAAAAGCTCACCAGCTTGGACCCAAGGTCGCTGGCTTGAGCAAGGGATTGCTTGATCTGCTGTAGCCCCATAGTCAAGGCACATATGAGAAAGCAATCAATGAGCAACTAAAGTGCCACAACGAAAAACTGATATTGCCTGACCAGGCGGTGGCACAGTGGATAGAGTGTCCAACTGGGATGCGAAAGGACCCAGGTTCGAAACCCCAAGGTCGCCAGCTTGAGTGCGGGCTTATCTGGCTTGAGGAAAAAAAAAAAGCTCACCAGCTTGGACCCAAGGACGCTGGCTTGAGCAAGGGATTACTCAGTCTGCTGAAGGCCCGTGGTCAAAGCACATATGAGAAAGCAATCAATGAACAATTAAGGTGTCGCAATGAAAAACTGATGATTGATGTTTCTCATCTCTCTCCATTCTTGTCTGTCTGTCTCTATCTGTCCCTCTCTCTGACTCTCTCTCTGTCCCTGTAAAAAAAAAAAAAAAAAAAAAAAAAAAAAAAACCTGATATTGATGCTTCTCATCTCTCTTTGTTCCTGTCTGTCCCTATCTATCCCTCTCTCTGACTCTCTCTTTTCTCTGTAAAAAAAAAAAAAGTTGCTGACCCAGGCTCCCGGTTTCAGGCCCCATGCGGGCACACTCCTATATCTCTGGTATGCTCAGTGCAGGGCTTGTACAGGTACCAATAAAGGTTAGTTGACTAAGCTTTTTAAAATTATCAAGTATATTAAGATTCACATTGTTTTAATTGGTGATGATAAAAAATTGTTCACTTGCCTTTTTTTTAACCCTTTTTATTCCTTGTTTCTTCTCAAAGATCATTTGAAACACAGTTATCAAGAGTTGAAGCAGAATTGTTAAGAAGAGAAGCTCCTCCCTCTTATGGACAATTGATTGCTCAGGGTTTAATTCCGCCAGTTGAAGATTTTCCTGTTTGTTCACCTAATCAGGTATGTTGTATTGATAATTTATGATTTCTATTTCAGTACCTCTCAATGAAATCTCTATTTGTATGTATGGTAAAGGACCCCCTACTCTCAAAATTTTTGCAATGAGGTCAAGAATTAAATATATGGAGTATTTGAAATCACAGTTGTTTCATTGTGTTTTAACAAATACCACATACAAAATAGACTTTCCAGTCTTCTGGTTTGGTTTTGTGGTTCTTCAGCATTTTACTGTTTAGGTTAATTCAGTACACTAAAGCCAAAAGTAAACTTTTCCAAATTACTTTCTACTTTAACTGAACATTTAGAAGACTTAAGAATGAATACTAAAATTAATATGCTAGTAATATATTGCTCACAAAAATTAGGGGATATTTTGAAATGAATATGAAGTGATAAAATATGCCCTAATCTTTGTGAGCAGTATATATTAGTAACATGCTAGAGTGACCAGTTGTAACAATAATTGCAGTAATTGAAATGAAGTTAACATTTCCATTTGGATTGTGGGAAAATTTTTTTGTAGCTGGATTTTAGGGCTTCAGAATTTATAGCATTTTCTTTAAATAGTTACTTTTTTTTTAGAGAGAGAGAGAAGATTGGGAGGAGAAGCAGAAGATAATAGGCATCAAGGCACAGGTGCTTCTCTTTAGTTGTTTGTTGTTGTTGATTGCTTCTCATACATGCCTTGACTGGGGGGCTTAAGCCTAGCCACCTTGGGCTTCCGCAACTCTGGGATCACGTTGCAGGATCCGCACCTTGGAATCTTGTCAGCTACACCCTAGCTGACGCCCTGGGGGCTTTGAACGTGGGGCCTCAGTGTCCCAGGCCAGTGCTCTATACACCGTGCCACCAGCAGTCAGGCAGTAGCTTCCTCTCCATTCATGTTTCTGGATTCTTGACATTTCTGTTATGATTTTTTAGAAATTCTTTTACATTGCTTAAAATTATGCGAGGGCTCATAAGGGTTTACGGCCCCGCATTTAAAATGTAAATTCATCCAGAAACAATGAAAATTGTCCCCAGTATTAGAGTTAAGAAAAATTAATAAACAATGTTTGCCAGTGATTTAATTTTTGTTCAAAATAGAAAAGCACTTTTCTTTTTGGTAAATGAGATTGCTAATTTTTTTATTTGCATCTTTTAGGAAATATTTGGTGAGAATTTATAGCTTAAAACATTTATCTGGCCATGGCCAGGTAGCTTAGTTGGTTAGAACGTTATCCCAAAGCACAGAGGTTGCAAGTTCAGTCCCTGGTCAGGGCACATACAGGAGCAGATTGATGTTCCTGTCTCTCTCTCTCTTCCTACCTCTCTTCTCTAAAATTAATAAAATATATATATTTTTAATTTTCTCTGGATATAATTTGCTAAGTAAATAATTTAGAAGTTTCACTGCTTGGAATTCTGTGTGTAAAATGAGAAAAATGTACATTGTGGCTTCTGTATATTGTCCCTGCCATGAGGAACACTTCCTTTTAGGTAAGAAATAAGATGATGGTCAGTTCTATCTACTTACTTCACCACTGACCACTGACCACCACTATACCTTCAAGAGTTTAGCCAACTGTGAAGTTAGCGGAAGTCTAATCCACATAAGACAGTCCTTACTTCTGACACCAAATTCAAGTTCAGGGTTTCCTAAAGCCATACTAGGGCTTGATAATCCACTAGAAAGACTCAGAACCCATTGAAAGCAATTGTAGTTGGTGGTTATAGTTTATTACAGGGAAAAGGCCCAGATTAAACCAACCAAAAGAAGAAACATAGGACAGGGTTCAGGAGGGTTCCAAACACAGATGTTCTATTTGTCTTCTCCCTGTAAATCAGGACAGTATTACTTTTGACACAGATGCATGATAGTGCATGATAATGTGCAAGGAATATTGCCACCAGGGAAGCTCACCTGACTCAGTGTCCAGAGTTTTTACTGGGGCTCCACCATCACATTGTCATGATTAATTGACACATGGCTGATCCCGGAGATTGACTGATACAGCTGACCTGAAGCCCCCACCCTCCACCTCCTGGCTGGTTTGAAACAGAGCCTTTCACCTCAGGCCTAATTTCACTATCTGCTGGCCCGAGGCTCCAGGCAGCGGCATTCCTGTCATTAATGACATTCCAACAGCTGAGATCCTAGGAGCAGAGGCTACACCAGGCGTGGCCAACAGTTTTTGCCCCCTGCCAGATTAGAAAGAAAACCTTTTTCACGGACCAAACAAAATATTAAAAAATGTTAAATACAAAAACAATTCGTTTAAGTAAACAAAATTTTATTATGTAATTTGTTTATGAATAAATGTGAGTGAAAAATTTTAATATACAATATTATTTTAATAAAAATATATTTTAATAAAAATATAATTACATACCGTATAAATATCCAAACTGTATTACAATCAATCAAAATAATATTTAATTAATAGAATGAGCTTGAAGGGGTTATATCGCAAATAAAACAATTATTTCATTTTACAAACAGCCTGGACATGTTTTTAGTTAACAACTGCAGCTATTGTCTATGCTACAATGCCACTTGATCACAAAAATAACAAATTGTTTGACCTTGGGTGTGCACTGGCAAACTCCGCCTTAAAGAATGTGGGTTTCACATCGCTGCTAAACGTCAAACAGTTCATATTGTGTACAGATGAATACAAAAGTTGTAAATATTTATAATGGAATTTTTTAAAAAAAATAAGTATCACGAATCCATTTAACCAATTATTAGAAGTTAACCCTAGATTAGTCACATGCGGAATTCTTTTCCGTGTATCACTATCTTCCTAAATATCTCGATTCCCAATAATCAAAGACGCTTCTGCTTCTGAGTAGCTGAGATTTTAAAGTAGCAGAGAATATTAAAAATTTAATTGCAGGCTGCATAAACTCATTATGCAGGCTGGGTGTTGGCTATGCCTGGGCTACACCATCTAGGGTTATAATTTACCCTTGTGAGGGAATTCTATTGCAATGTTTTGGGGGTTTTTTTTGTGACAGACAGAGTGAGAGACAGTGAGAGGGACAGACAGACAGGAACGGAGAAAGATGAGAAGCATCAATTCTTCATTGCAGCACTTTAGTTGTTCATTGATTGCTTTCTCTTATGTGCCTTGACCGAGGGGCTCAAGCAGAGCAAGTGACCCCTTGCTCAATCCAGTGACCTTGGGCTTCAAGCCAGCTACCTTTGGGCTCAAGCCAGCGACCATGGGGTCATGTCTGTTATCCCACACTCAAGCCAGCGACCCCACATTCAGGCCAGCAAGCCTGCGCTCAAGCTGGTGAATCCTTGCTCTAGCCAGAGACATTGAGGTTTCAAACCTGGGTCCCCTGCACCTCAGTCCTACACTCTATTCACTGTGCTACTGCCTGGTTAGGCTATTTCAAAAATGTTTTAAAATAAAATATATATCACAGTAAGCTAAATTTCATTCAACTAATGAGATTTTCATTCAACTCCCAAGTTTGAAACTTTTGGTAATAAATTAAGAGATTTTCATAGCAGTTTTTAAAAAGTAGTATTATCTTCTAAGTTATTTCATTCAAAATAGAAAAGCTTTCTTCTCTATAAACTAAAGAGGTATATAAAATTATTCCTAAAACATTCATAAGATCCTCTTGTAGAAGCTAATGTTAAATTGGCAGTTTTTTTAATTGTTTTTTTATTCATTTTAGAGAGGAGAGGGAGAGACAGAGAGAGAGAGAGAGGAGAGACAGAGAGAGAGAAGGGGGGAGGAGCTGGAAGCATCAACTCCCATATGTGCCTTGACCAGGCAAGCCCAGGGTTTTGAACCGGCCACCTCAGCATTTCCAGGTCGACACTTTATCCACTACGCCACCACAGGTCAGGCCAAATTGGCAGTTTTTAATGAAACAATCTTAAGTAGTGAGCGTCCCCTCCCCGTGCAGCCTGAAATCTTCAGGTCAGCAGTAAGGCGGACGGGAGGCTGCACGGGGGCCCTGAGGAGCCTCTGTGGGGTGCCGGGGATAACACAAGCTGTGCCGACACAGCCCTGGAACCTGAGTGGTGATTGGTGAGCACCAAATCTGCGGAGAGGTTCATTAGGGACAGGAACCACATTTCTTTTTAATAATGAGGTACTTACAGGTGAAAAATCCTTTTCTTTAGAAATTAAATTTAATGGGGTGACACATTGGTCAATAAGTCTACATAGGTTTCAGGTGAACAGCTCTAGCATTTTGAACTGTTGCTTGCATTGTGTTCCCATCACCCAAAGTCAAATCATTTTCTGTCACTATATATTTGTCCCTTTTAATAATAAGGTACTTGTGCTGAAAAATCTTACTCATTTGTAAAAGTAAATCTATGTGTGCTGATATCCAGATTTCTTATTAACACTCTGTGCTTTACCACGGCCAGACTGAAGCATTCCTATGATTAGGGCTTCTCAGCTTTCTGTGAACTATACTCCTGGGGTTAGGTTCAGACGGGCTGCCCAGGCATCAGCAATTCAGTAGCAGCCACAGAGCACTGCAGTCACCGGGCCCTGACTTCCGCCCGTGAGGGGAGGCCAGAGCAAAGCCGGACCGTCTGAACGGGAGTGAGTCCGCTCACCACTGTTTCTAGGAAATGCTGTGTGTTCAGTACTAAGAGGCCAGCCTGATAAAAGCTGTGTTTGTCCTCATCTGAATAATTCTCCTTTTTTATAGCCACTAGATGGAGCTTGAAGACTGGTTTCTAAAATGCTCTAGTTTTGTTTGTTTTTTGTAAAATAATCTGTATACTCATTCATGTAGAAAAAAGTAGATTTTCCTTTCAGTTGTGCAGTATATACTAATTAAGTCATTCCCAAATGTACTAACTAGAAATCATCAAGTGAAAAAAAATAAGGATATAATTTATGCTTAATACTAAGCTGGAAAGTAAAACTCAGAGTTTAAGAAGGAATTCAGATGTCTCAGATACCACTGTGTAGTGCTATAGACAAATTATTGTCTTTAGCTTTTTATGTTTCCTGTGCTGTATTACAAATGCTAATTTACTTATTCCTCTGCTATATGACAAATATATTCCTCTATTTATAAATCCTCAGTTTTCATTCATTCAACAAATCCTTGAGAACTAACTGTGAAAAGTATTTTCATGTTTTAGAAAGTGTCAGCCATGTAAATCAAGTCTCACGTGCTCTGGGTTAAAAACAACAGCAGCAGCAAAAAACAAAAAGAAAGAAAGAACATTAGAGCAGATACAGGCCTAGTTTCCACACCACTTTAGGTTAGTTACTTAGTGAATTATGGTGGAGATTTTTCTGCCTCCCTAGCCAAAGCCAGAGTAGTGTCAAATAATTTTATTTGGCACACTTTTAGAATTGGATTACTCAGTGAAGTTTTGAAATAAAGTAGCTGTTATAGTTGATATTAAATATCACTTTAAAGTTGCATATAAAAAATGAAGTGTTGAGAAAATATTAAACACTATGAGCAATTGTCCAAGGTAGAGATTAGATTCTATGATAACTTGAACCTGTGCAGGCAAGAAAATTTCATTCATCCTCCATAAACCGTAACAGTAATAGAATCTTTAGCCACAACACATTCTTATTAGAAGGGTGTTCTCAATCTGAGTACTTCCTTGCTAGCTGTCTTAAAGGTCTCCTCTTCTCTTTGTAGGCTTCCGTGCTGGACAGCCTGCGGCTAGCCGTGCGTTCTCAGCTGGGATTTACTTCCATCAGGCTTCCTATGGCCGGCAGATCCAGCAACATTTGGAATCGTATTTTCAATTTTGCAAGATCACGTCATTCGGGGTCATTGGCTTTGGTCTCTGCAGATGGCGACGAGGTTGTCCCTAGTCAGAGCACCAGCAGAGAACCTGAAAGAAATCATGCTCACAGAAGTTTGTTTTCCATGGAGTCGGACGACACAGACACAGAAAACGAGAGAAGAGATACGGCAGGAGCGTCTGGTGGGGTCGCAGCTCCTTTGCCCCAGAAAGTCCCTCCCACGACGGCAGTGGAAGCAACCGTGGGAGCAAGTGGAAGTTCCTCAACTCAGAGTACGCGAGGTGGTCACACAGGTAATGGAAGGGATGTGACAAGTGTGGAACCCCCAAGTGTGAGTCCAGCACGTCACCAGCTCACAAGTGCGCTAAGTCGCGTGACTCAGGGGCTGCGTTGGGTACGTTTTACATTAGGGCGATCAAGCTCCGTAAATCAGAACCAGAGTCCTTTGAGACAGCTTGATAATGGAGTCAGTGGAAGAGAAGAAGATGATGATGTTGAAATGCTAATTCCAGTTTCTGATGGAGCTTCAGACTTTGATGTGAATGACTGTTCTAGACCTCTTTTTGATCTTGCCTCAGATCAAGGACCAGGCTCTAGGCAACCATATACTGCAACAAACCCTGGAGTGAGGCCAGGTAGTCGAGACGGCCCCTGTGAGCGCTGTGGCATCGTCCACACTGCCCAGATACCGGACACTTGCTTAGAAGCAACACTGAAAAATGAAACGAGCGATGATGAGGCTTTGTTACTTTGCTAGGTACGAATCACATAAGGGAGATTGTATACAAGTTGGAGCAATATCCATTCATTATTTTGTAACTTTACAATTTAGTATTAATTTAAAAGGAAAAAACATGCAGGTTGATTTCTTATTATTATATGTTAGCCTGCATGGTTAAATTAAACAATTTGTAACTATGAATTTTAGAGTTTGCTATTTTAGCAGCTAAAAATGCATTATGTGTTCATATTGTTCAATAATGTTCTTCCATTTGTTTCTAATTGTTTTTATCCTGGTACTGTAGTTCATGTTAGAAATATGGCTGCTGAAACTCATTTGATGTCTATTTATCTTATGTTAAAGTGATTATTTGTACAAAATATCTTCTTTTAATTGAACCCTTTCTGCTTTTGCCAATACATCTTGTAACTTAATATACTAGATGTTAAGGTTGTTATGTACTCCCAAGAAAAATACCCTTATTCTCACCTCTGTTTTTATTTGTATAACATTTGTCTAAATATAAATATTATTGGATTTCAACATAAGAGCTTATCAAAGGAAAAAAAAAAACCTTGCCTAAAATTTTTCTCTTATGTTGAACATGCAGTGATGTGAAATTTAGATAGATAAATTAATGGCAAAAACAAAATTCTTTTGTAGGTTTTCTAATATTAACTTTAATACCCTAATATGGTACAAACCAAATGGTAAAGTCCCAAGTCATTTCTTTTTTCATCTCTATTTAGTGACAGGATTAAGTGGATGAATATACTATACTATGCATTAAATCTTGAACTTTATAAAATACGTACAAAAATTGTACAAGATAAGTTCCAACTGGTAATGTCTTTCCCTGATACAGGGTTATGCTTGTATTGAACCCTAGGGATTTGCACTAAAATCATATCAAGGTCTCAGATGAGTTTAGTGCATAAGCACTATCACTTTAAATACTATTATTTGCTACCACAATGACTATATATTTCCATAGCTTTGGGGGAGGGGGTAAGAGGGGACATTTTTATTACAACTTGAAATTGCTTTCCTGGTTTTATATTTATTTGTTATATTTAAATACTGCATTATTTTAAGAAAGTGACTTTTTCAATATATTTTATTCATGAGGGGGATCATGCTACATGTTGAAAAACAAATTAAGAAACCATTTAGCTCCGCCCTCTATTTTAAGTAGAGTATTTGCAAACCCCACATACTATTTTTATTGTCAATTCCTGTTTATTTATTCTTTGGCTGTCTGTTTTAGTAGCTTAATGATTGAGTATGAAAAGTGTATTTGTGTGTGATTATTGCTATTTATTAAATTTTAAATACTTTGCTGAATGTCATTTTAAAGCATGTTTGAGGTCTTGTGTATTTGTCATGTTATGCTGTCAGGAAGAACTGACTGAAATGTTTTAATATGTATCAAAAATTAAAATGACTTTTTTTTTGTATTGCTTTGGGGTACTTTTTAAATCAAAGTTGCTCTTTATTTTTGTTTCAGTGTGGTGCATATACAAATTCAGGCCACAAGATACATAGCATGTGTAGAAGAAATATTAAAATGAGGGGGAAGATATTCTTCCTTAACTGCTTTATAGTGCAGTAGTAGCCTATACCAGTGCTGCAGGACAAGAACCCCTGAGGGTTGTAATGAACCTTCCTGGGTCACACAGTGAAAGTATGTCTGTCTCCTACCCCGGCCTCCCATCTCTCAAAGAGACACACCAATAACAGCTTCTTCTGTACCTCTGCAGATATATCACGCAGATACATAAATATATCCATATATATAATGATATATATAATTAATTCTACCATACTATGCATACTGTTTCTGTACCTTTTTTCAAGGAAAAAAATACATATCTCTTTTAGATATATTAGAGTTTTAATATTAAAAGTAAAGTTTTTATTATTTGATTTTTCACATTAAATCATTTATCCTGAATTTAAGTCTCTAGCATTTTCCCCCAGGTTGTCCTAGTTATCCCAAAGCTGTTTATCAGATGAATTCATCCATCCTTTCTTCACTATTTGAAATGACCCTTTTATCATAGAGTACACTTTCACACTGGCTGCACTTTTAAACTCAAAGTCTACCCCCTTCAGTTGATCTGCCTTTTTTATACCAGCCCTATACTTTTAATAACTAATTTTATATGTTTCAAATATTCTTGCTTGTTTTTTCATTTGAACATTAGTATCAACTTGGTGAGCTCTGTGAAACAAATCCATTGGTACTTTGATTTTTTTGACATAATTATTATGTTAAATCTTCTAAATCATGGTGCCCATTTGTTCAGGTCTTTTCTTGTTTATCTCAGACATGTTTCACATTTTACTTTACAGATATCTTGTACATTTTTCAAGCATTTTTTCATAGTAATTTCATCATTTGTGTTACCGTTATTAAGGAAGTCCTGTGTCTTTACAGTTTAGTCTAATTTTAGTATATATGAAGGTTAATGGTTTATAATACGTTTCTACCCAGCTATCAGATTCCTATTTTCTTATAGTTTATAATAGTATTTCCAGTTACACAATCATGTCTTCCAATTTACATACCTCTTTGTCTTAATTGTGTTGTCTAGTACAGTGGCCCCCAACCCCCAGGCCGCGGACCGGTACCTGTCCGTGGGCCATTTGGTACTGGTCTGCAGAGAAAGAATAAATAACTTACATTATTTTCATTTTATTTATATTTAAGTCTGAACGATGTTTTATTTTTAAAAAATGACCAGATTCCCTCTGTTACATCCGTCTAAGACTCACTCTTGACGCTTGTCTTGGTCACGTGATGCATTTACCCGTCCCACCCTAAAGGCCGGTCCATGAAAATATTTTCTGACATTAAACCGGTCTGTGGCCCAAAAAAGGTTGGGGACCACTGGTCTAGTACATCTAGAAAAACTTTAAATATATTTGGCTATATTGAATTGGGTTGAGATAGATATATTTAATCATGTTAAGGAAAATCCATTGATCTTTATGTTTTAACAAAACTTTAACTGAGAATGCATGTTGAACTTTGTCACATGCCTGTTTATTATCTATGAAGATGATCATATGATTTTTCTCATTTGATCTTTTAATATGATGTTATTAATATATTAATACATTTTGTCATTTTGAACCATCTTTGCATTCCTAAAATAAACTCTACTTGGCTATTTGTACTATTTCTTTAATATCAATATATTGCTAGATTCCTTCATAATTTATTTAGGATATTTGCATCTGTATTCATCAGTGAGACTAGACTATTGTGTGTGGTATAATAAAAAAAATGTTTTTTATTTAATGCTGGTGAATCTGGAAACCTCCCTCCTTTTCCTGTGCTCTGGAACAGTTTAAATAGCATTGGACTTTTTTATTCCTTAAAATTTCAGTGAAGCTACCTGATCGGATGGATGTTTGGCAAGTAGCTCTTTGACAACTTTTTTGGTATCTTCTATGGTAATTGGTCTATGTAGTTTTAATATTTTAGCTGTGACCATAAACCAACCATGCCATCCAAGTTCTCAAATTTATTTGTCTAGAGCAGTGGTTGGCAGACTCATTGGTCAACAGAGCCAAATATCAACAGCACGATTGAAATTTCTTTTGAGAGCCAAAGTTTTTAAACTTAAACTATATAGGTAAGTACATTGTTATTAACTTAATTAGGGTACTCCAAAGCTGCCCTTTGCGCCCGCACGTGGTATTTTGTGGAAGAGCCACACTCAAGGGGCCAAAGAGCCTCAGGTGGCTCACGAGCCACGGTTTGCCGACCACTGGTCTAGAGAAAGCAAAGCTCTCCTGTGCATATGCTCCCCTTATGAATTATGCTTGCTCCCTTATTTTCTTAAGATAATTAACAATTGCCCTATTTCTATTGTGGGGTGGTTTTATGGGGGGTTCCCCCAAAGTGGTACGCCTTGAATGTCTGCATTTTATAACTTTTCTATTTTCTAATATTGATTTTTACTAATAAACTTGTAGTTTACTTCTTTATATGCTTTATTTGAATTAGCACTTCATTTTTATTTCTTCTTAGTATCATAAAATGAGATATAAATTGATTTCATTTTCATCACTGCTTAGATATATTATTGTCATTTTATATTCTAGATGTTCTGAAGTTTCCGTTGTTACTACCTCTAACCCAAAAGTTGTATTTAAAGAGACTTTTGGTGTCCTGGCCGAATGCTTTGGTCAGTTAGAGAGCATCATCTCGATATGCAAGGGTTGTAGGTTTGATCCCCGGTTAGAGCACATAATCAGATCGGTTTCTCTCTTTCTCTCTCTCTAAAATCAGTAAATATATTTTTTAAAGGCTTTTTTGCTGGGAGATGTTATTTTCCTGGGGGTTTTTTTTCCAAATAAGATTTTTTTATGTGGGTAGTAGCTTTGTTTTTTACTTATTTTTATTTTTACAGCATCAAGATAGAGAATGTCATGTGCAGTATATCTATATATTTTAGGGAATTGATTATCTTCTCAGTTTTTTAGCTATTCCAGGAGCACTTTTCAAAGTTTATTCTTTATTTACAGGTTGCAGATTATAGTAGACATTACTCAGTTTTATCATAGGTTGTTTAGATCTTCTCTGTAGAACTTTGTTTTTGTCTTTTCAAGTCTCTAAGAGTTCCAGTATTAGTGTGGGGGAAAATAGGAACAAAAGAGGTTGTGGAAGAAAAGTTCTGTGGGCAGCACCTTAGCTCATATCATAAGCTAGGACTGAGAAAGTAAGCACAGGATGAAGAGAGGTCTTCCTATAAACTGTTGAGGTTTTAGTTATTACTACTGCTTACCACCATTATCCCCTGTTAAGCTGGGAATAAATGGGTAAAACAGACTAAAAGGACAAAGGAAAACACTTGGTATTTATTGAGCACCTACACACACACCCAGTGATGGTGACAGCAGTGTATTTACTGCTGCTCTGCGTTTGAGCGGCGTAGTCACCTCTCACACCGTTCCCCTGAATCCTAAGGGAGAAGATGACAGCAACTTGACAGGACCTGTCTCACTCAAGTGGGTCCCTGTTTATAAAGTCACAGTAAGCAGTAGAGAGAAAGGATGGTTCTCAGAATATCTAAACCCTTTTTCAGGTACATGTTACAAGTTGCAAGTGGATACTGTCATGGATTAAAAGTTGGCTGATTGTGGTAGAATGAGGCAAAGTAAAACCCACAGATTTTAGAGTTAGAAGGATTCTAAAACTGAGGCACTAACAGACATATCTGACGAATCAGGAATGTTCTCTACTTCAAAGGAATTTGTATTCTACACCAGGGAACATAAGCTGTATGTGCCATGCATAGTTTACAATTACCTGATTTTACAGGATTTTTGTCTTTAAAAAGTTAGGTAAGTTTTCTGATATGTTGACATATCCGACCTCCAAGTGAGTGTGTACCCTATGTTTACATTATCAAAGACTGTATCTGAGTGTCACCACTCATCCGCTGCTTTCTCATCATAAGAAAGAACTCTCAAAGTGAGTAATATTTACCCATTGTTGAATGCCTACCATCTGGCAAGTTCTTTCATAAGTATCTTTGGAATATTCACAGCCCTATGAAATATAAACTACATACTCTGTTTCTCCAAGGTCATATAGCCAATAGGAGCAGAACTATCGACCCTAGCCTTGTCAGGCTCCACAGTTTTGTGAATGAATTGGATCACAAAATGGAGTATCTATCAATCAGGAGAAATACCCAGCAGATTAGAGCCAACAGACCTGGATTATTATGCAAACTCAGTCTCAGATTCCTCATCTTAAAATAAGGAGGCACTGTGGAGGAATAAATTAGGATAACATTTGTAAATGCCTTAACACACATGGTCTGGTCATCCATCGCTGTGTAATAAACTTCTCCCAAACTTCATGCTGAAAACAGCCACAGTTATTCAGTGTGCTCACAAATAAATAATCTGGGCAGAGCTCAGTGAAATCAGCTCATCCTGCTGTTGGCATCGGCTGGCGCTGGAGGCTATGCTCCCCAAAGAGGTCCACACGCGGTCATTGAGGAGCTCAGCCAGAGAAGCCTGGGACCCCTCCATGTGGACCTCTCAGGGAGCTGCTCAAGTTTTCTTACAGTATGAGAACTGGGATCCAAGAGGGAGCATTCCAAGACACTGCTGAAATTGCAAGGCTGCTTCTGATCTAGTCTCAAAAGGCCCAGAATATCACTTCTTCAACGTTGTATTAGTCAAACAGCACCAAGACCAACTCAAATTCAATATAAAGAGATAGTAGACTGCACTCTCAGTAGTAAATGTAGCAAAGAATTTGTGCCATCTGTAATCTACCACCACACAGTACCTGATTCATAAGAAACGAAGTTGCCAGTATGAATATTTTCAGCAGGAAAAGATTTATAGTCCCAGTAAGAAGTTCATTTGCTAAAAGGATACAAGTTAACTCCGATCATATGCTGAATACATTAATTGTGCACATTTTATATTTGTTTATTACAAATACAAGGGTAAAACCATTTGCCTTAATGTATTGAGCCAGAAATCATAGCATTGAGACAAATTTAAATAAACACCATCTAGACAGATGGTAAATGTTCACAATTGACAGTTATTTTTCAACTACATTTAAAATAACTTCGCCCTGGCCGGTTTGCTCAGTGGTAGAGTGTCGGCCTGGCGTGCAGAAGTCCCGGGTTCAATTCCCGGCTAGGGCACACAGGAGAAGCGCCCATCTGCTTCTCCACCCCTCCACCCCACCCCCTCTCCTTCTTCTCTGTCTCTCTCTTCCCCTCCCGCAGCCGAGGCTCCATTGGAGCAAAGATAGCCCGGGCACTGGGGATGGCTCCTTGGCCTCTGCCCCAGGCGCTAGAGTGGCTCTGGTCGCAACAGAGCGACGCCCGGGAGGGGCAGAGCGTCGCCCCCTGGTGGGCGTGCCGGGTGGATCCCGGTCGGGCACATGCGGGAGTCTGTCTGACTGTCTCTCCCCGTTTCCAGCTTCAGAAAAATACATAAAAATAAATAAATAAATAAAATAACTTCTATTTCAACATGATATCATAACCTATACAATGTTTTTAAATTTATTAGAGGCAACATAGTGGGGAAAAACGTGGAGCCAGATTGCCTGGATTTTAATCCTGTCCTGTCCTGTCCTGACCATCATGCGGTCTTGACCAAGTTCACTGAATCACTCTGTGTGTCAGCGCTTCCTTTGTAAATGGGGATCACAGGGCTGTCAGAGGATTAAATAAACTAATGTACATAACGCTCTTGAAGCCATGCCTGGCTTCTAGTAAGTTGCATGTGAGAGTTTGCAATGATTGTCTTTGTCTGAATGTTAAACAGAACGTCTATGAAGCTTGACTTGTGAGATAAATGTGGAAAGTCCTGAGAAAGTCCTGATTTCTGAAGATAGGACAATGTGCTTACCCCAAGTGCTCCCGAGTGCGGCCACTATCCCTGGGATCATGGAAATCAATCCCGACCCAGGATAAAGGTCAAAATGGGAGCAAGACAAGGGAGAAGAAACTAGCAGCCTGTTTGGGATGAGTTGAAGGGAATTCCAAGTCCTGCTGGGCCCATTCCCCCACCCCCCAGGGCTGAAAAATTATCTTAGTAACTAAATCTGGAGAGAGGTCTTTACGGGACTCCTCTAGTGACTTTCGGATCACACAATTCCCTGCTTGTAGCAAACTCTGCTAGCTGCATACCCAATATCCAGGAGAAAAGCCTCGTTTCAGGGGTTTGGGGAAAGGAAGAGAGAAGGTCTGATATCTGAGCAACTGCCCAGCCTCAGAGGCTACCCTGACCTCTGGTTACATGAGGCAACTGTAGTATCTCAGTTAAGCACAGAGTAATACATTTCTAACTCATCTGCTGATTCTTACATTGAGAATAATAACAGTGGTTTGCTTGCAACATGAGACAATGTATGTAAAGCAGTTAGAACAGTGACATTTAAGTGCAGTGTAAGTCCTTAGTAAGCAACGTTAGTGGGTGATCAGGTTAGCAGTAAACTGCTCACCCTGTTCTCTTCCAAAATCTGTTTATATTTTGAACTTTCCTGAGAGATTTCATTTAAACAAAGGGTTTTGAGGATTAATAAAAATTGGAAATTAGTGCTAGACATTACAGGACTAAGTTACCATATTCTTACCTAGAGTTTATTGATAATAAAATACCTTTTGAAGGCATTGGCAGGTTTGCTCAGTGGATAGAGCATTGGCCTGGCATGTGGATGTCCCGGGTTTGATTCTGATCAGGGTACACATGAGAAGCGACCATCTGCTTCTCTTCTCCTCCTTCTCCCCCTTCTCTCTCTCTTACACTCTCACAGCCAGTGGCTCAGTTTGTCCAAGTGTCAGCCTCAGACACTGAAGATAGCTTGGTTGACTCAAGCATCAGCCCCAGATAGGATTGCCAGGCTGATCCCATTGCAGCACATGCAGGAGTCTGTCTCTCTATCTCCCTTCCTCTCTCTCTCACACACACACACAAAACAAAACAAAACAAAAAAATCTTTTGGAAAAACTTTTATTAAGAGTAATTTCAAGTAAATGTACTGAGATGTCAGCTTCCAAAGAAGCTTAATATTCTCATAAGAGTAATGCAGAAGCTTTACTAAGGAGAAATAACAGAGTGAGTGGGAAAGCATGGATTTTAGTGTCAGACACATCACAGTTTGAATCTGGCTCTGCTACTTAAGAGTTTTATAACTATGAATAATTATTTACTCTCACTAAGGCTTGTCTCTCACCTGGAAAATGGGATTTCACCTACCCTTAAGGGTTACTGTAAGGATTAAACAAAAGAGGGGGAAAAGGCTAAGAAAGAGTCTTTATTGGAGCCTTAAACATAAGAGGTTGAAAATTTTAATTACCAATATTACATATTTATTTCTCAAATTAAAACAACCTGTTTTTCAAGCTCCTCTCTGCTGTGTGTTATACCTTGCAGAACATTGGTCCTGTCCAAAATATCCATGAGCATGTTTGAGCCATTCCAAATGGTCCTTGATATTTGGTCTTATCAAAAATGTCCATGCTTAGAAAACATCCCCAGGTTGAAATAGCCCAAAACATTTATTTATATTTTTGGTTTATAGGATTAACGCATTAAAAATATTATGTTTTATTGGTCTAATAATTGTAAATAGGACCAAATATCAAAGACCTTTAGATATAGACTGTCTTTATGACATTTCTGGACAGGACCAAATAATCCTTTTGTATGTTAGCAGAGCTTTCTGAAAGAGCAGATTTCTCATAGCCTTCGTTGTCCTGTTACCTTGATTAGAGGACAACTTACAGCTGTGTCTCAATGAAACGTAGGTTCACTAAACAAAAGTAGAATGGTGTCTTGGCACAGACCTCCCTATTTCATTATAAAAAAGCCAAAATGAAGAACTTCTGTAGAGCCTGGAACAGGAAAAATGTGTCTACATGCTATATAGACTTAGTAACATGTTGAGTGAATATAAATAACAGAAATGTGAGGACGTTATTTCTATTCACAAATTATGATTTTTTTAAAAACATAAAAACAAAAATATTTTAAAACTTTTTCAATTACATTGTAATAGAATCAAGTTTTACCTGAATATTTATATACATTTGTCTTATCTGATGAGCTCTGATTTCAAGGAACATAAAAATTTCTTATCTAATTTGGTTTTTAGATTTAATTTTCCAAAGTCTGACTTTCCTTAATACAGACTTTGTATTTGTAGTTGTGCATTGCGTGTTTTTAAATTCATGTTCCTATTAGTTTCCTCTGGTTGGAATTTACTTTATTGACGCTTTTAATTGAGATTTTGTTAAATTTGGAACATAATTTCCACCTCTCTAGCTCTTGAGTTACCATTAGAATTGTTAGCCAAGTGTGCAAAAACAATTCTTTGCATCATTTTCTTGATTTGGAATGAAAATAAGCTCTCGTTCATTAAGTCCTTACGGAGTACCAACCATAGTGCTAGATCCCATATGTCCTTCATTTCTAAGCCTCACCAGAAATCTGTATAATAGACGTTATCCTCTCCAATATCAGCAGAAGGAGTGCCAACTGCCTTTGTCACTGGAACTGGAAGCAAAATAACTTCTGGAACTTGAACTACAGCTTTACTGTATCGTATTTTCACTTGGAGAATAATGGAGAGATTTTACTTTATATTTAAGGGGTATTTTCACGGGCATGTAGTAAAGCTTTCTGTTTTATTTTGGAACAATATATGTTTTATTTTTTAAAGTAGCATAGAAAGATTAGAAAACAACCACTCCATACCCACTAGGATGGTTATGCTCAGACAGGGAATAACAAGTATTGGCAAGAATGTGAAGAAATTGGAACCCTCACACACTGCTGCTGGGAATGTAAAATTGTGCATCTGGGTTGGAAAGCAGTTTGGCAGTGCCTCAAAAGTTAAATGAAGAGTTACCATATAAACCTAGAAATCCCCTTCCTAGGAATGTACATACCCCAAAGAAATGGAAACATGTGTCTACACAAAAAGTTGTACATGAGTGTTTATAACAGCATTATTCAAAACAGTGAAATAGTAAAAAACAACCTAAATGTATATTATTTAATAAGTGAATAAACAATGCGATATATCCATATACTAAAACATTATTTGGCAATAAAGGGATGACGTGCTACACCATAAATGAACTTTGAAAACATTATCCTTAGTGAAACAAGCCATTCACAAAAGACAACATATTGTATGATTTCATTTATATGAAATTTCCTGAATAGGCAAATCTAGACACAGAAAGTAGATTAATGGTTGCCTAGAGCTAAGAAGTAGGTGTGAAGAAGGAGGTGGTGAATGACTGCTACTGGACACAGGTTTCTTTTTAGGTTGGTGCATGTTGCAAAACCCTATAAATATATTAAAAACCAGGATATATATATTATATCCTGACCTGTGGTGGCGCAGCGAATAACGCATCCACCTGGAACGCTGAGGTCACTGGTTCAAAACCCTGGGTTTGCCTGGTCGAGGCACATACAGGAAGCAACTACTATGAGTTGATGCTTCCTGCTTCTCCCTCTTTATTTCTCCCCCCCTCCTCTCTCTAAAAATCAATAAATAAAATTTAAAATATAAATGAAATAAGAAATTATTAAATAGCACACTTCAAATGGATGAATTTGTGATACACAAATCATATCTCAGTAAGCTGTCAAAGATTAGAGAACAAAAACACAAGTAATATCCTCCTTTAGTTCTGTCTGCTGTTAAAATTAGGTTGAAACTACAAATAGCCTTGCTTATTGTGCAGGAGAAAAGTAGTTTTACCAAATTAAAGGTAGAGAATTCTGTCTTCATCTATTTAGCAGTATAATCTAATCTGATTAACTCTGTTACTTAAGCAATTAAACTCCCTGGGTCATATTTCTTACGTTTGTAAAATGGAAGTAATACTTCCTCCCTTGTGGAGTTCTGTGGAGATTAGGGCCTTAGCCTAAGGCTGGGTATATTCAAATTTGACAACTAATTATTCTATAAATATTCATGGAGGGATGACTATGCTCAATAATTATGCTCAATTCATGTGTTCTTTAAATCATAATGTGAAATTTTGTTTAATGTGAATTATGTATTTTTAAATCTAGAGGGTCAAAATTATATGATATTGTGCTTGTCAAACATTACAAGATGTCTATGAAATGATGCATTAGTCATATTCAACTAAAGAAAAAAGCTATTTTTTCCTTTCCAATTAAAAAAAAGGATAACAACTATATATCAATAAAGGTCAAGTCATCGGGAGTGGCATCCCTTATTTGTATAGCAAATTGCAGAGCAAACCAGAGGAATAGCTGGCCTTTTCAAGAAGCCATCTAGTGGTTTATTTCAGCATTACAGTTATTTATTTTGCAACAGCTCAATTCTCGTTTTTTGTTAAAACTCAAATAAACTTCTTTGAAGGCAAAAGTGGTAGTTAAATAGTAAGTGAGGCTAAACCTGAGTTTGGAATGCCAAAGAAATCTAAGAGACTTAATTGTATTCTTATTAATTTGGACCAAACAATGAAAGTTCTTCGGTCGAGTCCCAGACTGCAATGTTGACAAGGTGGAAGTGAAGTCAGTGAGTTTTTATGTGCCACTGAGCTCTGTGTCAGGTCACTGAAGGTAAATATGATGCAGTGTTTGTATTCTACAAGTGCACAAATCAGTACCCTTAAGAGCACAGATGGGTGGTTAGGTAGCTTTGTAACTGCGTAGACATTTCATTTCTTGAGTATGATCTTTCTCCTTTCTTTCTTTTTGATTCAAACTGGCTTCATCCAGCATCCTGGTTCACCTGCCTCCTTCTCCCTTGCCCATTCCTTTCATCACTAAGCCCTCAGGACCGTGATGGCGAACCTATGACATGCGTGTCAGCACTGACACGCGTAGGCATTTTCGATGACACAGAGCCGCATGCACCTGCATACCAGAAAAGTATGGGGCCGCATGCCGAGAAGGACGTTTCATCCTTGGCTCCTGCACGGCCAGGTGCAGTAGCTGAGGATAAAACATTTACTGTAGTGTAGACACTCTGTGCCGGAGGTCTGTAGGCCAAAACATCAGAACTCCGGCACGGAGTGTCTAGTTTTGGGACTTCCGGTTAGGCCATTTTTCTCGAAGTGACACACCACCAGAGTTATGCTTGGTTTTTTGGAAAATTTTGACATACCAAGCTCAAAAGATTGCCCATCACTGCCTCAGGACAAGGAGGTTCTGGTCGGCATCAAGTAATCTTAGGAACAAAGCCTCAGAGACAAAGTTTCGATAAAACTAAAGATAACATTTAGTTTTCAGTTGTGTTTCAGCTCCAGGCCCAGAAAAGGAGCAAAACCAGATGGAGCTGCCCATGGCCTACATCAGGACCAGATGCACTGATTAGCTACCCTACCCTAGCACGGACCATCAGTACAGAGCATGGCTGGCCATGACCGTGTCTCCCTTAGCCACCATGATTCATGATTTCTGTATAACCCATTCCCTGGAACCCATGGGAAGCCAGGTTTTTGAGCATTAGCTTACCTGTGACTGGGCATGGGCCACTTCCTAAAAATAAACCCTTACTTTCTTTGCTGCAAGTTCTCATCTATCCTCACTGGATTTTTTTTTTTTTTTTTTTTTTTGTATTTTTCCGAAGCTGGAAACGGGGAGAGACAGTCAGACAGACTCCCGCAAGCGCCAGACCGGGATCCACCCGGCACGCCCACCAGGGGCGAAGCTCTGCCCACCAGGGGGCGATGCTCTGCCCCTCCGGGGCGTCGCTCTGCCGCGACCAGAGCCACTCTAGCGCCTGGGGCAGAGGCCAAGGAGCCATCCCCAGCGGCCGGGCCATCTTTGCTCCAATGGAGCCTTGGCTGCGGGAGGGGAAGAGAGAGACAGAGAGGAAGGAGGGGGCGGTGGAGAAGCAAATGGGCGCCTCTCCTATGTGCCCTGGCCGGGAATTGAACCCAGGTCCCCCGCACGCCAGGCCGACGCTCTACCTCTGAGCCAACCGGCCAGGGCCCACACTGGATTTTGATGCATGCAGGCAAACAAACCCCTTTAGTCTGGTAACAGTATCCTTCACCTGCAATGTTTTCACTGTGTTTCCATGTCTGGTACTAAACACTGCTTAGAGCAAAAAAGTAATTTTCTTCCGAGAAGTATTTGTTTAAGATGAGAAAGACTTTTAATGAAGAAGGACTATCTACAACTCCATTACCTTCTAGTTATATTAGAGAAATAAAAGCATAAAATTAGCAGAGAGAAGTCAGAGATTAAAAAAAAAAAAAAAAAAAAAAAAAAAGCCGAGTCAGAGGAAGTAAGCCTCCGTGGGACAAATTCATGTAAGAGGGGCCACACGCTGACCGCTGTCTCTCCATGCCTCATGCTCTGGCGTTTACACCGGTTCCTCCCACATCTGGGGCATCAGTTTCAACACTGTCATGTCTACACAACTACATAACTTTAAACAGTGTGGTAGGAGCTCTAGGGTAGCAAATGCTGCTCTTGCTTCAGCCCCAGCTGAGGTCTAACTCAGCTCCTGACAGGATTCCTAACAGAGCTGGAGCGAATCCCAGGAAGGTCCCTTTTGCTCTAGACCTTGCCTGCCTCAAGGGTTTGTTTAAATGCAGGGCACAAGAAAAATGATACTTTTAGAAACAAAGTAGGTAAACTTTCTTGCAGACACCCTGCAGTGTATTTATTTTGTATCCAAGTCTAAAGTCAACATAATGCACAGGGTGGAAAGGAGGTCAGTGGTTGCCAGGGGCCAGGGTGGTGGGGAGAGGACTGACTGCAAGGAGACACAGAGAAACCTTGGGGGGCCCTGGAAATATCTTCCATTTGATTGTAGTGGTGGTTACATGACTGCATGTCTTTGCCAAAATTCATAGTACTGTATGCTTTCAAAAGATTAATTTTACTCTAGTTAAACATTAAAATATATATATATATATATAATGCAAATTTTCAACCCTATTTTGTCTGGGTAACAAAAATCCAAGTAGTATATGCTTTTATTGATTTGTTGAGGCAGTATAGTAAGAAGCTAGGGGAAATTCCTTGGCAAGTAGAATGGGGAAACTGAGGAGGACAGTTAATTGGCCAAGCAATTTATAACCAGATAATAAATCACAAGATCTTATCTTCCCTAACAAAGGACACTTAAGAACTAATGGTTTGCACATTCCAGAATATGTCTGGGGGCAAACCCACCTCTGTCTGGGTCCCAGTTTGGTGACCTTCTTTTTAGTGAGAGAGACCGAGACAGACAGGAAGGAAGAGAGATGAGAAGCATCAACTCATTGTTGCAGCACCTTAGTTGTTCATTGATTGCTTCTCATATGTGCCTTGATGGACGAGGTGGGGGGTTTTCAACCTAGCCGGTGACCCCTTGCTCAATCCAGAGACCTTTGACTCAAGCCAGTGACCTTGGGCTTCAAGCCGGCGACCATGGGATCATGTCTACGATCTCATTCTCAAGCCAGTGACCCTGTGCTAAAGCTGGTGAACCTGTGCTCAAGCCAGATGAGCCCCTACTAAAGCTGGCGACCTCAGGGTTTTGAACCTGGATCCTTATCATCCCAGATTGACGCTTTATCCACTGCACCACTGCCTGGACAAGCTTTGGTGACATTCTTTGAAGGTAAATCTGACCAGAGAATGACCCTGATTCCTTTATATGCTCATTTTGATACATCAACATATTAAAGGACACACCTGGAATGCTGATGAATAATCTATTGAGATCCTCCTCTGAGCTCTCCTCTCCAATTCCTACCTTTAGAGAACAGATAAGGCCCTGGGTAGTTGGGTCAGTGGTAGTGTCATCCCAGTGTGTGGAAGTCCCAGGTTCGATTCCTGGTCAGGGCACATAGGAGAAGCAATCACCTGCTTCTCCACCCATCCCCCTCTCTTCTCCTCCCTCAACCATGGCTTGATTCAAGCAGAAGTTGGTCCCAGGCACTGAGGATGGCTACAAGCCTTGCCTCAGACGCTAAAATAGCTTGGTTGCCGAGGAGCTGAGGAGCAGCCCAGATGGGCAGAGCATTGGCTGATAGGGGGCTCGCCAGCTGAATCCCAGTCAGGGCGCATGCGGACATCTATCTCTGCCTCTCCACCTGTCACATAATGGAAAAAAAAAAGAAAGAAAGAAAACAGATAAGGCCCTGGTCAGTTAGCTCAGTCAGTTAAGAGCGTCATCCCCAAACAACAAGGTTTCAGGGTTTTCTCTGGTCAGGGCACACACAGGAAGCAACCAGGAAATGAATGACTGGATGGAACAATGAACGCTTCCCTTTTCCCTGCCCCCTCTCTCCCTTTCTCTCTCTGTCTATCTAGAAATCAATAAAAACTAAACCCTGGCTCGCTAGCTTGGTTGTTGGAACATCATCCCGGAGCGTGGAGGAGGCTGGCTTGATTCCCTGGTCAGGGCACATACAGGAGAAGCTCAGTGCTCCTGGATCTCCTTCTCCCTGCCTCTCTCAAAAAAAAAAAAAAAAAAAAAAAAAGGAAAAAGAAAAGAGATGGAAAGAAGGAAGGAAGGAAGGAAGGAAGGAAGGAAGGAAGGAAGGAAGGAAGGAAGGAAGGAAGGAAGAAAAGAAAAGATAAAAGATAAAAACCCTTAAGACAAAGAATCTGTGTATACTCTTTCTGGAGCACGCCCTCACCTTTCCTCCACTCCTCCTTTCCTCAGACGTGTGTCTTTGCTTCCTTCCTTCCAAGCTCTAAAGTTTCTCAAGAGACTTGAAAGGAGAGGAGCAGCAGGCAGTGGCCGCTCATCCCAGGTTAAACCCCTGTCTGTACCTGTCTCCAAGGGCCCTGCTTCTGCCTCTGTGACGTGTTTCCGGAGTCCATACAGCCCAGCTGGCTCACTTCTCCTGCCTCGGTGACTTTCTCTCTAAAGGGCCGAGGAAGCTCCGGTGACACTCTTGGTTCTCAAAAAAATTCTCCAAATCAGTAGAAGCATTTCATATGCTTGTGGATCTCATGATTAAAAGGTAAAACTATTAATAATAAAAAAAGTTGCTAGAATAGAGAAATAAACAGTCAGTTTTGCTAATAACCTCTAACAAGCATTAGCTCCAGGCTTTACATGAGTTACCTCATTTAAAGTGTGCAGCACCCAGTACTACCATTAGGGGAGACATGAGGCTTAGAACAGTTAAGAAACTTAGCTAACAATTCGAGACGCTAAGCAAAAGAAAAATCCAGAACTCAAATCCAGATCAGTTTGGCTCCAAAATGCAAATGTATTTATTTTACCTTATTACATCTTTCTAATCAAGAGAGCACTTTCATTATTTCCTTAAGTATTATTATAACCCTGTAATATATTTTGCTAAGAAAAGTCCAAGATAACTGAAGACCCATGGCACAGTATGAGTTAGAGGAGCAGGAGAGCTTCTGGAAGCACAGGTGGGTGCCGCTGGCAGAGTGGGCAGAGGAAAGCCTCCCGCCACGCCTGGTGTCCCTATACATCGATTGAGAAGGCAGTGCCTTCTTTATTCAAGGGAACAATGATAAGCCCCAAAGATATCCGGATATCTTCCTAGTCCCTGGATCCTGTGAATGTTGCCTTATATGGCAAAAGGCACTTTGCAGATGTGAAGTTAAGGATTTTGAAAAGGGGAAATTGTTACTAAACTACAGGGGTCCATTTGCCTGCACACATCAAAGCCCAAGAAGACACAGGCAGGAGATTGCAGCAAAGAAAGTGAGAGTTTATTTTGAGACAGTGGCACCTGCTCAAAGTCAGAGGGGAGCTGATGCTCAGAAGCCTGGATCCTCTGATGGCCTCCGGAGGATGGGGTATGTGTGTGGGGGGGACCATTAATCATGGCGACTGAGAGGGTTAAGGTTGTGGTCAGGGTTACGATCCCTACTGATGGGTCAGTGCTAGGTTGGGGCTAGTTGATCAGAGCCTCCGATCCCCACGTGGGCCATGCTGTCACTTCATCAGGTTTCACCACTTTTCCGGGCCGAGCTGGAAAACAACTGAGGCCTTGATGTTATCTCTAGTGTGTTTGAAACTCTGTGGCTAACAGACCTGAGTCTTTGTTCCTAAGATTACTTGATGTTGATCAGATCCTCATTATCCCGAGAGCTTGATGATTGAGTAGTGAATGTACAAGGGAGAAGGAAGCAGGCGATTCAGGGATCTAGATGAGGTCAGGTTGAAGCAAAAGGAAAAAACAAATGGAGAAAAGGTCATATTAAAGAAACGAAGTTTCTGCCTGACTGACCGTTGGTGGATAAAGCGCCAACCTAGAACGCTGAGGTCGCTGGTTTGAAATGCTGAGGTCGCTTGCTCTGAGCGTGGGATCGTCAGTGTGGGGTTGAGTGAGGGTATCATCCACGTGATCCCAAAGCTCACCAGCTTGAGCCCAAAGATCACTGGCATGAAAAGCCCAAGGTCACTGGCTTGAGCAGGGGGACACCTGCCTGGCCCTGGTTGAGGCACATAGGAGAAGCTCAGTGCACAACTAAAGTGCAAGCAACTGCGATTTAATGCTTCTCACCCTCTCTCTCCTGCCCCTCTCTCTCTCAAAGAAAGAAAAAAAGAAAGAGAGGGAGGGAGGGAGGTGGGAAGGGAAGGGAAGGGAAGGGAAGGGAAGGGAAGGGAGGGGAGGGGAGGGGAGGGGAGGGGAGGGGAGGGGAGGGGAGGGGAGGGGAGGGGAGGGGAGGGGAGGGGAGGGGAGGGGAGGGGAAGGGAGGGGAGGGGAAGGGAAGGGAAGGGAAGGGAAGGGAAGGGAAGGAAAAGGAAAAGGAAAAGGAAAAGGAAAGGAAAAGGAAAAGGAAAAGGAAAAGGAAAAGAAAAGGAAAAGGAAAAGGAAAAGGAAAAGGAAAAGGAAAAGAAAGAAAGAAATGATGTTGCTATACAGTTACAAGATTATCCTGGATCATCTAGGTGGGCCCTAAACGTAATCTCAAGTGTCTTCATAGGAAGAAGATTTGGGGAGATCTGACACCTCAGAGAAGTCAGCGTGACCGTGGAGACCACAATGGAAGGACGCAGCCTCCGCCCCACGTGCACAGCCAGCAAAGGCAGGAAGGGGCAAGAAAACAGATTCTCCCTACGAAGCCCCCAGAAGGAATCAGCCCTGCCAACATCTTGACCTTAGCTTGGTGAGACTGACTTGGCATCCATAACCATAAGAGAATAAATTGGTTTTCTCTTGAGCTGCCGAATTTGTGGTTATGTGTTAGAGCGGCCATAGGAAACTAGTACACCCAGCCAGAGCCAACTCTCCAGGATGTGCTTGAAACCGCCACCCTCGTGTCAGAGCTCCTTTATAAAACAAGCCTGGCCAGGTGGTGGCACAGTGGCTACAGCAGCAACCTCGGATGCTGAGGACCCAGGTTTGAAACCCCGAGGTCTCCGGCTTGAGCGCAGGGTGCGGGCTTGAGTGTGGGATCTCAGACATGACCCCCATAGTCACTGGCTTGAGCCAAAGGCCACTGGCTTGAAGGCACATGTGAAAAAACAATCAATGAACAGCTAAGGTGCCACAATCTCTTTCTAATCTCCCTTCCAGCCTGTCTCTGTCCCTGTCTCTCTCTCTCTCACTTAAAAAAAAAAAGAAAGAAACAACAAACCAGGTAATATGACTGTAGAAGAGATAAGAACTTTTAAAAAATTATGGCCTTGAGTTTCTTGGAGGTTACACAACAGCGTGTCCTGAAAGCCCCCTCCCACGCCCTCCAGGCAGATGTGTTGGTGTGTGGGGTCTGGTCCCACCATACTTGTTAATTTATTATAGGAAAACCCACTTTACAATTTTTTTTTAAACGAGCATGACCTTAGTTATCTGAGCAAACACACAGAATGGCTCCACGATGCTGAGGTAACGGTGTGAGGCAGCTCGAAGCAGCGTGTCAGGATTAGCAGGAGGCGTGCAGTAAGTTCAGGGATGCAGGATTTCATTCCTGCGTTATCATTTATTCACTTACACAACTTGAGGCCCAAGCACAGCCAGGATTGGAATCTGGCTTAAAAGTTTGGAGACATAAGATGGGTCAATTACAGGTTTCAGAATAATTTATCTCCAATATTTATTGCAGGGTGACCTTGGGCAAATCACTGGGCCTCCAAAGGCCTGCCTGTTAAAGGTGGAATAGTACTGAGTTCAGAGAGCAGTTGTGAGGATGAAGGAAAATTATGCATGGGAAGAATTTAGCCAGGTACTGACTTAATGTGAGTGCTCAGTAAATCTTAGCTACCGCTGCTGGTCTGGTTCTTGCAGGCACCTCTGTCCTCCTTCTGCTCAGGAGAGGTGCTTCAGGTAAGAGTGCCCCCTGGAGTTGTGAGGTGGACCTACAGTCAGGGGACCACTCCTGCCTCTCACACGTTTACTTGCTGTTCAGTGAGAAAATACTATCCCTGACGATCAGCACAAGGACTGTAAGACCAGTCTGCTGAGCACCATCCCCAGGGACCCCAGGTGGTACGCTCTGTATGCGGTGGCCTCTCTGAACAGATCCCCTCTGCCTCAGAGCAGGGAACAGGGATAAAATAGTCCAAAATATAGAAGGCAAGTCCTTTCGGTCTCCGGTTTACTCATCGTGATCTGAGAAGAGTTAACTCGACTGTGTCGGGCACCCTCTGCACGGGATTCCGTCCCTGTTCACAGAATGACAGACTGTCTAAGCATGCAGGCTTGGGTCTTATAAGCTCCTGTCAACCCAGCTCCTCATCTTCAGTCAAGGTGACAGAAGCGCTGAGAGGAAGTGACTTGAGCAAGCTTACACCAGAAGCTGGCATCAGAGCCAGGGTTAGACTCCTCATCGTAATTCTTTATTCAATTTTCTTTCCTTTTGACCCTTCCAGGCTGCTCCCGCCCCCCTCCCTTCTATGCTGATTCAGGTGTAGCCTCATCACCCTGCCAGACACTCGGATCCCCGTGTGGACCTGGGGGTAGGGCTTCCCGCAGACCCCAGCACGGTGCTGTCCCGAGACTCCCAGCTCCATGCCAGTCTCTCCCTGCTTCCCTGCTCAGTCTTGCTCACACCCCCTCGCCAGCCTTTCAGCTTTTCCGTCCGGTAGAAAACAATGGTGTGAAACCCTCTCCTGGCCCGGAGCCTGGAGTAGGGGTGGAGATGGGCTAGGTCAGAACAGCAAAAGCAGACTCAGTGACCCCAGAATGGCTGACCACAGAAAGCCTGTGGGTTTCCCCCAAACCTGAACCACTCAGTGAAGACAGTCGCCATGTGCTCCTCCACCTTGCTGTGCCTTAGCCCGTCAGTCAGGGTCGGGAAAGCCTTCCTGCCGAGTCGCTCTCACCTCCACTTCACAGCACATATGTTTCTACGGGTTAAACGTTCATTGTAATCTTCCCTTAAAATTAATCCTCTGGTTACACCCTTAAAAAAAAAACACACAGTATTAGTCCTCTCTTTATCTGTGGTTTCGCTTTTTGTGGTTTCAGTTGCACAGTCAATTATGACCTGAAAATATTAAATGAAAAGTTCCAGAAATAATCGACTCCTAAATTTTACATGGCAAGCCTTGGCCTTAAGCCTGGCACACACCAAGGTTGTGGGTTAGAACCCCAGTCAGGGCACACAGGAGAAGCAACCAATGAGGACATAACTAAACGGAGCAAAAAGTTGATTCTCTCTCTCCCTTTACCCCCACCCCCTTCCTCTCTCTCTTCCCACTTTTTTCAAAATTGAGAGCAGGGGAGGCTGAGAGACAGACAACCGCATGCACCCTGACCAGGATCCACCCCACAAGCCTTCTATGAGGTGATTTCTGCCCATCTTGGGCATTGCTCCACTGCTCTGCAATGGAGCTATTTTAGAGCTTGAGGCCGAGGCCACAGAAGCCGTCCTCAGCACCCAAGGCCATCTCACTGGAGCCAGTTCAGCCATGGCTGTGGAAGTGGGGAGAAGGGAGAGAGATAGAGAAAGGGAAAAACTTTTTTATTTTTATTATTATTTTTTTTTGTATTTTTCTGAAATTGGAAACAGGGAGGCAGTCCGACAGATTCCCGCATGTGCCCGACCAGGATCCACCCGGCATGCCCATCAGGGGCAATGCTCCGCCCATCTGGATCGCTACTCTGTTGCAACCAGAGCCATTCTAGCACCTGAGGCAGAGGCCATAGAGCCATCCTCAGTGCCTGGACCAACTTTGCTCCAATGGAGCCTTGGCTGCGGGAGGAGAAGAGAGAAACAGAGAGGAAGGAGAGGGGGAGGGGTGGAGAAGCAGATGGACACTTCTCCTGTGTGCCCTGGCTGGGAATCAAACCCAGGACTCCTACACACCAGGCCAACGCTCTACCACTGAGCCAACCGGCCAGGGGGAATAACTTAAAAAAAAAATTATATGCTCTTGCCTGGCCTGTGGTGGCGCAGTGGATAAAGTGTCGACCTGGAACACTGAGGTCGTCAGTTCAAAACCCTGGGCTTGCCTGGTCAAGGCACAAGTGGGAGTTGATGCTCCCCCTCCTCCCCCCTTCTCTCTCTTTCTCTCTCTCTCTCTTTCCCCTCTCTAAAATGAATAAATAAACATCTTTTAAAAAATTGTACGCTCTTTTGAGTAGAGTGATGAAATCTCACTCTGTCTCACTCTGTCCTGGTTCAGTACTCTCTGTAGTTTCAGGCACCTGCTGGGGGTCTCGGGACATATTTTCCATGGGTACAGGGGGATGCATGTAATGTGCTCTTAGACAGACTATGATCAATCAATCAATCAAACTGATTGTTTCACCAGCAGTCGTCTGGCTTCCTGCCTTCCTCCCAAAGCCAACACCAGTTTTCTTAATATTTGTTTCCTGCCCATTGAGAGCCCCGAGTGTCAGGGTAAGGAGGTGGCTGAGCAGGCAAAGAAATGGGAGGTGAGGGTGCTTTGAGGACACACTTCTCCTCTGGGCACATTAGCCTGGGCACAGCCTTCCATGTAGTGTAGGACAATAATGGCCAGAAAGGGGGATGACCCCACCAGCCCACATTTCTAGTTAAACTGACCCACCACCTTCTTCTGCTGCTTAAGTGAATCTCAATGAGCTATTTCCTCCTGCTTCAGTGACATTCTACAAACCTCCCTTTCTGATAAAAGATTGAGTTAATTAAACATGGAAAGTTTGTTTTGTGCTGTGTTGCAGGGCATTTCATGTTATAAAGTGTCTAAGATAAGGAAACCTTTGAAATCATTCATCTGGACAGTTTCAGAAAGGATGTCACAACCACCCTGACATTCGGTCTTACTATTCTAGGGTGGTGCTTACTTGGAGAGCCTGTAGGAGTTCCATTGTGTTTATAATTACTACTTTCACCATTACACAATGGCCTTTTGACAGTAATTGCGCAACATTCTTGCATTTCTTTTTCTTAGCTTGACAGAAGAATCTATGGGACTTGAAAGTATTGATGCTCTCGAATGTTTAATCATCTTGAAGTTTGTACAATCTAAAGCTTGAGGAAATTTGGCAAAAATAATACCTTGCTTTTCACTATTGAAAATGCTATCTCAAGGTCATATGTGACCACCTAGTCTCCAAACTCAAAGGTATCTTCCCAAACTGTTAGTGGACTGTTGAAAATAACAAAAGAGCCTGACCTGTGGTGGCACAGTGGACAAAGCGCCAACTTAAAATGCTGAGCTCATCTCGTCAGTCTAAACCCCAGGTTTGCCCAGTCAAGGCACATGTGAGGGGCAACTGCTTCTCACTCCTACACCCCCTTTCTCTCTCTCTCTCTCTCTCTCTCTCTCTCTCTCTCTCTCTTTCTCTCGTCAATAAATAAAAAATTAAAAAGAAAATATCAAAAGACCCAAAGGAAACCAGCTTCAGCAAACAGTGGAAAACAGGGGAGGGGATTGTTTTCAGGAGCTTCAACAATGTTGTAAGAACCCAGTCTCTCTCCTCCCCACCTGTTCTTTGTGTTGGCTTTGTTCACAGATGGATTGTCTCCTTGTGTTGTTTCGACGGCTGCCAGAGCCTCTTGTTTGCACCTTCCTGGATTCGAGTCCATCAGGAAAGAACAAACTCCTTGGCTGCTCAACCTTACGGAAGTCTTAGTCTGCTTGGGGCAGGCACCCACTCCTGAACGCATCAGTGTGGCTCTGAGGATTTCTTGTGATTTCCTGCAGAACTTAGTTGCACAGGTCAGTCCCAGAACCAGAGGTCCCATCAGTCCCATCAAGGCAAGTGTTCTAAGAATACAGGTGGAGGACTTCCCACCCAGGACACTGCAGTGACTGTTAGCAGAGTAAGGACAAGAACAGATGCCAGAACAGTAGATGTCCACCTCACTCCAACCTTTCTACGACATTTGATCTTGGTGCCCTTGAAAAGCTGCTTCACTGCCTTCCATACACTGTGCTATCTGGTTGCCCTGAGGACTAGAAAGCAACGATCCCTGGTTATCCAACCATGCCCCCCCCCCCCCCCAGGTTAACCTCATGGAGCTCAGACTCAACTTGTCATCATCTCCTCTATGCTTCCACCTATTCTGTTCCTTCAACTTAGAACACCATTCCTCTTCCCATCCCTCATTTCTGCACGTTCATGTCCTTTGTATCCTGGTACGAATACCTCTTTGTGAAACTTCCATGGTTAATTTTCTTCAAGACAGAAATAAACTATCTTTTTCTTCTAAACTCTTATCCTCTTTCAGAGGTAAAATGTTCTATTTTAGATATTGTTATGTATTGAAATATATGTCTTGTTGGCTCTTAGCTCCTTGAGCTCAAGAACTTGATTTATCTTTGTCACCTACACCTCTATGGGATTCCCCTTTTTGGATCAGTCTTTATAAAGCTAGTATAATATTTGTTAAACAGATAATTATGGTGTTCCTGTTTTATTAAGGTGCATTCACATTCATCAGCATATTTGTGACTCAAAGCATATCTGGAGGGGAAGAACAAATATCTCAGTTTTGTATGGGAAGATACACACCAGTTTTATACCAAGAGGATAAAAGATTTAACCAAAGTCTTCAAAGCTAGTTTTGTGGAAAGCTGAGAGGAAAAAAAAAAACACACCCTATATCTTTAGAGTTACGTTACCTGTTATTTTCCAAGAAAAACTTGCTGGTATGTATTATATTACTAAAACCTGGAGAATAGTTGATACTAAGTCCTTTTCATTTCAAATAGATTAAATATTTCACTTTGAACTTTTAGTCTGCCAATTACTGGGAATCGTATGATGATTAACTCTTCATGGAAAGAAGTTTTAAAAGGAAATCAAGATCGAGTGTGTCTTTCTGGCTCAGTATGGGTATTTTCATTGTTGCTGCTGCTGCTGGTGCTGGTTGCCCACTTACTCCGCGTGTGCGTGCGTGTGTGTGCGTGTGTGTGTGTGTGTGTACACAGACATATTGCTGTGGATTTCGTTTCATGAGGTGGATTTCGTTTCCCAAAGCATCCCTTACTTTTAAAACTCCAAGATCTTTTCCTTGCAATGATTCAGACCTGGATGCACACCTGGGAGTACACCTGAATGCAGGGTGACTTGAAAGCGAAGGGGTCAGAACTGTGCTCTCTCCTGTTCTGACCCCGCCCCAGCTCCAGGCCAGCGGTCCTGGGGGTGGAGCCGGCATCCGGGCCCAATTGACAAACCGGCTCCGGCTCCGGGAGTCCGGACTTGCCCGTGGTCTGTAGCCGGGGCTGAACGCTGGGGACGGTTCTTGGGAATCGTGAGGGAGGGCGACCCCAGCTCGCCCAGAGCAGTCCGCACGCCCCCTGCCATGGCAGCGCCGTCGCGGCTCCTGATTCGCGGGGGTGTCGTGGTCAACGACGACTTCTCGCAGGTGGCGGACGTGCTGGTGGAGGACGGCGTGGTGCGGGCGCTCGGCAGCGACCTGAGGCCGCCTGGGGGCGCGCCCGCCGGGCTGCGGGTCCTCGACGCTGCGGGCAAGCTCGTCCTGCCCGGCGGCATCGACACGCACACTCACATGCAGTTCCCCTTCATGGGCACAAGATCCGTCGACGACTTCCACCAGGGCACCAAGGTACCCGGTCGCCGTTCCCGTTCCCTCCCCCTGGGTGCCCCGTGGAACCCCCTGGGCGCCCCTTCAGCTGCCCCGGGAGCGCAGCGGAGCCGGCCCGCCCCTGCGCAGAGCGGAGGGCCGAGCAGGCAAGCGCGGCCGCCAAGCCTCTGCACCGCTGGGGCTGGGATGCTCCTCGCTGAGCTCTTGCCGTCTAGGGTCCCCTCGGTGGCGTCAGCCCGTCTTTGCTAAAGCAGCTGCCTCCTACTCCTCCCGTTGGGCAGCTTGACAAGTTGAAGGCAGTCTGTTCCCCTGCCTTGATTACTCTGCGCCTTATATCCCCCTGACCCACCCTTTTCACTGGTGTTCTACGGGAATCCAAAGCCTCCCGTGATGTGTTCAGCTGGCACTCCTAGATATTGCTTCCCACCCTCCATTTCCAGTCAGAACCGGGTCAATGAAAAGAGCCAAATGAAAATTTCTTTCACCTAGTGCTGACTGCCTCCACTCAGTGTGGTGACTGATGAGAAGTCTGGGTGGGCTAGAAGCCAGCGTGGCCTCAATATTCGCCTCCACCCTCCAGCAGAAAAATTACAGCCCTGACAAAGGTTTCCGAGAGAAATATTTCAGATATGCTGCTCCGCTCCATCAGGCACTCACACTTGCCGCCAGGTGGCCTGGTCCCATCTCTTCTCTGTCCCGCTTGCCCGGGACATGAAATACAGCCTCTGATTCTTGTTGCTCGAGCACCTGCAGCTCTACTGATGGAGGAACAGATCACCGATCCCTGGGTGACAGAGCATGGGTTTCTCTAGACATGAAGACCTAGACTAGAGGCTCAGGTCAATGAAAAGAACCTTAAACGTTTCTCCAAGGCTCCTGTCAGCAAGATCAGGAGATGAGCAGGGCGGCCTTACTGGAATGTATATTTAAACCCCTCTCAGCACTTCCCCTCAAGTCCTTGAGTTTTATGTTACCGCTATGGTGAGGGAAATCGCTTCCTCCAAAGCAAAAGTATTAAAACCCTTAAGACCTAAGTTCTTCACTCAAGGATATGCTTGAGGTTTTCCCTAGGGCAATGCCTTCTGTATTACACAAATATTGCTTTAAAAAAAAGAAAGAAAGAAAACAACAATAAAAGGAACAAATACAGCTACTTAGTAAAAGTAGATGCAGGCTTTCAAAACATTTTGATCATAATTTGTTTGCCTTACTGATTTCTTACAATGTTACTCTCCATACATCTCCCGCAGTCAGGCTCCTTGTTCATCAATGATTAACCAGAATATTTAACAGAAAAAAAACAAACAAACCCCAAAAAACAAGAATGATTTGACCCAGAGAAAGAGGTTTGAGGCAGGTCATTCACTTTGACATTTGGAAAGCTTTTTCCTAATTACTGGTTGTCAACCTTCATCATCAGGGCAATGGTCAAAGTCTTTTGCAGGACAGATCATTATTTGTTTTGCAGTTGAACAGCCTGACCTGTGGTGGCACAGTGGATGGAGCGTCAGCCTGAAAAGCTTAGTTTGCCAGTTCAATAGGGTCAAGGCACATAGGAGAAGTGACTATGAGCTGATGCTTCCCACTCCTCTCTCTCCCCTCTCTCCAAGAAAATCAATAAAAAAAAGAAAATTGAACATTTATTTTTCCCTTTTGCTAAAAACTGAAATCTGCTATAATTTTAGTGAATTTATTTTTACATTTTATGTAAAATTTTCAGATATCAAAGCAATACAGATTATTTTAAAAATTAGAAAAATAGTAGGAAAGTAGGAAGAATAGTATCTAGAATCTCCCACACAACAACCAACATGTTGGTATATGGCCTTTATGCTTTTAATATATTTATTTTACAGAGCTGAGATTATATTGCATATGTGTGTATACCTGTCTATATAACATTTTGTAACATGCTTTCAGTTGAAGCACTTTGTTATCATAGACGCACCATTAACAAAGTGTTTTGTTGGTGGCAGGGTATTCCATTGACTTCCCCGTTTGCCAGGTGGGAGCTGCCATTTCTGACTGCATTTGCCAGGCCCCCTAGCATCATTGCCCTCTCTCTCATCGGGGTTCTAGAGGAATGTAAAGCCAGGAGGTACGGCCAGGGCCACCACTATCAAAGCAGCCCAGCCCTTGCAGGTTCGCATTGGATTCGGACAGTCGGTAAAGAAACAACGGAGCCACAAACTGGTGGGCCATAGCCTTTAATCTAGCTTGCACCCGGCAGGCAAGTAAAAATACACACTGGGCTCCAAAACCCACTCACACTCAGTGCTCACAAAGCCACTGACTTATCCGAGTTTCCTAGAATCAAAGGTTTCTAGCTCACCAGACTTATTCTCCTCTGTTCCCCATCTCCTTCCTTATCCCAGATACAAACTCTACACAAACTGGCATCTCACTCAGCACTCTGCCATCTTAGCTGCTTCTCCTGGCCTCCTCCACATGGCCTCCTTCCGCTGCTGGCTCTACTCTCTCATGCTGATCATCCCAGGAACCAAGAGCCAAGTCCCATTCTGCCCCCATTTTATAGTGTAGCTTCACAACCTTTAATCCAATATACAAAATAGGGTAGTCTCTAATACAAAGTCACTTCTGAGGCATGATTGGATTGTACCACCCTACAGCAAAAAGGGTGGGAAAGGCTCAATCCCAAAACCAAGCCCCAGGCTACAAGGATTCCGCCTGCCTTTAGCCCACCCCCAACACACATTAATATCACCTGGGCGAGGGCCTCCTCGTGTTATCTTTAACAAAGTGAGCATAATACACTTTATCTGCCCAACAAGGAAGCAGACAAGAAGAGGGGTTGGAATGTTGTGGGTGGGGGAGTGACATTCCTTCCCTTGCTCACGACTGGCTGTGTGTACCTGTTGGGCGGATAAAATGTATTATGCTCACTTTGTTAAAGATGGCGTTGCCCACATGGAGGCCATCACCCAGATGATATTAATGTGTGTTGGGGGCGGGCTGTGGGCAGGCTGTGGGCGGGCTTGTAGCCTGGGGCTTGGTTTTGGGATTAAGCCTTTCCCACCCGTTTTGATGTGGGGTGGTATGATCCCATCATGTCCCAGATAAGTGACTTTGTATTAGAAACTTCCTTATTTCGTATATTGGATTAAAGGTTATGAATCTAGACTATAAAATGGGGGCAGAACAGGAGCTCGTGCTCTTGGTTCCTGGGATTATTAGCATTAGAGGGAAGAGAAGAGAGCAGAGAAAGGCCACGTGGAGGAGGCCAGGAGAAGCAGCCAAGATGGCGGAGTGTTGAGTGAGAAGCCAGTTAGTGCAGAGCTTGTGCAGGGAGAAGGAAGGAGATGGGGAACTGAGGAGAATAAATCTGGTGAGCTACAAACCTTTGATTCTAGGAAACTCGGATAAGTCAGTAGCTTAGTGAGCACTGAATGTGAGTGGGTTTTGGTGCCCAGTGTGTGTTTTTACTTGCTCGCCGGGTGCAAGCTAGAATTAAAAATAATGGCCCACCAGATCTTGGCTCCGTTGTTTCTTTACTGACTGTCCGAATCCAATGCGAACCCGCACTGGCCAGGCTGCTTTGATATTGGCAGCCCTGGCTCCTGGCTTTACAGTTTTCTTCAAAAACAGAGCAGTCATCTTTAAGGAATGCAGTAGCCCTGCACCTTCCTAATGTGGAGGCAGTTAGGGTTATCAAAATGCACAGCACAAGGGTTAGGTTTGTAAGGCCTTTCTACATGCATTTATAGCTACATCATCTCTAAGGGTACAGAGATGGGTGCCTTGAATACAAAGAGCAGTAAAATAAAAATATTTCATGCTGTTGATACAAGAAATGTCCAAACCTATAGAGAAAGTTTGTAAGTTTATTTGAGCCAAACTGATGAGAATTTCTGGGACACAAGATCTCAGATGCTTCAGAGGATGACAGTCTTGCAGTTCCTGGATTACAGGCTGGTTAACAAGATGTTCTTTTCTGGGGGGGAGGTATTCTTATCTCACAGATGTGTTTACCCAGACGCTCAGAAACAATGGACAGGGTTTGCTTAAGGCAGATAGCCCTTTAACGAAAGTTATATGCCTGGGGCATGACTACTCTCCCTGACCTGCCAATTTAGGAATTTGTAGTCAGATCACCCTGTGAGGTTACTTTCCATTGAAATTTATTTTTTGTTGTTCTCCTTTTGGTAATAAACCTATCTGAAGGATGTGTTGAAAACCAATCTTTTGTTCTGGTAGTGTTGTCTCCTGCACTAGGAAGGCTTGTACTCAGGAAGTCTCAGTATCAGCTAAGTGATCTTGTTGAAAAGGTGGGCCATTGGGGATGAGGTAATACCATAACCACGGTATGCAAATCGAGGCCAAATTTCTCAAAAAAAGAGAGAAAGGTCCGGTAAATGGAAAGTAGTCATGTGTTAATCTGAGTTTTATTACCTGTCTCATTTTTTTGTGTTTTGCATTTATTATAACATTTACATAAGCCATAAAAAGAGTTCATGTTAAGAGTTATCTTATACATGTTCAGTAATCATAATTAGTTGTACAATATAGAAAAACCCAATGAACAAATATAAGTATTATGACTAAAACAAATACTACACACTGATTATGACTCTGGAGCTCTTATTATTATGACTTGTTAGTCAAATAAGTTTATAAATATGATATATATGTTTGCTCACTTATAGATTGTATTGAATGTGGGGGACAGGCTGTGGGCAGGTCGGGTCGTTATAGCCTAAGGCTTAGTTTTAAGACTAAGCTTTTCTCCACAACCTTGACTGATTGCATGATGTGGGGTGGTGCACTCTCTCGAGGAATCCCATTATGCCTCAGATAAGTGACTTTGTATCAGAGACTTCCTTGTTTGTATATTGGATTAAAGGTTTTGATTTCTACACTATAAAATGGGCAGACCTGGAGCTTGCTCTCTCGGTTCCTGAGATTAGCATTAGAGGAGAGATCAGAGAAAGGAGAGCAGAGAAAGGCCACATGGAGGAGAGGAGAAGCAGCCAAGATGGTGGAGTGCTGAAGGAGAAGCGAGTTTGTGCAGAGTTTGTACAGACAGAAGGAGATGGAGAACAGAGGTGAATAAGGCTGGTAAGCTAGAAACCTTAAATTCTAGGAACTCTGATAAATCAGTAGCTTTGTGAGCACTGAATGAGTGGATTTTGGAGCCACTGTGTGTTTTTACTTGCCCACCGGTTGCAAGCTAGGATTAAAGGTAATGACCCACCAGTTCTTGGCTCCGTTGTTTCATTATTGTCTGTCTGAATCTAATGCGAACCTGCATGGGCCAGGCGGCTGTGATGGTGGCCGTGGCTACTGGCTTTACATGACTAATATCATTAGTACAGAGGTAAAAACAAGCAGTTGGTTTCTGAGTTTAAATATCAATGCAAAGGTAGACAGGCTTTGTGCAAGTCTTGGGAGAGCTGTCCACCTCTGAAGTCAGCCGCTTCTCATCCTAGAGGAGTCTTTGATGTCTGTTGTAGGTGGAGGTCAGTGTCAGAGTGAGGGGTAGCTGTCCATTCACGGTTAGGTGCATGATGTGGTTCCTTCCATCAAGGTTGGAGAGTATCTTTTAACTGGACAAAATCTCCAGGTGACAGTCAATGATCTCCAAAGTCTTTGTCTCCTGGGAGCCAGCTGTGAAAGGAAGCAGTTACCAATTGGCAGTTTCTTGAAATGACTTTATCAAACCTTGGCAATAAATGCAATATGTCTCCTTTCTATGATGTCAGCTCATACTTCCTTCATCTAATTTAAGTCCAGCTTAAATACATGAAGGAATGAAAACAAAACAAAACAAAAAATGGGTATTGCCAGGGCAGGGAAGAACCAAGAGGCCCTGTTGGGTTTCCCATAACGCCTCCTATTCATTCAATTTACAACCATGGTTTACCGTGCAATACACCCTAGAAGTTTCTCATCACTTATTTACTAAGAAGTATGCAGTTAAACATTTTTTACGTTGGCAAGTTTATGAAGGCATTTTATAACCTCTAGAAACATAGGGTATTTTACTGGCAAATACATTACATAAGCCCAAAGTAGGTAAACTTATGTTCAGTAATTAATGATTATCTTTTGTAAGCCCAGGTAAAATAAAGACATGTATTTTATATTAACAAACTAATTTTTATTTACTAACAATTAGTCTTAGAGCACATGAATTTGAAAAGCATTTAAGTTAGTTGCCATATTTCTGAGAGTTTTAGAACACCCAATTATTACAAAACTCTTGCCTTTAAATTAATTTCAACAATACCACTGGGAGGTAGAAAATTATCTCACATTTACAAAATAATGTATGACAAACTCTGACATGGACAGAGCCCTTTTACCCATGAGAATAACTCACTGGTTTATAAAAGAACAGTTAGATTCCAATTTTATTTTGGAGGCACTTAAACTCTGTATCTGTCCTTTACAGATCAAGTTCCAAATGACCTTTCCCTTTTCAAAATAAAGATAGCTACATTTTTCTAATACTGCAAAGAATTGGGTTGACGCTTAAATGACATCATAGGTTGATTCATTTAGTCAAATTCTCTCTTTGAAGTTTCAAGAAAGCAATTAAATATATTTTCCATTCATTATGCTTAATCTTATAGCCAGCATTTTCTACTTGCGCATGCAAGAAATTAATTTAGAAGTATCAAAAGATCTCCATCTTGGTCATCTTAGTATTAATGGGAGGCTGACTGTCCTGGGGCTTATCAGCTTCAGAGGCACAATTTCTTGTGTTAATTTTAGTTTTTCTTCTGACAGCTGGAGAATGAACATATTTCTAGGGAAAACTAGCCTCTATGTGCCCATCTCTGGGTGAGCCAATTGCGGTGGGTTATCCCTGTAAGATTGCGTTGCGCCTAGAGAACATTTTTCTGCAGACAACCCCATAAAGATTCCAGTCACCTAAGGATACCTGAGCAAGGCCCAGAGAGAGTTTACAGGGTGCTGTCCAAAGCACAGGCCCCAAATCTCTCTCAAGGAGCACTCATTCCAGGGTGTCCTGTTCCTCTCCCTGGGACTCCTGCTTGGCTTTTCAGAGATCAGTTGAGTTATCACACTGGACAGCCCACGGCGCTCATCTCTGCCACTCTGGGTTCGGGGATCCGCAAAAACTGTGTTCATCCTATTGGGCATTTGGGGTGGGAAAGCAAGTGTCCTTTCTCTTTTGCAGCTAAAGAGAGTTGTCTCATTTAACCAGTAAAGATCTTGTTGAGACACTCAGTAAGCAATTAAAAAGCAGAAATTAAAAGCAGCAACCTTTTTTTATTTCATTTCCCTGGATTATCTCAACACTTATTCACCACTATGATTTTCTAAGAATAGCTCAGATAAAGTCATGGACCTATAAAAGTAAGGACGCCTAGGATTTAAAAAGAAAACTCACCCAAGTTCCTACCCAATGGGAAGCGAGGAGCTGGTGGGATACAACGGCCCTGGCTTGTGCCTAGCGAGGGGTCCGGGGCCACAGTGCTGTCCTAGAGGGGCTTCCTCAGAGCTCTACTGGCTGCAAATAAGTGCTGACATAAGAAGTGTCCAAACCTGGAGAAAATTTTTATGGGATTATTCTGAGCCAAACTGATGACAGTGACCAGGAAGCAACATCTCAAACACTTTCGAGAATTAACAGTTTTTCAGTTTCTTGTATGCACTTGAGATTAAGAAGGGAATGTAAAGAATATTACATGAAGGTGGGGGGAGGCAAGGTGGGGATTGGGTCAAAGCAGGGGTGGTTAACCTTTTTATATCTACCGCCCACTTCTGTATCTCTGTTAGTAGTAACATTTTCTAACCACCCACCGGTTCCACAGTAATGGTGATTTATAAAGTAGGGAAGTAACTTTACTGTATAAAATTTATAAAGCAGAGTTACAGCAAGTTAAAGCATATAATAATAATTACTTACCAAGTACTTCATGTTGGATTTTCGCTGAGTTTGGCAGAATAAATCTTTATAAAACAATGTACTATATAGTTAAATCTATCTTTTTACTTTGGTTGCTCCGCTACTGCCCACCATGAAAGCTGGGACGCCCACTAGTGGGCTGTAGGGACCAGGTTGACTACCACTGGGTTAAACGATAGTTAACAAGATGGCGTGCTCTTGAAGGTGGGTGTGCTTATTTCAAGGTTAACTTAAGTACACAAAAGCAATGGACAGGGCTTAAGGCAAAGATAAACCTTTTACTAAAAACGTTATATGCCTGGATGACTACCCAGTTGGGAATTTATGATCAAGTTACTTTCTGGAGAACTGTTTTTCATCCCATGCTTTCAGGAGATGGGTCCCAAAAGGCTAGACCAATAGATCAATAGCTGTTTGCTTTTGGCATTCACCAAGCTGATCATTTATAGTATCTGACAAATACAAGGGATACTATTTGTGGTGTTCTATTTATTGATTACTAGGTTGTGATGGGGCCCAATTTACAAAATGAAATCTAGGTCAACCAAAGGTTACATATTTTGTAAATCTAATTCATATGCGAGGTTGGTTTAAAGCTCATAATTAATTTGTTTAATTAAATGTAAAAGCTTTCTATCTGATACAACTAATGGAAGTAATGTTCTGCTTTAAAGAAATCATATTTCATTTTTGTTGGTCTATACTAGATGTCTGGTGGTCTTTTAATAATTTAATATCTTTAATGAAAGATGAGGTTTTTTTATTCAAATAGATATTGTGAATTAGATAAAGAAATTATGACTGTTTTTACTGTCTTCTGATAAGAGATTAAAATACAAGAGCTCAACTAGTTTTCATATATATATATATATATATATATATATATATATATATAATTTTGCTATTCTTACTTACTTTTCATTGAATTTATTGGGGTGCCCTGGTTCAAATATATATATATTTATAGTCAGACGTACATGTAGCTTGGAGTGGGTGGACTTGAATCAAAAACTTGGCAACATCAACAGCTGGAAGAAGAATCTTTTTTTTTTTTTTCTAATTGAGAAAACACATAGATACTGTTTTGCAAAGGACAAAAAGTTCTCAAAATTATCCAGAAAGAAAATTATACTTTGCTCTGAAACTTCTTGGTAAAATGCCATCAGAATGATTACTGATAATAAGGCAGTGGAAGGTATATGATTAAGCACACACTTACGGTTTTATTTATAGAACTTCCTCACCTTGTAGAAAAGCTGTGCTCAGAAAACTTGGTCGCAAACCAAATCCCTCTTTCTGGTGCTTACTGGAGCTCCAGGCTGGGCTTCAGAGGCTCTGTGGGTTGACAGTGACCTTGAGCAAGTCACTTCCTTTCTCAGGGCTGTCAACATTTCCTTATCGGTGAAATGAAGCATTGGTTAAAAGAGCAATTTCACTTAAAATATATATTTTTAAAACTAACAAAACCAAGGTGTACTCATCATCCTGCCCTTAGGAAAATTTGGGAGCATTATAGTTGTTCAATATATATTAACTGAATGAATATATTGCTATTTTTTTTAAAAGGAAAAGAGTATAAAGAAAAAGATTTAAATCACCTGTAATTTTAACATTTTTCTTCCTATCATTTCAGATTTTATCTTTTGGAAAGGCATATAAACATTTTTCTTTCTACTAAATTTGCATACTTTTGGAGTCAGCCTTGTTTACTAAACATTTCCCCATGACCTTAACTATCATTGAAGAACACGTTTCCGTGACCTTGTTATCCTCTCTCAGTGGAGTCTGAGTCTCAGGACAATTTCTGTGGTCTTGATATTTTTCATGCATCAGGCTTTCCCTTCTGCCTTTCTGAAGGGACCATGTAAAGCCAGTAGCCGCGGCCACTATCACAGCCGCCTGGCCTGTGCAAGTTCAGGTTTGATTTGGACAGATGGTAATGAAACAACAGAGCCAAGAACTGGTGGGCCATTAGCTTTAATCCTAGCTTGCACGCGGCGGGCAAGAAATACACACAGTGGGAAAACACTTTCCTTTCCATTCAGGGCTCCCAAAGCCACTGACTCATCCAGTTTCCTAGAATCAAAGGTTTCTAGCTCACCGGGCTTATTCACCTCTGTTCCCCATCTCCTTCTCTCTGCACAAACTCTGTACAAACTGTCTTCTCCTTCAGCACTCTGCCATTTTGGCTGCTTCTCCTCTCCTCCACCTGGCCTTTCTCTGCTCTCTCCACGGGCTCTTCCTGGAACGTAATCACTCTTCCCCAGAACAACGTATCTCTCCTTTTAAAACCTTTTGGCGCGAAAACCCTCCCCCACCACACATTAATATAATCATGCCTATCCCAAGCAAGAAGGGCAACTAATATTATCACCTGGGCGACAGGCTTCCACGTGGGCAGCGCCATCTTTAACAAAGTGAGTATAATATATTTTATCTGCCCAACAGACCACAACCTGATGTCCCATAAACACCTCAAGTTCTCATGTTACAAACCAAATTTATTCTTCCCTGAAAATTCCTCACCCACTTTTTATTCTGTTTCCCAAACTGTTAATAGCTTCTCTCTCTCTCTCTCTCTCTTTGGTGTTAGATATTTTGGTGGTTTCCAGTTTTTTTTGCTTTTGCTTGAGTATAACAGCATGATAGAAATCATTTGTTCAGATGCTTGATGATTGACTTAGTAATCAGCCCTCCGAGTGAATGACTGGGCCAGTGAGTATTAGATACATCTTAAAGGAGTTTAATAAATACATACACATTGTTTTTTAATTTCTGCTCTCATGAGCAATACATTATAATTCTCATTTCACTGCATCTGAGCTACCTTGACTATTGACTTGAAAAAAAATCAATGCCAATTTAATAGGAAAAACATAGAATTTCTTAATGTCTTTAAATGAACATTTCTGGAATTGCTGATGAGGCTGAGCTTTGAACATTCTTATTGCACTAGCTTGCATGTTTTAACTCTGAGTTTATAATTCTACGATTTCCTTGGGTGGCTCTTTATTGATTAAAAGAGTTAATCTTTACTCTATTAACTAAAGGAAGAAAAAAAAATCTCAAACATTCATTTGAAACCACCCATTGAGTAGGGCTTTGGCCCCACTGAGGGTGTTGTAGTTAATGAAAGGCAGAAACCACAGGCCGAACTGAAAACACAAAGCTAGTGTGTCCCAAAAGGAAAACTTATTTTAAAACCACCTGAGTGCAGGTGGGCTGAGACCAACAAAAGGTGTCAGTCCCGAGCTGTGGGAGGGAGCGTTAGATAGAGGGGCTGCTGCAGGCATATCCTGGTTTGTGGCCTTGGTCACAGACTGTCTTCCTTTCCCAACCCTCAGGTCCCTCCCAATGGCCTGCTCCTAAGGACATTTTTCAGAACTTTCCCAGGGTGAGGGGAATTGCTTAAGGGGAGGAGGCGGGTTGGATGAGGGAGATGCTTAATGAAGAGGTTGCCTAGGGGGAGTTTGGATGAGGGGAATTTGAGTTTCAAGGGGTTCTGGATTTAAAGGAGCCCTGAACCCAAACCTAACAAGGATTATTTCACAGAACTTGACAGAATCTAGGACCTGCCTTCTTTCATCTTCCATGCTTGAGTTCTTTATACTCTTCAGTTCTACTACTGTTTCCTTCTTCCCTGGACTGGATGTTTCCAATGTCCAACAAAAGTAGCGTAGAACTCAAGGTTTTTGTGATGCTGCTGTCGGGAAGGAAATACTTTTCCCCTAACCTCTTAAGTTAGTTATTAGAGTTTGCAAATTAAACCGACGAAAGACAGATTAGCAAGAGAAAAGACATATTTTTAAAATTCAGGTACATCACAGTTCGTAGAAAAATCAGACCTGACTTAAGGAGACAGTGAGAATTTGGGGCTTATATACCATCCTTACATGGGAAAGGGAAGGAGAGAAAGGCACTTGTGGGGAAACAAATGACTTAGGAGAGTCAAACGGGGCTTTGGGAGCACAGATGGGAGACATGATGGTGTGCAAGCTCCAGTCTCAGGTGAGGAGTCAGTCTTCTGTGGTGACACTTCCTGGAAGGGAAGGAGAGTTATGACAACTAAATTCTTTTGGGAGGCTCTGCTTTTAGGCAGATAAAGGAGTTCAGGGGGGAAAATGTCTATTCTCAAATTGCCTTAGCTCAGAATGATTTTTATGACACAGTGGCATATTCTAGACCTTGTCACTGCCAACTAATACAGAATAACCCCACACCAAGGATTTTCCAAGTTGATGGTTAGGAAATTACTAATCCAGTCAACTGACTATTAATTCAGTCAACAGATATTTCTTGGAAACCCACTAAAGTGTCAGGCATTGTGGTTGGGGTGATATAGATGAAAACGATGGTCTTTATTCTCAGTGGCAGACAACTAGAGGCTATGGAGCTCTAATGTATCCTTGCCTTGATAATGAATTATATACAATAGACTTTTGGACTTGCAGACTTAACTTTGATGACTGACTATTTTTGAGTGAATACTAGAGGTCTGCCATTGTTCCTTTGTGAAGTCCCTAGTCATAATAGCTTGCACCATCGCATTGTATATTTGAGCAGGTTATTTGGCTAAGTGAGCTTTGGCAATTACCCAGAGTAGACTCCTCATCACTTTGGGCTCCACTTTTCACATGTCAAGTGTTGGGCAGATGAAATGTATTATGCTCACTTTGTTGAAGAGGCCGTTGCCCAGGTGATATTAATGTGTGTTGAGAATTGTTGTAGCCTGGGGCTTGGTTTTGGGATTGAGCCTGTCCCACCCTTTTGGTGTGAGGTGGTACAATCCTATCATGCCTCATAGAGGTGATTTTGTATTGGAGACTTCCCCATTATGTATATTGGATTGAGGGTTTGGATTTCTACACTATAAAATGGGAACGGAGCGGGAGTTTGCTCTCTTGGTTCCTGAGGTTAGCATGAGAGAGCAGAGAGAATAGAGCCAGCAGCGGGAGGAGGCCACGTGGAGAAGGCCAGGAAAAGCAGCCAAGATGGCGGAGTACTGAGTGAGATGCCAGTTTGTACAGAGTTTGTATCTGGGATAAGGAAGGAAATGGGGAACTGAGGAGAATAAGGCTGTTGAGCTAGAAACCTTTGATTCTAGGAAACTCGGATAAATCAGTAGCTTTGTGAGCACTGAATGTGACTGGGTTTTGGAGCCCAGTGTGTATTTTTACTTGCCCGCCGGGTGCAAGCTAGATTAAAGACTATGGCCCACCAGTTTTTGGCTCCATGGTTTCTTTACCGACTGTCCGAATCCAATGCGAACCTGCATGGGCTGGGCTCCTCTGATAGTGGCCCTGGCCTTGGCTCCTGGCTTTACATCAAGTAACAAATTGAGGGAGGACTTCAATATATTTCAGTTATGTTTTATTTCTCTAATAGAGAAATTGCATGTTCTAGATATAGTCAGAAGTTTCTGACCTTGTTCACAGAGAAAAGCAAAGACCCCAGGCCCTGGCCTGTTGGCTCAGTGGACAGAGTGTTGGCCCAGTGTGTGGCAGTCCAGGGTTCAATGCCAGGTCAGGGCACAGATGAGAAGCAACCATTTGCTTATGTTTCCCTCCCTTTCTCCCAGCCCCTCTCACTCCTTTCACAGCCAGTGGCATGATTGGTTCAAGCACTGGCCCTGGGCACTGATGATAGCTTGGTTGATTAGAGCATCAGCCACAGACAGGGGTTGCTGGGTGGATCCCGGTCAGGACACATGTGGGAGTCTGTCTATCTTCCCACCTTTCACCTAAAGAAACAAAAACAAAGACCTTAAAAATTAGTTAAAAATATAAAACTTTTAGTTTTTGAAGAAGAAATTATGTGAAGCATTGATATAGAAATAAACTATAGTATTGCTCTATATATTATTTTAAATGTCTTTGTTGGAATCCTTGGGAGTCTGAAAAGACCAGAGTAACAGGCTTTATTGAAAGGAAGAAAGGAACCCTGCCGGGCACTTCTCCAGGGACAAAAGCACTGGTTACAGACTAGGGGCAAATTTTATAGCATTTGGGAGAGCCTGAGGGGATACTGAGTCAAAAGTTCTGGTATGTTCCCTTTTACAGTTTTAGGATTTCAGCTTTCTGGAATGCTCCTCTTTGGGTGGTTGATCAGCTTTCTGGAATTTTTCTGCCTTGGGGAAATTGTCCATTAAGTAAGGGTGAGGTCAGGCAGCCAGGTGGAACAATCAAAGGGCAGTTGGAATTTCATATATCTATCATTTCTCAACTCTGTGGTATGATAAAAAAGAAAAGAGGTGGGGGGAAGGAGAGGGTGTGGGGTTCAAGAAGGAGGTTTGTCTTGGATCGGCCATCTTCTGGAACTACTTCCTGCTGTTATTCCTATTGGGAGCCTCCTTTGTGAACCCCTCCTTGGGGTAGTTGGAGTAGGGGTTGTAAAATCATTTGATTGTAGGTAATCTTAGAGATTTCTCTCATTCGAGCCTGCAGGAATTTGATAAAGAGGCAAGCATTAAAATTAGGTACAAAATTAGGATTGGTGCTAGCATCAAGAATAAGGGGTTGTTCCACCATTGTTTGGAGGAGGGGTATTTTTATAGGGTTCCAGATTTTTCTGTTTCGTGAGGGCAGGTTTCAGGGTTGGTGTGTAGGGTTAGGTAGATTTTTCCTTTTTTTTTTTTTTTTTTTTTTTGTATTTTTCTGAAGCTGGAAATGGGGAGAGACAGTCAGACAGACTCCCGCATGCGCCCGACAGGGATCCACCCAGCACGCCCAACAGGGGCGACGCTCTGCCCACCAGGGGGCGATGTTCTGCCCCTCCGGGGCATCGCTCTGCCGCGACCAGAGCCATTCTAGCGCCTGGGGCAGCGGCCAAGGAGTCATCCCCAGCGCCCGGGCCATCTTTGCTCCAATGGAGCCTTGGCTGTGGGAGGGGAAGAGAGAGACAGAGAGGAAGGAGGGGGTGGGGGTGGAGAAGCAAATGGGCACTTCTCCTATGTGCCCTGGCCGGGAATCGAACCCAGGTCCCCCGCACGCTAGGCTGACGCTCTACCGCTGAGCCAACCAGCCAGGGCGATTTTTCCAATTTTCTGATTAGCAAAGATCTGCATGCGGTTCTGTAAGAAACTAGTGAACAAATGTAAGAGGCAGGGTCCAAAAGTTAGAAAAATAAATAAGAGAGTGAGTGGACCAATGAAAGGCAATAGTCAAGACACCTAGTTTGTGTGAAACCACTGATTCCATGACTCGGTTTGTTTTTTACAAATATGCTGGGCTTCGGAAAGAGAGAGAGAGTGGGAATAAGACAGGGCAGTGGCCAGTCCCTCTGCCCCTAGACCTACTTCTGTAGAGATTCCTAAAGCAACAAGAAGAGGGATTACCTGTACAGCTCATTTGGTCCTTAGATTGATGGGTAGTGTACTAGGAATTGAAAGAGGCTCATGGGGTGGGATTAGGTTGATATTTGGGATGTGTTGGGCAGATAAAATATATTATGCTCACTTTGTTAAAGATGGCGCTGCCCACATGGAAGCCTGTCACCCAGGTGATATTAATGTGTGTTGGGGGCGGGCTGTGGGCAAGCAGGATCCTTGTAACCTGGGACTTGGTTTTAGGACTAAGCCTTTCCCACCCTTTTTGATGTGGGGTGGTACAATCCAATTATGCCTCAGATAAGTGACTTTGTATCAGAGACTTTCTTATTTTGTATATTGGATTAAAGGTTTTGATTTCTACACTATACAATGAGGGCAGAACAGGAGCTTGCTCTCTCGGTTCCTGAGATTAGCATTAGAGGAGACAGCAGAGAGGAGAGCAGAGAAAGGCCACGTGGAGGAGGCCAGGAGAAGCAGCCAAGATGGCAGAGTGTTGAGTGAGAAGCCAGTTTATGCAGAGTTTGTGCAGGGAGAAGGAAGGAGATGGGGAACAGAGGTGAATAAGTCTGGTGAGCTAGGAACCTTTGATTCTAGGAAACTCGGATAAGTCAGTAGTTTTGTGAACACTGAATGTGTGGGTTTTGGAGCCCAGTGTGTTTTTACTTGCCCGCCAGGTGCAAGCTAGGATTAAAGATGATGGCCCATCAGTTTTTGGCTCCGTTGTTTCTTTACCGACTGTCCGAATTCAATGCGAACCTGCATGGGCCGGGCTGCTGTGATGGTGGCCCTGGCCACTGGCTTTACAGGGTGAGATAGATTAGGGTACAGGTTTCTGTCCAATTAGTAGGGAGACACATATAGGTGTTGGTCCCACACAAGTAGAAAGCCCCTGATTGGGTGAGGCAGGTTGAGAGGTGAATAGAGAATAGAAGGACAAGGGGTTGGTTTTGTTTCTCTGTTTCTGAGCTCCAGATGGTCAGGGTGGAGGAAAGAGTCGCCCTAATAAGTGGAAACAGGAAAGGATTGTTAGTTAGGGTGACTAATTAAACATTCTTTGAAAACCCATTTTCTAATTGTTCAAATTCTTTTTTCTTGGTACAAACCTCCTACAAACTGCACAAACATTCTACAACTTACATAAACCTTCAACTTTCATAAACTTTTTATTCAGAAATAACTGGCCTTCATAACAACTTGTTTTTCCTTTTTTAAATAAAAGTATTTCCATACCTTATATATTCTATTATTAAAACCGTACAATTCTTTTCTAGTTGGAACTCTTGATTTTAAAAATTTTAACCTTTAGTGACAGTTAACTTTACCCCTCCTCGTTTTCCTTTTCCCAAAGTCTGATTAAAAGAGTCCTTAGTTTTTCATATATTCGCCATATGTAGCCCAACCAGCTTCAGGTTTGTGGTTGGAGTAAGGCATGCTGTTTTTCTATTTTAGCAGCAGTGGAAGTTGTCAGGATTACAGTGTGTGGACCTGTCCATGTGAAAGTCAGTCCTTGGGTGATGTAATGCAGGAAGCGCCTCTTGGACAGTCTTTGAACAGTTTGCTGAGTAACCTGTAAATCCTGCAAGTACTTAGGAAAAGGGTGGTTACATTTCTACACTTTGCAGTTAGAGTTTAAGTCCTAGTGACCCTTGCTTCTAGGTGGAATTAGCAGCAGGTCCCAGCCTACAATAGGCATGGGGCATTGAGACAAGAGAAATAAAGGAGATACTATACATTAAATAAAGCAGCAAAATCAGACTGTCAATACCCACAGTAGAGATCTTTGAGGGATAAATAAAACTCAAATATTCAAGCAAGGCATAGTAGATGGCCCTTGTGTTTACAAGAAATGAGATTAGCTTATTTGCTATTTGGAAAAAATACCTTAGGTTCGTGAACGATGTCCTTGGGCCTTCAGTGGCAATTCCCAGCATGCTGGGCAAGGTCAGGTCACAGGTAGCTGGAGCAGGATTAGAAGAGACTGAACTCTCCCTCCATGGAGCAAGGAGGCAGTTTACCTTCTCGTGTCCCTCTTTTCACAGCATAGATGTGTGGACCAGTGGGGCCAGGAAGCCTGGCAGGCTTCAGTTCAATGACCTTTCTTTCCACTCTTGAATTAGGGCCCTGATAGAATCCTCTGAAGCCTTTTAGGGTGCTGGAGCCTTTAAGAGCATATGTCAAAAGCTGGTATTTCCTGACTCTTTTGGGCCTTTGTTGGTCAAATAAGTTTGTAAACATGATATATATGTTTGCTCGCTTGTGACTTATATTGGGTGTGGGGGACAGGCTATAAGCAGGCCAGGTTGTTGTAGCCTGAGGTTTGGTTTTGGGACTAAGCTTTTCCCCACACCCTTGACTGATTGTATGATCTGGGTGGTGCACTATCATGAGAAATCCAATTATGCCTTGGATAAGTGACTTTGTATCAGAGACTTCCTTGTTTGTATATTGGATTAAGGGATTTTGGTTTTCTACACTATAAAGTGGGACAGACCAGGAGCTCAGACACACAGTTCCTGCTATCACAATTGCAGGGGCTCCCCTGATCCCTTGCCCTTCATGGGAAGAGCTGGTTTTCTGCTTTTCCCTTGTCTTCTTTTGTGGTTTGCCTGTCTTGGTGAGACACCAATAAATAGGATGGCCCCCCATCCTCTGACTCCGCCATTTCTTTATTGTCTGCCCGAATCCAATGGGAACCTGCATGTGAATGGTCACGATGACGGCTCCTGGCCTTACAGCCTTATTTGCCTTTTCTGTTACTTCCTTCATCATTATAGACCTTAAAAGCCATGCTCAGAAGATCTCACTGAAGGGCTTGACTAAGAGAGCAAATTTGGGAATCCAGTATTTAAAGAAGCCTATTAGACTGAGGAGAGAAAGGATTTGATATGTGGTGGTAGGTGGCTGGAGACTGCAGAGGGTCTGAGTTTGATTTAGGGTGAGACTTCAGGTGGTGGAGGTTAAGGCAATGCCTAGATAGACTAGGGACTGAGAATGAAATTGAGCCTTAGCAGAGAAGACACGATATCCCTTCATGGTGAGGAAGTTAAGAAGGGTGGCGGTGTGTCTCCTTGAGGCAGGCAGGGAGGGGCTGCAGAGGAGTGGGTTATTTACATGTTGTAAGAGAGTACTAGTTTTGAGATTGCATGTTGCTTAATCCTGAGCTAGTGCTTATCGAAATAGGTGTAGGCTGTTTGATCCCCTAGGGTAGGACAGTCCATGTAAGTTGCTGGGCTGCATTAGTGTCTGGGTCAGTTTAAATAAAGGTACACAGAAAGTAAGAGTCAAGGTATAGAGGAATGGTAAAGAAGGTATTTTTGAGGTCTAGGACCGTGAAGTGAGTGGTGTTTGGGGGAATGTGTGACAGTAACCTGTAGAGATTAGGGATTACTGAATGGAGGGGAACTATCGCCTCATTGATTAGGTGTAAGTCTTGTATGAGGCGATAAGCCCTTGAAGGTTTTTGAACAGGAAGGATGAGGGTATTGCAGGGAGAGTCCATAGGGATGAGTAAGCCTTGATTTAAGAGGTGGGTAATTATTGGTTTAAGGCCTTAGAAACAGATAGTTACACATTAAACAAAGATTTTACATATAAATTATAAATTAAGAAATTTAAATGAGTGCTTTACTTGTTTCAATTAAAATTATACTAGAGGTATTTTCTGACAAACAAAGAGACAAAACAAATTATTCACTCACATAACTCAATAGACAACTCTGCTTTTTTAAGCTTTTCGAGATGGCAGGGAGTTGTCAGCATAAAGGGGAGGAAGAGAGAAAGCAGACGGATGGACAGTGTGAACAGCTGGATGGAAAGAAGGGTCAGAATCTGCAGGAGGAAGAGGAGGTTGAGTTGCTAGTGGTGGCGCCACATGGTTAGAGGAGTCAAAAAGATTTGGAGCTCTGAAGAGAGGGGAGTGGATGAGGAGGAGAAGGGCATAGCTTTCTCTTTTTCCAGCAGGGGAGGAGAAAGAGAGAATGGTATTTGCTGGTGAATGAAAAAGAGGATTCAGCGAAGAGAGGGGAGGGGGCTTTCTGGAGGGAAGAGGCTCAAGTAGAAGAGATTTGCAGAGGGACCAGAGAGGGGTCCTGAGAGAGGGGTGCCCCTGGTGGTCAGGCAGGAGGGGGAGAGAGTTGGGAGTCTGCAGAGAAGGAAAGATTAGGAGCAGAGGTTTTAGGTGAGGTTTCTCTGGCCAAAAACGGCCTGCATGTAGAACAAGCAGTACAGAAATTAAGGACAGGAGAGAGGGAGAAGAAAGGCCTGCATGTAAGGAATCTCTGATGCCCTCCCTGTCCAGTGGAAAAAGTTGTCAAAATCTCTTAGGATATTGTAATGGTAGTAGAAAGCAACCTGGCTAGGCGCCTAGACTTTTGAGGAAGTCTGTACAAGCTAGCTGCTCGGAGTAGAAACCTCTCAAACTGTGAACCCCAGAGAGTAGGGTGAGTCCCGAAGGAGTAGAGGAGTAGTCTCTGAGGCCTGAGACTGGGAGGAGCCCATGTTCCAAGGGAAGCCTGGCTGGATGGTTTGGACTAAGAGGAGCCCACAGTAGAGGAGACTGGTGAGAGAAAGGGGTGTCCCCGCCTTCAGCCACAGTTCTGAGAGGAGAAAATCTCCATAGAAAGAGAGTCTCAGACAGGAGGTCATCACCCCAAGGTCAAGATCCCGGGATGTAGGAGAGGGGCCTGGCTAGGCGTGCCTAGACTTTCGTAGAAATCCATAAAGGAGTAGAGGCAGACCACTTGTAGATATGGGGTCCGAAGTCAAAACCATCTGACCAGGAAGGAGTGTTTTTGAGAAAAATTTGGAGGCCAACTGGGGTAGGGGGAGGGAGAAAGTCCTTACCTTTCTCTGGTCCGGCAGGGGTTCGGGACAGGGACAGATTGCCGGCCAATCAACCTACAATTACACGTCCAAACAGAATCAGGGAGTAAGCCTGGGATGAGCTGCCGCCGCCCATTGCTTCCCTGGTTGTAAGTTTGGACGGCAAAGAGGGATCGTCCAGGCAGTTAGTACCCTGTCCCAGGTTTCGGCACCAGATGCTGGAATCCATGGGAGTCTGAAAAGACCAGAGTAACAGGCTTTACTGAAAGGAAGAAAGGAACCCTGCCGGGCACTTCTCCAGGGAGAAGGGCACTGGTTACAGACTAGGGGTGAATTTTATAACGTTTGGGAGAGCCTGAGGGGTACTGAGTCAAAAGTTCTGGTATGTTCCCTTTCATGGTTTTAGGATTTCAGCTTTCTGGAATGCTCCTCCTTGGGCAGTTGATCAGCTTTCTGGAACTTTTCTGCCTCGGGGGTGATTGTCCAGTAAGTAAGGGGGAGGACAGGTAGCCAGGTGGAACAACAAAAGGGCAGTTGGAATCTTTATTATATGCGGCTTAAGTGTCTGTTTGTCGCCGATAGCTTATTGGTTGCTTGCATAACTGTACTAGCCAATAGGGTGAAGTTGCCACGGCATTTAAATAGTCCCGCCTTCTGGCATGCCACCTCACAAATTGAGGTTAAAGATTAGAGCAATTATTATGCTGTTAAGAAATCTTAACATCAGAAGAGGTCTTTGCAATGATACAAGACTAGAGGTTCTCCAATTGAAAAATAATGTCATAATAGCTAAGTCTTTGACTGGCTTCTCTAAAGGTGAAATACATGTCATTCCAAGAATTGATTTGGCTCCATCTCAAACAGGGTTGCCGTTTCAATTGAGACATAGACAATTTCCTGTAAAACTTGCCTTTGCTATGACCATCAATAAGTCTCAGGGCCAAACGCTTAAGCGCGTTGGCATTTTTTTACCTGAGCCTGCATTTGGACACGGTCAACTTTATGTTGCCTGTTCAAGAGTTCGTGAAATAATGAACGTAAAATTAAAAATAATTGATGGTCCTCTGCAAGGTGAGCTTTAAAATGATGGAAAGATCTACACAAGAAATGTTGTGTACAAAGAGATCTTTGACATGTGAATTAACATTTTATTATTTAAATCACCTTTATTTATTGAGCTAGCGGTGACTCTTAAGAAATGTACCGCCAGTGGTTTCCTTCATTGCACTCTACTTTAAGCAATTAAGCAAGTAGAAGGGGGAAACCCCATGGGGCAGTAAGCAAAGGGGCGTCCTCGCCGCCTGCCCTGGGTAATTCAGTTTGAATTAGCAGACACCTTTGCACAAATCATTTTAATTACAATTTATAATATCTAGAACAGCGGTCATTTCGTATGACTGCCGGGCTTTCTAGTTTCATATATCTATCAGTCTTAGTTAAGACTGATTAGGAAATTGGCTTTGAACAAAACTGAGCATTCAGTTTTCCAATGTGCTCAGAGTCTACAATTCATATTAACATTTTCATAGAAGGATCCAGAAAACTACACGACCAGGGCTGGCAATATTTTTTGAGAACTGAAATCTCATATTAACATGCAATTACACTGCTTTTCCATTTTGCTGTTGTAAAATGAACCATCATAATTATTCCTACTCAGAGCTTTTAGAGGAAATTCATTGGTTCTTCCTTTCCTTTCTCCCTTAAACATCTAAGAATATAGTCACTGTAATGGGCACAAGACATACAAAAATGAAATGGCATCAGTTGAATCAGAATCTCTGGAGAACAGTGTAAAAGTTTCCTAGAAGATGCTAGGATTAGGATTTCTGGCGGCCCTGGCCGGTTGGCTCAGCGGTTGAGCATCGGCCTGGCGTGCAGGAGTCCTGGGTTCGATTCCTGGCCAGGGCACACAGGAGAGGTGCCCATTTGCTTCTCCACCCCTCCCCCTCTCCTTCCTCTCTGTTTCTCTCTTCCCCTCCTGCAGCGAGGCTCCATTGGAGCAAAGATGGCCCGGGCGCTGGGGATGGCTCTGTGGCCTCTGCCTCAGGTGCTAGAATGGCTCTGGATGCAACAGAGCGATGCCCCAGAGGGGCAGAGCATCGCCCCCTGGTGGGCATGCCGGGTAGATCCCGGTCGGGGGCATGCGGGAGTCTGTCTGACTGCCTCCCCGTTTCCAGCTTCGGAAAAATGAAAAAAAAAAAAAAGGTTTCTGGCACTGGAACCCTGGGATAGGGAGTCTGGGACCCCTCGCTCCTCAGGGGGACGTCTGCAGCTAAGGTATCCCTCCCAGTCTTTATTTGCCGCACATGGGCGTGAGACCAGCCCATTTCGCACCTCTACCCCTCCTGTCAGTCTCCATGTGGCTTCTTTAAATCCCTAGTTGAAGGATTTCCTTTCGGCCAGATTTCAGACAGTTATGAATGATAGTTGTTCTTTAGTTTAGTTGTAATTTTTATGTGGTTGTGGGAGAAGTCAAGTACTGTGTTCACCTATGCTGCCATCTTGCTGATATAATCACTGACGGGTTGGATTTGGGGATGTAGTGAGGAAAAGAGGTAAAGTTCAAGGGTGACTCTTAAGTCTGGTTCACAGAGTTGGAAGGATGATGGTATGATTAATATTTCAAACTTGGGGAGACCAGGAGATGAGTATGGAGAGGCAATGTGGTGTGCAATTTACAAAGCTGAATGTGCTTCTTGAGTTGAAACATAAATTGGGGTGATGGAACTTGTTTTTGTAAGTCTTAGTGACTATGAGAAAGATGAAAATTCAGCTAGTGTTTTTCTCCCTGCAGCTCAAATGTACTGTTGAACATCTTTTGTTTTTCTTGGGTGGATGGAGCAAGTCCTGTGATTGATTTTAGTGAAACAAAGTCAATTGTTTCAGGATGAGCTTAGAAATGACAATTCAGTGAAACCATAAAAAGGAAGAAAATGCTTGGGATTCTTTTAGTAATAGTTTACAGTCTAAAACATTCTTTATTTTTTTTCCCATTGATGAGCGAGAGAGAAAAAGAGGAAAGAGGGGCGAGGGAGAGAGAAAGAGAGAAGCATCAACTCATTGTTTCAATTAGTTGTTCCATTTAGTTGGGTACTGACTGATTGCTTCTTGTACATGTCCTGACTGCAGGTCTAACCTGTGAATTCTGGCATGACGGGATGACACTTGGTCCACTGAGCCACCCAGCCAGGGCCACAACCTAATACATTCTTAAGTACAATCTTGTGTTATGTAAAATTGGTTAGAGTTCATCTCAATTTATATTCTATCATATTTGCAACCGAGATGGTACATGCTCTCTTCTTAGCAAAAGAAACTTTTAGATAAACTGGAAGGTTTTCAAGAGAGAACAGCCAAGGTAATTAGAAAGAGAAAGAATTGATATATGAGCTCAGATTAGAAAAGGTAAAAGCATTTTGTTTGGCTAACTACAAATAAATAGAAAGTGAAGTAAAAAAGTAGTACAAACAAAGGAAATAATTAAGTTTTATGTAGGAATATGAAAGAATTTTTCATCTTTTACTTGTTCTCCCTCCTCTAAGCTCTCATTCTTCAAATGTTAAAACTGGAAGAACATTTTGTGAAGTGAATCTAGAAGCATCTGATGTTGAAAGAAATGAAAAGAATACTGAAAATATGTAAGATGCATGGGACTGTAGTGTTCTAACCCGCTGGTTTGCTGGCAAAGGCTGATTATCCCCTGGGTGATAGTTGTGTGAAGGCAAAGAAGCACCAGTATGGTCCTTCCTTACCAGCCTTTTAGGGGCACGTTATTTCATTAGCGAATGTCATAATGAAGAACGTCACACGAGCTTAATAAAATGGCATTTCATTTGTGAATTTATAATTGATAGATTGATGGGATTTATATGACTTTTGGTTTCTTAAATTCGTGATTGATTTTTGCCAACCTCAGCATCTCTCTAAGTAAAGATATTTCATGACCTGGGGTCCCAGGCTGGAGAACAGATCACACTAGCTGGAAGATCAAAGAAGGGGTAACAGTCTGCCTGGGGTTGAGGCCCAGAGCAAGCTGAACGTAAGACCTCCAGCTCCAAGAAACTTTCATGTTACCAGCTGTGCGGCCTTGGAGAGTCATTTGACATCTCTGAGCCTCAGTATACTCTCTGTAAAATGGAAAGCAATTATTACCTCTCAAGGCTGTAACAAGACTTAACTAAATGAGCTAAGGAGTATAAAATGCTTAATCCGGAACTGGTTTGTTTCCTTCACCTGCATTGTTTGAATGCAACAATTAAAAGCTCATTATCCACCTTGTTATTCTAGTTTAAATAAAATCCATTTCAATAAGCAGCAAAAGACACTTGATTTAATAACTTAGTTTTAAAACTATTTGTAATCTAATGTAATATAATGCAATATGCGAAAGAGAACATGAGAGCTGAGGCAGATCTTGCAGGGCCTGGTAGACCATGCTAAGAAGATTAAACATTATTCCAGAGGCAGTGAGAAGAATTCAGTACGAAGCTTCAGAGTCAAGTGGTCACATCTGTGCTTTGGAACGTCCCTCTAGTTGTGATGAGGGGTGTGTATTGGAGCGAATGTGAGCGAAACCGGAGAACTAAAGGTCAGGTGAGGGGTGAGAAGGGTCTGAAGGAAGACCAGAGGCAGGCAGGTGGAAGGGTTGGAGGGAACAGATGGAAATTAAGGGAAGGTGAAGGGATCATTTGTCATAGGTTGTGATGAAGGAAGGTGCGGTGGGAACCACGTGGAGTCTCCCCGAGTTTTGCATGGCTCACAGGGTAGAAAGGGATACAATTCACCAAGACTGAATGTAATAAAATGGGATTTTGCAATGATGAATATAGTTTTCTAGAGAAGAAAAAATTTGAGTCTTTTTCTATTTCTCCCTTTTGTTTCTTCTTGATAGTCTTCCCTCTGTTTTCTTTGGATCAGAGCCATTTTAATCTCGTCAGACATGCCATTCTTTTTACAGAAGCAACCCCAGCAGTTTTAATCCTTCAAAGTTTAATTTATGGCAAGTCTACTTATGTCCTGGGTCTTTTAAAGGCAGCATCTTTGTGCAATTTCCTGGACCCATCAAGTTTGCACAGGTGCTTGCAAATGCATGTTGTTCAAGAAGGTACATGACTTAAGGATAAAATTGACGTCTCGCCTTTTGAAACCCTCTCGTGATTCCAGGCTGCTCTGGCCGGAGGCACCACCATGATCATCGATTTTGCCATTCCTCAGAAGGGCAGCTCCCTCATCGAGGCCTTCGAGACCTGGCGAAGCTGGGCTGATCCCAAAGTCTGCTGCGACTACAGCCTTCACGTAGCAGTGACATGGTGGAGTGACCAGGTGAACCACCTAGGGGTCCTGTTTCTTCCATTGAGCTCCCTAGCCCTTGTTCTATACTAGATCAAGAAATTGGTCATGTCAAAACGTAAGACACTGGTGGGTGACTGGAGATCAGAACTGGAGAAGAGACTTCATTGCATGTTCTTTTGGGCCTTTTGAATTCTAGTTCCTGTGAAGTATTGTCAATTTTTAAAACAAAAATTTTAATAATCATATACAGATAATAGCAACAATCCTTCATAATAATTAATACTTTTCTAATACTTAATTCATAATATGTAATTTTAAAAAGTACTGACTTCCCTTTTCCTCAGCTTCAACATCCTATACTCTTTTTTTTTTTTTTTTAATTTTTCTGAAGCTGGAAACGGGGAGGCAGTCAGACAGACTCCCGCATGTGCCCGACCGGGATCCACCCGGCACGCCCACCAGGGGGCGATGCTCTGCACATCCTGGCGTCGCTCTGTCGCGACTAGAGCCACTCTAGCGCCTGAGGCAGAGGCCAAGGAGCCATCCCCAGCACCCGGGCCATCTTTTTGCTCCAATGGAGCCTCAGCTGCGGGAGAGGAAGAGAGAGACAGAGAGGAAGGAGGGGGGGTGGAGAAGCAGATGGGCGCTTCTCCTGTGTGCCCTGGCCGGGAATCGAACCCGGGACTCCTGCACGCCAGGCCGATGCTCTACCACTGAGCCAACCGGCCAGGGCCTCCTATACTCTTTTTTTTTTTTTTTTTTTAATTTTTTTTTTAATTTATTCATTTTTTTTTTTAGAGAGGAGAGAGAGGGAGAGAGAGGAGAGAGAGAGACAGAGAGAGAAGGTGGGGAGGAGCTGGAAGCATCAACTCCCATATGTGCCTTGACCAGGCAAGCCCAGGGTTTCGAACCGGCGACCTCAGCATTTCCAGGTCGACGCTTTATCCACTGTGCCACCACAGGTCAGGCCTCCTATACTCTTTTAAATGGCATTTTTCCACAGACCAGGACTTTGTTTAATTTTTGGAGAAAAGCCAAGGAAATTTCCATTTAAAACTAGATGCTTCCATTCCCACTCTTGGCCCTGTCCCCCTCTCCTGTGCACTTGAGAGAAAAAGGGACAGACCGGGACGATCTCAAGCCTTGTCCCAGCATATCCTAAGCCAGAGCTCTTTCTGCATGGCTCTGCTCATCTCCCCACCCAGTCAAAGCTATCCATGATGGAGCTTCAGCCAGCCTTCCCTGTCTGCTGGGCATTCTGCTCTGCAGAAATGATAATGGGATTTGGATACAGAAAACAGTTTTGAGAGATGTTAAAATGTGTCCGTTTCTCATATAAATTTATATGTGTACTTTGGAAGAAATTTTTACTTGTAAATTTAAATTGACATTGTTTTCCACATTGGACTTCGTTCAGAAATCTTTTTTACCAGAAAGGGGTCACAAGGGTGACTTTATTGTTACCATGTGACTTATGCCTCCACCTTTCCCTAAAAGTTGGGCTTTAGATACCAAGTTAATATAAAACAAGTAATCAATCTTTAACAGATAGTTCAGCAAATATAATAGTAAGTTTCACTGTCCACAGCTAATGTGACATTTTCTCCAAAAATGCCGTTCTAAGCAATGCACCTGATCTTTTTTATGCTTCTAGGGTCTTTCCACCTCCTCATTTCCTCCCCTCTTCCCTCTCCCTTCCCTCCCCTCTTATTTTATTGGAGCAAAAGTGATGATGCTTTGCACTTCCTAGTGCTTCTCGCACTTTAGTATGCAAACGTTTACCTGGTGAAGATTGTTAAAGTATAGATTACATCCAGTGAGGATATTTGTTTGCTAGTTCTACTGTAACCAGGTACCACAAACAGGGGGGCTTAAACAATAGAAGTGTATTTTCTCACAGTTCTGGAGGCTAGAAGTCCAAGATTAAGGTGTTGGCAGGGTTGGTTCCTTCCGGGGGCCGTGAGCGTGAGGGAGACTGCCCCACGCCTCCCACCAGCCTTGCTGGTCTGCTGGTGATCTGTGGCCTTGCTTGATTTGCAGAAGCATCACCCCGATCTCTGCCTTCATCCTGTGTGCTTGGGTCTACTTTCTTCTTTTCATGAGGACTCCAGTCATATTGGTTTGGGGCTCACCCTTATAACTTCATCTTAACTAATGACATCTGCAATGTCCCAATTTCTAAATAAGGTCAGATTTGGTACTTGGGATAGGGGTCAACATATGAATTTTGGAGAGACACAAGTCAACCCATGACAGTAGGTCTGGGTAGGGCCTGAGATTCTGTATCTCAGGCAAGCTCCAAGGTGATGCTATGTTGCTGATTCAGGTAACTTAACATGTAATAACATCACTTTTAAACTTGGCTGATTCAGTTGAAAAAAATTTATTGTTTTATTTTCACCTTTTAACCAGTACAAAGTTAACATTATTTTCATGTTGATTAGTCATTTACAGGGCAGGGCAAAAGTAGATATATGGTTGTGAGTATGTGCAACAGTTTATTCTTTTATTATTTATTAATTAATGTGTTATTTCTTTTTATTACAACTGCAAACTTATTTTTGCCCACTTCAGTATATTTAGTTTGACTTGTTGGTGACATTTTTCACCTGGAAAGTTATGGTTCTCCTTATCAAGTTAAAGGAGTTTTTTATCAACTCAGAGCAACGGTATGTTATATTTTTGGGTGTGTGTGTGTGTGTGTGTTACCATGTAGAAATTTAAACAATTTTATTTGGTCAAGTCTATCAATTTATCCTCTGAAGCTTTGGGTCCCTATTGTGACCTGAACTGGTAAGCCTCTGCCATGGTGATTACTGGGCTAGTTTGGGTCTTTACTTGTCTCTTACTATTGTCAACCCTGAAGGCGCCTGAGGTTCCGACGGGTCCAGAGTCCATCACCTCCTGGGAGCTACTGATGGGCCGATCTCCACCCCCTGCTTCCTCTCTGTGAACTCATCCTCGAGGTTTCGGATTTGAGCCCAAACCGTTTACTTCACATTCGCTTTGACTCCTTCTAGAGACACAGTTGTTTCTGTTGGCACCCCAGGACTTTATCTTCGCTTCTAGAATAATTTCTTCATATCAGGACATAGATATTGAGAATTTGTACCCAAGTACAGAACTGAAGTACTTCGGAGAAAATGATGAACTGTTCTGTGATTTAAAAGTATCATAGCAACAGATGAAATGGGGTCTTAAGTGGGGGCTAACCAAGGCCTTAATTAATTGCCCCTTTTCTGGAAATAAACTGTTCTTACATTACTTAATTCTCTTCCAAATGCAACATTTTGGAAAATATTAAAATTATCTTTAAATCAAACAGTGACATTTTCTTGTTGCTGTTTCCTTTTAGGTGAAAGAGGAAATGAAAGTCCTTACCCAGGATAAAGGTGTGAACTCCTTCAAGATGTTTATGGCCTATAAGGATGTGTACATGCTGCGAGACCCGGAGCTGTACGCCGCTTTCTCCCGGTGCAAGGAGGTCGGGGCGGTCGCGCAGGTGCACGCGGAGAACGGAGACCTGATCGCAGAGGTGAGAACTGCCTTCTGAAGCTTCTCCGGGAATGAGAACCACCATCAGTAAAGGTGAAGACGATGGGCCCTACGTAGGTCACCTCATGTAACGCGTTGGAGGAAACTACTGTTCTGCAGTTTGGAAACTCTCAGTCTCATTTACTTCAGTGTCTGCTCTCGGTTTTATTCAGGTGGTATAGGCATTAGAATAAGAATTTTTCTTTTTCACACCAGCTATAACATTAGATCACAAACACATTTTGTTATAAAAACAACTATTTTTCTTTGTGTAGCCCAGCACTTTTTTTTTTTTTTTTAGTTGCTGGTTCAGAATACTAGTGTGGACATCAGCTTACCCTGACGACTTAAGCGGTGTATTAGGTAGCTGTTTAAATTTCACTCTTTTCAGAAATGGGGTATTCAGAAGTGCTCTGGAGGAATCTAGATGATATTTATTTCTCATGTTAGTTCCATTATTAATGCCCGAAGGGTGTGCGGTCTGCAAGATTTGGAGAGCTGTCTCTTACCCTTTATATTAGCTTTTTCCCCCCCTAATCTTAGTTCCCTTTAAGTCAGTGAGATGGAGGCTGGGTGGCCAGGTGGCGGTGGAGGATCACGGGAGGAGGGCCCGTGCTGTAAACTCAATCAGACCCAGTTTACACTTGACTTCCCACTTCTCGCTGTGTTTGTGTGACACAGGGCAAGCCATCTTCCCACTCACGCTCTTGACTTCCTGCTTCTTTTTGTAAGAAAAACATGAACAGTTTGGAGAGTGGAAATACCTGGCCCAGTATCATTCATTGGGTTGGGGGAGAGGGCAGTGAAGACTGTTGCAGTAAAAAGTAGAGTTAACTACATAATATAATACCATGAGTCTCTTCAACAAGGATCTAATTTTAGGGATTAGCATATGTTTGTTTTATTAAAACAGTAAGTCCTAAATATAAATACTGTTTTTCAAAGAATGATTGGAACTAACCTCATATCTTTTTCATCTTTTCAATCAAAATAATGTAATGGTTAAATATGAAAAGTTAACATATGCTGTCAGTGAATTAAATTTATTTTTACCAACTACACACACACCGTGTACACCCAGACATTCACACGCATACACAAACCTGTCAGTGAACTTCTCTTACAATACAGTGATGGCATTTGTCATTAGTAAACCTTCCTTGCACCTGCATATGTTCTTGCTGCCTTTTTAGGGAGCTAAGAAGATGTTGGCATTGGGGATAACAGGTCCCGAGGGCCATGAGCTGTGCCGTCCGGAAGCGGTAGAGGCAGAGGCCACGCTGAGAGCCATCACCATCGCCAGTGCCGTCAACTGTCCCCTGTACGTCGTGCATGTGATGAGCAAGTCTGCAGCAAGGGTGATAGCAGACGCAAGGAGAGATGGTAATTCCCGAACCACCACCTCACTTACAACTCTGCATTAGCTGAAGAGGAAGGTCAAACACCTGCAGCCTCTCTTCTGCTTCTGAGAAAGTTGCGCATGAATTTCCACACCTGTTCTTCTCTCGCTATCCTCCCTGCTTTCTCTCATCCTTATGCATGTCTATTTTTGTTCTCTCTTTTGCCCACCTTCGCGATTGCTTCTTTTCCTTCAGGTTGTTTCTTTGTCATCCTCGGAACCTCACAACATTTCCTTTAGCCACAAGTCCCCACCCTTACACCGCTAGAAGCGCATTTTCTAATCTGATGTCCAAATGCCAACTCTCCAGTTAACTTTAAAGAAGCTTCTCTATCTCTTAGGCATTTCCACCATTGCTCTCAGTACCTGAATCAGGGTAATACAGGGCATGTAATGGGTCTCGATGATTTTTTTTTTTTTTTTTTTTGTATTTTTCTGAAGCTGAACACGGGGAGGCAGTCAGACAGACTCCCGCCTGCGCTTGACCGGGATCCACCCGGCACGCCCACCAGGGGGTGATGCTCTGCCCATCTTGGGGCATCGCTCTGCCGCAGTCAGAGCCATTCTATCGCCTGAGGCAGAGGCCACAGAGCCATCCTCAGCGCCCAGGCCAACTTTGCTTCAATGGAACCTTGGCTACGGGAGGAGAAGAGAGAGACAGAGAGGAAGGAGAGGGGGAGGGGTGGAGAAGCAGATGGGCGCTTCTCCTGTGTGCCCTGGCCAGGAATTGAACCCGGGACTCCTGCACGCCAGGCCAATGCTTTACCACTGAGCCAACCAGCCAGGGCTCGACGATTTTTTTAAATGAATTGATTTTTCTCATAACAACTTGGGTGTTGGTGCAATTGAAGCAATTATCCAAATAGTATTTTTATGACAATTACAGTTTTAAAACCAAAGTTATTTTTATCCCAAATTGCCTAATTGCCTCAGTTCTTTAGTTCAACTGATATGTAAATAGTCTTCATGAAAGAAAATCACCTGTTTGTTTTTTGTTTTCTTTTTGCATTTTTTTTCTTTTTTTTTTTTTTCTGAAGCTGGAAACAGGGAGAGACAGTCAGACAGACTCCCGCATGCGCCCAACCGGGATCCACCTGGCACGCCCACCAAGGGGCGACGCTCTGCCCACCAGGGGGCGATGCTCTGCCCATCCTGGGTGTCGCCATGTTGCCACCAGAGCCACTCTAGCGCCTGAGGCAGAGGCCACAGAGCCATCCCCAGCGCCCGGGCCATCTTTGCTCCAATGGAGCCTTGGCTGCGGGAGGGGAAGAGAGAGACAGAATGGAAGGAGGGGGGGGTGGAGAAGCAAATGGGCGCTTCTCCTGTGTGCCCTGGCCAGGAATCGAACCCGGGTCCTCCGCACGCTAGGCCAATGCTCTACCGCTGAGTCAACTGGCCAGGGCGAAAATCACCTATTTTTTATAAGAATTGGGTGGAGAAATAATTTTATTCAGGTGCTAGTACTTGTTAAGGAAGGATGAAAACCTATTAAGATGCACTTTATTCAATGGCTTTAGACCCTTCTTAGATGTGTTGTAGTTTCTATTATCTCAATTTTAGAAACCCAAATAATTAGATATAGTCTTATAAATCATCCTGTTTGTTTGTTTAAACTGAAAGTGTCTGCATTTTTACAATATAGATTATAAAATTATGAAAATAGGTTTAGTGTGTCTATAATTGATGCTAAAATACATTTTTCAAAATTGGTTCTTGTTCCATGAAGGTTCAGTAAGGATTTTGTGCCAGTTGAGTGCATTTTTTTTTTCCAAATAATGAAGGAAGGGTCCTGGCCAGTTGGCTCAGTGGATAAAGTACATGTCCCATTTATTGGAGTCCCGGGTTCAATCCCCAGTCATGGCACATGTGAGAAGTAACCATCTGCTTCTCTTCCCCTCCTACTCCCCCTTCTCTCCCTCTTCCCCTCTGACAGCCTGTGGCTTGGTTGGTTTGAGTGTTTCTCTCTCTCTCTCTTCCTCTCCTGCAGCCATGGCTTGAATAGTTCGAGCAGGTTGGTGCTGGGTGCTGAGGATGGCTCCATAGCCTTGCCTCAGATGCTAAAAGAGCTGAGTTGCAGAGCAGCTGAGCAGCAGCCCCAGTTGGGCAGAGCATTCAATGCCTGGTAGGGGACTTGCTGTGTGGATCCCGGTCGGGGTGCATGCAGGAGTCTTTCTCTCTACCTCCCCCCTCACTTAATAATAATAATAATAATAATAATAATAATATGTGGACCCATGCTATTAAAAAAGTTTATGAAAGTTTACTTAGAAAGTGACAGAGGTGGTAGAAGTGAGCCAGCTGGGCTGCATAAGCTTAGGAAATGAGCTTCAGAGGCAGAAGAAGGGCCCTTGGAGCTTTAGAGAGAGAAAGGCAAAGGCAACTCGCCTGGGGGAAGGAGAGGGGAAAGGAAAAGGCAACCGAATGCATCTTAAAACGTAATCCATTAGTATCTTGTGTTAAGAGTAAATTTGGTTTCGCACAGGAGTTAATAAGGTCTTACCAATAACTGTTTCTGGTTGTTCCCCATCCCACCCCCATATATAATGTAATTTCAATCAAAAGAGCACCATTTCAAAAAGAATGCTACAGCAGTTTTAAAGTTACATCATTAGATTTTTGCCACCAGGTGGCACTGTTGCTAACCCTATGAGATGAGTTCTATAATTATTTGCTCTGTTAAATCATGTACCATTACAGACAGTCAGGTCCATAATGTCACAATATGATTCAAGAAACTGTACATTCAGCAGAAGTGGTCGATCTTAACCCACCAGCAAGCTACAATTTTGACAGATCTACCAGGAAACAGTTTCTTGGTCTTGGGTATTAAATTCGCTCTACGATAGAATTCCAATAGGAGCAGGTAAAAGAGTAGGGAAGGTTCTAGAATGTGAATCGTAGACAGAAAACTCAAGTATGAGTCTTTTAACTTTGTTTTAAATTATTTTCTAAATTTAATTTATTTTTTGAATATGTAAAACATTTACATGGTCCAAAAATCAACATTATATATTACAAAAGTATTCTCAGAGAAGTAATTATTAATTTATTTGTAGCCTACCTTTATAGTATTTCTCTTGATTAAAAAAAGAATATATGTATATTTTTATTTCTTTTTTTCCTGTATGAAAAGTAAAATACTATATATAGTGTTCTCACTTTTTTTTCCTACTCAAAAATATATTCTAAAAGTCAGCTAATATAGATATAGAGCAAGGGTCAGGAAACTTTTTGACTGAGAGAGCCATGAACGCCACATATTTTAAAATGTAATTCTGTGAGAGCCATACAATGACCTGTGTACGTTATGCATTATCCAATAAAAATTTGGTATTGTCCTGGAGGATAGCTGTGATTGGCTCCAGCCACCTGCAACCATGAACATGAGCAATAGGAAATGAATGGATTGTAATACATGAGGATGTTTTCTATTTTTTTTTTTTTTGTATTTTTCTGAAGCTGGAAACGGGGAGAGACAGTCAGACAGACTCCCGCCTGCGCCCGACCAGGGCGACGCTCTGCCCTCCAGGGCATCGCTCTGCCCAGACCAGAGCCACTCTAGCGCCTGGGGCAGAGGCCAAGGAGCCATCCCCAGTGCCCGGGCCATCTTTGCTCCAATGGAGCCTTGGCTGCAGGAGGGGAAGAGAGAGACAGAGAGGAAGGAGGGGTGGGGGTGGAGAAGCAAATGGGCACTTCTCCTATGTGCCCTGGCTGGGAATCGAACCCGGGTCCCCTGCACGCCAGGCCGACACTCTACCGCTGAGCCAACCGGCCAGGGCCATATTTTTAACGTTATTATTTTTTTAATTAAAGATTTGTCTGCGAGCCAGATGCATCCATCAAAAGAGCCACATCTGGCTCGCGAGCCATGGGTTCCCGACCCCTGGTATAGAGACTCCCCTCGTTCTATCTTACAGGTGTGGAGTGCGCCTCTGTATTTGTTCAGTTAGTCTCTAATGATGGCTATTTAAGTTGTCTCCAATCTTTAAGCTGTTACAAATAGAACCACAGTAATGGCCTTATTCATATTTGTGAAAGATGAATTAGTTTTTTATTGTCGTTCTAACAAATTACCACAAATTTAGTGGTTTAAAGCAGCATAATTTTTATTATCTAGTGGTTCTTGAGATCAGGAGTCTGGTCTCACTGGGCTAAAACCAAGGTTTTGGCCAGGATGGTTCCTTCTTGCAGCTCTAGGGGGAATACCTTTCCTTGCCTTTCCTAGCTTCTAGAGATGATACGTGTTTCTCAGTTCATGTCCTGTCATGGTAAGCTATTTAATCAGTTATAATTAAGTTATAGCTGGGTCTGTTAAGTTGTTCATAACATAAAATGAATGTAATTATGAGTCAATTGAATAGGCAAAGAAACTCATAGCAAGCTAAATGACATAGCCTTTAATTCACTCACAGTTAAGACGAGTGGCTGGCTAAGTCTAGATCCTTGCTTGGGTGGGGCCCGGAACGAACTTTCCTGGAGAGGTTGAGTGCTTTGCGACAGTTGCCAAATGATTGTGGTAGGTGACGCGGATTCTGCATTGAAGTCTCGGTAGACTGACTTGATCCTCATCACAGCTACTTAAATATGGTTTAGCTACTCTTCTTAACATAGAGTAACACACTTAGGGAAATTCCTCTTATGATCACGGTTCAACACATATGTTATCTCCGGGTTACATGCTTGGGGGAATTTCAACTTTAATCACAGTCTTGCTTACTTAGTTATCTTGGGAAGTCACACATGAGTATAGCTAATTGCATTAATACACTCATTATCAATTTTGACACTCTAAACCTTGGTACACATTTCAAACACATGGAGTTATCTTAAAAGGGCATAAGCTGGTTACACCTAAGTCACTCTTACTTTCCTTTTTACATTTTATATTAATTTGGCTTCATGTTTACTATAACATGTCCCCTTCCTTCGTCTTCAAAGCCAGCAGTGGTGGGTGGAGAACATTGCATTATTCTAATCCCCTCTTCTGGCTCTCTTCTCTACTTTAAGGACCCTTGGCCTTGAGCCATTTGATTGACCTATGATAATTTCTCTGCCTCTAGGTTCATAATTTAATTGCAACTGTGAAGTCCCTTTGCCATGTAGCGTAACATATTCAGAGGTTATAGGGATTCGGACATGGATGTCTTTGGGGTACTATTATTCTGCCTATGATACAATTCTATCCTCAGGGTAGAGTTCTGGAAGTGGAAGAGCAGGTTCAAAGGGTAAATAAATGCATATGTATTTTTTGGATATTGCTAAATTCCTTTCCAAGGGAGTTACAAATACAAAGGAAAATTTAAAATGTCACCCTAAATGTTCTGGTCGAGTCAGACATTGTAAGAGCACCTATGAGAATGCTCTAATGCACAGTTGTCACTGAGGTAGCAGAGCTCTTGAAGTCAATTAGCCTGGGAGATTTCACATTCCTGACATGTGACCCATGGCATGTGATCAAGGCATGTGATCAAACAGGACCTGGAAAACAGGAACCAGAAGGGAGCAGGGGAGGGCTGGGAACCAAACCATTCACATAGTGACTGCTCCAGCCAGTCCAAGGGCAGACCCCTGGGGAGTACAGAGTGAAAAAAGCTGGTGGACCATACCTTTTACAGAAGATTCACTTACCCTGTCTGTACTCATTATTACCTAATATACTTTAAATTTTTTTAAATTTTTATTTATTTATTTATTTTTTACAGAGACATATAGTCAGAGAGAGGGATAGACAGGGACAGACAGACAGGAATGGAGAGAGATGAGAAGCATCAATCATTAGTTTTTCCATTGAGCGTTGCAACACGTTAGTTGTTCATTGATTGCTTTCTCATATGTGCCTTGACCATGGGCCTTCAGCAGACCGAGTAACCCCCTGCTTGAGCCAGCGACCTTGGGTCCAAGCTGGCGAGCTTTGCTCAAACCAGATGAGTCTGCACTCAAGCTGGCAACCTCGGGGTCTCGAACCTGGGTCCTTCCACATCCCAGTCCAATGCTCTATCCACTGCGCCACCTCCTGGTCAGGCTACCTAATATACTTTATAAACATAAAAAAAACCCAATGTAAATCTATTCATGTCACCTTATTTAAATAAGAAACAGATTTATAATTTGGATATTTCCTATCTGTAAATACTTTTGCCAGGCCGTTCTATCATCTGGGCCTTGCCACTTAGAGTGTGGTCCCTAGAACACAGCAATGACATCCCCTGAGAGCTTTTTGGTAATGCACAGCCTTGGACCCCATCCCAGATCCACTGAGTCAGAATATAGTAGAACCTCATAATAATATGCATATTATAGCTTCAAAATCACTGTCCCAGCAGACATAAAATATATTCGATTATTAATTCTCTCTGTTGTAGTTGTCTTGAAATACAATGCTATTAAGTTTGATTTTAGAGTTGAATTGCCATCTATAAACCCAAAAGATAGTAACATGAGTGTTAATATTTATAACAATGAACATTTGTTGAGTGCTTAATATATATTTTAATACTTTATCTTATTTCATGTTTTATTATCTATTATCTCAGCAATGTATTTAATATACATTATCATTTTTAATTGTCGTATTTAAATTTAGGTTCAGAGTTAAATTTTATCACTGTTTGTGACTGATGAAATTGAGACTTGGGAAAGTTTGGTAAATTAAGCCCAAGATCACTTTACCAGTAAGTGCTAAACTTGAAATTCAAGCTCAAGTCCACATGACCCCACATCCCAAATTTTTGGTTACTCTGAGCTCTGTTAAAGAAGAAATCAATTTATGAAGTTGGAAAACATGAATATCAAATTTATATTTAATTGGTTTTGGTTTTAGGCCTTATATCATATTTAAATTTTTTATTCAAAACACTATCATCATTTTGTTATTATTATTTTTTATTTACTGATTTTAGAGAGAGAGAGGCAGGGAGAAAGAGAGAAAGAGAGAAACATCGATCTGTTCCTGTATGTGCCCTAACTGGGGATTGAACCTGCAACTTCTGTGTATCAAGACAATGCTCTAATCAACAGAGCCACCCGCCTAGGGCATCATTTTGTTATTTTTACAATCATTATTAAAAGAAAAACACATGCCAGGAGTAGAAATGATCAAGAATGTACTCAATGAAAAGTAAATATCTTTTATCTCCCTCAGCTCAGTCCTGGAACTAGTGATTTTTGGTGGTTACCTCTAAAATTCTATAAATTTGTAAGTAGTGACATAATTTTTGACAGAATCACTTGACTCTAAATTTTAAAAAATGAATAATTTAGCTCATGTTAAATCTTATATTTTGCCTCGAGTTTTTTTTAGAAATAATTAGCATCATAAAATATCCAGGAATAGATTTAACAAAAGATGTGAAGGACCTATGTACTGAAAATTACAAAACATTACTGAAAGAAATTGAAAAAGACCAAATGAAATGGAAAAATATTCCATGTTCTTGGATTGGAAGAATCAACATAGTTAAAATGGCCATATTACCCAAAACAATATACAAATTTAATGCAATCCCCATGTCATTTTTTAAGGAAATAAAACAAAAAATTACCAGGTTTGTATGGAATCATAAAAACACCCAAATAGCCAAAGCAATCCTGAGGAAAAAGAATGGAGCCAGAGGTATCATACTACTTGACTTCAAATTATACCTTAGAGCCATGATAATCAAAACAGCATGGTATTGGCAGAAAAACAGACATACAGACCAATGGAACAGAATTGAGAGCCCAGAAATAAAACCACATATATATGGACAAATCATCTTTGACAAAGGAGCTAAAAACACACAATGGAGAGAAGAAAGCCTCTTCAATAAATGGCACTGGGAAAATTGGAAAGTCACATGCAAAAGAATAAAACTTGACTACAGTTTGTCCCTCTGCAGAAAAATTAATTCAAAATGGATCAAAGACCTAAATATAAGATCTGAACAATAAATTGCATAAAAGAAAGCATAGGTACTAAGCATAGGATCTTGGCTGTAGAGAACAATTTATAAATTTGACCCTAAAGGCAAGGGAAGTAAGGGAAAAAATAAATGAATGGGACTATATCAAACTAAAAAGCTTCTACACAACAAAGAACCTGACAACAAAACAAATAGTCAGCCAACTAAATGGGAGATGATATTTGCAAACAAAAACTCCAATAAGGGGTTAATATCCAAAATATATGAAGAACTCACAAAACTCAGCAACACACAAGCAAATGATCCAATTAAAAAGTGGAAAGAGGACCTGAACAGACACTTCTCCCAAGAAGACATACAAATGGCCAACAGTGATATGAAAAGATGCTCGTCTTCACTAGCTATTTGAGAAATGCAAAATGCAAGTCAAAACTACAATGAGATATTAGTTCACATCTGTCAGATTGGCTATTATCAACAAGACAGGGAATAACAAGTGTTGGAGAGTTTGTGGAGAAAAAGGAACCCTCATTCACTGCTGGTGGGAATGCAAATTAGTACAACCATTATGGAAGAAAGTATGGTGGGTCCTCAAAAAATTAAGGATAAGAACTACCATATACCCCAGCAATTCCTCTACTGGGTATATACCCCCCAAACTCCAAAGCATTGGTACATAAAGACACATGCACCCCCATGTTCATCACAGCATAATTCATAGTGGCTAAGGCATGGAAACAACCAAAATGTCCCTCGATAAAGGATTGGATAAGTTATGGTACATATATACAATGGAATACTACTTAGCCATTAGAAATGATGACATAGTGACATTTATGACAACATGAATGGACCTTGAGAACGTTAGACTTGTGTTCAGAGGCCTGTTTCAATCTGAAGACTGATCTGAAAATGTTTTCTTATATTACAGTAGTTCCTTCATATTAATTTCTCTGTTCCTTATCTTTGAACTCCATCAGACCTCTTGAATTAATCCTCCATATCTTTGAACTATTTTCACCTAGTCTTTTAATTTTTACTCTATATTTTAGAAAAGGATTTTGTTTACTTCTTCTGCCCTTCCAATAGTCTTTTGTTTTATTTGAAAGAGAACTTTCTTATTCTCTGATACCTTTTTTTCTCCCACAGTTGATTGTTTTTATTTTCTTATTTTATAAATTTATTTAGCTATTTTTTTAGAGAGGGAGAGAAAGAGAGGAAGGGAGAGAGAGAAGCATCAACTCATTGCTCCACTTAGTTGTGCATTGATTGCTTCTCATACATGTCTTGACCGGGGATTAAACTGACGACCACCAGCTCAAGCAGGTGACCCTGTGCCCACGCTGGCAACCTTGGGTTTTGAACCAGTGACCTCAGGTTTCAAACCGAAGACCTCAGTGTTCTGGGTTGATGCTCTATCCACTGCCCCACCACAGGTCAGGCTTATTGTTCTATTTAAATAGATGTGTTATCTTTGTGATCTCTTGAAGAATACTAATGAAGATTTTAAAACATTCTTCTGTTTCCTGGATTACCCCTGATTTTTGCTGAGTCAACTTTACAGTTTTTTAATAGCTTGTTCCTTCTTTCTGTGTTGGTTTTTTTTCCCCCCAAGTGTCTGGTGCTCCTGGGCTATTGGTATTCATGCCTGGAGAGTTCAGGTGATTAGAGAGTTGGTGTGGGGATCGTCTGCTGCTGTGTAGGTGTGTTTTCTGAGCAGGTCTGGCCCTCAGTGAGAGCACTGACTTTCCCCGCCCCCTGTAACTCCCCTCTGCACCTCAGGAAGAATGTTTTTCCTGACTCTCTCCGCTCTGAGTTCAGGCTCTAGCACCCTCTACCTTCCTCTTTAGTTATTGCCATCTCATCTACTTGCTGGCTTCCTAAACACTTTCAGAACCTGCAGTCAGCCATGGCTCCTCCTTCGTTTTCAACACAGCTATAGATTTTGCACATTTTTTTGGTACAACTTCACCAGGGTTTTGATGTGAATTGGGAAGGAAAAGACGGGAAGGTGTGTTTAGTTTGAATTTTAATTCAAAGCCTGAAGTTTCCCTTTTTCATACCTTGATATTTTCTTTTAGTGTTCAGCACTTGTGTTAAAAAGTGAAAAGCAGGTGACAGGAAAAGGAATACAACTTTCATGTTCGAGCCGTCAAAAACCCTGGCGTCTTTGACAGTTGGCAAGGAACACAGTTCAGCCCAGATCATGAAGGAACTCCAGAGTCCCAGGAAGATATTTCCATATCCATTCATTTACTTGATCCTCACAAAATTGCCACACAAGAAGGACACTGGGATCCTATGTAATAGATGAGAAATGCTGAGACTAGGAACAGGCACTTACCTTGAACAAGGTCACCAACTAAAAAATAACAAAGATTAGAACCTGCACCTGTGTGATCTACTCTATATTATGTGGCTTCTGTGTATTTTCCTTCTCAGCTATTATTGCACTTTGTAAATGTAATACCACTGCTCACAAAAATTAGGGGATCAGGGAACGTGCAGATACTCCAGTACTCTCAGCCTTTTGTATAGAGCATTTTCACCAATGAAATCAAAGTTGGGTTTGCATCTCATTTGCATAACCGAGCAACCTTTTTTGACTTATAGTTTGCTTTTCTGATGTTCTTGTTTAATAACAAAAATTCAAATGCTTCTGTTTTTCTTATTGCATCGTATTCATTTTGAAATTACCCTAATTTTTGTGAGCAGTATATTTTAAATCAAGATGAACCCGTTTAGCTAGGAAAAATTATTTTTATAAATGTGTTTGGCTTTCTTTTTGGTAGTCAGCACTTCCACTCCTGGGCCTGCCCCAGGCTGCCAGAGTCTCTGCTCTTCCCTCACAGCTCTCAGGGTTTGAGGGAGGGCTGGCTGCTCCCAAATCCAGACAAGACGCAAACGTCCGCTCTATTGCTTTCACCTAATTAATGAGTTGTCTGGTCAGGAGGGAGTTTAGATCATTTCAACGTGTTTCATTATTTGAAAATCTTTAGACTCTCTTACAGGGCAAAATTCTTGTAAGTGGAAGATAGCATCGTAAGCGCAGAGTCTTTTCTGGTTTACAGCCAAAGGATGGAGAGAGAAGGAGAGAAGTGTATGGCTAGACAGGATACAACATAACGCGAACTTGCTGAGATAGTGGGAGGAGATTAAATGTGAAGATGTACTATCTCCCAAGAGTCGTTGAAGCCATCTGGTTTCCAGTGTAATCAGGAGGTAGCAGACAAGGACAGATACAGCGCTTCTCATTACCGACCTGCTAAGAGTAGTAAGCGAAACCAGTAAGTGAAATTGGAAAATTGCTCAGCTACATCCACAGATAGCTCGTGGTTGGCTTAAACATTTAAAAATACGTGCTCCTAGGGTTATTTACAATAACTAAGATTTGGAAGCAGCCCAAGTACCCATCAGTAAAGGAGTGGATAAAAAAGCTGTGGTATATTTTACACAATGAGATATTACCTGACCATAAAAAGGGAAATCTTACCCTTTGTAACAGCATATATGGACCTAGAGAGCATTATGCTCAGTGAAGTAAGCCAGTCAGAGAAAGACAAGAACCATATGATTTCATTTATATGTGGAATCTAATAAACAAAATAAACTAACAAACGAAATAGAAACTGACTCATAGATGGAGAGAACAGACTGACAGCTGTCAAAGGAGAGGAGAGTTGGGGGGCTGGGAGAAAAGGGTGAAGAGATTTTAAAAAGACAACCAGATACAGAGAATGGTGATGGCCAGAGAGAAAGAGTGGGGAGTGGGAGGAAGTGGAAAGGGGCTAAGCGGGGGTGGGGGGCATTGTGGCGGAGAAGAGACTTGAATTTGGGCAGTAAGGACGTGAGGCAGTATGCAGATGATGTATGATTGAGTTGTACTCTTGGAACTTGTATAGTTTTATTAACCAATGTCACTCCAATAAATTTAATAAAAAAGAGAAAAAAGAAAATAAAACCAAAATACATGTTCTTTACTAAGAAATGAAAAATGACCCTTTTCCAAGTAACGTGGTACATATGCGTGATACACTAGCAAAATACTAGGGTTCTAATTCTGGATTCTGTTTACCACCCCAGTGTCTTGGGCAATTTAGTCAGTTTCATTTGGGCATCAGTTTATTGTTAAACCAGCATGAGGGTTGCCATGAAGGTCAAATGTCATATATGACTTTCAAACTATGTTTGCAAACTACAATCTCTACATATATTAGCTATCTTTATAATGATATTTTTAGCCCAAATCTAACAGAACCCACAATTATGCTGAATTGTCTAGTTTGGGTCTCCAAGTTAAGTATTATCCAGAACCCTTGTTTTCTTTCTCCTTTTTACTTCTTGCCTGCTATTAAGTCCTTTGAAAAATGTGTAGAACCATTGTGACATCAGGGAAGAGCAATTGGGGATTTTTATTCTTTCATTTTTTCAATTTTTTGATATTTATAGATGCTGAATAGAGAAATAGCTGAAAATAACTCAGCTAACAAAGCGCTTGTTGTGTATACCAAAATGTGGCTGTCACATTTTAAAAGGACTAAGCCCTTCCCAGGAAATTACTTGTTACCTGGTTTCAAAACCATCTGGGCAGACTCGTGGTAGACACCGATACTTTTCATTTTTCCTGAGCACTATTAAAATTGTAGAACTGCTGGAACAGTATTCCAATATCACCTTGGTGGGCCAAATGATTGAACAGGACGGGTGATAAGGATCTTTCCTCTCTGATAAATCACCAGGGAAACTCCTGAGTTGGCAACTTGTTAAATGATTGCTGATCAAGTCTCCAAGTTTCTCCTTGTCCAAGCATCTGTAAAAAGTTCTCTTGGAATAGAAAGGACTCTTTGTACCTGCCAATAAAATATTGTGCCTATCTTGTTATCTCTCCAGCAAATAACACATTACCTCTTAGTTTATATTAAAAATGATTGCTGGCCCTGGCCGGTTGGCTCAGCGGTAGAGCATCGGCCTGGCGTGCGGGGGACCCGGGTTCGATTTCCGGCCGGGGCACATAGGAGAAGCGCCCATTTTGCTTCTCCACCCCGCCCCCTCCTTCCTCTCTGTCTCTCTCTTCCCCTCCCGCAGCCAAGGCTCCATTGGAGCAAAGATGGCCCGGGCGCTGGGGATGGCTCCTTGGCCTCTGCCCCAGGCGCTAGAGTGGCTCTGGTCTCGGCAGAGCGACGCCCCGGAGGGGCAGAGCATCGCCTCCTGGTGGGCAGAGCGTCGCCCCTGGTGGGTGAGCCCGGTGGATCCCGGTCGGGCGCATGCGGGAGTCTGTCTGACTGTTTCTCCCCGTTTCCAGCTTCAGAAAGATACAAAAAAAAAAAAAGATTGCTTGTGTCATACACTCGAAAGAGATACGAATGGTGTTTCTCCTTTTCTGGGACTAGGACAGTAACAGACGGGAGGGGATGGGATTCACCTACTGTGTGTGTATCGTGAAAGCAAAGGATCTTAGCTGTGGCTGAGTCCTTAGGGGATAACTTTTATTGACCACACTCTGATATTTGGTTACTTAAGAAGCATAAGTTGTTAGGCTTCAGTAAGCCTTGCTTTCCTGCTTTTTCAAAGTCCTAGGCTAGTGGAGGACAGTGCTGGTGTGAGGGAGAAATGGTCTGGGAGAGAGTAGGGTGCTGCATTCTAATTTAATATGACTCAGGCAGCTGGTGGCCCTCTGCCGTCAGTACTCCCTAAGGAAACCAGTTAATTTCAGTTATATATCAGGATTTTAACTAAGACCTGACATCTGATTAACTAGAGGGAACTAATCTGGTATGCCAATATCCCTTTACTGTGCACGCTCCTTTGGGACTGCTTGGATCTATGATCAGGTGCATGCCAGGGAATCTGTTATTCTGACAAATCAGAGATGGGATTCTGATTTTAAATTCAAATTCGCTTGCACTATTAACTTTTCTAACACTGTGTCCTTTTGATGGCCTCATTTGCATGATTTTTTAAATATGCATTTCTGGCTACAATTTTATCTGAGTGTTCTTTTATTCAATATGTTTTTAGAGGAAGTTTTGTTTGTTTTTTCTTAAGGGTATCTAAAGATTATCAATCTATTTGGAACAGAAATACACTCAGGTTGAACTCCATATAACCATAAGATAGTTGTCATCAGGGTAGTATAGTATAGAAGTTAGGACCACTGGAGTCTAAATGCCTGGCCTCCATCTGACCTCGGGCACTCCATCTATATCAAGTGCATGTAATGTACCTGCAGAGAAGTTATTTAACCCCATAAGCTCTATCCTCTTATTTTAATAAAGATAATACTAGCATTTGCCAGATTAGGAATTTGAGACAATGCCATTCGAATGGCACATGTATCAGCCAGCTTTTGCTAGGTTAGTTACACTGCAGTAATAAACGAATCTAAAATATTATTGGCTTACAACTACATAGATTCAATTCTCATTCATACTCATGTCCATTGTGGGTTGGCTCTGCCTCTGTTTCCCATTCTCTACAGTCTGAGACACTACTCAAGGAGCAGCCTCTGCTGGTCTCATGACAGAGGGAAGATGGGAATGGCAAAACTTATTGTGGTTTTAACAACACCTGCTTGGAAGCAGCACATGTCACTTCCATTCATAATTAATTGGCCAAAGTAAACCATGTGGCCATGTCTGATATCAGTGAGTGGGTTCAATCATCTCTCATAACATGCAACACACATTGACTAGAACACAGAAAATGCTCAATAAAAAGTAGTTTTCCTTCTTAATTGCTGCTCATTGAAGGTTTAGGATTCATAGTATCCTTTATTAAGACTAATCTTTAGGGGTTTGTCAGACGTTTCTTTTAAGAACAAATTAAGGTAATGAATACTTCCTTTAACTTTCTAGGGAAGGTGGTGTATGGAGAACCCATAGCAGCAAGTCTGGGCACAGATGGCACTCACCAGTGGCATAAAGAATGGCACCATGCGGCCCACCATGTTATGGGACCACCCTTGAGACCGGATCCTTCAACTCCTGACTACCTCATGAACCTACTGGCTAAGTAACCATTTAGCAGATAATTGTGAAGTGCTTTGCCAAAATAAGGTGTTTTACCAATCTCAAGTTTCAGTGTAGGAGGTCTTTTCTTACCAGCTGGACTTTCCATTGGCTTCCCAGTATTCTGTTCTGCTTGATCTGACAGGCTCTGGGGACTGTCTCTCATTGGGAGACCCAAAAGCATTGGCTTAATTATGTTACAATATAGTGTCAAAATCTCTCCTGGATACAGAGAAATCAGATCATTTTTATTGAAATTTTACTCTCCTGATTTTTCCCTTGTCTTTCTATCTTTTGTTGCCTAGGGCCAAGTCTCTTCATTATGCTTTATTTCATAATTCAGAATGTTCTTGAATTCTTTTCTACACTGATAAAAGCTGGGAACCAGATGTGCCTGTTGTGTAGGTATAATAGGTTATAGTTGAGGGCAGAACCACGGTGGGGGTATAAAGACAAAATCCCACCCTTGAGTAGGTCATCCCCATGAAAAGCCATCCAAACTGTTTTCAGAGACAGTAATTCCTGGGACACTATTAATTTTTTTTTTGAGAGTTATACCATTCCTGGCCATCCTGGTGCTCCCCATTTACAGATTCTCAGATCCAAGTTAACAAAGCTTTTCACAACAGACTTTACAAGGGTTCACATGCCCTTTCCTTTCAGCCTCCTTCCACCTTCTACATCCCCAAGATTATTCAGAAGTCAAAGCAGGATTCCTGTCACTGGTGACATCAACATTCTCAGCCAACGTCACCTCTCTGCTCATCACAACATTCCCATTTTGGCCAGAGGCTCACCGGGGTGCATCTTTGCGCAGTACTCTACTCCTAAGGAATTTTTCCTTGCATTATTGCCAATGATCCTGTAATAATTGTCACCAAGTACATATAATTATCAATTTCTAAATGAGAAACTGAGCGTTGGACATGCTTGTAATCCGTAAGTAATGGAATAGAGCCTGGAACGTATCACTGTGCCTCTTGTAAGAATGTTCTCCAAAAGTGCTCCCTAGAATAGGGATGAGAGTGGGAGAAATGTGTCCTTCAAAAAGCTACTCATTTTCCACTGCAGTTTTCTGGCACTTATTTGAGAAGGGAGTCAGGAGATTAAGGAAGATTATGGTAGTTTCTTCCTGACCTATTTTTTATCTACTCACCTGCGTCACACTGGTGTGTTTTTCTTTTACAGTGGCGATCTAACCACAACAGGGACTGACAACTGCACTTTCAACACCTGCCAGAAGGCTCTGGGGAAGGATGATTTTACTAAGATTCCCAATGGGGTGAATGGTGTTGAGGACCGGATGTCAGTAATATGGGAAAAAGGCGTGGTGAGTTGCACAAGATCCACCCTGTTGTGCCTAATTCTCTGACCAGGATCCAGTCTGTTTTAGGGCTAATGTGTCATACACCTGCATAGAGAAACTTTTTTGGTTATTTTTACTATGATGGATACTGGGGATGCTACACCATCACCACCACCGTCCCATGCTCCAGGATAATAGTAAGACATAATTTTCTTCTCAGCATTGGTTTAGTTTAGAGGATGCATTGCATCACTTTGCACACATGAGGAGATAAATTTAAATTGGATGCCAGTGTAGATTTTTGAGGTCTTTGAAATGGTGTAGCCCTTCTACTTGACTTCTCATGGTCTTGAATTCTAGCTCTTCATGTGTCGCCGATATAAACCCTTGAAATTAATAAAAATACTGAAAGACTTTTATTATGTTTATACCTCCTTTTCATGAAATCTTCATAGATGTCTTTTTTTAAAGAATGCTTGGATGTCATGTTTTAAAAATATCTGCATGAGGGCTCATAAATAATAAATAAAAGTCTAAAAAAAAGATGTTTTAAGTTCCCATGATTTAAAATTTTATCCCTGAAGATGGAGAAGAATCAGATAGCTAAATGTCACGTGTTAACCTGCCTAGCCAGCTGACATGTGTCGTTGTAAAGGTCATTAGGGAACGCCTGCCTGGTGAGACCCGAGGTCCTTGTTATCGTGCCATTGTCACCATCTCCTGGGAGCCCTCCCTTAGCCGACACGTCAGTCGTGTCTCATTCTTCAGAAACCCCTACAAATACTACTCACTTCTAACTCTAATTACTTACTAGATCTTGTCAATTTTATTTCTAAAATGCCTTCTTATTTCCATCTCACGTCTACCACTCTAGTTTGAGGCCCATCTGTTGTATGGACCATTGCAGTAGCCTCTGCAGCTGGTGTCCTTGTCTCCAGTCTTGCTTGCTGCAGTCTGTTCTATACTCCGGTACCAGAGTCACCTTTTAGAACTGAAGGTCTGTTCACGCTCTTTCCTCTCTAAAACCCTTTAATTTTCTCCAGGACTTATAGAATGATATTTGAGTATTTAATATACAGATAATAATCTTTAAAACATCTCTATAACGCTATCATCTAACAATCGTCCTCTTCGCCCTCCTTGTCCTCTGCCCAACATCTATCCCTCTCAGATGACCTTTCTTCTCTCTCTTCTCTTAGATTTTCTTGATAACAGTCCAGCTGGTCTCTTTGAACTTGTATTATTACAATGAGATCTTCATCACAGCAGGTTTTCATAATTTATTACATTTTCCAAATGTATAAATGGCTTTAAAGTGATTGAATATTTTTTAAAATTTATTGTGTTGACATGGTTTCAAGTGTCCCAACTCAATATAACACCCTCTACACCCTGCATCATACCCCCCAGACCCCACGCAAAGTCTGAATACTACTTAATAATATACAAGAAACAATGTTATGTTGCTAAAACATTAAGATGATTTACTTAAGGAAATATTACTTTTAGGACAATTTTTTTTTAGAGACAGGGACCCTTTGATAATAAAATGAACCTTAAAGATGCTTTTACTGTATAAATATGTATAGAGATAACCTCTCTATTAATGATAATGAGGGCTTACAGCCCTCCCACATCTGTCCATTTATAAATCTTGTGTGATAGACTGTCCGTGATTGTTGGTTCATGTCAAGTTAATTAGACAAAATTGAAACTCTTGAGCTGATTCGTTCCCTTTCAAAATGTGTTGTCACCTGATTTAAAGGTCAGTCGTACCTTAACTATATAATATTTTATCTGATGTCTGCATGGTCACTGATCTATCTTGGGCCTGCAATAAATAAGCCAGATTATAAATGTAGTAGGTGATGGAGGTAAGCTTCAAACAAGAATGGAAATATCATTGCGAACATTTAGCTATTGTCTGTATGATTCTGGGAAGGATGAAAAAAATAGTGGATGTATTTTTTTTTAAGCTGATGTATTTTTGAAACATTATCTTTGGGTTTCCATATGTTACCCCATCATCCCCATCATTATCATTATGAGATGCATTCAGCTCCGTAATATAAGAAAACAGATGCAATTCTATTTGGTTCTATGAGATACAAGTCTTATACATTGACTGATAGGAGATTTTAAAATCCTGATCATTAGAACAAATGCATGTTCTTCCTTGAATGGTTTTACAGCATAGTGGTAAAATGGATGAAAACCGATTTGTGGCAGTGACCAGCACAAATGCAGCTAAAATCTTTAATCTCTATCCAAGAAAAGGAAGAATAGCTGTAGGATCAGATGCTGACCTTGTGATTTGGGACCCAAAAGCCACAAGGTAAGTCTAAATTCTTGCATTCCTTGGATTCACAGTGCAGAAAAAGTACTAAGTGCAAAGAAATTATTCAATGGGCTTTATCAGCTGTTTCTCATCAGGTGGCTTATTTAGCCAAGCTCAGGTACTTTGAGCCTGTGCACAGCACAAGGGGTTTGATGTACAAATATTCCTTTGTTTTTCTTGGCATAGAGGATGCAAAAGTTGTGCTGTTTACCAGTCCCTGGAAATGTATATGCGTATAAAACCAATATGCATTTGCCACTTCAGAGCTTGGCAAGTGCCCAAATTCTCACGGAGAGAAGGTGCAGAGTGATGAAGAAAAGAAAATGCTGTGTTTTGAAAGGGCTGAATTGGAAACGCGAAGTAATTACAGCCTTTCTAAAGCTTTCAGATAGAAAAATTCCAGCACAAAAGATGTCACTTTCAGTTAGCCAAATTTTCCAGTTGAGTTCATCTTGAGCCTATCATTCCCAGGAGACTCCAGCCTTTTGTTTCCAATTTCCATAATTCTATGTTAATATTGCAGGTCTGGCAAATTCCAACTCAGGCAAGCATTCAGTAGAAGCTGAGGCTCTACTAATTTCTTCTCACAGGGAGTTGGCACAGACAACACCTGAATCCTGATTTGTATTTTTCATAAACTTTACGGTCGTAATGGAAAAAATTCCATATACTTTTAACATACTGTGTGTGCACGAATGCATGCATGTAGGTGTAAAACGGGACATGATAGGACCTTCTACCTTCATTGTATAGGCATTTTTATCAAAATCTATTAGGTTTAACTGTGTAGTAAGCGAAGCCTGTCCTTTCTTGGGGATGATATTGTCACAAAGACCCGGTTTCTATTGAGGTGCTGCTGGGCTACCCTCTGGGAAAGAAAAGACCATCTGGGAAGCGCTAGGCTACCATTGCTATGAGCTTAAAATCGAACCTGAAGATTCCCTTAGAAAATACTTCTATTTCTGAGCTTGATACTCTCCATCCTTGCCGTGTCTCAATTCAGAGACCAGTTCGTAGCTGACATTCCTTGGCCATTGAAAGTAGCCTTTAGTGAATATGTGACACCTCTTTGGTGGTGTAAGATTCAAGCAATGCAGCAAATTGTGGTTTGAGCATCTTATTTACATAAGATACCAAGGAGGCACAGCTCAGGGTCTTTGTTTTTATGTCAACAAGGAACCATTGCCCATTTAAGATGAACTATCTGGTTGCCAAATGATCTACGCCCCTCTCCCTGCATAATAAATGAAAACAAGTCAAACAAAATGTAGAGAACTTCCCTACCATGCTAGAAAATTTGTCTTTGAGAAGACAACGGAAAAGCATTGCTGAGATTTGGATCCGTCTGTGGATGAATTGAACATGCTGTGTTTGGAAAGCTCCTGATATTTTAAATGTCAGTCTGCTATTGGACACTGCAGGGGCCTGCCCAGGGTCATTTCTGCTGCAATTCAAACAATTTAGGCTTCCCCAAGTGCTGAGACCCGATAGGTCTTCTGAAACAACTGGTGGCGTAAGGAGTTCAGGAGACTTAATCAGAAAACGTTGCAAATGTCAACATGGAGAAAACTATTATGTGGACGAAAGATATGTAGAAAATGGTATTTTTTGAAACATAACATCTAGGAAAGTCATACTACTAATAATAACTTGCATGTGTGAAGTTCTCAGTGGTTTTGAAATTGCTATGGTATCTAGAATGTGATTGACAAGGTAAGACAAACACGATCACCTTATGACCATGAGAAAACTGTAGCACAGCAGGGTCTGTGACAGGTTTGAGATGGGAACCCTGATCCAGTTTCTTTGACTTTGCAAACCTGTACGCTTTTTCTGAAATTCATCTCCTGAATCCATGCTGTCTCATGACATCAAAGCAGAGCGCTTAATAGCATACTAGATTGTTCATGTTCCATTTTTCTTTCAATCATGTAGTTCAATAACCAAAAGCTTTTTTGGATTTGATTCTATTCTTTATTATTCCTTTTCAAAGGTTTGTCATTTCAAAGGTAAGAAAGAAATAAAAATATGTTGTTGAGTGCTGTGACTAATCCAATCTAGTTCTTTTTTTTTTTTTAAGTGAGAAGAAAGTAAATAGTGTGACAGACTCCCACATGTGCCTAGTATCCACCTGGCAACCCCATCTAGGGCCAATGCTAGAATCAATTGAGCTATTTTTAGTGCCTGAGGCTAACACTTGATCAACCTAGCTATCCTTATTGCTGAGGGCCATGCTGGAACTGATCAAGCCACTGGCTGCAGGAGAAGAAGAGAGAGAGAAGGGGGAGGGAAGAGGGAAGAAGCAGATGGTCTTTTCTGATGTGTGCCTTGATGGGGGATAAAACCTAGGACTTCCATATGTCAGGCTGACCAACTCTATCCACTGAGCCCACCATCCAGGACCTCCTGTCTAATTCTTTTTTTTTTTTTTTTAGATGCCGCGTCATTTTATTTTATTTTATTTTTTTAAATAATTTTATTTTTTTAATGGGGTGACATCAATAAATCAGGATACATATATTCAAAGATAACAAGTCCAGGTTATCTTGTCATTCACTTATGTTGCATACCCATCACCCAAAGTCAGATTGTCCTCTGTCACCTTCTATCTAGTTTTCTTTGTGCCCCTCCCCCTCCCCCTTTCCCGCTCCCTTTCCCCCCCTCCCCCCGTAACCACCACACTCTTATCAATATCTCTTAGTTTCACTTTTATGTCCCACCTACATATGGAATAATGCAGTTCCTGGTTTTTTCTGATTTACTTATTTCACTTCGTATCATGTTATCAAGATCCCACCATTTTGCTGTAAATGATCCGATGTCATCATTTCTTATGGCTGAGTAGTATTCCATAGTGTATATGTGCCACATCTTCTTTATCCAGTCATCTATTGATGGGCTTTTTGGTTGTTTCCATGTCCTGGCCACTGTGAACAATGCTGCAATGAACATGGGGCTGCATGTGTTTTTACGTATCAATGTTTCTGAGTTTTTGGGGTATATACCCAGTAGAGGGATTGCTGGGTCATAAGGTAGTTCTATTTTCAGTTTTTTGAGGAACCACCATACTTTCTTCCATAATCTGTCTAATTCTTAATGTGGAGAACCATGAAAGGCCATTCCCTGTGGTTCTTCTACTTCTTACCCTAAACCTGGATATCTCCAGTAGCCTCTGCCTTAAGGTCTCCTTGGCTGTTTTAATTTCTGAGGACAACACCAGCTCAGGTATAAGGCATTGTCTTCCTTGACAACTGGACAAAGAAAAATGACCTAGACCTAAGGTTATGCATAATTCACTTTATTTACCACGCATATTGTTGCTTGGAGGATACTTATAGACTGTGATTATGTCTCTTTGAGTCATGTTCTTTGCAATATAAATTTAGACGACTTTCTCACAAGAGTTAGCTTCCAGTTTCTGTAACATTGTTTTGTCCTTCCTTTCCTGTTCAGCTGTTTCTGAATAGCACACAGTGATCCAGATGTTTTTTTTTTAAAGATCTGTATATTACGTGCTTTATTTCCCCCGTTTCTAGTCTAAATAACTAACTTAAGGTCAAACCCAAAAGCTTTTGTGCTTTTAACTTATTTTCTATATATCTTATCAGTTCTTTGCTATTTCTTACATAATACCTGTCCTTATAATAATAAGGTTAATAAAAAACTGAATGTTTACATATTCATATACGTGTTTTGGAGGGGTAAAGATTAGTATTTAATTATTAGCGCTCAGTTGTCTCCGCCTCCGTCTGCTTGTCAGGTACACGCAGGTGCACAATGAAAACCAGCAGAGCCCCGGAGCCCAATGTGTGGCTCTGGTCCCAGCTCCGTCAATACTGAGGAGGGGGGAGACCCACGCAGTCTCTTAAGGTCTGTGGATATCTATGCTCTCATATGTAAAGTGAGATTATTAATCATTGTTATGCCTACTTGATAAGGTTTTTCTTAGAATCCAGTGAGATAACATATGAGATAATATATGTGAAAATGCTTCGTAAACCAAGAAAGGGTTACACAAAGACAAGGTATGTGTTATTATCATTCCTCTCTGTTTATCTAGTTTTATGTGTGTCATTCTTTGCAATCGAGTTTCATTTCTCGGTGTTCTCAGCTTGCTTTGCCTGCGGTGACAAGGGTGACAGGTGAACCATAAGGCTGTATTTCTCTGACCCTCAGATTCTTTTTAAAAAGCTGGAAACGTTTTGTTTTTCTCTTCTTCTTTTACTTTTTCATTTTTGGAAAATGAAGAAATATTATTTTAATATATCCTTGGCAGGATATATGAAAATGAGTTAGCCCCTTTTGCATTTCTTTGAATTTTTCCATTTCTGGCTTTTCTAACCCTTTAAGAATGTTCCTTAAGCCACCATCAGAATTGTTTTTACCATCATTATTTATCTTTTTCAGTGTGAAAATTGCAGAAGTGGGAAACAGGAGAGAAGGGGCAATTGACAAGGAGGCTTCATAGAATGGTGAATCTGAGAGAATATCTGAACAAGGAGAAACAGGTTTATCGTGGTTCATGTTAAGAGAGAATTTTGCGGAAACTACGCTAGTTCCTTATCTAGTTCCTTATCTAGGTTCCTTATGGATAGGATCATAGCACCAGCTTTCTCTATTCTTGGTGGTTATGAGAAACTTGCTCATCTGTGCTGGCTGTTTCCGACCAAAATTTATGCTACTGACCTCAACTAGGACCTTTTTGATGCGCACGTGTATTTTCAGTGTTTTCTAACTGTGTGCAGGTCACCCACAGCGCCCCACTGCCTTGGATACACCCACCACGGCAGTCAGCCGCTCTCCCCTGCGGACTAGGTATTATTGACTGCTGCACACCCACTTACGATACCGTACCACAGGCTTTACTCACTGGTTTTCTCTCTCATTAACATTCTCGAAGTCTAATCCCATTTTCTGAAAACAAGAGTTTTATTTCAGAACAGTATTAGATTTACGGAAACATTGCAAAGATACAACAGAGTTCCCATATACCCCACACTCAATTTACATTACTAGGGTTCATTACAATCGATGAACCAATGTGGATACCCTGCTATTAACTAGAGTCCATGCTTTATTGAAATTCTTTTCCCTTTCAGAATCTCACCCAAGATGTCACATTACATTCAGTTGTCATGCTTCTTTAAGCTCTTATGGTCTGTGACAGTCTCTCTGACTTTGTTTGTTTGTTTGTTTCTGACGACCTTGAAGTTTTGAGGAGTACTGGTCAGGTATTTTAAAGACTTTCCCTCTATTGTGATCTTTCTGATGTCTTTATGGGTTTTAGAAGGAAGACCACAGAGATAAAGTACGATTTTCAATATGTCCCTTCAAGGGCCCAGTGGGGGCAGTGTGTCAGGTTTCTGCTGCCAGGACTGACCACTGTTGATGTTGACCTGGCCCAGCGGGGGCAGTGTGTCAGGGTTTCTGCACTGTACAGTCCCTCGTTCCTTCCCCACCTTTCCATAATATTGTACTTTTTTGAAGGAAGTCACTACGCACAGCCCACAGTTAAGAAGTGAAGGATTATGCTCTAGTTTTATGTTTTAATTAATTCTACATCCCCAGGGTCTGGCCCAGGTCAGCCCAGAGTAAAAGCACAATAAATGTTGAATGGATGAGTGAGAAGGATATAGCCTTCCACACTGCATGGGAAGATGATGTGATAAATAGCATAAACTCTATTATATACTTGGAAGGCAGCTATGCTCACCACTATACCACCAATGCTTCACTTCTATTATATACTTGGAAGTTGCTAAGAGAGTAGGTCTTAAATGTTCTCACCACAAAAAAAGAAATGGTAATTGTGTGATATGATGAAAGTGTTAGCTAGCTTTAGTGGTAATTATTCTGCAGTATAGAAGTGTATCAAATCAACACATTGTACACCTTAACCTCACACGATGTTATATGTCAATTATATCTCAGAGAAACTGAGGAGAAATAAAGAAATGGCATAAAGGAAAACTGGGAAGGTTTTATTTAACAATTACGGTGAAAGAAAAAGTAAGAAAAACAGCACTTTCTCACCTCATGCTTCTAACTTATTGCAAGTTATCACTAAGAGATGTTGAAAGAATGAATGAATGAAGAGGAATATAAATCGAGTGTACTTTGCAAGGAGGGGAGGAAGAACTGCCACACTGGACTTGTTTTCTTCGTGTCTTCTCCATCTTAGAGGTCAAGCAAGTAGCGATTAGCTTGTTAAGCAGCTCTAATAAGGAAGAAAACGCAATTAGAAGAGAGTTGGCTTCCCGTGTCCCATCACTCACACACTCACTCAGCACTGGGACACCACTGCGAGCCAGGCGTGCGGGCCAAGGCTGCGTAAGAGCCAGGCCCGCCTTCGGAAGCTGACAGTCCAGAGAGAGGAGATGTGATGTAAAGTCCAGAGAGAGGAGATGTGATGTAAAGTCAGGCACTCTCAGGTTAAGGAACGTGTAAGAATATCATGCGAGAGGCAGAAACAAGATGCCACTGATATTCAAAGAAGAAAGATCATATTTTTATCAGCACAGCCATGGACAGATGAGAGAAGAGTAAATGAGATACCTGGCCCCAAGAGTCAAGACTAAACATGCAAGAGAGATAAACTGAGGCAGAGAGTCAAGACTAAACGTACAGGAGAGAGAAATGTAGGCTCTGGAGACAGGTGGTTCAGGCTGGAGCTTAAGTGAAAGAGAACAGGTTTAGGCTGTGGAAGGGTAGAGGAAGGTGAGGAGGCTGTGGGTTTCTTGTCTCCAGTTTTAATTTTCTTTATTAAGATTTTAAAGAGTTCATCTAGTGGAGATGCATTGTTTAATCAATAAGTGGATATATCAATAAGAATTTTTTTCTTGCAAGATATTCCCATTTATTTTACCTACCTGATTTTAATATTAACTTAAGGATGGTTATGTGAAAGTTGTTTGTTTGTTTTTTGTCTGACCACACCATTAGAAGTTGGCTAAAATTTTCCTTTGAAATTTCCTGCAAGATTTTAGCAAAACAATTTCCCAGCTGACTAGTTAGTATCTCAAATGAGAACAATATGCATTTCACCCAAGATCCTGAAGGGGGCGCCCACAACCCACACTGAGCTTGGGCCCCAACCAGGCCATTAGAACAGCTGGTTATGCAAGAACCAGCCAGCCTCTGGAGAAATGGATGCATTTGCTAATGATTTTGGGCTTTGTGGTACAAAGATGTTTTCAGTTTTAAAAATTCTCATTACTTAATAATGGCATGTAGAAATAAGTATGCCTGCAACACCATCTGTAGTCTTAACAAATGGACTGCACTGAAGTTACTAAGGGAGATCAGGGGAAAGAAGAGCAGTGCAGCCATGATCTTTTTCTTTTAAACCTGTGAAAAGATGGATGATTCCAGGGTGAGAAATCTGACATGTGGTGATGGATGGAGAGAGAGAGTTGAGAGAGGGAGTTGGTCGAGGTTTGGGCATCCCCATGAAAGATTACCTAAGATGTTACTACCCTGTAAAAAGTTCCTGCAAAAATCAGCTGCAATATCTCTTCTGTGTCATTGCACAAGAAAAGCAAACTGCAGTCGGTGAATATGGAGCGTTCACCTTTTTCAGAAGTACAGAGAGCCCGCTGTATCCAGCCTGACGGTTCATTGAGCCAGAGTCCATTGCTTGTGACAGAAAGACGTGTCCTAACTTCACTACTTGGGCCAAAGTCTCAAATTTAAGGACACAGTCCCTATCGAAATAAATGTTTGGCCCTTTTCTGTAGAATACTGTGGTATTTAGAATCAAGGGCAAGAAATCAAGGGTATGATTTCCATGCAGTGTCAAGACAGAATCTTGAGGTATCATGTGGCCAAGACAGAGGCTGGTCAGATTGGCTAACTTGTTAAACATCTTATTAGAGAGGATGGCATGTGAGTTACTTGCAAGCCCTTAACTCATGTTCTGGCAATTTAAGACTATCCTCTGAGCTTCAGTTCTTCAGTATTCATTAAATAGCACTTAGTTACTATGGCAACTGTCCCTTTTCAGTATTTATGAGCTCCGGGATATCTCACAGAATCTCAAGCACACAAACACACAGCTAACACACTGTGTGCACTGGAACATTTAATGAAGACTTTTAGCTACACTGTATTCTGCAGAGCAGGCATATTTTACTCAGTTATTTTCGCTTATTTTTTTAAACTCAATTATAGCCGGCTTTGACTTTGAATGCACCATTCTGAAGGCACTATGCCGTCCTTCCTGCTTAATTTCCTTCCTTTTCTCATGGAAGAAAGAGATAAATGAATTTAACTTTGTATTTACTGAAGAATAGCAGCTTGCAGGTTATGAAAGTGCCCCTCTGGATTTTAGAAGGAGCCTTGTATGTGAAAGAAGGCGGGAGAAGGATGACTATTTTCTCCTTGGGCTGTGGAGATGGTGGCGTGTGGGGAAACAGAACTAAGGAGGAGTAAGGTGCCCTTTAGTAAATAGTGATGACTGTGGCTCATTATTATAGGTATATCATCAGTGACAGTTTCACAGAAGCTACTAGGCATTCTCCCTTGGAGTTGTACACTGTGCATCTAGCCGGTACGCTAGAATCTTCCTTCTCCTCCAAAGAGGCATATATATATATATATATATATATATATATATATATATATGTAAATGTATATGTATATGTATATATATGCACATGCACATAAACACAGCAACCATTTCTGCTTGTAAAAGTTGATCAGCCTGAAGACTCTGCTTTTAAGGCCTGTTTCTAAGTTATGTTCACAGCTAACTTCTCCCTTGGGCCCCAAACCCAAACAATCACAGCACCCATTTTGTGGAAGGAGTGGTAGCCGACCCAGGCCTTGTCTCCATTGTGGAACGGAGACAGCTTATGACTTTTCGGCGTTGTGCTGCATGCATTCAGGGAAGCAGCATGGCAACGGGGAAAGTTTCCCAGGTTGTGGTTTTGCACAGCTGTGGGGGTGCCCCTTGCATACAGTGGTCACAATAATTTACACAGTAATTGTGATTTTTTTTCTGGCAGATGATAACAAAGTATCTTGAAAATTATGTACCTTTTGCTAATTCACCCAAAATCCAGCCCGCCTTCTTGGCTACCAGGGGCAGGAGAAGAGCCACAGTGTAAAGAGAAAGGCTTCGAGGTTAAATTCCTACTCTGCCACTGGCTCACTGGATGTGACCTTGGGAATGTCATTTCATTTTTCTGAAATTCAATTTCTTTATCTGTAGAATGGGGATGGTGATGATATTGATTTCATAGCGCTTTTTTGACTGTTTAAGATGGTGTGCACAAAATGCTTGGTATAACAGAAGTAGAAACAAAATAACTAAAACTCTTGGTACCTAATTAAAGTTCAGTAGTGCTTGGCATGCCTTAGGCTCTCAGCAGTAGCAGGTGGTCAGTGTATCAAGTAAGGGGGAGCTGTTATTAGCTGTAGCTGTGAGTCAAATGCCTTTGCAATAATGACTTTAATTCAGACATGACCAAAGGGTAGTAGAATTATATTCCATATAAAAACTCCAGCTCTTGTGTTTCTTGCACCCTCCAATTTTCACCAGAATGACTAAAGTGGAGAAGTTTGGGTGGATTCTTTTGGCTGAGATGATCTGATTAAATCAGAACTGTTAAATGCCCCGAGAGCTGACTCCTTTGAAAGGCATCTGCAGTGAGACCGTTCCAGCCAACCACGTGAACTTCGATGTGCGGCCTTCAGGGTCATTTGCTTTTAAGAAGTTTTGGACTATGCATGAAAAAAGCTAGCTTTGCTGATTACGTATGGGTAAAATTTTAACCACTATTTGTTCCAGGTTGTTTATTTAAACATGTTCTTATGCAACTGAACCTTTTCAGGGAACTGGAAAGGATTTCCAGGGACTTGAGCTACTAATGGCTGCAATTTTTTTTTTTTCAAATTATGGAAGAAAAGCATCTTGGGAACAGATCACAGTAACCAATTCTATTATTGATTGTTTGCCTTTGCCAGAGGGAAGCATGGTTTATCTTAAGCATTATGGTTTGGGCAAAACAGAAGCAACAAGGAGAGGTTGCTGTGCAAAAGGCGTGGGTTTTATAACTAATCACCAGCCACATAGTTTTTCCTACCTGACATTTATCTTTTCCTGTTTTGGGCATTTTCCTGTCTTATTTACAGCTGTATTCCTAGGTTCCAAAACAGTGCCAGCTACATATAGGGGCTCAATAATTATTTGTCAAGTGGATAAACCAGATATTAAAAGACTTGGGCCAGGAAACAAATGCATAATTTAAAAATTTTGGTTGGGCTTTTGTTTATCTGCTGCTGGAACTGGTTCGAGATACAGGTTTTACGTTTTTTTCTTTTTTTAATTAAAAAACAAGCAAACAAAACATAAGGATTCTTGGCACTTCTGTCTCCTCCTCCCCCAAGCAGTGCTGCACAGAGCTGCACCCAGAGTCCGCGGCCAGCGGCATCACCAGGCCTGGCCACGCACGTGGTTCAAGCCAGCTTGGATCCATTTTGTGGTCAAATAATAACTCTGTTTACTGGCCTCAGGCTCACTTCTAATTATCTTAAAGGACATGAGCCCATGGTTATGGAGGAAATAGAAGATGGGATGAAAAGAAATCAAAGGAAATTTAATGTCAGTACCTGAAAAGAATCCTAGGGTTCTTACATTCTCAAAGCACAGCAAAGAGCTGTGGCTTCCCACGAGGCTTTTGGAGAAAGCCAGTACAAATAAACCTCTCCCTTTAGAAGAGGATCACAGTGAAAGTCTATTTGGAGGCAGTGAGTAATTCAGGGGAGGGTGATCTGTTCCATTGATTTGAGAGAGGGAGGAAGGGAGAGATGGGGGGGAAGGGATTGAGAGGAAGAGAAAAGCATCAACTTGTTTCACTTAGTTGTTCCACTTAGCTGTGCACTCGTTGATTGTGTCCTGTACGTGCCTTGACCACAGGTCAAACCCATGACCTTTGGCACACTGGGTCAACACTTTATCCACTGAGCCACCTAGCCAGGTCAGAGCAATCTTTTTTGATGGCTTGAACAGAACACCAAAAATTTTTCATTAAACTTCTTTTTTTTAGCAGAGATTTTCAAAGTATGGCCCTTGAACCACCAACATCAGCCATACAGCATCAGGGAATTTATTAGTATGCATTTTCTTGACACCACCCCAAACTTTCTGCCTAGAAACCCTGAGGAGCCCATTGATGTATGTTTTATCAAGTGTCCAGGGGATTCTGATGCACATTCAGATTGAAGAACCACTGGCTTAGACTCTTTGAATTAGATAAGATTTTGAAACTCTTGAAGTCCAGTCAACTCCCCAAAATGAGTTCTCTGTAATCTTCCTTGATTACTACTAGATTGGGGGCATTTACTACCTAACCAAACTTTTCAGTCCTTTTTAGGATGGCTGCAATTGTTAGGATGTTCTTCCCTTGTTGCACTAAAAATTACTTCCTTCCAGCTCCTAACATGCTTGGCCTCTGGAACCATGCAGCAGATATCTGCACTCCCGAATGTTTGTCCCTTTTTTCATTCAATCACTCATTTATCCCCTCACTCACTCAAACATCTGAACAAAGTCAATGGCCTCCAATGAGCCATCCCATCAGCAGATAAGCAGTCTCAGACCCCTCAACAAATACTTAGGTCTAGAATTAGCAGAATCCCAATGTCTTGACCACTCTTCCATTCACCCTTCTCTTGACATACCCTTGTCCTGTGAATGTCTGAGTCCCAGAACTGGATACCTATGTGACTGATTAGTTTAATAACTTAATGTAGAACTTTGCATTTCCTTTATTGCATTTTACTAGGATGTACCATATGAACTTGCTATTTGTAGGTTAAAAACCATAAAATGTGGACAATCACAGGAGGTTCTAAAATCATATTTGTTCATTCAATCATTTAAAAACTTGTGTGAGTATTCTTTTCCGTTGTTTATGTTAATATGACTAGGTCTATAGAAAATGGTTACATTTTAACATCACAACTTTTAAGTCCACTTGGATAGATAATAATTTACAATGTCCATAATTTTAAAAAGGTACAATAGTTAACATAAACAAAAACTACAAAGAATAATGCAGTCAATGTTGTATATTAACCTTCCCCAGCCCATTTCCTTCCCTCCCCCCAACAACTCCCTTGGAATTGGTATTTATTACTTCCATGCATTTCTGCTTTTCTTTCTATCTGTCCTATATGTGAATGTATTCCTAAGCTGTAGATAGCCACTCATATATAAAATTTGTGTATTTTAGCTTTGTATGAATTGATTATAATATATGTACATTGTAAAACTTTATCATTATTGTTTATGTCACTTATCCATGTTGAAATGTGGCTTGTTTCATTTATTTTATTTATTTTTCACTGCAGTATAATACTCTACTTTATGAACATAACAAAATTAATTATTCTTTTGCTGGTGGACAGTTAGGTTGTCACCAGTTTTCACTATTTCAGACGCTTTGTATATAGATGTAAGGGTTTCTCAAGATAGCTATCTAGTCCCAGGTTTGTTTTACATGAAATGCTGTCAAATTCTTCCCAGCAGAAACATGTATATTTGCTTGAATTTTATAAGTAAATGCACAACTTTCCACTTGTCTCCATTACATTTTATCTTGTCCCACATTTGTTTATTCCATCATTAAAAACCATACCTGGTTCCTCTGCCTTGTGCCAGTGACTGTAGTAGATGGCCAAAGACATGGCATAATGTCACTTTTTACCCATGGTGGCAAGAACAGGGCTGGTCAAGAGGTGGTGGCTTTTGCTTTTTGCTACAGCCATTGTTTTTCAGACTGTGAGTCTGATGTCGCAGGGATTGGCTCTCACTGCAGAGTGAGATGGGATGTGGAGCTGGGGAGGGGGTGGGGAGGGACTGGAGTTGGACAGTTTGGGTTTAGGACCCCTTTCCATCCCCTGAGGTGACACAGCAACCAGTCGCCTTTAGACCTGGGGCTGTACCTCTTCTCCTTTCTAACTGCATGCCCAGTCCTTAAAATACAGGTTCTTGGCACCCACCCAAGACGTGTACACACCAGTTCCAGCCACGCATATTTGGCACAAACACATGTTGGCCCGTGATTCCCAATTCTATCACATATAGACTGAGATTAAAGAATATAGAATATATAGATGATAATCATATATATATGATTAAAGAATATAGAACATATGTACAGTGTGGGGCTAACGTAGGTTTACAGTTGTTCATATGGAAAATAATTTAATAATTACTGAATAATAATACAAAAATAACCTCTGTGTTATGCATCCTCACACTGTAAACCGAGGTTGGCCCCACCCTGTGTTCGTGTGGAGTGAGGAGCTGGAGGTGCCGAGCCAGCCTCCTGTGAATTCAAGGTCAGAGCTTCCTCACTGCGCTGCAGGGCAGCAGATTGTACGCTCTGTCCTCAGCGACAACTGTGCACTTGGCGGCATGGGTCCCTGCAAATCTGCCAGCGCTCCTGGAAGTCACTTCTCACCACATCCTGCTGGCAGGGGGATTCTTGGGACATCAGAGGGCAGTTGACATTTTCTTTAAAAGATTTTGTGTGCCTGCATAACACCTATTGAGTGCCCTCCCAGAGTGGCCTGTGCAGACCAGAGAGAGCTTGGGCAGAAGAGTCAGGGGCCATTAAGTTTATTTTGCAACTGCAGTTGGAGTCACATTAAACCTATTGCTTAATTTCTTTAGTCTAAGTTGATTTCTCTTTGGCCAGGAGGCAAATGGATCGATTCTGCTTTTTCTGCCGACATTATGTTGCCTGAAGGAAATTGTCCATCGGTTCACTGTGCCTCCCTTCTGTCCTGTAACTGGGGCTGCGTGCCATCTGGGCAGCGAGGAGCCTCCCTGGTTGTGCGCATGAGCAGCAAGGAGCCCTACCCTCCCCCCCCGCCCTGTGCACATGAGGAGGCCTACCCTCTGCACAGAGCCCACTGAGGGGCCCTTCTGGGGGGAGGGGGCATCAAGCGGGCCATACTCTCAGAACAGAGCTTGGCATTCATACTGGGGCTTTTTGCACATGCTATTTCTGTGCATACTGTAATATAGACAACTTTGTTTCTTTTTTCTTTTCTGTGAAGCCCTTTCCTCTATATGTTTTTCTGTATTTTGAGTGCTTTCTGCCACTCTAAAATTTCTTATGGATGCTTTCTTTATTGTAATACTTCTTCCTGTCTCCCCCCACCGCCAACCCCCTGTGAATCTTCCCTTTACTCATCGCAGAGGAGGGAGTGTTCATATTTTTCTCTGGTTCTATTTTCCTATGAGGCATTTCAGGAAAGCTAAGTTTCTGGAGTCAGAATAATAAGAAGGCAATTTACCCACAAGAAAAAAAAAATGGAGCATTTATCTGTGCAGAAGAGTTGCTGAATTCCTCACATGCTGGGGGAATACAGTATTAATCAGTTATCTATAAACATATATTTATTGCGTGCTCACTCTGTATAAGAAATGCGTAAGAAATAGTATCGCTGATTGCTGCAGGGGACATAAATATAAGGTGTAATATCTGCCATCAAGGAGAATTTATTCTGGTTGCACAGAAGAGATATAAACATGAGAAAGGATAGCTCTTGGGAGAAGAAACTAATAAGAGTTCAACACATCACTAAAAGATGTGGGGAAAGTGTCCTGTGTTTGGCTCTTGACAAATGAGTGGTCCAAATCATTGTCCTGAGGTGAGGTCATCAAACTTCACAGAAGACTGCGTTGGGCATGGGAAAAGGCTTTGAACTGAGTCCCTGGAGGTGGCTCTGGGTAAGTAGAGAGAGGACAGTGAAACCATCCAGATGGAGAAGTCAGGAGTAAATGAGGGCAAGTGGGAAAGATACATTCAAGGGACAGTCAGGAGTCTGGAAGGCAGAGGACTCAGGGTGCCAGGCAGTTTGCAGAAAGGCGAGTCCTGGCCGGACGACCAAGAGCTTTGAGTGTTAGTTTATGTAGAGAGGATTTTCTGTTGACCAGCATGAGCTATTGAATGTCGTTGAGTGAGGGTTTGAATCAATCTAAATCTGTAGTTCTTAATCTTCACATGGCACAAGTAGAAAACGATTTTATTTGTAGAGTACACAGCAGTAAAGAGAAGGGAATTTGGAGACTGGGAGGAGAATGTAGCATAAACACCCTGTCTTGGTTTGCCTGCAACTTCCTTAGTTTTAGCAGTCAACGTCCAGTGTTCAGACAAATCCTTCTATCTAAACCTAGGCTAGGACTGATTGTCACCCGGGAGGATGCTTTGGGTCTACAGTAACTCCGTGGGCTCTGCCACCTGATTACCCTGGAGTCTGGGTGTTTGGATCTTGTATCTGGGCTCATCAGTTGGGAGACTGATTAAGTAGTGTTTTAGGGCGATAGATGTGCAGGATGGATTGGGGTTGAGGAGAATGGTCTGGAGGCTTGAGGGGATAAGGACTCCAGCAAGTTAATGGAATCAAAAAAGAAAATGATTTAAGATTTTTTTCTTTTCTCCTGGCAAGAAAAAACCTCCTTAACAACTTGTTGGGAAAGAGGACTCAGAATTAAGTTTAAAACAACTACAGTTTTGTTTATTTACGACCCACGCATTTACTGAGTGTCAGCTGGAGGCAATACATTGTTCTCAAAGTTGAGTGAGACATATCTTCCTCTAAAGTAACTTGGGAACTAATTGGACAGATAAAAACACTCCAAATAATTAAAATAACTATAAGGTGATGTGAAAGACATTGGTGTGTGGTCTTGTGGTTAAGGGGCATGGGATTTAGAGAAAACTGGGCCACTGGTTCAAACCCCAGCTGTATCCAAACGAGCTGAGTGAACTCGGGCTATTCACCGCTTCAAGGCTGTTTCTTCTCAGTAAAAAATACAGCTATGCTAATAATAGTACCAACCTCTGAGGCTTGTTGGAAGGAAATAATACCTTCAGCATGTTGCATGGTATAGTATTAAAAATTTAAGCAACATTAAAATCAATATTATTATCTTTTAAAATAAGACATTAAGAGATTTACAAACTAGTGGGGATTAAAGGCATCAAAGGAAATGGTAAGAAGGGAAATTAGTTTTTAAATGTGGGATCCTAGAGAAAAAAGCTGAAACAGGTAAATCAACAAGTCCCAGCATTATAGTTTGTTTTGTGGATTATAGTTTCACACCTATTTATATATACATATCCTTTCCCATGCATTTAGTTTGTAATTGACTTGTTAATGGGACACAACTGTAACTGCAATTTAAGTAAAATGTCCCACAGACATTACATCGAACAGGGCTGTTCAGACATTTCTGGATATCTGGCAGCATGTGACAGGTTTCCATGGCAGCGTGTGACAGTGGTTTCCATGGCAGCATGTGACAGTGGTTTTCAGGGAAGGCTGTCCGTGACTGTGTTAAGACGTCCATCTAGATTTCATAGTAATGAGTAACTTCTACAGTTTTTAAATTTTTTTTTGCTATTTTAAGCCTAAATTTCTGATGATTTACATTGAATGGATACTAAAAAGAGGAATTATTGTATCAAAGGGTATGCACATTTCTGGCCTCTAGCCAATGTGGTTACTACCTCTGGCTCATCAGCTCTGGACACAATCTTTTTCTTTCTTTGACTTTTGTTACTTTTGCAGATAGAAAATGTTTCCTTTCAGCTACAAATTGCATGTTTAGGCACTAAGGACCTTGCTACTTTTTCATGTTTATGAGTCATTGGGGTTTCTTTCTTATACAGAAATATCTGAGTGTGCCCTTTGTTCATTTATCTTTTGGTAACATAATATTGTTTGTCTCTTTATTTAAATGGTCTGTCATATTTCAAAAACTCACCAAGGTTATTTTGACTAATAATATTATATTAGTCAAATATAATATATATATATATTATTACTGAAACATTAACTTTGTTCCTATCTTCCAATCATGTTATAACAAAGAGGTCCTTGCAAATTCAGAAATAGGTATGTTGCAAATTCAGAAATTGGTATGACTGGAGTGCAAGCTTAATTCAGGCAGTAATTTTTGTTTTATTCAATGTTGCATCCTCTGTATTTAGAGCAGCATATGAATGAGTATATGATAAACCCATAGATGACTAGGGATTCTCTATAGTGTTCCATCAAGATGACTTCTTCATTTCATTTTCTTTATTTGCCTCAAGCCAGAGTGAATAGAGTTGTCTGTAGCTGGGGGGCCAGAGTTGTGAAATAATGGTCTTAAAATCTTGAACTTAGGAATCTCATTTCTTAGAACCTAACTTTTTTTTGTAGAAACACTGTAAACCTAATTAGTAATTCTACCTCATTTATTTAAGTGATAAACTGGAGGCAAGAGGAGTTTAATGATGCAAGCATGGCTTTCAGCAATATGATAAAAGACTCAAGTTTTTTTTGTTTTTAATATACTAACATTTCTAATTCCTAAATATAAAACCACCTAGTCCTCCCATGCCTTAGTGTTGTTTTCTGGCACCTAGGAGAGTAAATTGTATATAAGATATAAACGAGAACACAACCAAATGTTTTAAAACTGATTTATTCTTTTGTTGCCTTTTTTGGGGGAAAGATTTTGCGCTGAAATTTATGCTGATAAGTATAATTTCACATAGAGACCTAAATTCAACTACAACAAGTACTTTTTATTTTTCTTCTTTTTTTTTTAAGTTTTCTGTCCTGATTTTGTTCCTAATTATCCTATCTTGCATTATGTTTTCCTGTTAAGGTGCTTTAGTATTTTTGGAAGAAGTTGATGTAAAATTTTATATAAGTGTGCATTTTACTCCAAGCTTGTGTTCTGGATGAATAACTTATAGTGGAGGCAATAATTATAGTTAAAATTTAGTATTTGAGTCACACAGATTAATTATGATCTTAGATGAGTTATTCAGTTTCCCTGAGCCTTAATGTCTTCGTTTAAAATGGGCATTTTTTTAAACCCTGCTTCCATGGAGTAGTAAAGAAAATGAAATAAACACAATACAAAAATTTTAGCATAGGGTTCAACATATAAACATACAGTAAATTCAAGTCATAAGTGAATATTATTATTTATTGTCACTATGCTCGCCATAGATGACCCAGCCATGACTTTCAGCCATTGAAGTGCTATCAGTAAATGTAAGAAAAGCAAGTGAAAATGTCAAAACTCAATGCTTTTGGATAGCAAGAGATGAGGAGAGATCCCCGCAAGAAACTATCCTAGTAGTAACATTCCTGGGACATAGAGAGATAAAACCATTTGGAGATAGGTATAGATACAGATATAAATATAGATACTCGTATACACATACATATGTACGCATTTGTGTACATATATAAATGTATGTACATGTGTATACATGTATGCATATTATATATAATGTGCGTATATGTATACACACACATAGCTATACATATAGACACACATATGACTTAGTCTTCTGTGGTTCAGCTATTTAACCACTATCTACAAGGCTTGCATCTGATATTGGAGCTTGAGGTCCATCAGGCAGGCCTTCGAGAAGGGAAGATGGGGGTCAAGTGGGAAGAGCAAGGACAAGGTGGACCCACAGGTACGAGCCGGAGCCCTGCAGTGATAGAGTGGAAACTGTGCCAGTTCTTGTCGTGTCTGCCCTCGATGGTGTGGTGCAGGTGTCTGCCTTTGGTCACGGGGCCAAACACACACACTGGCCCAGGAGTCAGAGCAGCTGAAGGAGGAGCAGGGGAAGTCAGAGCAGGTGTGGCCGGGGCTCCTCACCCAGGAGATGAGCCTGTAGTTTGAGGTGCCTCATGGCTCCCACCCTCCAAGGAATAGTCGTCATTACCGATAAGTAGGGATCCATTTTAAGGATGACAACACTGAGGTTCAGAAAGGTTAGTCATTTGGCCCAAATCCCAGGGTTGGGATTCAAAGCAGGCTGGGTTGACTCCAGCGTCTAATATGCTAAACCCTGCAAAGCTACAGCCTCCCAAAGGGCCGGGGAGGATGGAAGGGGACAGACCTACAGCACAGGGTTAAGAGTAGGCGTCTGGAGCCAGACCTCTCGGGTTCATAATCTGGCCTCTCCACGTACTAACAGTATAACTTGGGATTTGTCTTGGTTTACCTCAATTTCTTCATCTGTCAAATGGGCATGATTATAATACCCATAATCAAAGGTTGCTGGGTGGAGTCTAGGTGTCTCTTGACTCGCATAGGTTGATTCGCTTATCTTTTTTTTTTTTTTTTTTTTTTAAATATCCAGTGGTTTTTTGTTTTTTTTTTAATTTTTTTTTTTTCTTACAGAGGCAGAGATAGACAGGGACAGACAGACAGGAACAGAGAGCGATGAGAAGCATCAATCATCAGTTTCTCGTTGCGCGTTGCGACTTCTTTAGTTGTTCATTGATTGCTTTCTCACATGTGCCTTGACCGTGGGCCTCCAGCAGACCGAGTAACCCCCTGCTGGAGCCAGCAACCTTGGGTCCAAGCTGGTGAGCTCTTTGCTCAAGCCAGATGAGCCCGCTCTCAAGCTGGCGACATCGAGGTTGCGAACCTGGGTCCTTCCACATCCCAGTTCGACGCTCCATCCACTGCGCCACCACCTGGTCAGGTGATTCGCTTATCTTAATATGTGAATTCTTTGTAAAGGTGCCCAGGGCTCTAAGCACCCTGTAGGCAGTCCTCAGCCCAGTTTGCTCGGGTTAGCAGGTTTCCTGCATGCCTGCAGTGGTGGCTTGTCAGGCCCCGGGGTGTCGCTCTCTTTCCCCACCTCCGTGGTGGGTGAGTCTGCCTAAGGCAAGCCTGGTGCTAGAGCTGAGTCAGTTTCCTGGGCTGCACTTTGCAGCTTTTCAGAATCCAGGTGGACAGAGATCATGTTGCAGGCATTATCCCCAGCACGTGCCTCTGTGATCCAACAGCACTTCCGAGAAGCAGGTGCTTTTCGGGTCTGGTCAAGTTGGAGCTATACAACTGTATTACTAATTGGGACTCTGGGGCTGTGCTTCTAACTCTGACAGAGTCTCCAAAACACTCTATTTTAGGAGGGCCGCTGAAACACTAGAGCTCACCACAGCTGAAATAGATGACTGCCTGTCACTGAGTTATTCCCCAGGTGGAATGAGATAATTACTGTTAAAATCTCAAGTTCTGGGAATATTGTTAATGCCTGAAGAACATGGTGCTCTCATCCCCTGAGCAGGGGGATGGTCACTGGTGGCCGGGTGTGGAGGGAGGGAGAATGGGATGGGAGGAAGCTTGCTGGTGTTGTATATCTGACCCTGCCACTTACTTACCAGGCAACAAATTAATCTCTCTCAGTCTCCATTTCCTCATCGGTTAGATGGAGATAATAATTGTTAAGAAATTGTGCCCTGGCTGGCTGGCTCAGTGGTAGAGTGTCGGCCTGGCGTGCAGGAGTCCCGGGTTCGATTCCCGGCCAGGGTACACAGGAGAAGCGCCCACCTGCTTCTCCACCCCTCCCCCTCTCCTTCCTCTCTCTCTCTTCCCCTCCTGCAGCCAGGGCTACATTGGAGCAAAGTTGGTCCAGGTGCTGAGGATGGCTCTGTGGCCTCTGCCTCAGGTGCTAGAATGGCTCTGGTCGCAACAGAGCGACGTCCCAGATGGGCAGAGCATCGCCCCCTGGTGGGCATGCTGGGTGGATCCCAGTCGGGCGCATGCAGGAGTCTGTCTGACTGCCTCCCCATTTCCAACTTCAGAAAAATACAAAGAAAAAAAAATTGAGTGAATGGAATACAGCAGATGCTTAGTGAACAGTGACATACCTGGAAATTCTGGGATGGCCATTGGTGTCCCTCTGCCTCTTTTTTTATTTATTTATTTATTTATTTATTTATTTTTTATTTATTCATTATAGAGAGGAGAGGGAGAGACAAAGAGAGGGACAGAGAGAGAGAGAGGAGAGACAGAAGGGGGGAGGAGCTGGAAGCATCAACTCCCATATGCGCCTTGACCAGGCAAGCCCAGGGTTTCGAACCGGTGACCTCAGCATTTCCAGGTTGATGCTTTATCCACTGCGCCACCACAGGTCAGGCTCCCTCTGCCTCTTAACTTTCTGTTTACCTTTCTTGTCCTCCTTTGTGCTCCTTTTATTATTTCTTTGTTTTTCTTTACCCTTCCACCTTTTCTGCCTTTTCTTCTCTCCAGGTCTTTTCTTTCTTTCTGTGACTCTCTCCCTTGTGAAAGTGTTAGGACTTCCAATTCTCTCAAGAGCCTTGTTTTCTCCCCACTACTGGAGCATTTAGAGCAGAGGTCAGCAAACTCCTTTTGTGAAGGGGCAGGTGAATGCTTTGCGCTCTATGGGCCGTAAGATCTCCGTCGTCACTGCTCAATGCTGCCGCTTTCGTAGAAGAGCAGCCATAGATAACACATAAATGAATAAGCATGACTGTGTTCCAATTAAACTTTATCTACAGAGAAAGGCTATGGGTCAGATTTGACCTGCAAGCCAGTTTTTTAACTGATATTGGAGTTTTGGAGATTATAGACTCTTCTCACTGGACATCCAAAGTCCACGCTGATAGACATCCAGATCTCAGTCCCCAGCCTCCCTGGGGAGACTTCAGTGTTCATCAGCTCTCATTTCAGATCTTTCCACAGCACTCTCTTGAGATTGTGAATCAAGGAGTGGTTGGGATGGGTTGCCTTGTTCATCATAATGGAATGCCATTTGACTGTAAAAGATTCTAAAGAAATTCTATTTAGACACTTGGATCGTAAGTGGTTGCATCACTTCAAAACTGACTGATGATGTTTGAGCAAGCAGCTTTAGGGAAAATCTGCCAAGCAGGGCAGAAATATATGAGTATGGTGAGGGTACTGTGTGCTCCACATTGTTATCCTCTGATTGTCTCAGCCCACTTCCGAGAAAGAGGCACTGTGGTTAAAACGAGTTGTTTTTCATTGTTAAAAGGAAACGCCTTTTTACTTCACAGACCTAAGTTCAAGATCTGGCTTTGTCATGTGTTAGATGTAGGCAATTTAACCTCTTTCAGCTTCAGGTTTTCTTATCCACAAAATAAGGATGAGAATATTATCAATAGCATAACCTTACCATAAGGATGGAAATGATGCTTTTAATGCCTATTGCAGAGCGAACAAGGCAGTCCATAAATGTTTATTTGTTTTGTTTTGTTTTAAATAAGAAGAGGGGAGATAGACAGACTCCTGCATCCGCTCTGACCAGAATCGGCCCAGCAACACCTGTCTGGGGCCGATGCTGGAATCAACTGAGCTATCCTCAGTGCCTGAGACTGATGTGCTCAGACCAACCAAACTACCCTCAGCATCTGGGACCAATGCCACTTGAACCAACTGAGTTACTGGCTGTGGTATGAGAAGAGAGAGAGAGAAGGGGGAGAGGGAGAGGGAGAGAAGCAGATGGTCGCTTCTCTTGTGTGCCCTGACCAGGGATTAAACCTGGGACATCCATATGCTGGTCCAGTGCTCTATCCACTGAGCAACCAGCCAGAGCTTGTTATGGTTCTGATAAGAAAATGTTTTTGATGACTTTGGAGTTTCTGAGAGCCTTTCGATTGTGATGGGAGTTGAATCATACGACGTGAAGCTTGCTTCGCCACCTCCTTCGCTGCGAGAGGCCAGCCTCCATCCTCAGGGTTCCAGAGCTAGAAACTATCTGACCGCTGACTGGTGTCGCAGTCCACTTTTGTGGGTGTCACACAATTCCTTACCAGTCTGTGTTCCTGGCTCTCTTACCTGGTCACAGACATTGCTTTTCTCCTTCACTCACACACCTCACTCCCTGGTTGTCAGGAAGTTATTTTCCAGTGTCAAACTACATTTCATCTGCCAGTGTTTATGCTTACAACCTCTTTTTATTCCCCTCAGCAGGGGTGGGAGAAAAATAGGTCATCTTCTCCTGCTTCAAAAAAGAGGAAAATTTCCCCCAGACATTTCTCATATCTTTCTTTTTTTTCCAGCTCTTTAGTTGAGAACCCTACTGTCTTCCCTTCATATTGCAGTCATCCCCTTCTTAAAATATGGCATTAGAAGTGAGCATAACAATAAGTACCTGGCCACTCTGAACTTTCAGGAAGGATATTGTGTGAATTTTACCCGGTGTGTTCCCATGCAGAAAACTGTCATCTCTTCCTCTCAAGCTGCGCCCACAGATAGTCTGTCAAATGATGCCATCTTGCCAACAACAAGCAGGTTCCCAGAGAGGGTAACAATATAATTACAAGATCAAGTCTACGCTCCACCCCAGAAAACAAATTCAAACTTCTGCCAATATGTCAGGCCAACAGCAGCTCGCCTTCTAAAAACTGACCATCCAACCTCATTCACGAGCACGCACGTGTTCTCTATTCTTAGGACACATAATCCTGGTATAGGACTAGCTTTTGCTGATTCACGTTCAGTTCCTGTTCCTTCAAGACACTACAGTATTTTTAGTTCCCCATTTTCTGAAAACTAGTATATAGAACACACAATGTTTATTTTAAATAGCAATGCAGAAATTTGCTAATAACTTAGTTTCAGATAAACAGATGTAGACATCAGATGTCTTCTATTTGCTTGGTGCTGTGTGAGCACAGGTGATGAAGACTGTGGTCTCTACTTCCCAGGTCAACTAGCTAGTGTCTAAGTCCGGTTTATCTAACTGTGAGCTGCACCAGAATCCAGGACCTGCATGACGGCTCCAAGGACAGAAAAGCAGGGCTACCCGATCAGTTCATTTCTTTAAGTCCATGTTTGGGCAGCATTTTTATGAACTTACATAAAATGTCTTGTCATTCTCCTGAGAACCAACAGAGTTTCCAAGTTATTGTCCAGTTTAGATTTAATAACATGGCTAACGCAATTCCCATTTTTTCTTTTCATAGAAGTGTGAGGAGGTGCATGTAGAAGTCTGAATAGAGGATGGATGATTGATAGGTGCGCTGGGCAGCAACTTTGCTTAATAATGACAATGTACTTGAAGTGACACCATTTAGCATTTCCAGAGACGTGGCTGCTTTGCTCCCCATTTATATAACTTGTCAGGTCCAAGAAGTGACAAGAGAGATGGTTTGAAATGGACAGTTGGAACATACGTCAAAAATGTATCGTCTAGCGTGATCACGTTGAGAATGACCAATTTTGGTTTAAAGAATTTTTAATAGCTTCTTAAATCCCCTGATGCTAATCAGAAAAGAGAGTAGGAAACATCAGGAAGTGTAGAACAAACTGTCCTCCGTGTGTTCTCTGGTGGATGAAGAATGTTTTCATTGATCAAATGCTTTCCTAGTAGCTTCCTGTAGAGCTATTCAAGGCCAATATTTTCTAGTGGTTAAGAGCCCAACTTCTATCTCCCCTGAGCTACAGGAACTTGCCAGGTCTAAAATATAGGGTGACTTATTAAATTTTTAGTGTCTCATCATCCTCATTTATCATGGGAGGAATAATAGTACCTACCTCATAGGGTTGTTGGGAAGATTTAATGATTACTGTTCTTTGGTGTTGAATATAAAATGTCCTGTAACACAATGTAGAGAGATGTTACATTTTAAAAGATGCCACTAATAGCCCTGAGATCATCCTATTAATATTTTTTCTTTTTGGTTTTCATGGCAACCTGGTAAGGATCTGTCTGTGCCATGGACAACTGGGCTGAGCAGGAAGGAACATAACAAAATGCTGAAAGACGTCATTTCCCCGGGTCAGGCAGACCCACGCGGCTCTGGGTGGATGTGGGCAGTGTGGCAGTCTCCCGCAGGCTTTGCCTCGTGGCTTCTCTCATCCTTCGGAGCACGCGGCTTTTTGATAGAAAGCTATTTGCAAAGGAACAAAATGTTTTTTCTGCAGCTGTGATGTGAGTGGTATTAAAGTTATTGACTAAGTTGGAAAATAGCTTCACGTTATCTTCAGGGCCGCTGCCTCCCTGACAGCTTGAGCTTTGGAGAGGTGTATAATTGGGACTCAGACAACTTTGACACCCCTCTGCAGACAGACCGTTTGAGACAGGCTCGGAGAGAGCTCTAAAAAGAGCAGCTTTTCCCTTGGACAGAGTGACCACTGAGAACGCCCTTCCCATGAGTTTGCTGATAAAGAGTCAGGGGCTCGGAACTGCAGCCTCGCTCACTGGGTGGGAAGGCTTTAATCATCCCTAGCCCCCTGCCACCCCCACCCCTGGACAAGCCTAGTCATCTGGTTAGGAGTTCGAGAGAAGATATTTCTCATACATGCTACTTCCCTAAGCTGACTCTGTATTGTTCAGTGAAAGGTATTTGATAATGAATCTCACAGCTCTTGGGTGTTTTGCTTATTAATGGAATCAGAGCACGTTTGTATCTGTTCTGCAGATAGATTTGGTTGTAAAAAGCTTTGGGGTTTTGTCTGTTTTGAACTTTGCCTCAGAGACATCCATAGGAGTTACTACTCACCAAAGGACAAGGTCATTTTCAGTCAGGATCTTTGGCTACACAAGAGGATCCAACTTGCCCTCACCTCAGCGAGGACGCTCGCACTCTGTGAAAGCGTGGGAGTCTCGCAGGCGAGGGCAGCCGGCGCTCCAGGCTCCCGAAGGGCAGGGGCCACAGCTCCCGAAGCGTGGGAGTCTCACAGCCTGCAGCAGGAGTTGGTGTGCCTGCAGCAGTGCACCCTCCAATTGCTTTTAATTTTTTGCACCTTTGCCAAAGAGTCAAATTCCTGGGAAACAGAAAGCAATTGGTTATCTCTTGATTAGGGAAGAACAGGACACATGCCTAACAGTCTGCCCGGATTACCTCCAATCAGGGAGAGAAGTTTCTTTTTATTATTATTTTTATTTATTTTATTTTTTTTTTTTTGCATTTTCCTGAAGTTAGAAGTGGGGAGGCAGTCAGACAGACTCCCGCATGTGCCCGACCAGGATCCACCTAGCATGCCCATCAGGAAGCAATGCTCTGCCCATCTGAGACATTGCTCCTTTGCGGCCAGAGCCACTCTAGCGCCTGGAGCAGAGGCCGTGGAACCATTCTCAGCGCCCGGGCCAACTTTGCTCCAATGGAGTCTTGACTGCGGGAAGGGAAGAGAGAGACAGAGAGGAAGGAGAGGGGGAAGGGTGGAGAAGCAGATGGATGCCTCTCCTGTGTGCCCTGGCCGGGAATCGAACCCAGGACTTCCACACGCTGGGCTGATGCTCTACCACTGAACCAACTAGCCAGAACCAGGGAGAGAAGTTTCTTAAAGAAGAATTGGGATGCTGACACCAGAGGACGGGAGACTGGATGCCGAGGGATGGAACAACAGTGCTGCTGCCCTGCACGTCTCAGGAGGGACCTTGTGTGTGGCCCATTTTAGAGCTGAAATACAAGTGCAAAAATCCATCACCCCGGCTCCAACTTGTCTCTCAGGGTCTCCGAACCTGACAATGATGATGTGTCAGTCCGTTCCTGAGCCTGCCTGCTGGTCAGAGCTGGGCGTGTGTGTCCTCGCTGCCTGTCCAGCCTGTCTCTCAGCATTCACAGCACTGCCTGTTCCCCAGGACCCAGGCCTCCGGCTCCGCAGAGGGGGTAACATGAGCCTGACTTTGGCCTTTACACCGGGACCTGTGCTGCGTCAGAGGGGACCCCTTTGAACAATTTATAAAAACCTAGAAGATTTTTGGTATTTTTCTGTAAAGTTCTTTTTTTTATTATTATTTATTTTTTTATTACAGAGACAGAGAGTCAGAGAGGATAGGGACAGACAGACAGGAACGGAAAGAGATAAGAAACATCAATCATCAGTTTTTAGTTGCGACACCTTAGTTGTTCATTGATTGCTTTCTCATATGTGCCTTAACCATGGGCCCTCAGCAGACCAAGTAACCCCTTGCTCAAGCCAGAGACCTTGGGTCCAAGCTGGTGGGCTTTGCTCAAACCAGAGGAGCCCACGCTCAAGCTGGCGACCTCGGGGTCTCAAACCTGGGTCCTCCGCATCCCAGTCCGATGATCTATCCACTGCACCACCACCTGGTCAGGCTCTGCAAAGTTCTGAGAAGGCTGGTCTGCTTCTGTGTGCCGTGTGACCGTGGCCCTAGTCAACGATGGCTCTGGATGCTCACCACTGTCCTGGGCTTAACATAGGGACAGGTGGGAGGGCAGTGGGCTCAGGCTTCACGCCCAGGAAAAGCCTCAAATTTATACTTTTGAAATTATTACAAAGAGAGATTTTCCAAAAAGTTTCAAAGATATACAAGTATTAAAAGAAAAAGATATATCAGGCAAGGTTCTTAGCTACAATCAAGTGAAATCTACTCTAGGTAGTTTTAAAGGGGGGGTGGGGTGGGCAGGATGTATTAAAGGACAACTGGTAGCTCAGAGAATCTGCAGGAGGGACTCCGCTGAGAGGCCACACAGCTAGGAGAAATGCCTCAGGCCCCACAGGGCAGCAGGGAACTCCAGGCTGCCCCTAGGCACAGGCATGTGGTCACTCACTGAGGCAGGCCTTGGTGCCTACTTACTGCTGAACCTCTGACACAGCTTGCCCTAAAAGCAGAATTTACCCATCTCGACCCTCCCCCACTTGGATTCTTGTGGCAACCGCCTCCGAGTCACCAGCTTGCCATGCAGAGTCTGGCGCTAGGGCACCACTTGGGAGGTCGCCACCTCACATGATTGGGTCCCAGTTGCCGAGCAGGCTGGGAAGGCATGTTTCTGGCAGTGGCGTAGGGAACATAACTTGCGCCCCGGGCAGGACACTTTATTGGTGCCCCCTCCCCCCCAACTACCTTCTACTAGCTTTTCTTGTTTGTCTTGGAGACCATTTGGCACCCCTCTGCGAGTGGCGTCCCGGGCATGATAGACCCCCTTGCCCCTCCCCCCTCGGCATGATAGACCCCCTTGCCCCTCCCTCCCCCCCCCATGATAGAAGCCCTTGCCCCTCCCCCCCTCGCTAGCCACTGGTTTCTGGCTTCTGCTCTGGAGCAGAAGGGCCCTGCTTTAGTCCCATGCTGCACTAGTAATGAGTAGATTTAACATACATTTTCTAATAATTTTATAAATCTTGTGATGGTGTTGCATTCTATTTCTGTTTAAAACAATTAAATATTGAAAATGTACCATGATTCCTTAATCTTCTTATGGCAGGATTACAAATACACTAGTATTCTCAAAAAGTGGAAGTGATTCTGGCCTCTCTGAGGTCCGTTTAGTGCCACACTGTGTGATCCTTGGGCAGGGTCACCGCTCCATTCCAGCCCTGTCATCTGGGCAGGGGCTGATGATACCATGCTGTGTACTTGTGAGTGCTAAGAATCTCAGCATTTCTAAATATTTCTAGCTATTGATGAACAAGTGTTTCTTGCAATTTGAGAGGATGCAACTAAGAATGATAATTATAACAATTTTACTTTGTGACTAATGATCTTGTACAGCTTTCCAGAAATGTTAAGTATACAACAGAACTTTGGGTTTGGATGCTTGCATTCATTTAATTCAGTGTTCTGTTTCCAAAACACAGCCATGTCCCAAGGGACAGCAGAGGCGAGAAATAAAAGAGACAGGAAGAAAATTGTGTAATTCTTTTCTTTGTTCATTTCACGAATATTTATTAATCACCTACTGTGTGCTGGGGATAAAATGGCATGGCCTCTTTTTATTAATAGGTGGGTTTTGTTTATTCTAACATGTAAAACAAGCATCCAGTATATGTTTTTTTCATTATTAATTTTTTGAAGATATAATATATAGAAATAAAATTGGTTTCTCTGTAATTTCTCCCCATTTGCTTTAGTTTTATATGCAGCATAGGGAGCAAATATAATCCTTCTCAAAAATAAATGTTCAAATTTTTGGAGGTAATTATTTTTTCCACCATAGATTTGCCTTTTGGAGGCAAGTACCCTAAATTACTACCAGGGTTCCTCTTGGAAGACATACCTCCTTGTATTACATTGCTTACGTGGCCTCTTTCTTAAAGTGTACACCAAGTAGGAGAAGAGAGACTTAGCAAGAGATCATTGCAACAGATTCAGATTAGAAAAATCCACAGAGCAAAGTTGTTCAGTTTTGGCCTGTGTCTTCAGGGTTGGCTTCTTGGGACCAAGATGGTTTTCCTTTTCTTTCTGTTTTCCCAACTTGATTGAGATATAATTGACACGAGACCAGGATTTTCTTTTTTAAATAAGTAAGAGCAGTAGAGGCAAAGAGACAGACTCCCACATGAACCCTGCTAGGGCACCACCATACAAACCCACTATGGGCTATGCTCTGCCCATGTGAGGTGTTGCTCTGTTGCTTGGCAATCAAGCTATTTTTAATGCCTAAGGCAGAGGCCACCCAGCTGGGACCAACTTGCTCAAATCAAGTGAGCCATGGTTGCAGGAGAAAAGAGAGAGAGAGAGAGAGAGAGAGAGAGAGAGAGAAGGGAGAGGGGAGGGGCAGAGAAGCAGATAGTCACTTTTCCTCTGTGCCCTGATCAGGAATCCAACTGGGACATCCACACACAAGGACCCACACTCTACCACTGAACCAACCAACCAGGGACTTTTTTTTTTTTTTATGAGAGAGAGAAAGGAGGGGAGAGAGAAGCATCAACTCTTTGTTTCACAACTAGTTGTGCACCCATTGGTTGCTTCTCATACATGCTCTGAGCAGGGCTTGAATTATTGACCTCAGGATTGATCTGGTGATCTCAGAATTCAGCCCGTGATTTCAGGATCAAGGAGGAGACCTTGGTGCTCCCTGATGACACTATATCCACTGTGCTGTGGGCCACCGCAAGACTAGGATTCTTGAGCAGAGTCTTAGGAAAGGAAGAAGGGCAGACATGACAATGAATAGTGTATTCAGAGATAAAATCAAAAGGTAAAAGCTAAAGAGTTGAAGAATTACAGCTCCAGCTGGAAGGAAAATGCTAGGGGAAGAATGATACCCTGTCAGACACCTTTGAATGTAAAATTAGAAGCATGTTTGTTTGTTTGTTGCCACTGGTGATAATGCCTAGAATTTATATTTTGCATTAATTTCACCTCATTTACACAATGGCTTATTATAAAGAATTGCTTAGACGTTGCCTAATTGTCTTTTTCCTCTTGCTTACTCAAGGGCTGAGAGTGTCAAGGTAACTTGGCTGAGGCAGAGAAATCTGATAGGATATTTTTGTTGTTACAGACCTTTCACTTTCATATATTTTGCATATTCGTTTTTAGCTAGCCCTCAAAAGCACTTTGTATAGCTCCTTTTGTATTTGTCCATGTGCATACATGTTTTCCTTGTAGATACAGTGTGCATACTCTCCATAACTTTTTTTATTTAATATTATATATGTTGCTTTCTTAGCTTCTCCAGCATAGTCTTAATTCCAGTCATTCATAGATGCCCAGTACTCCATTGAATAATGACTGGAAAATTGTTATGCTTCAGCTTTTCAGTAGTTTAACAATATCATAATGACAGTCTTGTGTATAGAGCTTATTTCTTCTGTTAGATTATTTTTCTAAAAATGTCAGTAACTCAGCTTCCCATTAGGAAAAATGGGGTTTTATAATTTAGAGTTTCGCCTCTCTTTCTTGTACATCAATAACTTACTTCAGCGTGAATTTTTATGTATTCTACTTTCTCTATAAAGCAGTCTTACTAATGTATCGGTCCAGACGTATTTATGTAACATTGTACATAAAGCCCCACAGTCCCTGCCATCAGTGTAACTGTGATATGTGAGAAAGCAGCAGCCCAGACTATGGAAATACTACTGCAGGGTGATTATAATGATCATAAAAAAGTACTTTAACCTGAAGGTCTGAAGTTCCTCTATATTATTTCCAAGATATTCTTTGATTTTGTATCTTTCATCACCAACTTCTAACTCACTCTCTACTTAGTAATCTTTTATATATTTTATTCACTTTTCCTACTTTAAAGACATTACTTACTATTACTTCTTTCCTTCCTAATGTTTAAATAATTGTTAGATTTGTTCCTGCCTCCTATTGATTACTGAGCTTTTAAACTTTTCTTTATATCAGTAAGTTGGTTCCTAAGGCCACTGAGAACTCATTTCGTCTCAGTATATACCAGCCATATAAGCCAGTGACTCCGGTCCTGGGTATTTACACTAGAGAAGTGTTCACTCAAAACATGGACATGAATGTTTATAACAGCTCTATTCATAACCATCAAAACCCAGAAACAACCCACATATCCTTCAATATTGAATGGACACACTGTGGTGCATCATATGATGGCATACTACTTGGCAATGGAAAAGGAATGAACCATTAATATACACAACTTAGTTGGACCTCAAAATAGTTATGCCAAATAAAAAAAGTCAATTTCAAAGGGTTACATACTCTATGATTCCATCTATACAACATTCTTGAAAAGAGAAAGCTATAGTGATACAGAACAGATTTAAAACTTAATGTTAGAAAATATTTCAAAATTCCATGTGTGTATGTGTGTGTGTGTGTGTGTGTGTGTGTGTGTTTCTGAAGCTGGAAACGGGGAGGCAGTCAGACAGACTCCCTCATGCGCCCGACCGGGATCCACCCGGCATGCCCACCAGGGGGTGATGCTCTGCCCATCTAGGGCATCGCTCTGTCACGACCAGAGCCACTCTAGCGCCTGGGGCAGAGGCCAAGGAGCCATCCCCAGTGCCCGGGCCATCTTTTGCTCCAATGGAGCCTCGGCTGCGGGAAGGGAAGAGAGAGACAGAGAGGAAGGAGAGGGGGAGGGGTGGAGAAGCAGATGGGTGCTTCTCCTGTGTGCCCTGGCTGGGAATCGAACCCGGGACTTCCGCACACCAGGCCGACACTCTACCGCTGAGCCAACCGGCCAGGGCCAAAATCCCATTTTATAGAACTATGAAGTCACATGTCTTTTAACAAGTTACGTAACCACTCTAAATCTCAATGTATTTACCTGTAAAGTGTAGAAAGTACTCTGTACCTTGAAGTGGTGCTATAAAGATGAAATAAGATGTTGTAAAGTAGTCACCTAACATCCAGATGGTTCCTTTCTTTCTTTTCTATGGTGATATTTCTCACTGGGAGCAGATTCTTTTTTGTTATTATCATCTGTGTTTTGGGGAGTTTTTAACAGTTATTTGGCTCTTGGGGAACAGATTGGAGCCATTGATGACATTGAGCAGGAAGGTGACATGATATGATTTTAATTTTAAAATAGTCATTTAAGCTGCTTTGTGAAGAGCGGTGAAGAGTGTAGGAGGGTAAGAGTGGTAACAGAAAGAGGGTCTGGGGGTCGTCCAGATGAGAGGTGATGGTGGCAGGAGCAATGGAGAGAGAGAGAGGAGCAGACAGGTTTAGGGTTTATTTTTTGGCAGAAGAACCAACAAGCCTGATGATAATTTGAACGGTGAAGAAAGGTAGATGCCGGTGTTATGAACTGAATGAGAAACTTCAGAGAGAAGCAAACTTGAGTGCGTGGGTGGTGGTGGGCACTGAAGATCAGGAATTGTGTTTGGACATATTAGGAATAGAAAGCAAGTAGGTAGTTGGGTGTGGGATTCTGGAGCTAAGGACCAAGTCAGCATGGTCTTGTTCATCTCTAGGATTGGCGCACATAGGAAGTGTCAACCTCCCAGCTCCAGCCTTCCACATTAGGTGCGGGGGAGCTTCTGTCTGCTCTTCCTTTGACCTAGCTTTAGGTGTTTTAGTCAAGTACTTATCTTCAATGCATTCTGAGAGGGCTTATAGAAACTTCTACTATAATTCAGATTATGCTCATATTATTAACTGCTTCCAGATTTCCCCTCCCCTTTCCCATTTAGGGAAAGGAGATACTCAAATTTTTCAAATATCCAGCCTGGAAGTCACCGATCATATTGTGTGTGATTGAAAGTACAATAGTGCCCCTTTATCCTCTAGGGATACATTTCAAGACCACCAGTGGATGCCTGAAACCACGATAGTACCAAATCTTATATATACTATGTTTTTCCTTTTCACTTAAGGGAGATACTCTCTTTTTGGCATATCCAAATTACCAACATTACTATGCTTGTGATTTGTAAAGTAAAGTGTTACTTAAACATAAGCACAGTGATACCATGACAGTCAATCTGATAACAGAGGTGGCAACTGAGTGACTAATGGGCAGATGTTGTATACAGCGTGGATACCCTGGACATAGGGATGATTCACATCCTGGGAAGGATGGAGTGGGCCGGCACAAGATTTTCTCGCACTACTCAGAATGGCGCAGAATTGAAAACTTATAAATTGTTTATTTCTGGGATTTTTCATTTAATATTTTTAGACTGCAGTTGATTGCAGGTAACTGAAACCATGGATGAAGGGGACTGCTGTATTAATAAACTACTGAGACTGATAATGAATACGCAAATGCTAAGAGGTTGTAATGCATTTTGTTATTTTTATCATCCTCAAATTTCCAGTCTTGCCTCAGACAAGGGAAAGAAATTCAAGATATAATTTTTCCTTGATAAATATCAAATTCAATTAGCCATTGTCTCTGTGAAGGGAGGGACAGGAATGGCCTTTAGGGAGAGGAGTAGAGGGAACCTGACTGGCATCTGTAAAATGTTAAAATTCTGTAGTATTTGGGCATTGGGTCAGTGTGTTCATCGGACTCATCAATGTTAGAAATGTTTTATAATTAATATTTTGTTCTTCAAACACATAAATATTAATTTAAAAATCTAAATGTCACAGATAATGCCTTCCTTCTACTCACTCTATCCTCATTAATTATCATAAAGAATGAGTTATCAAAAAAAAAGAATGAGTTATTGAGTCTTTCTCTCAGAAAATGTAATTACTTTGTAATGAAATGTTAACGCTATGTTCTATTCTTAAAGTCACTTGTTCCAATGATGAAGCTATATCCTAATAGAGTTGCTAAATTTTCTTCTAAGACAGTCTTTTCATATTTTATAGTTGTCAGATGAGCTGCTGATGCTCTGGGGCTCCTTTGTTTTTACAAACAGGACTATCTCAGCAAAAACTCACCATCAGGCTGTTAACTTCAACATCTTCGAGGGCATGGTTTGCCATGGGGTGCCCCTAGTAACTATTTCCAGAGGCAAAGTGGTATATGAAGCTGGAGTTTTCAATGTCACAGCAGGAGATGGGAAGTATATTCCTCGCAAACCATTTGCTGAATATGTTTACAAGAAGATCAAGCAGCGAGACCAGGTGAGTTGCACCCAAGTGACCTGGGCTGGATCGTCACTGGCTCCTGGATGTTGTTGGTAGTGTTGTCACATACATTCAATAATACATTCCTGGGACATGAGAATAAAGAAAGAATCATTATTGGATGGTTGCATTTTCTCTTATAGATTGGTGTCTATTCAAGGTTTTTTAATATACCAAATCAGGTTTTCCAGGCAAGTTTGGAACCTCTGGGGACTTTTGGCAATTGGGTTAGTCAGGGTACTCTGAGAAGCAGACATTCACATGAAAAACGATGTGACATTTTTTATTAGGCAAGATACTTGTAAGAGAAAATGGAAGGGAAATAGGAAAGTCTGGGAGAGCCCTCAGACTATAATTCAAGTCTGACCCCAGTGAAAGACAGAAGGAGAGAAAACGGGGTAGAAGCATCCTGGACTGCCAGACAGTCTAAGATAGGTAAGGCAAAGCTTTCAGGCCATGATTGAACCAAATCTCTTGTCAATCAGCTACATGGCATGCTGTCATTGGCTTGGAGCTGCAGTGGGAGGCGTGGCCTCTGTTCAAACAAGGGAATGCAGTTCAGTGCTTTCAATGGCCCCTTGCAAACTTAGCTCCCTGTAGTTGAGTGTCTGAGGGTGTATTCTAATGACTACCAGAGCAATGGTGGAGTTTTGGGGTCAAGTGGATTTAAATATGAATTCTTCTTTGCCATTCTATTTCCAGCTGTTTCTCTCTCATCCGTGGGCTCATTTGCCTCATCTAGAAAATGAGAACCACATATTTTTTCCTTAACAAATTGTAAAAATCAATGAAATTTTAAAATATAGAGCACATAATAAGGGGTTCATAAATGTTAGTTCTGGCTCTTTGCTTTTCTCTTTTGGTGACCAAAATGTAAATATAATAAAGTTCCCCAAAGTTTTTTTTTTTCCTTATAATTCTGTTGTTATAGAAGAGATATTTGTTCTTAATATATCTTGGACTTTCACATGTTTGTTTGGTTCACAGTGTTTTAAAGAGTTTTAGAAATTTACTCCACCAAATACACTAACATGTCACAAAATTTCAGATTAAATCGATCAGAATTGCTGGGTTTGAGTGAGGAGAGGGGGGCAGTAGCCTATACCCCTCAGTCCTCCTAAGTAAACAAATGCTCTGGAATGCTTTAAATTCTCGGGATCCTACAATTACTTATACACTGTATTTCAGTCAAAACACTTAAGGTTGTGGTCCATTTTGTTGGAGGTTAATTTGTAAATGTTGACACTGATAAGCGACGGGTAGGTAGTGACTAATAATCCTATGTGTTTCTTAAAATTTATGCAATAGATAGTAGTAATAGTGACTGCTTAGTGAACGCAAAGCATGGAGCTAAGGGTTCTGTCACTGTAACAACCCTGTGAGGGACAGAAGTATTATTTTCCTCATTTTAAAGACTAGGACACTGAGACTTCAAGAAATTAAAAAACTTATCCAAGTCACATAGCTATCCTATGCCAGGGCCAAAACATAAACTCTGGTTATCTGACTCCAAAAATTGTTTTCTTAAGTAATAATCATAAAGATTGAGTTAAATGAGTTAATGGGAGATAAATTACTCAGCACTAGGTTTGGAAAATAATAGTCTCAGAAAATTAATCTGAACTGGAGACATTGATGACAGCTAGTTCGCTTGTGAAGCTTTGATAGTAATCAAAGGATAAACAGAAACAGGTGGACTTAGAAAACCACAACGAGGGTAAATCAATAGAACTAGGTGGTGGATTGTGTGACGTTTGAAGTGGATCCAAGACAGGGCTGGTCCTGGTGGTCAATTCCAGTTGCTCTCCAGCAGGGTCACTAGACTAACCAGGAATGTCAGATAGACTGTTTCTAATGACTGACTGCCTCAGTCTTTCTCTTGTAGGGAAAATGTTTGAGGCAGCAGAGAGTACCAACTGGCTTTATCAGTTCTCCTTTTCAAATTGTTGTTTTATGCTTGGTTGGCAAAATTAATGTCAACCAACTTTCCCCCCCTTCTTTTCCAAGTGAGAGGAGGAGAGAAAGAGAGGCAGACTCCCGCATGTGCCCCAACTGGGATCCACCTGACAACTGCCATCTGGGGCTGATGCTCGGCCCATCTAGGGCCATGCTCACAACCTAGCTATTTTTACCGACTGAGGTGGGGGCTTCATGAAGCCAACCTCAGTGCCCAGGGCCAATATGCTCAAACCAATCAAGCCATGGCTGCAGGAAGGGAAAAGAGAGAGAGAAGGGTGGTGGTTAAGAGGTGGAGAAGCAGAGAGTCGTTTCTCCTGTGTGCCCTGACCAGGAATCGAATCCAGGACATCCACATGCCGGACCGATGCTCTACCACTGAGCCAACTGGCCAACGCCTCAACTCACTTTTTATTATAATTTTATTTTTTTAATGGGGTGACATCCATAAATCAGGGTACATATATTCAAAGAAAACATGTCCAGGTTATTCAATTATGTTGCATACCCGTCACCCAAAGTCAGATTGTCCTCTGTCACCTTCTATCTAGTTTTCTTTGTGCCCCTCCCCCTCCCCCTTTCCCTCTCCCTTTCCCCCCACCCCCCGTAACCACCACACTCTTATCAATGTCTCTTAGTCTCGCTTTTATATCCCACCTATGTATGGAATAATGCAGTTCCTGTTTTTTTCTGATTTACTTATTTCACTTCGTATAATGTTATCAAGATCCCACCGTTTTGCTATAAATGATCTGATGTCATCATTTCTTATGGCTGAGTAGTATTCCATAGTGTATATGTGCCACATCTTCTTTATCCAGTCATCTATTGATGGGCTTTTTTGGTTGTTTCCATGTCCTGGCCACTGTCAACTCACTTTTTAAAAAGAGTTCAATACCAATTTTGTGAGTTATTTAGTTTCTTAGTATTTTCTTCTCATATCATCAACTTTTTAAGCATTGTAGTGCATTATTGGTTTTGTAATAACAGTAAGGAATAGTTATAATTATTATCATACATTGTTCTGAGCCATTGCTATCTGCCAGGCACTGTACTAGGTAGTTTATATTTATTATTTTTCTTATTCTGTACAATAAGCCATGTGGTAGATAGTATCATCCCCATTTTACAGAATAGAAATCTAAGTTTCAGCAAGATTAAATAATGTTCCCCAGCTAAGCAGTCATTAAATGTATGAGCTAGGGTTCATGGCAAAGCCTTTCTGATTCCCACTATAACATGAGGCCTCCGTAAAGCAAAAAAAAAAAAAGAAGAAAATTACTGTGAAATTCAAAACATGGGGAGATGCATTATTTTTTAAAATGTTGGTATGGAAACAGTATCAAATAAAATGAGTAAAATGAGGTTTGGGGATTGTCTGGAGACATTTCAAATATTTTTTTTTCTCTTTATTTGGCAAAGATAAATTTAAATATACAAGAAGAATATCACAGTAAGGTTAAGAAAAAAAGTTGTTGGGAATTCTTAATTTTAAATTCACATGAGGGTGTTGGAGCTCTTGCTTGGGTTCTCATGAAAATATTCAGATTTCTATGTGAATAAGGACAAGAGTTTGAAGGCAAACAGGAACAGCTCACAGGATTTCTCCTACTCACTTGTTATGCTCCCCGAGAAAATTAGTCACTTCGCTTTCTGGACTCCCAAAGCACAGACTATAGAGAGGCATAGTGTCTGCCAACTCCCGAACTCGTCTCCTGGCTAGAGTGTTAGTTCCTTGAGGACAGCATCTTATATTTTTATGCTTAGTCTGGATTTGATATATAAACAAATTGCAAATGGAAGGAGCAAAGACTACAGTTTAAGAGGTCATAGAAAGAAACGTAAATCAGTTTTCCCGGAAGATTGCCCCGACTCATCCTAAGTAGTGGGGTTATCTGTGATCTTGATTCTGTCCATGATGTTATTACTTACTAAAATTTGCCAGCATCTTGTTATGCAGTTATCATTGATGTCAGATACCATGAGGAATTTCAAAGGAAAGAAACAACATTTTTTATCCAATTTGACAGCTTTTAGGGAATTGTTACTTTAACATTAAAGTAGTCGATACTTAAGGGAAAAAATTCAAATCAGAAGACGAGACTTCAAACTCTATTTGATAAATATAATAAAATACATATTTCAATTTTATACAAAGAGTCACTTAAGAAAGAGTTTAGGAGATCCAGGAACGAAAAATAAAAGGAAATAAATAAGTAACAGCAACTTGGATGTTCACAGCATCTTGAAAGAACAAAATCAATTTACATACTATTAATTCTTTACCAAAAAACATAGCTCTTGAAACTTGAATGGATTACTTTTTCTAGATTTTGTGTGTGTGTGTGTGTGTGTGTTTAGAGTTTATAACTTACACCAAAATTTGGAAGTACAGACGTGCTTTAACTCATCTCTTTTTCTCTTTTTTCACTAATAAGTAACCTAATCTATTCTGGAAAATAAAGGTCACATTGCATTTTATAGAGAAACAGGAATAGCTTTGTCAAGTAATGCATGGTTTCAGAATACTGACGCCTAAGCTTTTAAACTGAGTTGTATCTTTGTAACTACAATATAAGCATAATTTGTCTTTTAGATAATATAAAACTGAGTGGATGGCTGATCTGGTCCTTGAAATGGGTGTTCTACATTTCTGAAGTAACAAATGTCTTTCTCAACCTGGCAGCTCAGAGAAAATAATTTAAGACATATTTTTAGCAGCCATATAATCTTAATATATTCAGATTGTTTGCTAATAATTATAAAAAGTGATGCATATGTTAGAACCAGCTCATTTTCGCTCATGAGAGACATTTGTATGTATCTTTTTCCCAACTCCTCAGTGATGTCACTTTAGTAGATAGAAATCAATTATAGTGGGAGTATTTACACCACAGAAATAGGCAGACACTTAAGTGCTTTAAATCAAGACTCTTGAAGTGATGATAAAAGGGAAGGAAGATATGGTTGTTAACATTTACCAGCACTCTCCACTGTACACGGGGACTTTCTAAATACTCTCTTTCCATGTTTTATCTAATCATCTAGCATTCCTTTAGTAAATATTTATTAATAACCAAATGGACGAACCTGTGGTGGCACAGTGGATAAAGCATTGACCTGGAATGCTGAGGTTGCCAGTTTGAGACCCTGGGCTTGCCTGGTAAAAGCACATATGCAAGTTGATGCTTCCTGCTTCTCCCCCCTTCTCTCTCTCTCTCTCTTTCTCTCTCTCTCTCTCTTTCTCTCTCTCCTCTCTAAAATGAATAAATAAAATCTTCAAAAAAGAAAAGGAAAAAACGACCAATTATGTACCAGGCATAGTTTAATTCTTATAACAACCCTCTGAGTGGTATCCCTATTTTTTAGACTAAGAAATTGAGGCTTAAGTATTCCTTACATAGTGGCAGCATCAGAACTCAAACCCAGATTTAGCCAGTCCTTTTAACATCTGTCACTGCAGTATACTAATCACAGAGCGAAATTTCTACCCAGACACAGAGCCAGCCACCCCTATCCTCAAGAAATCACGCCACCAGACTCCCCTCCTGTACGTAGGGTTCAGTTACCCTCAGACTGGCAAACTTACCCAAGGAGTTAGCCCTGAAATGAGGGGGCCCAGCTTTGTCACATTGTTCCTTAGAAATCAGTCACAGGGTATTTCAAGGATTAAGTGAAAACACTTGACCAATTGTAAAACATTAGCAAAATGCAAACGTTCACTGTTATTGATCACTTCCGTTGAACCCAGGGGTTACACATGCTCCGGAGAGTCACTGTTCATGCAGGGGTGCTGGGTGCCTCTCACTCCACCAGGCAGGTGTGGATTTCTCAAGGAGTCACTGTTCAGCTGGGTTGTTTAGTGTCGGGCCAGTGTCTGCTGTTTGGTATTTGGAAGTTCTATTGTCTTTACTGATATTTTAGTATCTCAGCCTCTGTGGGCAGCATGGTGTCATTGGTCTCTCTGGTCTCAGAAAATCTAGCATCCCAGCACCTCCCTCTGCAGACAATGCAGTTCAATTTTCTTCCAGCTAAAAGCTCCCTCTTTCCCCTGATAAGCTAACCAAAAAGCATGTCTGCAGTTACACGAGTATAACGACAGTGGCAATTAATGTTTACCTACAGCACTGTATATTGTGAAATAATTTTCATTATAGTCTTTCTGTTAATTCATCAGTGACAATCATCATGAAATACTGTGAACCCAAGTTGAACTCTCATCTACCAAAGTACACCACCAGCGTCTACCAGGCACAGTACCATCACTGCTCACAAAAATTAGGGGGTATTTCAACATGAATATGAAGCAATAAAATGTCCCCTAATTTTTGTGAACAGTGTACATTTCCTTTATCACTTAGGGAGAACCTCTCACATGGTTTTACCCTCAAAACATTTTATGTGATTGTGATGTCATCAAGGTGGAAAGACCCGCTGGTGGGGTGAGACGCTCCTGTTCTGACCAGTCTGTACTGGTGGGAAGTGTTGCTACAAGCCAGGTCCACCTTCCGTAGGCCTGTTCCCAGGACACCAGCCTCTTGCACAGCTCCTTGAGAAAGCTGTCAGATCATTTTCTTTCATTTAACAAATGTTCGTTGAGAACCAGGCACTATTCTAGGTGCTGGAGTTACAGGTGTAAGAATGACAGCAGTCTCTGGTTTCAATGAGCTTAAATCCTACTTTTGTTTTGACTATAGTTTATGCTGCTTAAGTTCCAGCTGTACTTGAGATGCTTTATTAAAGCTCCCTGTGATGAGGTTAGTTAGCCACTTACATAACAGAGTCTAGCAATTGGGAGAGATCAGGGCTAAACATGAAATTTGGGAATTATAGCATATAGATTTAGAACCATGAGTCTGAGGCCATGAAGGAGAGTGTGTAAGATGGAGAAGAAAAATGGCTTGCTACATAGAACTGTGGTTCAGAGCCCTGGGGCTGTCAGCCTTCAAAGGCTGAGGAGAGGAGGAGGGAAGGGACCAGCAAAGGGGCTGAGAACGACAACCAGTGAGGTTGGAAGGAAACCAGGAGAACACGGAGAAGGGATGGAAAAGAGAAGGCCACCTGCTTTTTTTGTTCACTCCAGAGTCCCCTGATGCTTCATCCTGGTCTTTCTGTGAGTTTTATGCTTCACGAATGCCCTCTAAGTATTAGAGATGCACTCAGCTGTGGACCGGAGGTGGGTCCCGTTGCAACTATAGTCATCCGGGATCCCAGGGAAAGAAGCCTGCTTTATTTTGGCCCTAATCACTAGGGTAACCTACTAAACACTGGTCCCACCAGATGCAGGCGCTCCTGTCAGGGTTGGGCACCTCACAGGTCAGGTGGAGATTTATCATTGTCACTAGAGGGAACTAGCAAGACCACTTTTCTTCAGAGTCATAGGTTAAGTCTACTTAGAAAACAAACGTGCAGCTGAACTTCTGAATAGCACAGTGAGGGCACAGTGAGGGCACGAGTGCCCTCAGCTCTTCGTTCTGCCACAGTGAACGTCCAATGAGGTTCTGAAGTTCACACAGCGCACAGTGCGGGGCGCATGGGCAGCACGAAGGCCAACGGGTGTGAGGCTAGCATTAAAGGGCTTACGAAACCCACCTCTAAGGATAAGAAAATAGTAAGAGGTTAAAAGTACTGGGAGTCTTGAGACCAGAACTCCTGTGGTCTGATCTCTCAAAGGGGAAGATGGTGAAGTATGGAACAGCAAAAGACTCCTCAGAGAGGGCTGCTTTATTTCCGAGGTGGGCTGTGGGCAGTAGTCAGCGGCCCATGGCCATTCTGGTGGGAAGCGAGCCCCAGCTGCCCAGAGCCTCACGCAGATCAAGAGCAGGACTGTGTTCAGATGAGACCTTGCAGTGGGGCAGAGACATCTGATGGTCCGTGTGACCGGAGTGACCAGCCAGCCTACGAGGTGCCTGCTGCCAGTGCTGCTCCAGTGAGCAGCCAGAAAGAGGTTCTTAGACACCAGGGCAGCTGAGGCCTGCCCAGCGGAGGCAGCCAGCAAAGATAAAGTAAGGCGTGGAGAACGGATAAATGGTAAAGCACACAGCTAAGAAACAGGAGGGAAACTGAGTCAGCCCAGGCCAAGACAACCCACCTAAAGAGGAGAGAGGGCTCAGACGGGGACTGCCTCCCCACTAACATCCTTGGGAGGAGCTGATCCAGTTGACTGAGCACTCGCCATGGAGAAACAGCGCAGTTTACCGCCCCGAGTCTGCGCAGAGACGGAGGAGAAAACAGACGGTCACAGAAAACTGCTCAGCAGGACAGCGGATGTGGCCGCGAGGACTAAAGCTTCCCGGACCGATGGCTGCCTGTGCGGAGTCTCAGATGATAAACAGGACATACTCAGGCAGAAAAGAGGGCGGGCATGCCCCATTGGCAAAGACAGAGGCCGGGCGGAAAGACCCAAGAGGGTTGCAGATCTGTCTGGTGTAAGTCATGTCCCACCCCTGAGCCGGCAGCCGCTTCAGGGCAAGATCTTCCGAGGGACTGACCAGCGTCTGCAGCAAGCCCCGCCCTGAGCGAGGAGGGTGGGCCCTGGGTTTAATGATCCCGCCTAAATCACGGGTGTTGTCAGTTCTCAAGGATACCCAAGGCAAGACAGAAGAGTGGCAGCTGGAAACCAAGCAGTAAAGTTTCAGAGGAGTTTTGGGGGCCAAAGGGAGATGAGATGGGAGCTGATGAGAGACACGCAGCACAAAGGCAGTGACACAGAGATCTGCCCACTTACTTCACTTTGCCTGGGGAGAAAGTGGCTTTGGAAAACGCTGCTGGTGGGACTGAAATATGCCACAGGCATTTGCTGAGTACAAATGCCGAAAGGAAAAGAGAGAAAAAGCAGATTGTAGGTAAGACATGGGTTTCAGGAAGGTGGAAATAAATCCTGGTTTGCCTGGCCAGTCCTGCATTATGCCTGTTAATTACCTTTCCAGGCATCCCCAAACTATGGCCAGGCCGGGGCGCATGCGGCCCCCTGAGGCCATTTCCCCCCCCCCCCTCCCAGCCGCACCGGAAGGGGCACCTCTTTCGTTGGTGGTCAGTGAGAGGAGCACTGTATGTGGCGGCCCTCCAATGGTCTGAGGGACAGTGAACTGGCCCCCTGTGTAAAAAGTTTGGGGACCCCTGCAAGTTATACGCTTACAAATGCCCCAGTTTGGATGATGAATCACACTGTTACCCTAGGTTTGAAGATACATCATACGGTCTGGCTTGAAAAGTAAACCAGGAGAGGAAAAAACACAGAGACCAAAGACCGGAAAGGGAGGCCATGGTCAGAGAGAGAGGCTTAAATGACTTTCAAGTTTCAGGGGCGGATTGGCTCCGGGTAACCACAGTGCCAAGGGGCTGGGGAACAGCCCCAAAAAGCTGGCACTTCGTTTTCCCCTGTCAGTGCTGTATTCTTCAAGATGATGACAAGATCTAGGGTGAAGAAAAGAACTGAGTCGATAGTGAGCCAAAATGGAAGTCCCACAAAGCATCAGACCAGACACAGAAAGTGGACAGAGGCTCAGACTGGTGAGCGGAGAGCAAGGGTCCTCCAACTGACAGCTTTGTGTACGCCCAACCCTGAGCTTCAAGATTCACAGCTATAGAGACGGTCTCTGTCTTTATCTCTGCTTTATCCTCTGTGCCTGGGGCTGTGTGTGCTCCATAAATATCTACAGAATGAGTGACAGAAATGCTTCACATCTGAGAACTCTCCTGCACCTGGGAGAGGGGTTTTATTCCCTCCATTTCGCAGGTGGGTGAGTAGGCTTAGAGACGCTTTAGCTCGCCAGTTTCCTACAGCTAGGGAATGGCAAGGCTAGAATTCACACTTAGATTGGTCTTGGTCCAAAGCTCACATTGTTGATCACTACAGTATATTAGTTTGGGTGGTTAAAATAAAACCTACAGTAATTTGTAATGAGTTGTCTGTGTGGGTATATGTGTCACGCACACAAATGCACATAGGCATTTAGTTGTAAAGAGTCTAATATATGGTAGGCACTATTCTAACTGCTTTGCTTATATTTAATTCTTTCAACACTTAAACCTCACAACCACCCGATAAAGTAAGTGCGGTTATTATTCCCAGTTTACAACTAAGAGAACTGAAGCTCCGTGTTAAGTCCTGCACCAGGCAATCTGGTTCCAGAGCCCACGCCCTCGATCACTGTGATTCGCTACTGCTCGACTTGTCAGTGAATCTGTGCGCATGTTTACAAAACATGCTTTAGTTGCTTCTCGTAAATTCCTTTTTTTTATAAAGTCCTGATTCCAGCTCTCCTCATGCACTGAATTAATTCTGGCTGCATCCAGCCCAGGCTTCTGCTGTACAGTTGGTCAACGGAGGTGTGAGATTCTTTGGAAGGCCTGTTACACACAGTGGCAATTGGGAAAATGAGAAAAAAAAAACCCCCACAAAAATTGTTAGAATCTGAACCAAAATGACAAGAGTCTTACTTAGCAGAGGCACCACAAAAGACTTCCGGAATACAGATGTCCAGAATGTCCGAAAGGACAAGACGGTCGCAGCTCTCAGAAGGGTGTGAGGAAGGGCAGAGGCCCCGGTAAGAGTCGCACCGGAAGGAAGCTCGTTAGAGAGTGTTCCCTGGGCCTTTGTGTGACGCAGATGAACACTGGCAAAGCGTGGGGCCCCACGGTACCTGAGGTGGCCAGGAACTCCCGTGAAAGGGCTGGGATTGAGGGCACATGACAGACGCACGAGATATTTTTCTCTCTAATAATCTATATTAAGGGGCCTGCGCTTAGCTTTGAATTTAAGAAGTCAATAAATAAGCCATAAGAGAAAAATAAAATGTTCTTTTTCAGACCTGCACACCCACCCCCGTGGAGCGTGAACCCTATAAAGGAGAAGTTGCCTCTAGAAGTTCTAAAGAAACGAAGACTGCATAGCCGGGACCAGGAAACAGGCCCATGCCTAACCTGGGTGCTGTTGCTAAGGGACGGTGGACAAAGAAAGTATTCCAGCACGAAGACATAGGAAATTAGCATCTCTCCCTGCGTAAGCGTTTAAAGAGTTCATGATCAAGGTCAAAGGCTTCAAAGTGACATAAGACTCAAGGGCAGTTTAACCAAGGGAAGCCTGATAAAAGACCTCTTAATGCAAACACTTAAATGAGCCTCCAGATTGAAGGAGGCCTTGGGCCAGCTAGAGATTTATTTTCTGAAATGTCAGGAAACAGTCAACAGGGCCGTGGAAAATCAAATATGAGCAAGAAGCAGTAGGCTGGTAATAATATAGTAGGCCTGGTATGGAGGAAAGTTGGCGCTGCTTAAAATAGGGAGTACAGTTTCATGGTCAGACTTTATAAATAGATTAAGGCTTTATCTGGGAAATGAATCTTCATATTGTAAAGGTTACTATATTCTAGAACTTTGAATGAAAAATGAATTGTGACTTTTGGGGATATATTTTTTCAGAAAAATTTTGATAGTATTTGATGTACTTTATTTCATACTTAATTTTTAGAATAATATTTTAGAAATAATCCTTTTTGAAAAAATATTTTAGTGCTTTATCAGTTTTCTCTTAGTATTTTGACATTCAGAACATACTTGCCATTTTTTTTTTAGTAGTTTTCTGGCCCTGCCGTGTCAGACATCTATTTGACAGTGGCTTCTCTGTGATTTGAGCACCTCTCTAACGTCACTTCTACTGACTTCATGAAATCTACATGTTTTCTCAGTTATTCAATTTCACTAGACTTTAAAATTTTAATACTTATATACATTTTCAGATGTTTCAGAATCTGCAAAAGTCTCATGTAAAAAGGTGACACGATGGATCAATGTTTGTGTTAATTTAGGGACACTGTTTATCGAAAGACTCATGTTATACATGTAGCCAGTTAGGCACTGCACATTTCCACATGATAATAACCTGTGTGTTTCTCCCTAAATTCTGTGACTTGAACAATGTGACTTTGTGCTCTTTCCTTATGAAGGGCTGTGAGTCTGGATCAATGCTATATAGCCAAACATGGCAGCTTTTTTGTCATTTCCTATTAAAATCATTCTTGCAATCCAGGAAGATTGTGTTAAAAGTTCAGAGGAAGATTAGCAAGAGGAAAAAAAACCAATGGAATGCTGTAACATGCTTTTCACAGCATTTGTAGGAGCAGGATTCATGTTTACTTTGATTTTAACATGTTTTGAGGGTTAGGCTTGAGCCCTGCGTTTGTTTGTGAGAGGGACTGTTACACTGCATTCCTTTTGTTCTGTTGAAGAGCAAAGTCAGAGGAAATTTCGGATGCTGCTGTTCCCATCACAGTGAAACGCTGTCAGCCATGGAGAAGCCAGTTTATTTCATCTCCCCAAGATCCTTTTGAAAGAATAATCGCTCTAGGCCTCTTTGGTTTCCTTAGATGCAATTGCTATTGTTCTCACCTTGACTTTGCTGCTGTGTAAGATTGAAGACATAAATGAATATTATTGTGATGGAAAGTCTATGTGAAGACTCATTGATGATACTTCAAAATGTCACCTTTGCTTGTACTCGATTTCTTTCTTTGAATTTTTAAAAATTGCTTTTTTCTTAAAAGTTTTTTTAATGGAAACATTTGTTTAAAAATATCAAACTCTGATTTTACATTCTGTTATAATTAATAAACATTTAGATCTTCATTTTATATTCCCTTATCTGTGCTATGTGTGTCCTTTTCTAACTAGTAGAGTTGGGATTCCAGGAGGTTGGCTTTGATTCAAAAGTATAATTTCCTGCGTGACATTTGCTTCAGCAACTCCTGGAGATCAGGTCCTTCGGCAAAAAACACCATGTAATCAAATTGAAGGCTCAGCCTAAGGATAACTCCAAGGTAACTGATCCAGTCGCACTGAGGAATGCAGGCTCTGCGGGAATGCAGTGGACTCAGAATGCCGAGAGAGGCCCTCTCTCCCCTGTGCTTCCGGGTCTGCACTGGGGTCCTCTGTGTGTGCAGAGAAGCCGAGCTCAGATTGCTCCTCCTAGGGAACAGGTCAAGAGGGATTTTTAAAAATGTGGTTCAGATAAAACTCACTGCAATTGTGCTCTCATTGCAGGTACATCTCTCTCTCTGCCCCTGACTTACTCACTTAGATCAGGGTGCGGTCGCACCTTTGATGAAGGGTAGTAAGAATCCAGTTACCCAACTGTAATTTGTATTAGACACACAGGAGAAAATGAAACAGGAAAAATATCCGCATTCGTGCTACCTATCACCACTCAGCCAATAAGTAGAGACAAGGATTGAATCTTTGGGCCCTTGATTCAGATGGCTGGTGATCTGAGAAGATGGGGGTTCTGGACCCAAAAACCATCTTAACACCCCATCTCAGCAACCTTTATTGCAAGAGGGAGAAAGGGATAGGTAAGGGGTTTGGAATTTACAGAGAAGTTAATTAGATGAAAGTTGCGGTCCAGGGATTCTTCCAGCGTTCCTTCATCTGCTGACCAGTAACTCGTCTGTGTCTTTGTCACGGGCGTTCGTCCTTGGAACATCGGGGCTTAGACGCCGTCTTGCCTGGGGGCCTCCTGGACCTGGGGACGAAGGTGGATTGCTTGCAGTCTCCTCAAGTCACATAGGCCCATTCGTGTATCCAGCTTCGGGAATAAAGCTCTTCACTTGCATTAATCATTAAGCCTATTGATTATAACTAAAAGCTACTATTACTAAAGCGAAATTTCTAACTCTTGAGTTCCCCGCATCAAGAGGACAGTGAACTACATACACCTAGGGAAGAACCCTGGGTATTTTTTCCTCAGGTAAGAGACACCTTAAAATGTTTTATCACTTTTCTCCTCCACTTTGGTTGACAATAGAAACTCCACAATAAGATGACTGAATTCTAGGGGGACAAATAATTAAATGGTTTTCTTATTTAGAAACCAGTTCTCACTCATCCTTTACTATTCAGCTGGAGTAGCAGCCTGTCTCACAATTCTTTCCCGGATCCAACGTGACAGGTTCTGCTCCTCCGCAGCAGCGCCCAGCATACCGGGTCACAGCACGCATCTCATTGCATCATAATGACCTGCACAGGGAGGCCCTGCTTCACCGGCTGCCTCCTCCTGGAACTGGGAGGCTCCTGCAGGGAAGGGCCTGTCTGGCTCACGACTAGTCCCCCAGCAAGCAGTCGGCTGCTTGGCAAATGATGGACAGTCAGTGGAGATTTCATTTTTAAACAAAGGAGGTGATGAAGGGGTTCCTGCTAGGTTCCTAAATTGATATAGATGAAGGCAGTGAGCATTTTCAACAAAAATGGGAACAAATTGTGTGGAGCATTTTGGTAGCGGGGGGCTTTCAGTGAAGAACACAGATTCATTATCAGTTTGATAGATCTATTTGGGAGGATGAAATAGCTATAGGGTTCTGCATCAACAAAGTCATTTGAAATGACTGAGACGATCCCTTTATTGCTTTTATTAGGTTTTGTCTCAAATAGTTTGCAGAAACATGGTTCTAAATAATAATATCAGGCAATAGAGAAACATGGTTTAAGCTATTCATATTTTATTCCGGTTTTTTTCAGGATGGCCTTTGGTGTGTGGAGTAAAATCTCTTCATCACAACGCAATTGCACCTTCAAGGCCTGTGTGCAGGATAGATCAGTGGTCCCCAAGCCCTGGGCTGCGGACTGGTACTGGTCCGTGGGCCATTTGGTACCGGTCCTCAGAGAAAGAATAAATAACTTACATTATTTCCGTTTCATTTATATTTAAGTCTGAACGATGTTTTATTTTTTAAAAATGACCAGATTCCCTCTGTTACATCCGTCTAAGACTCACTCCTGACGCTTGTCTCAGTCACGTGATATATTTATCTGTCCCACCCTAAAGGCTGGTCCGTGAAAATATTTTCTGACATTAAACCGGTCCGGGGCCCAAAAAAGGTTGGGAACCACTGGGATAGATGGACTGAGCGGTGTTCCTTCTCCACATTTGCCTTCCATTGTGTTCAGCAAATAAGTGTTAAATCTGTATTATTTGATTTTGCTCACTTTTATTGTTAAAAATGGCTGTCCAGATATGTGATCTATGAAATTGCTAATTATCTTCCTATCTTGAAAGGGGGCTTTGTTATGCTAATGTGTACTGGAGGAGGGGTTTTTGCACCAAAAAGTTTGTGAAGAGGAAGGAAGGGGAAGGAGACCATATTTTTGCAGAGACAAAGCAGCCAAGATGGCCGGTGCTGAAGGAGGAGCCAGTTTGTGCAGAGTTTGTGCAGAGAGAAGGAGATGGGGAACAGAGGTGAGGGCTCTGGCGAGCTCCGATGAGACTGGTGGGGGGCCTTTGATTCTAGGAAAACCAGATGTGTCAGTAGCTCTGTGAGCACTGAATGAGTGGGTTTGGTGCCCCGTGTTTTTGTTTTTACTCGTCTGCCAAGTGCAAGGCTAGAATAAAGCAATGGCCACCAGTTTTCAGCTCCACAGTTTCATTACTGTCTGTCCAAATCTAATGGGAACATGCACCTTCCTGGCAGCGCCGGCGGCTGTGATGGCCACGGCTACTGGCCGTACACATTGCTTTCTTCCTCCAATGGGTGCGTGATGTGGAAGGAAGGAAGGAAGGAAAGAAGGAAGGAAGGAAGGAAGGAAGGAAGGAAGGAAGGAAGGAAGGAAGAAAGGAAGGAAGGAAGGAAGGAAAGAAGGAAGAAAAAAATGTGGGCTCTAAACTTCTATTTACTAGCTGTGAGGACTGATTAATTTTTTTTTTTAATTTAGTGGGAAGCAGGGAGGCAGAGACAGACTCCTGCAAGCACCCTGACCTAGATCCACCTGGCAAGCCCACTAGGGGGCGATGCTCTGCCCATCTGGGCCCGTTGCTCCATTGCAACTGGAGCCATTTTTTAGCACCTGAGGCAGAGGCCATGGAGCCATCCTCAGTGCCTGGGGCCAACTCGCTCCAATCAAGTCATGGCTTCAGGAGGGGAGGAGAAGAGAGAGAGAGAGAAAGAGAGAGAAGCAAGAGGGGGAGGGGTGTAGAAGCAGATGAGTGCTTCTCCTGTGTGCTCTGACCGGAATCGAATCCAGGACTTCTGCACGCCAGGCTATGCTATACTGCTGAGCCAACTGGCCAGGACGGCCTTGATTAATTTTTAAAATTAGAATATATTGTAAGCTTATTAAAAAATACAAAACGAAAATTTTTATCAATACAGTTGCAATGCGCTCTGTTTCTCTCCATGTTCTTTTCCCTTCTTTTCCCGAGGGCCCAGGGTCCTGAGCCTGGTGTTTGAGACCCATGCACATCTCTCATACCTTTGCTCTACAGGCACAGATCTGTGAGCTTTCTGTTGTCTGTGGTTAAATCGTATAAAAGCATTATGTAGTGCATGTTTTTTTTTATTTGTTTGTTATTATTTAGTATGTATTGTTTTGATTTGTGCTTTTCTGCAGTCAAGGTGTTTGGAGCTATTTGTTTTGATAAGTGTAGATCTCATCCATTTTATTGTTGTATACTATTTCATTATATAACTGTATACAGTCAATTTACCCATTTTCTGGTGGATAGGCGTGTAGGTTGCTCCCAGCACTTTGCTGTCACAAACAATGCTGCTGTACGCATGTTTGCACAAGGTTCCTTTTGTACACCATGAGAGTTTCTCTGGGGTACGTGCCCTCAGCAGACAAGTGTGGGACGGACGGTGCTCAGGTGTGTGCCTTCTCCTCTTACTTTGCTACTGGCAATTGTTCTCTCGTATAGAAAGTTATGCCCTTGGCAACAGAGTGTAGGAGTTTCTGTTGGCGGTGAGAACGGCGCCAGGTGTTAGATCGCTGGGGTCAGTTCAGTAACCTCAGTACTTAACTTCTGGCTAAGAAAGAATTCAGTTGAGACTCAAACTATAAGAGAAAGTTTATTTAGAAAGTCACAGAAGTAGAAGTGAGTTGTAGAAGAAATGGGTTCAGGAAACAAGTTAGAGACGCAAAAGAAGAGCCCTGGGAGCTCAGGAGAGAGAAAGGGAGGGTAACACACCTGAGGTGGGGGGGGGGGGTTGAGAGAGGGAGGGGTGCTCCTGAGAGGGCTTTTAAGGGTGGGGATTTTAGAGGAGGTCCCAGGAGAAGATATCAGTATTCTATTGAGAATATTCGTCAGCTTTGCAAGTGTGTTCTTTCAGGGTCCTGGTCCCCACCGATTAGTCGGTGCCCGAGCACAGGGCTCATTAGCCAATGCAGCTGGTCTTGAGGTCAGCCATGGTGTCACTTGTCTGGTTTTGCTGCTTTTCTGGGCCTGAAGCTGAAACACAACTATGGCCTAGGTGTATCTGATGCAGGTCGGAACCTCATTGTTCTGGGAACTTCATGCTTAAAGGGCTATTCTCTGGCTTCTTTTCTCATACCCCTTTAAGGGGGGTCTAATCCACTTGACTAGCACCCTGCCAGGGGAGGAAAGGTCAGGAGAGGGTCTGAACTTCATGACCAGTGATATTCTAGGGGAAGACTGGTTACCCTCGGGGCAGGGCCTTTGTTTTTCCAGTTTTACCCATTGCTAGGCAACAGGGCTTTCTGCTCGGTTACCTTCTGTACCTAGCCCGATGTCCTTGCTCAGCTCATGTCTAACTGCCTTCCACATTTCCACTGGTCCGCATTTTCACCAACATTAGATATTGTCCAATTAATTAATTTCGCCAATCCGTTTAATAGAAAAGGTATCTTATTGGAATTTTACTTTGCGTTTTCCCGAGTGCCAGTGAGGCTGAGCTCCTTTCCATTGCGTAGTTTAACAAATCTCACTAAGCCTCGGTTTGTTCATTTATAAGATAAATGAGGGTGGTGTGAGGGTTACAAAGCTCATAGCATATGGTCAGCACATGCTAGCTAGGATTACTGTGCTAATAGCCATGCGGCAAACTAATAAGTGCTGTGCTACCAGAGCCTGCCAGCATTGCCTCTTCTCTCTCTGCGGGGGAGCTCCCCAGACTTGGCAGTGCTGGCTCCCTCGCGGCTACAGGAGAATGGGAGCAAGACTGGAAAGGCAGAGTGAGAGTGGGCAAAGGGCGAGAGCATAGGGCCGGTGCGACGGGGGCTCCGACGGGGTCAGTGGCCCAGGGGCCTGGCGCCATGTGAGCGGTCTGACCAGGGCACAAGCTGAATGGGTGGAACCCGGCTCTCAAATGCCACCTGCAGGTCCAGCAGGCCCCAATGCCAGTGTCTGCCAGCTACGCTTGGGACCCTCTTCTCTCCGTGTTTTCTCTGTCCTTCGCCTGCCCACTGCCCAGGAGACAGTATTCCGTGGGGGAAAGATTATGGGCCTGTTACAGGCTTTAAAGTCACAAAATCTGGATAGGATCCCGCGGAGGAGGATACTTGACTTTCCTGAACCTCGATTTCTTTATTAACAAGGTGCGACCAATGCATATGCTTCCTTCGCAGAGGGTAGTGGGAGGAGTTAACGGAGATGCTACAGGGAAAGGCCCTGGCTTTCCATCAGTGAAAGGGCAGATCTGTCTTCTTCTCGCTGCCCCTCCCCCACGCCAGCGTTTACCCTCCCCTTCACCCCCTTTCCTGCCTACTTGTTATTGAGCCCCTGAAGGCCCAAACAGGCCTATTAGATTTCTTTTTGCCAAAACCACTCTCACTTTATTTTTGGAAAAGTTCTGTAGACAAGTTAAAAACTAAAAAGCAGTGAATATGCCATTTATTAAGCTTTACCTACTGTTTGAAGACCACGAAACCATACCCTTTAGCTCCACTGTTCCTCAAATGCACAGTGACTGGAACGGAGATGTGCTCAGTAAAGCCTTTTGAAGAAATGAATTACTCTTGGGGACAGATGACGGTGATAATGAAGAAAAAAGAGAGAGAGAATTCACAAATGCTAATTAACAGTAGAGAAAATCATTATTTGTGTTTAGGGTTAAGGATGCATTTGTCTCAGAAGCTAGCCATGGTGTATCAGGGGACTTTGTAAAAATATAACATAAATGGCCAGTTTTGAAATGTGTTTCCCCATGTTTTATCTCAGCATATACGGTAATCTAACACAATGAAATAACTGTTATATCTGTGACCGCATTATAATTATAAGTTCCTTGAGGGCAGAAATGGTTTCTTGAGAGCTTGTGCCCCAAACAACGCCAACGCAGTGATTTATACTGGCTAGCTCTTCAGGATGGACTTAGTAAACTGAAATTACAGTTGTCTGCCATCATCCATGGTTTCACTTTATGTGGTTTCAGTTACCCATGGTCAACCTCAGTCCAAAAATATTAAATGAAAAATTCCAGAGATAAACAGTTCATAAGTTTTAGATCGTGTGACCCTCTGGTAGCATGATGAAACTGTGTACTGTCTTTCCCTGTCCCTCTAGATTTTACTCATCCCTTCGTCCTCATATTCATGGCCATCTCCCTGCCCATTAGTCATTTAGTCATCTTGGTTCTCAGATCAACTGTCGCAGTGTCACATGGCCTGTATTCAAGTAACTCTTAGTTTATTTAATAATGCCACATTCACATAAATTTTATTATGGTATATTATAATGTTTTATTTTGTTATTAGTTATTGTTATTCATCTCCTACTGTGCATAATTCATAAATTAAACTTTATCATAAGTATGTATGTATAGGAAAGAACATGGTATAGAGAGGGTTCAGTACTATTAAATGTTTCAGGCATCCCCTGGGGATCTTACAACATATTTCCTGAGAAAAAAGGGAGGATTTCTGTAATGTATTATGGCTGAGAGGATTTAGAGGGAAATGTTTGAATTTGGAAAGGTTTTATGAAGGAAAAAGATTTTTGAAATCCTGTTTTATGAAGATACGCATGCCTGGCAGAGGAGACAGAGCACATTTTAGGAAGGGAGCAGTGCAATAAACGCACGGGCCAGCTTGGCCAGGGCCACGGCCCTGGAGGTGCACTGGGGCATGGCGTTGTGGCTCTGGGACAATGGGGATTTACAGAACAAGCTGCTGGAGTGAGTGTATAGTAACAGAGTTTTTTCAAGCATTGCTTAGAACAGCACGTGGCCTCCACAAGAATACAGGACCTCTGACATTTTAGTGAAATCTGGGAATGCGCTCGATAGATTCTTAATATAACATCTTTTAGGATCTTATTACCTATCTAGATCAGCACTCAGTTCGGTATAGATACTGTCATTGAATTCTCCCTGCAGCCCTATGAGATAGATACTATTATCATGGTTGGATGGACAAAGAACAAAGGCTGGGAGAAGTTCAGTAATTACCGGAAGGCACTCAGCTGGTCAGCAAGTGACTAGCCCAGAATGTGACTCCTGGTTCAGGTGACTCCAGTAGATCATTCTGGTGAAGTCTTTCATCCAGACTTTCAAAAGAACCCACTCTTTAATGACGTACTATTGCATCACTAGAGCTCAGGAAGAGAGTCAGCAGCTAGGAGTCTTTGAGAACTGACCTTTGAAGATCCTTCATGCTTTATAAGTATTGGTGCACATCACCCTTCCAACAATGCCACAAGGTGGGGACCGTGATTGCCCCCATTTCTGCATGGTGACATTGAGTCACAGAGAGGCACAGTCACTGTAACTTCTCAGATCCTAAATATTGTCAAGAATGACCTGGAAGGGGGTTTCAAGATGTGTGATGCCTTTTCAGTTTCTGAGCACTAAGGATGATACCAGTGAGAGCACTTTCTCCAACTAGTGACCCATAACACAGAAGGAGCACAAGACACACTTTTCTGAAGTCACTGGCAGTTCTCATGGAATTAGATTTAGTTCTTCATAAGAAATCTGGCGTTCAGGTAAGAACATTTCTCTTGGAGCAGCCTGAAGGTGAGTTAGCTTTCTGTAATGCATTTTATTTAAGAGAATTGATTTCAGATTTGTTGTTTTTCCCCCGTGCACCTAAAGTCAAGAGGTTAGGTTTGAAGTGTGAGCCAACAAGGAGTGATTTTTGGCACAAATGGCCTAAGAGTGGGCTCTTTCCCATGTGGGGATCCCTCTGTTGCTGAGAAGTGCTGGGGACCAGCGGAAGCCTGGTCATGACTGTCTCCTCCAGCCATCGGGGCAATAAACTGGAAGCAGTGCCAAGACCATTCCCGAGCTTTCTCACATTCATCAGCTCCTCCTGCCGTAGGGCTCCCTGTACGACACAGTGAGGCTGACTCCATAAACCCAGTGTCAGCCCCAGCTCTGCACCATTTGCTTCTGTGGCTCTTGGGAGTCATAGCTCTGCTCTAAACCTCATGTCTTTATCTTTCCAAGAAGCTGGTGTGGCTGGCTATGTAAGGAAGCGCTCAAGAGCAGAGACTCTGGACTGGGTTCAAAACTTGCCCTTGTCACCACCTCTGTAACTCAGGCAAACTACTTAGTCTCCCAGCCCCTTATGTTGCTTCTGTAAAACAGGAGAATAAGAACACTTACCTCCTAGAATTTGGGGGGAATTAAGTGAGATAAGGAATAAGCACTTAACCAAGTGCTGAGCACAGAGCAAGCCCTTAATCAGCATTACTACTGCTACTTCTTTGCACTTGACTGGTTTATTGTTCTATGCTGAGGCAGCATGAAGCCATCTAAAGCCAGCTTAGGAATTTTTGGTCTCCTCTGGGTCACAGTTTATGGCTCTTGCTGCTCAATAGTACAATCACAAAACTAAAACTGAAACACACAACAAACCTTCTGCAAAAGAGGTCCTAAGGTGACTGGTTGACTATTATCTCTCTATTTACTTTGTTGGTTCCCTGATTTAAAAGTGATCACATTATTAGCCACTGAAGTATAGGGAAGCACACCTGTGAACTTTTAACTAGACTCACCAAAAAAAGAAGAGAGAGGACTCAAATAAATAAAATAAGAAATGAGAGTGGAGAAATAACAACTGACACAACAGAAATACAAAATATTGAAGAAAATACTATGAAGAACTGTATGCCAAAAAAAATTAAACAACCTAGGTGAAATGGACAAATTCCTTGAAACATATAGTCTTCCAAAATAAATCTGGAAGAATCAGAAAAACCTAAACAGACCAATAACAAATAAGATTGAAACACTTATCAAAAAGCTCCCAAAAAACAAAACCCCAGGGCCCGATGGCTTCACTGGTGAATTCTACCAAATATTTAAAGAAGAACTGACTCCTATCCTTCTCAAGCTATTTCAAAAAATTCAAGAGGAAGGAACACTTCCAAGTTCCTTTTATGAGGCAAGCATAATTCTGATTCCAAAACCAGGCAAAAACAACACAAAGAAAAAAAATTATAGCCTGACCTGTGGTGGCGCAGTGGATAAAGCGTCGACCTGGAAATGCTGAGGTCGCCTGTTCGAAACCCTGGGCTTGCCTGGTCAAGGCACATATGGGAGTTGATGCTTCCAGCTCCTCCCCCTTCTCTCTCACTGTCTCTCTCTCCTCTCTCTCTCTCTTTCTCCTCTCTAAAAATGAATAAATAAATAAATAAAAAAATTTAAAAAAAAAAAGAAAGAAAAAAAATTATAGGCCAATATCCCTGATGAATTTAGATGCTAAAATCCTCAACAAAATATTAGCAAACCAGATCCAGCAATATATGAAAAAAATCATACATCATGATCAAGTGGGATTTATTCTGGGAGGCAAGGATGGTACAATATTCATAAATCAATTGGTGTGATTCACCACATAAACAAAAAAAAAAGGAGAAAAACCACATGATAATTTCAATAGATGCAGAAAAAGCATTTGATAAAATGCAGCACCCATTCATGATCAAAACTCTTAGCAAAGTGGGAATACAGGGAACATACCTCAACATGATAAAGGCTATCTATGACAAACCCACTGCCAACATCATAATTAATTGACAAAAATTAAAAGCAATTTCCTTAAGATCAGGAACAAAGCAGGAGTGCCCCCTTTCACCACTCTTATTCAACATAATACAAGAAGTCCAAGCCACAGCAATCAGACAAGAAGAAGAAATAAAAGGCATCCAAATTGGAAAAGAAGAAGTGAAACTATCATTATTTGCAAATGATATGATACTGTATATAAAAAACTCTAAAGTCTCAGTCAAAAAACTACTGGACCTGATCAATGAATTCAGCAAAGTAGTAGGATGTAAAATTAATACACAGAAATCAGAGGCATTTTTATACACGAACAATGAAATGTCGGAAAGAGAAATTAAGGAAATTAAGGAAAATTAAGAAATTAAGGAAAATCCCCTTCACTATTGCAACAACAACAAAAAAATAAAGTACCTAGGAGTAAATTTAACCAAGGAGGTTAAATACTTGTACTCAGAAAATTATAAAACATTGATAAAAGAAATCAAGGAAGACACAAACAAGTGGAAGCATATACCATGTTTATGGTTAGGAATAATAAACATCATTAAAATGTCTATATTACCTAAAGCAATTTATAAATTTAATGCAATACCAATTAAAATACCAATGACATACTTCAAAGATATTGGAACACATATTCCAAAAATTTATATGGAACCAAAAAAGAACACAAATATTCTCAGCAATCTTAAAAAAGAAGAATAAGTGGGAGGTATCACACTTCCTGATATCAAGTTATATACTACAAGGCCATTGTACTCAAAACAGCTTGGTACTGGCATAAGAACAGGCATATATTAATAGATCAATGGAACAGAACAGAGAACCCAGAAATAAACCTTTATGGACAATTGATATTTGACAAAGGAGGTAAGAGCATACAATGGAGTAAAGACAGTCTCTTTAACAAATGGTGTTGGGAAAATTGGACAATTACTGCAAAAAAAAAATGAAACTAGACCATCAACTTACAACATGCACAAAAATAAACCTAAAATGAATAAAGGACTTAAATATATGTCATGAAACCATAGGCATCTTAGAAGAAAACATAGGCAATAAGCTCACCAACATCTATCGCAGCAATATATTAGCTGATTTATCTCCACAAGCAAATGAAATAAAAGACAGAATAAACAAATGGGACTATATCAAACTAAAACGTTTTGCACAGCTAAAGACAATATGAACAGAATAAAAAGACATACCACATAATGGGAAAACATATTTGACAATACATCTGATAAGGGGTTAATAACTAAAATTTATAAAGAACTTGTAAAACTCAACACCAGGAAGACAAACAATCCAATCAAAAAATGGGCACAAGAAATGAATAGACACTTCTCCAAAGAGGACATACAGATGGCCAATAGACAGATAAAAAAATGTTCAACATCACTAATTATTAGAGAAATGTAAATTAAAACCACAATGAGATATCACCTCACACCAGTCAGATAGCGTTCATTAACAAAACAAGACATGATAGGTGCTGGCAAAGATTTGGAGAAAGGGGAACCCTCCTGCACTGCTGGTGGGAATGCAGACTGGTGCAGCCACTGTGGAAAACAGTATGGAGATTCCTCAAAAAATTAGAAATGGATCTGCCCTTTGACCCAGGCATCCCACTTATAGGACTATATTCCAAGGACAACATATCACCGAATGAAAAAATAAATGCACCCTCATGTTTATGGCAGCATTGTTCACAATAGCGAAGAACTGGAAATAGCCCAAGTGTCCGTCAGTGGATGAGTGGATTAAAAAGCTGTGGTACATATACACAATGGAATATTATGGGGCTATGAGGAAGAAAGAAATATTACCTTTTGAAGCAAGATGGATAGACCTATAAACTATTATGTTGAATGAAATAAGCCAAGCAGAGAAAGAAAAATATCATATGACCTCACTCATTTGAGGAATCCAAGGAACAATGTGAACTGAGGAAAGGAATTAAACCTGAAGGGAAGGGGGGAGGGAAGGGAGGTAGGGGAGATGTTGGGGGCAATACCGGGAAGAGAGGATGCTTTTGGGGAGACATTAGAATCTATGTAAACACAATAAATAAATTGATGATGATAAAAAAACTTCCCAGAAGCACTCTGAAAAAGAATGACTGTCTGTCAGCCAATGAAATTTTGCCACGTCATATCAATCCAACCACTCAACCCCGGGCGGAAGAATCTGCACAACTTCTCTGGCCCCTGTCTTGAGAACCAGAGAACCTCGTCTGGAAAGCGCTCTACTAAATAAAGCTTTTGCTATTCCACACTCGGTAAATACGCCCTTCTTTCTTGGGGGGGGGGGGGGAGTATCTTACATTTGGTGCTGAAACCCAGGAGGAGCTTGAAGTCTACAAGGGACCGCTCCTCTCCCCTTCCCTTCCGAGGAAGAACCAGGATCTCCAACCCCTCACCCACTTCAGCACACAGTGCAGTAAGTCCCCTGCCCCCAGCCTCCCCTCAGTTCTTTCCACCAAGACTCCCTGTCCGTAATCGCAGCTGTGTCAGGGACCTTTTATCCATTCTGAGTGCATGTGTGCCCGTAGAGATGTCCCGGACACTCCCACTCTCCCACTCTACGTAACCATCGGTGGCCAGAGCTTGAGTTGCAGGACGCCAATTCTCATCTCTGATCACTCCAAGGGCTGAGGGTGGCCATAGAGGCACAGGAATCTAAACCTGACTCAAAAACACTCCTAAAGTGCCTTATCTGGAATCTCTTCCTCCCTAAAGAAGAAGAAACTGATCTTCTCCAATGTGGCCGGGCCACAGAACCCACTGGATAATCGAACCAGGTGGCCTCCTGAAGGGACTTTCGATTTTAACACCCTCATCAATTTAACTGTTGCCAAAGAACTGGGAAATGGTTGGAGATCCCTTACACTCATAGCTTCTAGTATTTGCACTCCCGTCCTAAACTCTGTGCCGCCTGTTCTACGGCGCAGGCCCTTTTTGGCCAGAGAAACCTCAGCTAAACCCTCCACTTCTGGTCTTTCCTCCTTCGCCAACCCCCAACTCTCTCCCCCTCGCGCCTGACTCCCGGGGGCGCCCCTCTCTCAGGACCCCTCTCTGGTCTCTTCCCTCCAGAAAGTCCTCTCTCCTGTGGCCAAGAGCCCCTCCCTTCTCTACTGTGTTCTTAAGCCCCTCCCCAATCAGGCCACCCTCCTCTGGCCATTGGCGCTCACGTGGGTTTGCTAGGCTCCTGACCCTACGTCAATCCCAATATTCTTGCAGGAAGCCCTGGCCCTGTCCTGCCTTTGGCTCCAGGGTTTCCATCTGGATCAGGGTGCCTGGCTCTCCACCCCTCTTATTCTCAACCCCCAAGCCCCTATCCAAGCCCCGATAAACATGGCATTTAAAGTCGGGAGGAAAAGGCCGAGGCTGCTCACCAGACCTGCATGCAGCAGAAGGTTACACTCCAAACCCAGGCTCTTGTGGCAGCCCTGAGGCCAGCAGAGCAACAGGGGCAAGGCCTAGGAGGTGCCTGACCCAAGTCTGGGCTGCAAAGAGGAATCCCACCAGGAGCTTGCTTTAACTGTGGCAAGGAGGGCCACTGGTCCCAGCAGTGCCCCTGCCCGAGGCCACCCACTAAGCCCTGCCCTGACTGCAAGCAGCCCGTCACTGGCAGAGTGATTGCCCCCTTTGGGTAACAGGCTCTTCCTCAGCGCCTCTATGTGGAGGACAAGCCACCCAAATGGAAGGCCAAGCCAGCCAGGTGGGCCTACTGCTCGAACTCCTAGGCTCCATGGACGACTGACGCAGCTTGAATTCAAAGACCCCCATTGCCCTCGCCGAGCCCAGAGGCCATATCTGCGAGGTTTCTCAAGTCACGATCAGATGCTCCTACACCCATACACGTGACTCCCCTCAGAGCCATCACTCACCTTCTGACCTCCCTTCCCCATGACACCCCTAACCAGCAGGAAATAGCCAGACAAATAGGGGCGCCCCTATCTAACATAAAAGGTTGGAATGTGAGGTCAGTTGGCAATGGGGGAAGGTCACGTGAGGAACCAGACCCGGGAACTTTGGCTGGAACCGTCCACACCCATGAGCACCAAAAAAACTTCCTAGAAGCCCTTTGAAAAAGAACGACTGTCTCTCAGCCAATGAAATTTCGCCACGTCATATCAACCTGTCCACCCTACCTATGCTATAAATTACCCATGGGTGGGAGAATCCACGCGACTTCTCTGGCCCCTGTCTTGTGGACCAGAGAAACTCGTCCAGGAAGTGCTCTACTAAATAAAGCTTTTGCTATTCCACACTCGGTAAATACGCCCTTCTTTCTTCCTCGGGGGTGGGGGGGGTGGGGGGGGAATACCTTACAACACCCTCTTGTCCAAGTCATCTGTGAAACAATCCACTTGAGAAATAAACCTTGCTGTTTCCAAATCTCCTCATGGGCCAACTAAGAAACAAGTTATTCGGTTTCATAAAATATATTAGTTGAGTTAATTATTGGAGAATGTGATGTCAACAATTTGATACGTTTCCACAACTAATTCTTCCAAAGTCATAAGTGTTTTAAAAGTTGTATTTTCACAAAAACCAAACTTCAGCTGTGTTATTCCTCACACTTGTGTTGGGGGGTGGAGATAAAAAGAGAGAGAAAGAGGGAGAGAGAGAGAGGGAGGGAGGGAGAAGGAGAGAGACCTCTGCGGGAAGGAGCTCAGGCAGGTCTTTAATCAAGTAGGGAAATGAGGAACAGAGAATGGGGGAGAAATCAAGGCCATATTCCACAGTGACAGGAAAGGTGGACTCAGGCACCAGCTTCTGGGCTTGAGGTCCAAAACTCTGCTCTGCAACCTGAGCTATGACACAGAATTTCATTCAGTCCTCTAATTGCAGAAAGCTTCAGTGTCTTTTGTGATGTGTGCCAGCCATCGAGTCAGAGGCCAGGAATGGAAGGCCAGATAGAAGTCCCCAGGATTAGACATATGAGGAAATCAGGGGTTCCAGTGCAGTGGGGGAAGGACGGTGGCAGTGGGAGGGTGCTGTGGAGCAAGGGGGGGCGCCAATCAAAGGTCCCCCTGTATCTCCAACCTCTTCTCAACCTTCCTCCTCCACCTCCCTTCCTCTGCCCTCTCTCCTGAAGTTTCCTCTAGCTCCTACAACGCTTATGTCACACAGCAGTTAGAGTCAGCCCCACACCCAGGAAGCACACTTATACTTGTTACAGTGATTATTTTGCACATACTGGGGTTGTTGTCTCAATAATATCTCCTCATTGCCAAGACTCAGATCTTTTGCTTTCTTTTTAACCCTCATCGCAGCCTTGATGGGGAAATTTATCACTGTTCTCACATATTCAACACAGTACCGGGACCTTACTAGGAAGCCAGAAAAAGCCTGTTGAAGAACCAGTGTCAACAATGAGCTATAATGAAACAGCTGGTGTAATTAACAGAGACCTCTCTAGAAAAGAATCAATCTTACTCTTTTTGAGATTGGAAGGTACTTTTATGTTTTGTTGTGCTTTGGGGATGAAAGGTGGTATGAGGGGCACAGGGCAATAAATCAATGGTAAGTATTATATTCTCCCTGTTTCAATGTCTTTTCTAAACCCCAAGCAATTTTTTACTTTCAGAGTCTGTCCTCCAAGCTCTGAAGGCATAAAGTACATAGTTCTGATAACAATCAGTCATGAATATTCTGGGCAAAGTATGCAGTTTTAATATCCCCTAACACTGTCCCCATTGAGCCCTTGACAGAGCCTCTGAAAGGGTTGAGTTTAAGCAAATAAAACCACCAAGTACACACTCCTGTTATTGCCCCTACCATGTGCCAGTCTCCCTAACTGGGCTATGAATTCCCCCACACAGATACCAAGTCTTACCCATCTTTATATCTCCGGTGCCTAGCATGAGGCCAGGCCAAGAACAGGCACAGCTGTAGAAGACACTTTGGCAGGTCCTCGAGAAGTTAATAGAATTACCATATGACCTACCAATTCCATTCCTAGGTATATGTCCCAAATAATTGAAAATAAGTGTTCAAACAAAAATTTGTACACAAATGTCTATAATAGCATTATTTATAATAGAAAAAATGTGAAAACAAATGTCCATCAGCCATTAATTGCATAAACAAAATGTGTTAAATCCATACAATGGATTATTATTCGCTATAAAAAAAGATTGAGGCCCTGGCAGATTGACTCAGTGAATAGAGCATCTGCTTGGCGCATGGACGTTCCAGGCTCAATCCTTGGTCAGGGAACACAAGAGAAACAATCATCTACGTTTCTCCTTCTCCCTCTTCCCCTTCTCTCCCTCTTCCCCTTCCGCAGCCAGTGGCTTCATTCTTTCCAGGGTGGTTCAGGGGCTAAAAATAGCTTGATTAGCAAATCAGTCCCAGAGGAGGGGTTGTGGGGTGGCTCCCTATAGGGGCACATGAGGGAGTCTGTCTCACTATCTCTCTTACTCTCACTTAAAAATATGAAGTACTGATACATGCTACAACATGGATGGACCTTGAAAAATATTCTAAGTAAAGGAAGCCAGACACCAATACCACATATCGTAATGTTTCCAATTAAAGGAAATAGCCAGAATAGGTAAATCCCGTGGAGACAGAAAATGGAGTAGTGGTTGCCAGGAACTAAGGGAAGGGAGAATCAGAGAATGAAGAAATTTGAGAATGGTAACAGTTGTGCAACAGTGTGAATGTATGAAAACCACTTTAAAAGGTTTACACCAGCCTGACCCCAGGTGGTGGCGCAGTGTATAAAGTGTGGGACTGGGATGCAGAGGACCCAGGTTCGAGATCCCAAGGTCGCCAGCTTGAGGGCGGGCTCATCTGGTTTGAGCAAAGCTCACCAGCTTAGACCCAAGGTCGCTGGCTCGAGCAAGGGGTTACTCGGTCTGCTGAAGGCCCGCGGTCAAGGCACATATGAGAAAGCAATCAATGAACAACTAAGGTGTGAACAACTAAGGTGTCGCAATGAAAAACTAATGATTGATGCTTCTCATCTCTCTCCATTCCTGTCTGTCTGTCCCTATCTATCCCTCTCTCTCTTTCTCTCTCTCTGTCTCTATGTAAAAAAAAAAGTTTACATCAGTAATTTTTATGTTGTATGTGTATTTTACCACATTAAAAAAAAAAACCTAAAAGAATAGATGCACATACCTGTTTTCAAATAAGCTGGTTAATGTAACCGAGGGATATAAGAGTGTAGATGATTGGAAAATTTGAAAGAAAGGTGGGGAGAGGAGAGTTGACAAGCAATTGTCTTCTAATGATGACAGCACTCTTTAAGAAGCTGTTGGTCAAATAAGTTTGTAAACATGATACATATGTTTGCTCGCTTTGGGTGTGAGAGACAGGCTGTAAACTGGCAAAGTCATTATAGCCTAAGGCCGTGATGGCGAACCTATGACATGCGTGTCAGTAGCTATTTTCAATGACACACAGCCGCATGCAGCTGCATACCAGAGAAGTATAGGGCCGCATGCCGAGAAGGACGTTTCATCCTTGGCACCTGCACGGCCAGGTGCAGTAGCCGAGGATAAAACATTTGCTGTAGTGTAGACACTCTGTGCCGGAGGTCTGTAGGCTTGTTGGGCGGATAAATGTATTATGCTCACTTTGTTAAAGATGGCACTGTCCACGTGGAGGCTCGTCGTCCAGGTGATATTAAGATATTAATGTGTGTTAGAGGTGGGCTGTGGGCAGGCAGGATCCTTATAGCCTGGGGCTTGGTTCTAGGACTAAGCCTTTCCCACCCTTTCTGATGTGGGGTGGTACAATCCCATCATGCCCCGGATAGGTGACTTTGTATTAGAGACTTCCCTATTTTGTATATTGGATTAGAGGTTGTGAAGCTACAATATAAAATGGGGGCTGAACGAGAGTTTGTGCTCTTGGTTCCTGGGATGATTAGCATGAGAGAGCAGAGGGAGCAGAGCAGAGAGCAGAAAGAGGCCATGTGGCCAGGAGAAGCAGCCAAGATGGCGGAGTGCTGAGTGAGATGCCAGTTTGTGTAGAGTTTGACGCTGGAGAAGGAAGGAGATGGGGAACAGAGGTGAATAAGGCTGGTGAGCTAGAAACCTTTGATTCTAGGAAACTCGGATAAGTCAGTAGCTTTGTGAGCACTGAATGAGTGGGTTTTGGAGCCCAGTGTGTGTTTTTACTTGCCCGCCGGGTGCAAGCTAGGATTAAAGATGACAGCCCACCAGTTTTTGGCTCCGTTGTTTCTTTACCGACTGTCCGAATCCAATGCGAACCTGCATGTGAATGGCCACGATGGCGGCTCCTAGCTTTACAAGGCCAAATCAAGAGAATTCCAGCACAGAGCGGGGGTAGGGGGGAATGCATCTCTGGGGGCCCTGTGATTGCCATTACCAACAACCACATAACCACAGCAACTATCATCCAATCTACTGTTCTGGGGTGTCGTGGATTTCTAATTGACCATCATTACTGAGATAAGTGAGGGGGATGCTGGGAGAGGCGAGGGCCTGTGCTATGGGTGCCATTTCCCGCCATTAGAAATAGCGGCAGCCATCTTAATTTATGTAAAATGCAACTTGCAGAATTTCGGGACAGACAGCATCTGGGCTCAGGTGTTTGTTGACTTGGGGTCAAAGCTTGAGAATCTAGAAAGGTGCCACTTGGAGAATCAAGAGGAGTGCCACTACAAACAGGAAATTTGGAGTGCCTGGAACCGATTACCAGACACTTTTAGCACCCTGAAAAATATAGCAATGGCTTTACTCACAATTTTTCCCTCTACGTACTTTTGTGAGACCTTATACTCAGCGTTAAATAATATTAAAACCAACAAAAGAAACAGATTAACAGATGAATAGTGCTTGCTTGGGCTTGAAGTGTACAAAATACCAACCTTAAATTAAAGATTTAGCAAAAAAAAAGTCACTAATAGGCAGGTTAGTTAAAGAATTCCCCCTCCCCCTCACTTATCTTAGTTCATGGCACCCCACACAAGTTAAATAATTTCAAGACCAACAAAAGAAACTGACAGATGAACAAAGAAGTCACTAAGCAGGTAAGTTAAATAATTAGTTTTTGGTTTATTAAATACAGTTATATATTACAATTATACATTTTGTTATTTAAACTATAAATATCGCGAAATTATGGTTTTTCTCTCAAAGTGACACACAACCTATGCTCGGTTTTTTGGCGAATTTTGACACACCAAGCTCAAAAGATTGCCCATCATTGGCCTAAGCATTAGTTTTAAGACTAAGCATTTCCCTTCCGTAAAGCCAGGAGCCACGGCCAGGGCCACCATCAGAGCAGCCCAGTCCTTGCAGGTTCGCATTGGATTCGGACAGTCGGTAAAGAAACAACAGAGCCAAAAGCTGACGGGCCATAGTCTTTCATCTTAGCTTGAACCCGGCAGGCAAGTAAAAACACACACTGGGCTCCAAAACCCACTCATTCAGTGCTCACAAAGCTACTGACTTATCCGAGTTTCCTAGAATCAAAGGTTTCTAGCTCACCAGCCTTATTCACCTCTGTTCCCCATCTCCTTCCTTCTCCAGCATCAAACTCTACACAAACTGGCATCTCACTCAGCACTCCGCCATCTTGGCTGCTTCTCCTGGCCACATGGCCTCTTTCTGCTCTCTGCTCTGCTCCCTCTGCTCTCTCATGCTAATCAACCCAGGAACCAAGAGCACAAACTCTCGTTCAGCCCCCATTTTATATTGTAGCTTCACAACCTCTAATCCAATATACAAAATAGGGAAGTCTCTAATACAAAGTCACTTCTCTGAGGCATGATTGGATTGTACCGCCCCACATCAAAACGGGTAGGAAAGGCTTAATCCCAAAACCAAGCACCAGGCTACAAGGATTCTACCTGCCCACAGAGACACACATTAATATCACCTGGGCAACTGCCTCACGTGGGTAGCACCATTTTTAACAAAGTGAGCATAATATATTTTATCTGCCCAACACCTCCCTTCTAATACTAAGGTCTTCTCAAAACTAAGCTTTCCCCCACATCCTTGACTGTTGCATGATGTGGGGTGGTGCACTCTTATGAGGAATCCCATTTATGCCTCAGATAAGTGGCTTTGTATCAGAGACTTCCTTATTTGTATATTGGCTTAAAGGCTTTAATTTTCTACACTATAAAATGAGACAGACCAGGGGCTTTCCCTCTCAGTTCCTGAAATTAGCATTGCAAGGAAATGCAGCCAAGATGGCAGAGTGCTGAAGGAGAAGCCAGTTTGTGCAGAGAGAAGGAGATGGGAACAGAGGTGAATAAGGCTGGTGAGGTAGAAGCCTAGGAATACTCAAATAAGTCAGTGGTTTTGGGAGCCCTGAATGGAAAGGGAAGTGTTTTCCCACTGTGTGTACTTCTCGTCCACCGGGTGCGAGCTAGGATTAAAGGTAATGGCCCATCAGTTCTTGGCTCCGTTGTTTCATTAATGTCTGTACGAATCAAACCTGAATCTGCATTGGCCAGGCAGCTGTGATGGTGGCCGCAACTACTAGCTTTACAGAAGCCCAGCAGCAGCACCCTCAGCTCTCAGTTTAAAAACCACGTCCTTCTCGATGACCAGAGACAGACTGTGGAATGGTCAGACATTATGACTCAGCAATAGTCACTGTGAAAAACGCTATTAGAATCAGAGCTGGTTATGAAAGCAGTTTTGTTATTCTGAGTTGTTATAACAGCATTTTCCCGGATCAAATTCATTTGTTAATTCAACGAAAGCCTCAGGACCACCCCTGCCCCCACTCCCTGCCCTATGCTCCATCTTTACTGCCTCTTGAGTCATCTGGGTGTATACTCCGCCCACTTCTCACAATGAAACCCTGTGGGATGGGAACCACTGGACAGTGACTTTGCCCACCGTCATGGGACATGACCACAGAGTTAAATTTGTGTTGAACAGGCTCCTGAGATCGCATCCAAGGGCCTGTGCTCACCACTGTTCTCTGTCCTTTTCTAGCTGTGCGACCTTGGGCAAGTCACTCCACCTCTCTTAGCTTCAACTTCCTTAGCTGGAAGTGACAACCACCCAGCGTAGCCACAGGGTGATTGTGAGGCACACACGAGATAAAGACGGTGAAACTGGTTTGAAGCCTATCACAGGTCAGATACAGTTAAGAGAGCGTATTTTTGCAGTGGGTCATGGCACAGGTTTTGGTTCTCCAGCCAGGAGACAGTGGACAAGAGATTTAACCACGCTGAGCCTCATGTTCCTCCTGGGTAAAACTGGGAGGGAGTGAGCAATAGGTAAGTGACAAGTTTTGCAACCAGCGCCATTTCCCTGAGTCAGTGCGGGCATTTGGAAAGGGATCACAGAAAAGAAAGTCAGTCAGCGCAGCCTCCCACACACCCCGTGTTTGTCCCTGTCCTGTTCAGCGAGATTCGGGCTGGGCCTGTCTTAGACTCAGACCCCGTGGCTGCGGCCCCGCAGAGCTGCACAGCCTGGCCCGCGGATGAATAAGCGGCGGAGCGGTGGGCGGGGCCGGACTCAGCCCGCTCCTCCCTTACCAGGCCTGAAGCTTTCAAGACTCAGCGCGGCAGGGCAGTCAGACCTCAGACCGTGAGAGTTAGTGTTCTCCACTCTCCTCCGCCCCAAGGTCTGTGTTTTTTGTTTTTTTTCTTACGTGGTTTACAACACGGAAATGTTTAACACCCTATGGGCAACTCACTGTAATTATTCTCTAGTCTTGGGAATTATAGTAACAAGAGGCTTGCTTTCTCCATTCTAAAGAGCACGTGGCACCCCGGCCAACCAATATTTACTGGCTCTGCCCAGGTCTGCAGAGAGGGAGAGAGGTTTGCAACACCGTAAGATGTAGGCACAGCCCTCTCAGGGAGAGAAGTATAAACGTTGGCAGGTGTAAGGCCAGTGGCCACCGCCGTGGCCATGCAGGTTCCCATTGGATTTGGGCACACGGTAAAGGAACTGTGGGGCCAGAAAATGGTGAGCCATTCCGTTTATAGTCTCCCAATGGCAGACGAGCAAACAGGCAGGGCTCCCAAGCCTTCAGCAGTCTGCACTCTCCAGGCCTCACAGTCCCCCCACCAGCCACAACACCCCCTTCTCTAGAAAACACTATCAAACAACAGCCCCTCCTTGGCAAGAAGGCAATCTGCAATTTGCAATCTGCCACCCTGAGGTCACACACCTGCAGCCTTCCAACAGACTACATTCACATGGCTGTGCCCGCGCCAATGCAAAATACAAGTGGGCAAACTTAAACCCATTCTACAAACTTATTTGTCCAACATCAGGTTTCTTGGGAATGTAGGCATGGATACTATTCAGGAAGTGTTGAAATTCTGAGTTCCTGAATAAAAGATTTTCTGGTGTGGTTTTTTGTTTTCTTTCTTTCTTTTTTCTTTTTTTCCCCTTGTTGTTGTAGGTAACGAGGAAAAATGGAGCCTCCTGAATCTTTTTTTTTTTTTCTGAAGTGGGAAGCTGGGAGGCAGAGAGACAGATTCCCACATGTGCCTGACCAGAATCCACCCGTCATGCCCCCTATGGGGCACTCTGCTCATCTGGGCCATTGCTCTGTTGCAACTGGAGCCATTCTAATGCCTGAAGTGGAGGTCATGGAGCCATCCTCAGTGACTGGACCAACTTTGCTCCAATGGAGCCTTGGTTGTGGGAGGGGAAGAGAGACATAGAGAGAAAGGAGAGGGGGAAAGTTGGAGAAGAAATGGGCACTTCTGTGTGCCCTGACCAGGAGTCGAACTCGGGACTTCCACACGCTGGGCCAACGCTCTACCACTGAGCCAACCGGCTGGGGCCTGAGCCTTCTGAATCTTAATTGTAGGATCCTGGAATCTACCATTATGTTGCTAGATGTAATGGGGAAGGGGGAAATGAAAGCACTTGTTGGTATTTCTGTTTACTGAAATTCTGTGAAGGACACTGGCTTTACAGAAAGGAAGCACTCAGAATAAGAGTGCAGCATGGTGTGGGCAAGGGCTCAAATGCACCACAGGACACATGACACGGGCAAGGAGCCTGGAGCCTGGCGTGAAGAGATGGCTTTCAACACTACTCAGTGTGTGGCCTGGGGAAGTCTGTACCATCTCGGAACCTCAATTCCTTGGCCCGTGAAATGAAAATGATAATAACCACTCTGTTTACCTTACCACATTGTCTAAAGAACCAAATGACATTTGTGAACAATAAAACGATATACCTGTAATGAGTAGACCATGAGTATATATCAACATCTTGCTCAAAAAACTGGTTACTCTGAAAAGTTAGTTTGTGGTTAAAAAAAAAGATTCAGAATAAAAGAAATGATAAGGGCCAAGGGAGATTCTAAAATAGATTGGTCAGATCACAGTGAGAACAGAAGGGCTCTTTTGAGAGGACCGTGCCAAGAAATGGAGAGAATAACTGGGGCCTCAACAGGAAGTTCCACAGTGGTGACAGCAGAGGAGGAGAAGTTGTCAGGTTCCACTGGAGCTCCCTATGCTGGGGGCTTTGTTCACTGATATGCTGAGGAATGGGGCTGGGGAATGTGCATGATGTGAGTGCTGTCTGTGAGTCATTGTACCATCCATATGGAAGGTCACATGCCAGAGCCAGAGCCAGGAACAGGCATGCCAGCCAAGGCTAGGACTGCGCCCAAGAACCTGGGGAGAAGGTGTGCTGCCCCAGGAGGACAGGGAAGTGAGTTGGACACTCCAGGCAAGTTCAAAGAAAGCCCTCAAGAGGCTGTGGGGGGAGGTCAAAACAAGCAGATGTCTGGGCAGAGGAGACTGTCGGCAAGTGTAAGGCCCCACCACTGCTATGGGGTTGGAGGCCAACGAGACCAAGAAATTCAGAAGAGCTGGAATCCGAGGCAGGCTAGTAAGGACGCTACTCAGCCAGTTAGGAGTAGGCAGGCCCCCTGGAATAAGAAGATCAGAGCTGCAGGATGAGGGGAGGGTTGATTCCCAAGAATGAGACACCAGGATTGTGTTTATGACTCCTCCACAGAACAGTCAGAGGCAGCAGGCTTGTGACCAGAACTATGTCTCATTCCTCTCTGTAGCCTTCCTGCCCAGCACAGTGCCTGGTGTTCAGAAGTTACGCAGTCAGTGTGCCTTGGAAGGAACCAACAAATAAATGGCACATGAATAAGGCCAAATTCAAAATAATCAACATGTTTTATTTTATTCCCCTTTCTGGTGGCTTCTGACGGCCTTTGGCTTTCTCTCTAATGTTAGATAGCTAATATGCATAGCACCCTCCTGTCCCTCCTGAGAACTCCAGGCTATTGAATGTATCTCAGGTCTCCTTCCCTTTTCTTTATATTGTGTATGTTCTCAAGATGGCTGTGTTCCCATTTCCATGGCAACTCGTTCCTTCATTATATCATGCCCAACCTGCCTCTGGTTACCAGGCATTGCCACAGAGTACCTCACTCAGTTCCCAGTCGTGTTTACATCCTGTCCTGAGACAGAATGTCTTCCATTAGGGAACATCCTATTCTCAGAAATTATCTTTTAAAATGCAATTAAGCACATTATGAATTGGTTGGGGTTTTTTTCCAACTATAAATATAAAATTTCTCCACAACTTCCTTGCCAAGAAACAAGTTTCCTTGTCAGCTGTTTCCATTGATTCTTTTCAAAACTTTTTTTCTCCACGCATATTTTAAGCTGGCCTTCGGGAGAAGCATTTGGTTCCCCAACTAATTTAACTCTCAAACTTTCACCTTTCATTGTGGACTCTACCCCCTGATGGTCACTGCCCTGATCAGACTGCCAGCAGCCTCACCTTCGATACTGAAGATCTGAACCATCTCAAGAAAATGCAGACACAAGAGTCACGATACACACTCAATTTAATTTTACTGTCATTTTGATTCGACTGGTCCATTTGTGTTTTTAAAGCATCCAACATGGTTCTCATCACTAGTGCAGAAGAATCTATCTGACCTATTCTTAGAATTCATTTTGCTCTGCTCCTAGAGTGTGCCTTGACCATTGTCCCCTCCTCAGCTATAAACTTGTGAGACTTTTAAGAAACACTCAGGTAGGGCCCACTAATGCCAGCTGAGACTCATCTTGTCCTTTCTTTTCAAGATGGACATTCACATCAGCTTACAGATCTCTGCCACCCAATTGCCCCTTGTAACCAGTTGTGGACAAGCTTGTCCTCAGTCCAGCAACCAATCCCGTCTGTCACTTGGGTCCCTTCTCCACCATCCTTGCCTTCCACTAAAAGCCCTGCACTGATTCAGGCATTTGGTCTCTCTCACTTACAAGGCCTCAGTACACAGCTCAACTCCGTGTATTGTTGCGGAGTTCTATCTAGATCCCTTCCTCCGCGCTCAGCGAGCCTCCACACGGCCACCATTTATTGTGGCTAAGGGATAATTCCAATTTCCGTGACTGAAAGAAAACAGCTTTCTTGTGACTGTGTGGAAATAAAAATCCAATTTTTATTTCTCCTGCCTTTTTCATGCCTGCATTTAGAGCTAACATAAAGGTCATCCTATCTGTGCAGCTCTGCTGTGACCAACTTGCAAAAGGTATTTTCTGAAGAGCTAAGTCTGTACATGGGGTAACTCATGTGTGGGAGAGTCTCTGTTGGTCATCACCGTACTGGGTTGAATTGCATTCCCCACAAAAATATGTTCAAGTCCTAATCCTCAGTACCAGTGAGTGTGAGCCTATTTGGAAACTGGGTCTTTGCAAGAGTGATTAAAATGAGATGAGGTCCTATTGGATTGGGGTGCGCCTGATCCCGCCACTGCTGTTCTTAAAAGAAGCAAGAATATTAACGTGGAAGGAAGGAAGACTGGCATGTGCAGATGGAGGCAGAGAGTGGAGTCCTGCTGCCACGAACCACGGGGCGCGCAGGCTTGCCAGCAATCACCAGAAGGTAGAAGAGAAAGGGAGGCTTCTTCCCTGGAGACTTTGGAAGGAGCACAGCAATTCTGACAGCTTGAATTCAGCTTCTAACCTCTGTGACTGTGACAGCATACATTTCTGTTGTGTTAAGGCACCCCGTCTGTGGTCGTTTGTTACAGCACTCCTAAGAAACCAACACATTCACCAACTGGAAAACTAGATAAAGTTGAGAGGTTTGAATCTCCAGCATCTTGTCCTGCCTCCCTCTGTGTTCAAATCTCCGAGGATAAATGGAAATTTTCTCATTTTGTTTCTTGAATGACATCATCTTCTATACTTTTGGCTTAAAAAAAAAAATGGAGAAGTTCCTCCTCCTCTGATGTTGGTAATATTACCAATGACGCATGTCCACGATGCATTAAACACTCATTTTTGAGGTACTACCAACAGAGTCACAGCTCCTCTGGAGTACAAACGCCTGGTCTCGTGATGAGAGTTTACCTGAGAGTCCCAGACCAGCTAGTGAAAGAAACGAGACCGTCTGAGTTAACGCGTTAACCTGCGAGGGCCGCAGGCAGCTGGGCGATAGAGGTGATGAGTAATGGGCATTATAAACGGCCAGGGTAAGATTTCTTCCAAGGAAAAGCTCTGAACAAAGTGCTTTTCAAATTAATTTTGTTTCATTTTGGAGAAAGAGTTCTAGAGCTGGGATGCGTTGGGGACACTGCGGTAGGGACGAAAGCAAAGGGTAGGAAGCAATGGTGGCAGTCACCACTGGGAAAAGGGGGAGTTAGGGGTGCGACCGCAGTGGCGTTGCTTGTGTTGGCTGCAAGCAGACTTGCAGATAAAGCTGACTTCCGAGTTGAGAAACTCTGGGAAGTATTTGGGTCTCTGAATGTGATGAGGAATTGATCTTTGAGATCAAGAAAGACAAAGAAAGGGGGAGTGAAGATGAGGAGCTAGAGCTTGGTGGAGCCCTCAGGGTTCTGGACTCCAAGGGCCGCATTTTGCAGATGAGGAACTGAGGCCCTGAGAGGTGACGCTATTCAGCCACAGTTCCACAGCTGGCAAAGGGCAGAGCCAAACTCATAATCCTGTTCTCTTTCCAGATCAGAGACCAAGACCTGGAAAAAGCGAGAGGGTTCACATCTAAGGATACAGGTTTTGTAGACCCCCACTTTATAGCTGGTAACACACACGTTTCCCAGAGGAGAATGTATGGACAGAAGCCACGCACCATGCTCATGGTTCAACCTTTCTCTACTTTTCAAAATTAATATTTGAATTGATCCTTAACATTTAAAGATTAAGCAGGTTCCCATAAAGATCTAGATGCATGGCCCTGGCCGGCTGCCTCAGTGAATAAATTGTCCACCTGACATATGGACGTTCTGGATTTCATTTCTGGTCAGAGCACACAAGACTATGTGCTTCTCTCTCCTTCCCTCTCCCCCTTCTCTCCCTCTTTCTCTCTCACAGCCAGTGGCTCAAATGGTTCCTGCGTCGGCCCTGGGCACTGACAGTAGCTTGGTTGTTCCAGCTCAGCCTTAGGTGCTAAAAATAGCTCAGATGATTGGAACATTGGCCCCGGACAGGGGTGGTTGGGTAGATCCTATCTGGGATGCATGCGAGAGTCTGTCTTACTGTTTCCCCTCCTCTCACTTAAATTTTTTTTTAAAAACCTACGTGCCTAGCTGCTCTGAGAAAAGCCAGCCAATCTGTGAGGAACTGAGTAGGACCTTCTTTCCTGTCAAATGGGGCATGTGCAGGCTGGGCGACCCCATCCACTTGGCCGGGTCCACAACGTACGTGGTCCACTTGACCCCTGGTGGTCCTGGAGTTTGCAACCCCTGGGAGGCAGGAGAAAAGCAGAGGCCCTGAGCCTGGGGCTGAGATTTGGGACTGTGAATATCAGGGGGTGAAGGAGCCAATCAAGGAACCCAGAGACAAGCAGGACCAGGGAGCCCAGACCACAGAAACAAAGGTCTTGACCAAAAATTCAGGGACAGAATTTTCATCTATTTTTAGGTAAAGCAGCAGGATCTGGAAACCAAAAAAAAAATTTTTTAAAAAAAGGGGGGTGTCAGTTCTCCAGTACTGCACAATGGTGATGACTTATGCAAAACATCCTCTTTCCTATTTTTAACTGGATCACAGGGGCTGTGTCAGAGGACTTGCTGCTGACTAATCCAGTTGAGGCGCCTTTCTCTGAATTGCATAAATGCCATCTACTCAGGCTGAAGAACGTTTCAGAAGGGAAAAAAATCCTGTAAAGACTACTGCACACGGGGCAATCTTATAAATAGTGTCCTGAGTGGGATCGGGATGTTCTGGGCCACAGCTTTCTGGAAGTTGTCTAGGCTTTTACGGTTGAATGATGCAGATGCTCACGGAGAAATCATCTCTTTGTTTAAGCTTAGTTAATGATCCCATGATGTTTTTGCCCTCTGAAGTTTAGTGAGGACTAGTTTCCAGTGTAGCTAACATGGAGAATTGAGACAATTTTTAGTACAACTGTTTTCTAGTTGTATAAACATTCCTGCACCAAGAGTAGACATTTTATTGGAGAAAGGGATCAGGACTGAGAACTAAGGGTTCTGAAGGTTTTATAGGCAAGAGCCAGGTCGTGTCAATGGCAGGACTTGAGTGTCAGCAGAGACCATGGTGATAAAGCGAACAGCCCTTTCCCATTTCACTGATGAGGAAACGGAGCTGCTCCGACCCCCGGCCTCACCAGTTCAGTGCACTCCACTGACTGCCAACTGCCACGCTCACATCTCTTTGCCTGGGGACTTCTCCCAGAATCGGGAAAAGCCAGATGTGCCAGAGAACGAACACCACTCAGATGCAGCAACCCACAACCAGGCACTTGCAGGAGTTGATATGGAAACACCCCAGTCCCTCATCCTCAGTGGGAGAACCCCTGAGCACGGGGTTTAGCACAGAGAGAGTGGGCTGACAGCTTTGGCAAGCAAATATCTCACCTGGAAGTTAATGTAATAATACTGTTTTCTTTTCAGTGAGTGTGTGTGTGTTGTATAGTTTATATGTGTATATTTAAACTGCATATAGTGTGAGCTTAATCTATGTGTGTAATATGCATGCAAAAAATAAATCATTTAAATATGATGTGTATGAATATATATGTATATCACTTTCTATGTATGGAAAACGATAGTTTTTTCGTTTGCAATGATGTTATAAAGTTTCCTTTTAGAATGAAATTTTTAAAGTAAAAATGTTGAGTTGATTATACGAACATTCAAGTAAATGATAGCGCATGACCTATCCTATGCCGATATGGTAAAAGTCGGGAAGGCTGTGCAGGAAAGACGTCAGTTAGCCCGACGTCTTCCCACTTGGTTCTGCAGACCCGGGGGTCCGCGGCGCCTGCGCAGGTGGGCGCGAGAAAGGAAAGCAGGGCCTGGCACCAACTCTGTTTCAAAGAGGGCGGCTGTGTCTCTGCTGGCTTGCAAACTGGTGATCTAAAGAATGATTTGGAGGAAGGGGTCTAGTGCTAAAAGTAATAATAGTTAATACGTTTGAAAAATTCAAATGGAGCCCAACATTCAATTGATCAAGAAATTGAGACCGAGAGAGTTTCAATGGTATCTTCCGGTTCTAACAGGGAGGTTGTGACAGAGCCAGGACATGGTCCCATTTACAAGACTCTCCCCCGGGCTCTTCCCACTGGGCTCACCTGCGGAGGAGGCCGGATTGGGTAAGGCCTTGAGGGACAAGAGGAAGTGAATGGAGAGAAGGCGGGGGAGAGCGAAAGCGTGAAGGGAGTGCAGGTGATGCCCGGGGCGGGTGGGAACAGCGTTTAGAATACAAGAAAGGGTTCAGGAAGAGAAAAGTGAGACTTGAAGTGGGGAAATAGGCTGGGATCAGGTTGGAGGGGAACTCGACCGCCTGCTAGGGGGATGCGATGTGTGGCTCCAGATCTCTGAGCTGGGAAGTGACCCTGAAAACCATGCTCTGGAAGGCGGCACAGTGGAGAGTAACTGTTCACATATTGCTTCCAGAACACGCTGTGCACAGGTTACTAAGCCTGACGGCACCTAGTTTCTTATCTATACAACAGCAATAGCATCAGAACTGCCCTCCTGAGACTTTGGTAAAGATTAGTGGAAAGAATAAACCAAAAACAGTGGCAGGTACCTAGTAAGGACTCGATAAATACACAACAGCTATTATGGTGTTTTCTATGAGGGACTGAATTGTGCAGAGAGAAGGCAGTGGCTTGGCTAGGCTAGTTACTGGCAGAGCCACAATTAGAAGTCATTTCTCCTTATTTCTAATTCAACACTTTTATTTCACTATGTTTGAAAACAATGTATTGTTTATTTTCTTGTATGTATTAGCATTTCCACTTGCAAGCCATATAGCATCCCTGCCCTTGCGGAGTAGATCAGTGTTGTCCTGCTATGCCAAGGTTGTGGGTTTGATCCTCAGGGCACATACACGAACCAACCAATACGTGCATGGTTGAGTGGGGCAGCAGGTTGATGTTTCTTTCTTTCGCTCCTTCTCCCTTCCTCTCTATAGAATCCATTTTTAAAAATTAAAAAAAAAAAACACAATACACACACACACACACACACACACACACACACACGACATCCTTGTCTCAGTGTAGGCATACTTCCACAATGATTTCCTTCTGAAAAACAATTTTGATCTATATCTTTCATGCCCTGATTAATAAGTCACATTTAGAGTGAGTGCATGGCTCACTTTGAAAAGGCAAGACTTTTCCATTTTCAGGTCTTCAGCCACTGACTTCGTGGCCTGACTTTAAACAGTATGAAATTACCTATGACATTTAGAATTTAATAAGTATGTTGCTTGTTTTTGTGTCTGTAGATAAGATAACATTTATTTTGACCAAATGTTATCTTTCCCTTTTTTCATCCAATAAATCATGCTTATGACCCAAGAGCTTCTGTTGTTTTTTATGATTCATTGATCAACCATGAAAGAACAAACAAATCCAATGCTGAAACTTGGGTGACTGCCTACTGGGGATTCTTTCTCGGAGACTGCAGTCTCCCAGGGAACCACAGACTGGAAGAGATGGCAGCTCCTTCATCTTTACAGATAAGACAATTAAGCTCAGAAAGGTGAAGTGACTTTTTTTTTGCAAAGTCATCTAGCTGGTTGGTGGTAAAGAGGGAATTAGAATTCATTTTTTTCTGACTTTGAATGGATTTCCAAAACGTCTTCCTGTATTATTAGGCAGGTAAATCCAATCTGTGGCTTGTTTTTCCAAATAAAGTTTTACTGCCACACAACCATGATCATTCATGTTCTTGCTGTCTATGGTTGTGGCCCCACTAAAGTGGCAGAGGTGAATACTTACAATAGAGACCACATGGCTGCAAGGCCTGAAATATTTATTAGCTGTCTCTTCACAGAAAGTTTGCCAATCCCTGCTGTGTATCAAGCCTGGCTGAAATACTATTTTTTGTTTGTTTGCTTTTATAGGTATTCTTTTTGTATCAGATTCTATCACTAAAAGTTAAAGAAAGTGGAGTTGGGCTGGGAAAAATGGGAAAAGACAAAGAAGAAATAGCTGACATGTACTTATCTAATTGGGAAAGACTTTATATGTGTCACCTCTTAATCCTGAAAAAGATGCTATCAGATTGTTATTTTAAGCCCAATTTTATAACTTAAAAAATTGAGGCTAAGAGAGTTAAGAGCTAAGTTCCCTAAGTTGATGCTACTAATAATTAGCAGAAATGAGATTTGAATCAAGCCTTCCTCATTCCAAAAATCTGTGTTTTTTTACTGTACCATGTACGGTAATTTCACATCAGGGTTAACTTCTATTTTTTAAAAGTGTGATATTGCATCCCCTAAATTGAAATAATTTAATTAAAAATAATATTAGGTATCAAATCACATTTCTTTTTTTCTTTTCTTTTACAGAGACAGAGAGAGAGTCAGAGAGAGGGACAGACAGACAGGAACCGAGAGATGAGAAGTATCAATCATTAGTTTTTCGTTGCTCATTGCAACACCTTAGTTGTTCATTGATTGCTTTCTCATATGCAGTCAAGGCCCCCTTGACTGCGGGCCTTCAGCAGACTGAGTAACCCTTTGCTTGAGCCAGCAACCTTGGGTCCAAGCTGGTGAGCTTTTGCTCAAACCAGATGAGCCCGTGCTCTAGCTGGCGACCTCCAGGTCTCGAATCTGGGTACTCTTGCATTGCAGTCGACGCTCTATCCACTGCGCCACTGCCTGGTCAGGCTCAAATCACATTTCATAGATAGTTAACTACTGGTAAAATTTGTCTAATTCATGATGACGTTGTTCATTTCATTTTTGTTCAGTTGCTCATTTACACAATGAGGAAGTTGGGCTGCCAAAGATGGGAATAATATAGTTTTGACAATTAGCATTTTGCCTTATTGAAGAAACCTGATGGATTAATAGCTCCTTCAGCAGCAGCTGGAATGGCAGTCCTGTGTATATGTCTACACAACTAATTGCACAGATATTGCGAAGATGTGGGTTTAAAAAAAAACACAAAAAACAATCTCTCCTCTCCAACGCTTGCTGCAAATCTCTAAGCAGTGGTTAGCAGCTTTGCCTAATCATTTCAAGCAACTGTCAAGTTCCTTAGAATACAGGTCCCCACGACCCTCCCTTGACTCTCTAGTCAGTTTATCTGGGTTTCGTTTGGGAATCTGTGATTTTATTTTATTTTTAAAACTTTGAAAAGCAAAGCAGATGATCATCCAGCTTTGGGTAATGAGTAAATGGACAGGTGCATCTTTGTCTCAGTTCTTCCTGCTCCTTCCTGTCTTCTTAGCTTGTCCTCTCCCTCAGCCGCATGCTGTGGTCTGCAGACACATTATTCCTTGGCTTTGCAGAATGAGGCCGGGGGTGAGGACACCTCACACCACACTGCACATTTCCTCGGCATCCAGTAAGGTAACACAACGTGTTCTGCTTTCATTGTATAGAGAGTTAATATGGCTAGTTATGCATTTATTTCTATAATTGCCTTTTTTGCTTCCCATTTGCATTTACACAAAACACCTCCAATGACAGATTCACTCAGATTTCTTATGATTTCTAACTCCAGAGGTGAGTTTTATAGCAGTGGTGGGATTCAGCTGGTTCACACCAGTTCGGCAGAACCAATATCTAATTTTTTGTTGAGTTTGGCGAACTGGTTGTTAAAATGGCACTTGTAATCAGGGTTCTCTCTAAGGTGGGCACCTGGGCAGCCACCCAATGTGGAAATCACAAATTTACATTTCTTACTCATTTATTTATTTATTTATTTATTTATTTATTTATTTATTTATTTATTTTTTACAGAGACAGAGAGAGAGTCAGAGGGATAGACAGGGACAGACAGACAGGAATGGAGAGATGAGAAGCATCAATCATTAGTTTTTCGTTGCGCATTGCGACTGCTTAGTTGTTCATTGATTGCTTTCTCATATGTGCCTTGACCGCGGGCCTTCAGCAGACTGAGTAACCCCTTGCTGGAGCCAGTACCTTGGGCTCAAACTGGTGAGCTTTTGCTCAAACCAGATGAGCCCACGCTCAAGCTGGTGACCTTGGGGACTCGAACCTGGTTCCTTCTGCATCCCAGTCCAACGCTCTATCCACTGCACCACCGCCTGGTCAGGCTTCTTACTCTTTTTTAACATTCATCTGTACAACAGTATATTCTAAACACCCATAGGACTATTGTTCATTCTGTCCACAGGTGAAAAATATTTTTTTTTTCAGGTGAAAAATATTTGACAGAACTATGCTTGTAATATTTATTTATTTCATAAAACTCATTATACCTTTTATGAAATACTACATTTTAATTCCCTCACATTTATTACTTCAGTAAACAAATATATAACGTAAAGAGAAAAAGTGTCAAACAACCAGGGAGTGGCAAGCTATCACTGGAAATATCTTAAATAACAGTGTTATTGTGTTTTGTCAGGTATTATTTAATATTTTTATCACTATTTTAAAACTCTTTCTTATAATCTAGTTTTGTGTGCCTCTTTTATTGTTCTTATTTAAGTATTAAACACATGAAATAATAAACTACTTTTTGGTATATCTTTTTTAATACTTAAAACAGTCATTAGGGAAGAGAACCCATTGTTAAATTATTTGAATCCCGCCACTGGTTTAAAGACTCCCAGAATTTAGGTGATAAAAGGTTATTATCCCTTGTACTTTTTTATTCATTTCCCTTTCTTTTCTTTTCTTGCTTTTTAAAAATGTTACTGTAATCATTAGTGATTAAAACTTTGGACACTGAAGGTTTGGTGGTCTCAGTCACCCATTAATTTAAATCTTTCCTCCCCATTGGCTGGGGCTTATATTACCCTAATATAACAGGCTTTTAAATATACGGTAGCTATATAACCAAACTCAACCTACATTTATAATATTTTTAGCCAGTTCCTTTCTGTTCTATAGTATAAGTTAAATAAAATAATTGACTTCAATTGTCTTTGTCACTATTGCTAACTTTGGGTGGCAAAGCTAGTTCTTACTCCCTGATGATAACATATGTTTATTTTTTTTCTCTCAAGTGAATTAAGACAAAAATACATAATGTGGGAAGATATCAACATATCCCATTATTATTATTAGGGTTGATCAAGGCCTAACACAGAAAACAGCAGATATCAAATCAAAAAGAAGGAAAGACAATGCTTAACATCCTGAGTAGAACAATAAAAGGATCTATTATGGCCTGACCAGGTGATGGTGCAGTGGATATTAGTATCAGCCTGGGATGCAGGGGACCCAGGTTCGAAACCCTGAGGTTGCTGGCTTGAAAGTAGGGACTATGGCTTGAACATGGGTCATACATGACCCCCATGGTCAGTGGCTTGAGCCCAAGGTCCCTGGCTTAAGCAAGGGGTCACTGACTTGGCTGGAGCTCCGTGGTTAAGAAACATATAAGAAAGCAATCAATGAACAACTAAAGTACCATAACAAAGAATTGATGCTTCTCATCTCTCTTCCTGTCCCTTTTTCTGTCTCTGTCTCTCACTTTAAAAAAAAGGATCTATTATGACAATGGTGTTTGGAATTACTGTATCTTACTGTCAGAGAGAAACACAGCTGACAACCAGTATAGAGTCTATGAGTACATCAGAATGGCACTTGAAAGACCCTGACAAAATACAGCCACCAAGCTGGGATTCATGAGATGAGAAATAGTGACAGACTGTAATGCAATATACTTTTGTAAGCCATTAGCATTTGAGGGGAAAAAGGAAGCTCTATGAAATTACTGTGGGCAGTATCTTTCTGCCTCTATAAGATTAACAGAGCACATTTCGCAATAAATGTCTCAAGAAATTTAACCATTCATTTAAACTAAAGTGGATAACCTGCGATTAAACAAGCATTTTATGTCCCAAGTTAGATTGGTCTTAATGAGCGAGTCTAAATCTTATTCTCAAGATCAAATTTGCCTTTTGTGACAACACCTCTTTGCCAGGCCATCCTTCCAATCGGGGCAAGCCCTTCAGCCTAAGGACAAGCTGGCCTAACAGATAAAGACAGCTAGACACTCTCCAGAAGTGTCGGGAACGGTTCAAAGTCACAGTCTGTTGGAAACAAAAGAGATTATGCTACTTCAGAAAAGTCGCTTTAATTTAAAGGAAATTAAAACCCCTTTATCAATCTTTCTAGTGCCCTCCTCATAGAGAGGAGGAGTAAACTGGGCATTCATAATAGGCGAGGGCGGAGATCCTGGCCATGGCTCCATCAGGGTGCGGCCTCCCAGGGGGCACTCACCCACAGCTGCTATCTGCTTACTCCTAAGCGCCTGTCTTCTTGACTAGATCGGAAGTGTGCCCAAGGCAGGCACCATGCTGAGCTGTATGGGCAGCACCAACGATTTCTCTGTGCCCTGTTCAAATGTTTGCAGTAGAAGTTGGTGATGTTGTTAGGTAGGAAAGTAAGTTAGTTAATTAGTAGAATTTAGAAAAGCAATAGCATCCAATTTTCTCTAAAAGTTGAGCGGTTGATTTTCTATCTTAGTTAATGTGGGGAAGATCCCTTCTCTGTGGGCAGAATAAATACAAAATGCATACGAAATTGCACACACATACCAGTTTATTAATATATACACTTGTTTGATTAGAAAACACATAAAGCATATAATCATCAGAATATTTAAATAAGCTAAAACTATAAATACATATTCACCCTCTCTGATCTATTTTTTGGTTTAAAGTTATGCCAATTTTATCAGCATTTACCAAAGTATAGCTGGGCTGTATAGCTGGTCCCAAGGGATGATAATTGTTATTACTGGTAAAATTGTTCCACAGTTTAGTAATTTGGGGAAATTCTGGGTGAAACAAGGTTAAAAGAAATTCCTCAAAGTTTGAATTATGCCAGTTTTATGAATCTTCAAGGTTAGAAGGCAGATAGTATAGATTTACTAACATCACATAACTCATTTTATGGAACAACTAAGGCACTAGAAGCCCGAGGACCACACTTTGGGAAATGCTGAAGTAGACACATTTCTAATGCAGGCTCCTGCTGTAAGGGAAATTTCACCATCGAAGGCCTAAATCAAAAGACCCGCAGTTCTGTAAAACTCTCTGGGATGTTGGTTCTCCACCCTGGCTGCCTTGTTTGAATTGCCCAGGAGCTTTAAACACGTCAGTGTCCAGGGCCCACCCCGGGCCAGCCAAGTCAGGGTTTCCAAGGGTGAGACTTCTGATCTATAAAAGGGAAATAATAATACCTGTTTCACAGGGTTGTCATGAAACATAAATGAGATCATATGTGTTAAAAAAATAAAAAGGTTTCTTTCTGGGGATAGTGTAGCCCTCTAGTTAATAAATGGGGAAGATACAAAAATAGAAATCACTCTTTGGCTGCCATGGTTTTGCAACCCTGGATGCTAAAATCAGAGTGGAAAGGTATGATGAAAAACAAGATGTCTGCCTGGTCTCAAAGTACTTCCCCACAATATACTTAATAATCACAAGGGGGATAATATAGTAACTTACTGTATTTCCCATGGATAAGACACTCTCGTGTATAAGAGGTGTGCAAGTAAAAATGTCTACAACCACTGTACAAGATGCATCCAGTTTTAGACCCCAATTTTTTCGAAAAAGGGTGCATCTTATACATGGGGAAATACGGTAACACTGGGAAAATCTGGTAGCCCTGTTTTAACTAAGTTGAAAGATAACCTCATCAGTAATGAGACATGTCAACATTATATGCCCCCTGATATGCACTGTGAAGAACATGTCATCATTTTTGTAGTATTCTTGCCCAAACTACATTTTATCTGGGCTTACTTACATGGAATATCAGACAAACTAAAGTCAAAGGACATTTTACAAAATAGCTGGTCAGTCCTCTCCAAAAGTGCCAAGATTGTGAAAGGAAAAGAAAGAGTAAGGAACTACTCCTGATTGGATGAGACTAAGGAACCATGCCAACTGAATGCAGTGTGTGAGCCTGGATTGAACCAAGGACCAGAAAACGGAGGTTAGTAGGTGACTGGTGAAAAATTCAATTAACTTTGCAAATGATACATGTATAATTGTTAGTTACCTAGTTTTGATAATTGTGTAATGGTTATGTAAGATGTTAACATTTGGGGATGATGGATGGAGGGTAAGTAAAACTGCAACCTTTTTGTAAGTCTGAAATTTTTTCAAAATAAAAATTAAAAAAGAACCACGTTTGCCTGACCTGTGGTGGTGCAGTGGGTGAAGTGTTGACCTGGAATGCTGAGGTTGCTGGTTCAAATCCCGGGCTTGCCAGGTCAAGGCACATACAAGAAGTAACTCAGAGTTGGTGCTTTCTGTTCCCTCCTCCCTTGACCCCCTCCCTCTCTCTCTCTCCACTCCCCCCTGTCTCAAATCAATAAATGAAATTCTTAAAAAATTAATCTTTATTTCTTCCCCATTCAAGGACTTTAGAGATAATAAAATCAGTATTAAAGGAGGTTTTTCTTCTTCCTAGGTAGTTAGAGTACAGTGGAAATTGGCATATAGTATACATTTTAGCCAACATTTCATATGATTTTGATAAATGTGGTCCTTAAATAAATGTGGCGAGGATTTGATAGGATAGGAAAACAAGAGGCCCGGATAAAGAGGGAGTAATAGCAGAGGCGGTGGAGAGAAGAGAGTAGGAGTGCGTGGGATGTTTGGGAGACAGCTCTCGGCTGAGGCGGCGGGGGGGGGGGGGGGGGACCGTTGTGGGTGGGGAATCGGTATGGACAACACTGAGAATGGCGGAGAAGGAACAGGACAGATGAACGATATTTTACTGGCATTATGTATGTACGTTCTCCTTGGTGTTTGCTTGTGAGCCTGCAGTCAAGATGTTGATTTTTTATCTGATTTTTTCCTTGACTGTTACTCTAAGCTGAGACTTATCTTCAGAGGACTTGGTTATAGTCCTGTTACATTGTGACACAGGCTAAAATATGTCCCTTGTTTGGAAGATAGACAGCATAACCATTTACCTGGTAGCCCTGTGGCCTCAGGAAGATGAGTAGTTTGGCCCACAAACACAGACCCCTGAGGTATGTTCGGGTTAGTTCCCTGATGCTGGGCGTGAGGAGTGACCACCGTCAGCGGGCTTGCGAACTGCTGGCTACGCATGGCCCGCACCACCTGCGGGTCTCCCATGGGCTGTCTTCTCTTGCAGGGTCCACTTGTTTCTTTCTAATCACTCTCAGGACCGGAAGCCAGAAATTAATCTGAAGAGACAGAAAGATGAATGAATGAACACTAAAGTCATTTCAGATACCTCTGACATAAACTTCTCATTGTGGGGCTGCTGGTGTCAGCAAGAACTGCAAAACACTTTGAAATGGCCAGAAAAACTTATCTTTGTAGGTTATCTTGGTCTTTCATTATCTATGAGCTGTTTTCCAATTATGTACCTTGTAGATAGCTGATAGAAATAGTGCAAATTATTCTTGTCCATGGACCTGCAAATAAATTCTACCCTGTAGAGTACAATTGACCTTTCCATCCACCCTGTGGAAGAAGCCAGTTTTGCATCTATGAAAGAAATCCGTTTAGGTATTCTCAGCGGCCTAAATATGTGTGTACTTTATTCTTTGAATTGGTTGGAATTTTTTACTGTTTCCTCTTTAATTAATAAGTTAAATAAAATCTTTAACAATTGTTTATTTTATATGTGTATGAAAGTCATTATGCTACCATATATGTGTATAAACATATATACATATCATATATATCAGTGGTCCCCAACCCCCGGGCTGCGGACTGGTACTGGTCCGTGGGCCATTTGGTTCTGGTCCGCAGAGAAAGAAGAAATAACTTACATTATTTCCGTTTTATTTATATTTAAGTCTGAATGATGTTTTATTTTTTTAAAATGACCAGATTCCCTCTGTTACATCTGTCTAAGACTCACTCTTCACGCTTGTCTCGGTCACGTGATACATTTATCTGTCCCACCCTAAAGGCTGGTCCGTGAAAATATTTTCTAATATTAAACCGGTCTGTGGCCCAAAGAAGGTTGGGGACCACCTATCATCATCTGTGTACCATATATATTTTTTTAATGTGGGAGAATGAGTAAGTTTTTTGGAGTTTACCATGCTATAGTAGATGTTGCCCTCTCTGTTATTTATGTATTCTTGACCTGGTAAAGTAGCTCCATATTGGGCATTGCCCTTTAGTCATCATTACAAAGGACCTTCCCAGTAGTTATCTGTAATATGACTAAAAATACTTAAAATCAGTGTTTAGAGGACATCTGGCAGAATCTTCTAGACAAGCATTTAAAATAACAAAGCTGGGAGCCTTAGCCATGCATATCTGTTAATTTACCATCCCACAGCATCCCATCTTTTGTTGAGGACATAACCCTAATGTGAAGTTGAAGAGTGCTTTGAAATTCCATTTTGCCCTTCAAACTCAACATTTCCTTAACTATAGGTTATACCCTCACCTTGGCCTTACCTTTGTGAAGTACAGACTGAGCTGCCTTCTTACTTCTCCTCCTGGCTGCTTGGACCTTTTCTTCAGTAGCTTCTCATGCAGGTATTGAATGTGATCCCTCTGCACGCTTGGGTAGAAGGATCCTAACACCAGGATTTTAAGTTGCATCAGAAAGGAGGACAACAGTCCTAGCACCACTAGTATCACAAGGATAATACTAAGAGGAACCCAGGTTCTAGACAGAAGGAGCTTTGGTTTAGGAATGCAATTGGGTTCAAAGAGTGATATATTAAAGGAAGAATCATGGATGATGTTTTCAGTTCCTCTCTCCTAGAATGAAAGAAGGAAATCATCAGGATTCATGCCATTTCATACCCATTCCTCGTCTTTCTCAATACTGACCTGCAACCCATATCATTTGTCTTAAAATAGGCAGGGAGCTTTGGCGGAAGGAGGTACTGTGGTTCCTTTGGTGTGTTGTGTAAAGAGGAAGAGGTGAGGTTTATCTGTAACTATTTCAGCCTTTTCAAAATTGGGTCTGTGGAAATATAAGTGTCCTTAAAAGAAGGTACCAGCCCTGGCCGGTTGGCTCAGTGGTAGAGCGTCGGCCTGGCGTGCAGGAGTCCCAGGTTCGATTCCCGGCAGGGCACACAGGAGAAGCGCCCATTTGCTTCTCCACCCCTCCCCCTCCTTCCTCTCTGTCTCTCTCTTCCCCTCCCGCAGCCGAGGCTCCATTGGAGCAAAGATGACCCAGGCGCTGGGGATGGCTCTGTGGCCTCTGCCTCAGGCTCTAGAATGGCTCTGGATGCAACAGAGCGACGCCCCAGAGGGGCAGAACATCGCCCCCTGGTGGGCATGCCGGGTGGATCCCAGTCGGGCGCATGCGGGAATCTGACTGCCTCCCCATTTCCAGCTTCAGAAAAATGAAAAAAAAAACCACAAATAAAAATAAATAAATAAATAAATAAATAAATAAAAAAGAAGGTACCAAATACGTTTGCCTACTTGTCCCTTCTCTGGAGAGCCACGATGCTCATAAGACTGTTGAAGGTGCTGAGAAGAAGGCAGAGAAACCTATTTAACTTCAGCCAGCAGTTATCCTGACAAATTTGACTGCATAATCCATTTTTATATAACACTTACTTCTACACTTTAGGGCATGTGGAATTAATAAAAGAAGGTTTTAGCTCAACTGGGAGTAAAGGGTTTGGAGCACAGCCCCTTAGGACTCCAGTCATATTATCTCCATCAGACCACAAGGTCACACAAATGTAGAGGCATTAAATTATGTTCTAAGTCAACATTCTAGAGCTTGGGGAGGAGGAATTATTCTTAGTATAAAAATACTAAGAATAGTATTTATTGAAGATAGCTCTAAAATTCTATATTTAGAGATCTCAAAATAGGACATTTTCTATTTCTTGGAGGCTCAGGAGGGGAGCACTCCTTTCTGCTTAAAAGCAAGAGAACAAATCAGTTGCCCTCAGCAGACTGACACAGAGGACAGAAGATGACATTGAACTACCCAGCCAAGCCACCACCAGCAGAAGTACATGCTGATTCAGCTCTTTCTTTTTCCCTGACCTGAGAAAGTCATTTAATCTCTCAGTGGACTTGTTTTCTAATTTGGTAAAACAGGAATTAATGGAGCAGATCCTGCCCATGAATAAACTACTCCCAGTGTAAATGAAGCACCTTGGAGATGGAGCATTAACTTTACAGACTGAAGTACTTAGTAAGTTATTATCACTGTGCACCCCAGAGTCCTGGAGCCAGGCAGAGGCGAATGGCTTCTCAGAAACGAGCCCAGCTGCACCCAGAGAACACCATGCACCTTTATCTGCCCTAATACCTGTGTGGAGCCTGGAAATCCCAAACCAAGAACCTCTATACAAGTGTGAAGTGAAATCTGTAATTTCCCCAGCACTATAGCTGAGCAATGAAAGGTGTTTATGTTACCTCTCTTTTTCTCTCATCAAGATACTTTGCCTACAGTTAAAGATGTCTATCCCCAGAGCAAAGGAGTGCACTCTTTTTAATACTACTGAAGAAACAAACACATCAATTGAGTCAGTGATGAGAAATCCTGCAATAAGAAAGCAGCGTGTGTCCGGTCTGGGGAGACGTTATTTAGTCTGAGAATCTAACCAGGGATTTTGCAGTTGGGAGTCAGGGCTTCATAAAGATTGACTCAACATTGTTGTACAGGGTTGGTAGAGGGTAATGTGGAAGACTAATGAACTTGCTCAAAATTCCAAGCAATATACTAAATGGTACCCTGATGTTTTAAAATGTGTTTACTTCTCCTGTGTAAACAGTTTGCCCCGACAACACTGAGTAATGGGAAGAGGACCTGCTCTGGCCTCAGTCCCGAAAAGTTCATCCAGACAAATGCTATGCACACAGTAGGAGCTCAATGAGCAGCAACTAGGACTATTTTTCTTGCAATGCTCACTCATCCAGCTAGCTCACTCAGGCCATTTTCCATCTTTGTTATTAATTGTATGGAAGTGGGAGAGGCACATCCGTGAAACCTTGAGCTGGCATATCCTTTCCCACTTGCCTTCTCCTTTGCAGATGGACAGCAACGAAAAGACCAGAGCCTACAGCGGCAGCGGGGGTCAAGGCAGGGCACTGCCAGTCTCGGGGCGGCTGCTGGGCCACGGTGTCCCCCACTCCGCGGGAGGGAGTCTGAGAGGAGCCCCCACAGCAGGCTGCTCCTCACACCTGTTCCAGAGCCCCCCGTCCCGGGCTCCCTGTGAGCGGATGAGCTGGCCTCCCCCACCCAGCACGTGAGCCCCTCCGTGGCTGCCGGCGGATCTAATCTTTGCATCCCCAGGACCCAACACCGATCAATGAATTCGTGAGGACGTTGTCACTGGAAAGCTCCTGGGCCTTTTGTCAGAAGCAGAACTTTTTTCCTCTTCTGTCTAAAATGGTGAGAATTCACAAAACAGGCATGGGTGTTGACCGAGAGAGAAATAAATGAGAGAGAAGCAAAACAAGAAAGAAAGAGGGAGAGCGGGGTGGGGGGGGGGGGATGAGAAAGAGAAACAGGAGGCAGGTGGGGCGCGCAGAGGCCCCTCTGCTGGCCGCCGCCCCAGGATCCAGCCTGCCTGCAAATCTCGTCTGACTTCCGTTTGAAACCCAGCTCCCGTTACCCACTCTGTTCCTGCTCTCGAGCAACAGGGTTCTTGTAATCAGGTGAATTCATCAGGGGACGCAGTGCTCCGAGTGATGAGCTCAGACCCCGGGAAGCAGCCCAGGTGCGCGGGGCAGGAGCCCAGCCCGGGAGACCCGCTGAACCCGGGGGCAGGAGCCCAGCCCGGCTGACCCGCTGAGCCCGGGCCCAGCAGCCGGAACGCGGGGCTGCAGCAGGAGGCCCCCAGCCCAGAGACAGTGGAGGGCGGGCTCCCAAGGGGCGATCGCAGGCCCTCCCTCTACGGTTTCCCCGCATCCAGCACAACCCACAGTAGCTCTAAGTCGACAAGGGAACTCAGACCTGTGACCGCAGCTGCTGGGCTAGTAAACTCTGCCCCAGCATGAACGCCTCTCTCACACACACATGCTACACAAACACACGAACGCACGCGGTCATACGACACACAGGTGCACGTGCACCTCTCACCTGCACCAGCTGCACAGTCTCTGCATTACAAAAAAAATAGGACAAGTGTCTGACAATCTCCAGATCCTCTGAAACGACCCCACGATCACAAATTTCCACAGGGAAACATGGAAAAAGAAAAGATGGCGCGCACAACACCACGGTCTCTCTGTGGGAAGACAGCCGCAGAGTGGAGTGAGGAGAGAGGAGACGCAGGCAGCTTGCCCAGGACTCCGGAGGCACAAGCTAACGGGGACTCTATGTCCTGGCCGATTACGGTTTGCACGGGTCTATCCGAGGGCGCCATTCTTTGGGTGGTGGGTTTAGCATGTGGTGGTTCTCAATCCTGTCCGCACGTTGGAATGACTCGGCAGTTTTTACAAACGCCTCACTCAGGCCGCACCCCAGTCTGGTTAGATCTGGGGACCACACCGGAGCATCGGGTTTGTTCACCTGTTAGCTTGTCCAGCCCCCAGTGATGACACTGCGGCCACATCCAGGACCGCTGGGTTAGAGGTCTTGCTCAGCAGCACCTGAGAAACGTGAGTTTCTCAACATGTGATCTATGGACCACCTACTTGAAAGTCACATGAAGTGCTGATTAAAAGTTCTCCCTTGTTTAAAACACTATCTCTGCAAATTGAGGCCCAAGGCTCTGCATTCACTCCGAAGACTGCATTTCACACCAAAGGTTGAAACCACTGACCTAAGTTGTCTAAAAAACAAAAGTGTGGCTGGTTCCACTTTTTCATGGCACCAGCAGTGGCTGTATTTTTTTGGTTACTTAGAGCCCCTTCTTAATGGCTATCCTCTTATACACCCTGCTGATGCATTAGGATCCCTCCTATGTTTGAGAAGAAGGCAGGGTGCCAAAAAAAGAAGTTCTCATTCAGAGAAAGCCCTCACTGTCTCCTTGCATGGCAAGTGTGAGGAGAGAGGAAGTCGGGCCCTAAATCTAGCCTCTTGGGTTCATGCCAGGCACGCTTACCTGAGAATCAGCTCCGTGCTACACATCAAAGATCCCTATTCTGTTGACTCTCAGAGCGTAAAAAGAGTTCCCCCAATGATATAAGATTCTAATCCCAAAATCTATAAATATTACTTTATTTGGGGGGGGGGGAATAGGACTTTGCAGATGTGATTCAGTTAAGGACCTCGAGATGAAGAAATTATCCTGGATTATTCCGGTGAGCCCTACTGCAGTCACATGCATCCTTTCAGAGTGGGGACAGAGAAAGTTTTCTATTCACTGGTGAGGAAACGTGAAACCAGAAACAAAGATGGGGCGATGCAACCACAAGCCAGGGAATGCCAATGGCTCCCAGCAGCTGGAGAAAGCAAAGGGCGAATTCTCCCTGCCTGTCCAGAGGGAGTGTGGCTCTGCCAGCACCACCCTGATTCAGCCCAGTGACACTGATGTCAGATTTCTGGCTCCCAGAACTCTCAGAGAATAAATTTCTGTTGTTTTAAGCCACTCATTTGGTGGTAATTTGTTATAGCAGCCACAAGCAACTCATACAGTGACCCAAAATTTTTTAGAACAATACATTTTAACATAAGGACTTCAATTTAACCAACGTCTGGTGGACTTCTTCTATGTTCAAGGCACTGTGCCAGGCACCAGAAACCCCAAAGTGGTCAACACTGTGCTGCCCTGGGAAGTCGGTGACCTTTCCCAAACAGACCAGCACAGTCAGATACACCGACACGTGCTCGCCAGGGCCTACCTCCCTGTGCAGTTTCAGGTGGACCTCCAGCGCTGGCAAGCCTTCGAAATGTTGGCTCACTGAGAAAATGAGCCGATACAGCAGAAAGTCGATGGCTGCAAACAGCACCCAGACGTAGAGATGGGTAAGGACGGGGAAGAAAAACAGCCCCAGGTTTTTCCTTTCTTTAGGGGTCAGCCACAAGGACGGGATGACCACGTACTTCCTCTTTTCCTTCTGACTCAGCGGGAGGACACAGGGTCTGTGATGATGCCTCTCCCTTTCATCAAACTGAACAAATTGTCTGGTGATGTAGATGTTTTCAAACTTCCAACCACAAGGGTCCAAAAATCGCTTCATGAAGAGGCCAGTGCCGAGTAGCACCAGCAAAAGCCCTCCGAGGGCAAGTAGCTGCTGACCCAAGGAGGACAATGCCTCTGTGGCCGTCACCATCTGGTATAAGACCCCCAGGACTTTGCCTTTAGTGTCATTCAGCTGTGCCTCCAGGGCTTGGCTGGGGCTGGAAAGAGAAACTGCCAGGGTCTGGTTCCAAGAAACAAGGTCATCAAATAGACTTAGGTGAGTGGCAAGGTCATATATCCACTGAATTGCTTCAATATACCTTTTCAGAAGTGGCAAATGTACGGAAAAGTTCTTTGCCCTTAAGTTGCAAGTCATACTGTCCAGGAGACCTTTAAAGTTGTGGAAGATATTTTCCACGTGTCCAAAGATTACTATCCCTGTGCCAGCTGCAATCAAAGCGTTCCTGCCTTCACGCAGGCCACAAGAGAGGAAGAAGAGGAGGAGGAAACATCGCACGTGCTTGGAGCAGCACAGCAGGACACACACGATCACCCAGGAGGTGGTAAAGACTATGAACGAGGACAGAAACCAGGAGAAGGCCGCCGAGAGGAGGCCCACTGAAATGAAAGCCACAAAACAGCAAACTCCCAAATGCTGGATGAAGTCCATCCATCCAGGGCTTCTCAGAGACACATACATTCCCCAAAGATTTAGGAAGATATCGGTGCTGGAGTCCCAGAACTCCATGCTCCCTGGGTCCCTGGAAATGAAAAAGAGACCAGAGTCAGATGTTGCTTTTGAATGTCCTCTGTCACTTTATAAAAGGCATGGTGATAGATTCATTGCAGAGAAAGGCTATCATAATTCTTTACCCTTCTTGGTCCCCACACCCCCACACAAAGTGACTTTCCAGCTTCTCCCAACAAGAGTGAGAGAAATAGAATCCATCAAGAGGTAGGCTCTATTCTCAAGCCCTTGAGTTTGGGATGACCTTGTGACATCATTGACCAATAAAATGTGACAGAAGCAACAGTGTGTGGATCCTGAGTCTATAATTCACTCCTGCCTTTCTCTTGGAACTCGATTACTAACCTTTTAAGTCCAGGTGTATTAGTCTCCTCTTGCTACTGTGACAAGTTACTGCAAACCTGGTGGCTTATAGAAAGACATATTTGTTCTCTTTTAGTTTAGGAGGTCAAAAGTCTAAAATGGGTTCCGAGGGGTGTGTTCTTTTTGGAGGCTTGAGGGGAGGATCCATTTCCTTGCCTTTTCCGGCTCCTAGAGTCTGCCTGCAGTCCTTGGCTCGTGGACTCTCCTCCATCTCAAAGCTAACAATGGTGCCTCTTCTTTTCTCTCTGACCTCTGTTTCCGTCCTTGTATCTTCTCTCTGTGACCCTAATCTTCCTGCCTCCTTCTCATAAGGACCCCTCTGGTTATACTGGACCCATCCAGATAAGCCTAGAAAATCTCCCATCTCAAAATCCTTAACTTATGCACACATTTAGAATTCTTCTTACCATGAAAGGTAACATTTTCACATGTTCTGGGCATTCAGACACAGACATCCTTGCGGGGAGGTGGGGGAGCATTATTCAACCTGTCATATACAGGCGGGGCTGCTGGATAACGAGAGACTGGACACATGACCAGTTTCTTAAATCAACTCAGCCAATAGCCAGCTAACTGCCAGCCTTGGAATGAGACCGTCCCGGACCAGCCAGTCCCCAGCCAGCCCACCAGCTGGTCACTGACTTGTACCGTGATAGGCACTCTTTCATTTCAAACCCCTGAATTCGGAGCTGCTTTGTTAGCCAGTGATTATTACTTGATAAAAGCAGCAATACTGTTTCATGGGTCTTTAAAGTGGAAACAAACCCTAGGCTGAGGGACAGGCTAATGTTTCAATAAACTGCATTGTGTAAGATCACTTTTTGATAGTCATCTATTTTCTTTTGCTCTAATTTTACAGGCCAGAAAACATACGAAGGGCCTCGGACTTAAATGTGGCACTGAGTTGAGGGTGCTGTATGTCTGCTCTGTAACCCCGGGGACTCCCCCGTCCTGCCCCTCCGCTCTGAATGCGTTCTCTCCTGAGACTGTCACGAGAGAAAGAAACATATTTTGTCACTCACTTTTTCTTTTCCCCCAATGTGGCATATTTTAAACAAAGATACTCTAGGGTGCTACCACCCTGTCAGTCAGGCAGATTTAGGTCTGTGATGAACTGGGTTCATTTGGAACGATAGAAAATCAATCTGAGCTGTTTCTTTCTTGATTGACATGAAAATATCTAATGAGTAACATACCATCTGTATGGGATTTTAATGAAGACATTGATCAATTTTAAAACAGTTCAAAAAAAAAACCTCTTCTCACATCAGATCTGATGCGGCTGGATTTATGTAGTATCTGAATGCTACCCCAGCCAGTGACTTACACCCAGGCGAGGAAATGATGAATGCAGTTAGTGGAGGGCGGAAACAGGCAGGCTAGAAACAAACCTGTGAACATTTCACCAGCCATACTATAGAGGGGTTGCAGCTTCTGTTATGTAATCTGTGCTTAGCACAGACAAGAGATATAGGGAGAAATTAAGTGTTGAAGAAAGAACATTACCACATGAGACTGGCCTTATCAGAGATTTAAGATGTTCTAAGAGAATGTTCTTCTTTATCAGGAGAAAAGGGAATTGGAACGATCATTAGAATGGGGACCAGCAAAGGCATGTAGTTCTTTTTTTTCCTGCAAGCTCGCTTCCTTGAGGCACCAGAGGTTGGCTTGCAGGCTGGCGGTGTTCCCGTGCTCTGACCTCACCCCCAGACCTCTCCAACCTTGGAACTCGCTGCTGGGCCCCTGTGCTCTGAGCCTTCTCCACCATTGCCAATCCAAGCAGGACTTGCTTCGCGCATGCGCAGGAGGACGTGGGCAGTCAGCGGAGGGCAGGGTCAGGGGTCAGGACAACCAGCACCGGAGCAGGTCGGAGGTGCTGCCGCTCCTTCTAGGCACGTCCATGTGCTTTGTTCATCATGGTTTTGGATTTGACCCCAAACCATTACTGACTAATTGATACACTAATAGGTATCAATGGCTTACTGCATCCTAGACACTCTACCCAAAGCATCTCCCTGCAGCCTCTGGAGACCGGTGCTCTTTGGGTTCACACAGGGGACACTAGGCTCAGAGTGCTCACGGACATGTGTCAGTGATCACACGGAGAGTAGGCAGCAGAGTGGGATTCAGACCAGATCTCTCTGACTCCTGGCCAGTCCCCTGTCCCCTACGTTGGGCCCAGATTCCCCGACTCGTGATGTGTGACAGGCTGTTCCTGCAGAGGATGTGACGGGATGCTCACTCACTGTGTATTTCCCGGAAACACACGTCACTTTCCGCCAGTGACTGTTTAAGAACCGACCTGTGTGTCACAAACCCACTTCCACCTGCGCGTTTCCCTCCTGCCTCAGAATAGCTGGCTCTGGACGGACATGCACCAAATCAGCAGATTTTTCTCCAAAGCAAGTCAGAAACCCCAGCTGTTTTATTTTTTTCTACTACCCTTTATGAGTACCATTTTGCTTGCTTCCTAAAAAACTAATAATGTACACTTTGGATTTATTTTTTCTTCTCCTGTACAGTTTGTTCTTAATACAGATAATTCTCTGAAAGTAAGAAACAGATTTATGGACACATTAAAAATTTAACATTCAGCAATAAAACCTAATATCAATTAAATAAGATATATGACTGCAATTTTGTCCTATAAGAGGCACATGTTTTCTTAAGAAACAACGGCTCTAATATTATCCCCTTTGTTTTTGTGCTGAAAACAGCATGTCACCTAAAGACACCAAAACCTTCTGCAGTGAGAAGACTGAATACAATCCCTCTAATTTTATAGCTCAAGTCGCCAAAGAGAGCTTTGGATCCTGAGCCCAGAGGCTGATGTTCCAGTTTGCCTTTCTTGTCACTGTTGAGTGTGGCCTTGATTTCTTCTCCAATCTGTTTCTCATTTTTCCTACTCGAATAAAAGACCTGCCTGAGCATCCTGTCTGTGGAGGTTTAACGTGGGGAGGGTGAGCAAGCACCTTCAGATGCCCTGGTGAGAAGGTGCTCAATAAATGCAATCCATTTGCTGCCACAGAAAATTGAGACCTTCTCTTCTCCGAAGATCTTTACGCAAAGACCGAATGCCCCAAGTTGACAAGATGCTGAGGGACAGGCACTAGCTCGCACCACCTTCCCGGTGCTGATATTTTACACGTCGCCCTCAGGTGACTGCCGGTTTCTTTCTTCTTCCTCTTGTGGAGGTGCAGCCATTCTGCTGATCGTTAGCTTTCTTCTTTCTTTCTTTCTTTCTTTCTTTCTTTCTTTCTTTCTTTCTTTCTTTCTTTCTTTCTTTCTTTCTTTCTTTCTTTCTTTCTTCTTTCTTTCTTTCTCTTCCTTCCTTCCTTCCTTCCTTCCTTCCTTCCTTCCTTCCTTCCTTCCTTCCTTCCTCCCTCCCTCCCTCCCTCCCTCCCTCCTCCCTCCCTCCCTCCCTCCCTCCCTCCTTCCTCCCTCCCTCCCTTCCTCCCTTCCTTCCTTCCTTTCTCTCTCTCCCTCCATCCCTCTCTTTCCCTCCCTCCCTCCCTCTCTTTCCCTCCCTCCTTCCCTCCCTCCCTCCCCTTCTTTTAGAGAAAGGCAGGGAGAGAGATACAGAGAGACAAGAACATTGAGCTGTCCCTGTCTGTGTCCCAACCTGGGATCGAAGCAGCAACTCTGCACTGTGGGCTGACAATCCAACCCACCAGCCAGTGTGACTGTTAGCTCTTTTTAGGCAGCTCCAATTCTTTCCTCTTTGGCAAATTCGTGAATCAGGATTTGGGCAAGAAAGGTGTTCTTTTTTTTCTCAAAGACCTTTTTAAACAGATACTCAGGTTCCTAAATTTTATTTTCAGAGCTGGAAGAAATCTTAGAGAACAGAGCTCCTTAAACTTGAGTACGTAGCCACTGAGGGAATCTTGTCAAATGCCGATTTTGATTCCAAAGGTCTGGAATGGCATCTGAGACTTCACATTCTGAACAAGTTGCCAGGTGGGGCCGGCACGGCCCTCCTGAGGACCAGACATGGCTGCAAGCTCTGGTCCTCACAGATACCACTTTCCGTGACGACGGAGACGTCCTGTGTCTGTGCTGTCCAATATGGTTGGCACTAGCTACATGTGACGACTGAGCACCTGAAAGAGGGCCAGTGCAATGAGGGGTTGAGTTTTTAACTCCCCTTAGTTTTAATTACTTTAAAGGTAAATGGTCACGCGTGGCTAGTGTCTGTGTACTGAACAGCACCGCTCCAGATGGCTGACACCTCGCCGGCTGCTTTCCACAGAGGAGGAAGTGAAAATCCAAAGAGGTTAAGGGGCTCGCTGAGCTATTCTGGCATTGGAGGCAGAGCGGGGGTGAGCCCCATTTTTCCAGTACTCAGTGACACATTTCCTAACACATCATCATCTCATCTCTGACTTTTCATAAAACCCCCTTTAAAAATATTTAACCAGGATATTGAGCAAAATGGAGCTATATGTCCCATACATCAAATACACCATCAGGTACAACAAAATGCATAATTAGAGAAGGAAATAACATCTAGCCTATGCCTCTATCCAAGAATTAATTAAATAGTAATAATAGTAAACAGTTATCAAGATGTTAACCAAGTGCCTGGCCACTGTGTTAGCACCTGATGTACCTTATTCTTGATCTTCACAAAAGCTCTGTATTATATCTAAATATTTTACATAAAGAGAGTCTCAGAGAGGTTAACTAACTTGCCTAAGGTCACACAGAATAAGTGCAAGAGCCATAATTCTAATCTATGGTTCAGTGACACTAAAGATTCAAGATGGGCAGCTTCTCAGATTCTTTTTAACATGATCTTCAAAAAGTAGCTTCCAAATTTGGTTGAAACACATTCTCAGAATGTCGCCCATGAATGCGTACTGAGATGCGGGTTCAACAATGCCGGTGCCCACTCCCCCTTCCTCGTCATCTGCACTGGGGGTCGCCCACTTCCTCTGCCAGCACAGTCCCCGAACCCTCCAGAGCTGACTGCAGGCCTCCATCCCGGGGACAAGTCCATTCTGTCTCAGATCCTGGCTGCAGGCCCTCCTTCTTAATGGAGCCATCTGTCGCAGGATCGGGGCGTGAGAGGTGCACGCAGAGTTGGCCCAACTCTGTGGAGCTGGGGTCAGGGTCGGGCTCTCCCTGTATTGGAAAATCAGAGCAGTGTGGCAGCACTCAGCATTTCCACAGCCGACAGGAGTCCCACAGACGCCTTAGAGAATGAAGGGGATCAGGAGATGCAGATACATCTGGGGGAGAGAAGTTTGAGGCGATGGGCAGTGGGTCCCCTCTGCCCCAGTTTAAGCTCTAGGAGCAGTGCCCCCCCCCAGCACATTTTCTTCTAGGCTGTGTAGAGACAAAGTTGTATAGTTGATTTTTTTTTTTGGTGGGCTCAAACTATTTTTAAACACTCTGGCTGGTTTTGTCCACTGGTGGCCAGTTTGTGACCCTTGGCCTCTGGGAGTCCTTACATCCCTCCCTTCTCTCTGCTCCACCCTCTTCTCCCTATCTTTCTTCTCCTCCTCTGCTCATCTGATTTACCTCTCTCTCTTTTGATCTCCCGGGACATCTGAAAATCATGCTGTAGGCCAATTTCCAGTCTCAAGCATAAAGGTTTTCTGTGCCTTGAGAATATTTATTTTTGCCCAAAGAACTTTAACTCCATTTTATTCCTTTCCCTTGTGCTACTGGACTCAGCCCCACCCTATCGCTTCTTCCAGCAGCTTCTAAAAGGCTAACCTGATCCCTTTAACCTGCAATTTATTTTTTATTTTGCCTCCATTGTCAGTAATGCTGATATCCTGAGTCAACACCCTTGTCTCCTATAAATCAAGGACCTTCTCCTTGCTTTCACCAACAGCAAATCCCAGGAGTCACCGCCACTTTCCTCCCTGATCCCTGACCCGCAGTTTGCACCGTCCCCCGTCGGAGGAACTGAAGCTGGAGCCCACAGGAGAGTTTCACAAGCTGGGCTTCAGTTCTCTCGAGTGGGTTAAAGCAGGTTTTGTGTGGCCGAGTGCACGGAAACAAGGAAAGGGACAGGCTGGGGCTGAGGCGCCCCGGGCCACACCGGAGCCATGCAGTCTGTGTATCCAGCCTGAGCCCACACTTATCTGCTTTCACGCAGAGCTGAGCTGTTGCCATGGGAAACAGAAGTGGCCAAGCTTCTCCATCAAGCCTGCGCATGCTGGCAGACAGCAGCTGTGAGGTGCACACACAGTGGATTTGAGTGTTTTCCCTGGGGGGTATTCAATACTAGTGACAGCACCAAAGCCCTGATACGGAGAGCATGGGCTCCCAGACGCCATGCCCACCCCCAAAATCGCCGTCCACTCACTTTGTTAGAGAGTCAAGCAGGTCAACATTCCTGAGCACTGTCCTTTGAGCCCAGATCAACTCTCAAGGTACAAAGAACACGTCCTTGCTGCACACACAAGGCCCGTGAGCAGCCAGCACACAGGGCCGTGAAATAATACTAAGAACCTCTGAACAAACGGCCCACCCTGGGAGCCTTCTAGACTGGCGGATACTGAAGATGCACATCGCTGGTGCTGTCCAGTGTGGGCCAGCAGAACCCAGGGGCTCCCTGTGGTTGCAAGTGCAGGAGAAACCAGCGTGGCCTGCTTCTGTGAAGGACCCGGAGATGAAGACCCTGGGAGCTGTCGTAATGCTCCCTCTGTCCCCGCTTGTGTAGTACTCACCTGTCTGACATCCCGAAATTTCCATTAAATGATACCAACTCATCTGACTCTGCTCCCCCTGCAGAAGCCAATGGCTTATGCTTAACAGCCGGGACACAGTCTGCAGACAGCCTGGGGGAAGTAAACCCAGACGGACAATCCCTTGTCTTTCTGGTGCACCTACACCCTGCTCAGCTGACCCTTCTGCAGGAACCTCATCTGAACCCATCAGCCTCTCTCACTGTCTTCAGCGCTTGAAGGGAGACTCATTTTAGAGGAAATGTGGACAAAGGGCAGAGTGAGGTGGAAAAAGAGCATGGGCAGGGAGTCGGGCGACCTGTGGTCTAGCCTGCCTTCATCCAGGACAGGGGTGTGACTTCGGATGGGTCACCACTCACTTCACCTCCCTCGACCACAGCTCCCTTGGGCTAGCCCAGTTCTAAGGTCCTGTTGCCCAGCAGTCTCTGAAATACGAAGAGCAGCAGAGCTAGCCCAGGGGTGGCAATTTACAGCAGCCCCGTGTCTATAAGTAGGACAAAAGAAGAATAAAGTGCTTCTTGTCCTTTTCTCTTTTTGGTAGCAAACTTCTCATTCGGTTCTGAACATACTGTTCTCTCAGCCTGCCAAACAGCTCAGGCAGGGGTTGGAGGTGGAGTGAATCCCTCATAACGCTGTTTTAATGATTCTTGCCTTGGGAAAGCCAGTAAATGCCTTCCTCTGTGAAAGCAACCTTCGCACTAGAAAGGCAAGATTAATGAAAGCTACCAGGCAAACAGAAGAGCGTTTATGGAACAATTCAGTCCCGGCAGCAGCACAGGGCAGTGAGGCAAGCAGCCGGGCCAGCCCTGATCCTCTGCACCGCCCTAGGCTTGGCCAACCCGCATCAATTCCTCACAGGTTGGGGAGAGGCTTGCGTCTACACAAGCTGCTCTTAAGAGAGTATTCATGCCAAGGTCTTCCCTGAAAGGAGGGTATGCAGGTCCCTCGGGCCGGCATTAACAAAGACTTTCTGGCGTTTCTACGTGTAGGCAAGCCGACAAGGGGAGGGGAGGAGGATTAAATATCCCCTGGTCTCAGTTGTTTATTCCAATTTACTCATATTTAACTTTTTATTGAAAAGAAGGCAAATGGAAAATAAGATTAATTTGAAAGTTTACTTACAGGTTTTTCTCAGGCTCTTCTTTGCGGGCAAAGCTGTCCTTCCCAAGGGCTGTCAGTCTTGATATAGGACGGGGAAAGAGGAACCAGGATGACAGGAGGGTCACATCACCGTGAATCAACCGCTTTATTTCACCAGCAAAGTGACTAAGTCATTTAATATTGTCAAAGGGAATAACTGATGCAAAGGAACTGCATATATTTCTTTCTGGTATTTTCCTCAAAATAGATGTTCTAGAAAATAATGAAGATATTCTTAAATGTGAGGAGTGAATTATGAAAACTTAGGGGAATGACGTCAGAGTAATGGCAGGGTAGGAAGTGATACCAATAAATCTCCCCCAAAACTCAACAAGATCTTCAACCTGAAACAGAAAAACCTATCCTTGGAGCCTCCAGATGTTTTGCAATACACCCGAAGGTATGGTCGAGCGAAAAATTGGCTAAATATATAATCAAACCCCGAAGGAAATAGGGAGTAAGAAATGCTCCGTCTTCCTCACTAACCTAAACAGGGTGGCTTTCACTGGGAACTGAGAATATAGAAACTAAGGTGGGCAAAGGGGGTGAATAGATCCAGGCCGTGGCACAAACGGCCGAACCAGGCTGTGGCACGGAGATCCAAGTCCAGGAAAAACTGTTCCTGTGGCAACCCGGGAAATACAAGCTAACACTCGTGCCAAACCCAGACAAAGAAAGACAAGTGGGGCAGCCATTTTCCCTGATCCCCTGGTCAGCGCGCGCAGATAGTGGATGAGAGATTCCTTCCAAAGCCCCGGGAGTGAGCACCCGTGTTACCCCACAGAGAGGCAGAGTCAGAAGCCTTTGTGTGGGCCAAAAGCGGAATCTCCAGACCGCCCCAGCGCCCTTAAAAAGCCACGCACGGGGAGGGAGCAAGAACTAATTCCAACGCTGGAACTTTTCCGTGCAGGTGGGGGTTTCACTCAGAGGGTGAGGCGGCCAGCCTGATATCCTGGTCTGCACGCAGATAGTGAGCGAGAGATTCCTCCGAGGGCCTCGGCAGTGCGCGCCCGTGTTATCTCACAGAAGGGCAGAGTCAGGGGCCTTTGTGTGGGCCAAAAGCAGAATCTTGGGCTGCCCCAGCGCCTTGAAAAAGCCACGCACGGGGATGGAGCGAGAGCCAATTCCAACGCTGGAACTTTTCCATGCGGTTGGGGGTTTCACTCAGAGTGTGAGACTGTCGGCCTGATATCCTGGTCTGTGCGCGCAGATAATGAGCGAGAGTTTCCTTCAAGTGCCCCGGGAGTGGGCGCCCGCCCGTGTTACCGGACAGAGTGGCAGAGCCAGAGATCTTTGAGTGGGCAGAAGCCCTGCCTGATTATGCTAGCAGCTCTGACTGACTGAGCCTTACCCAGAGCCCTGCTCTGAGTGGGAATACAGTGGGGAGTTGCCAGCTCTTTGCAGGCAGAGAGGAGCAGCAACCCCATAGCTGGATTATCAGGCTACTAATTGAGGAAGGAAAGACTAGGAGAAAGGCTCCAGGAACACGGACTCTCTCACTGATGGAGCCTATAAATGCTAATGAGCCTCGATTGCCAACGAGACTAAAGCACAATACATGACATCGCCATAGAGACTTATCAACTGCAAACCTCTACCTGAGCGTGCCAGGTAGAGGCAGAGGCAGCAGCAACCCCATAGCTGGATTATCAGGCTACTAATTGAGGAAGGAAAGACTAGGAGAAAGGCTCCAGGAACACGGACTCTCTCACTGATGGAGCCTATAAATGCTAATGAGCCTCGATTGCCAACGAGACTAAAGCACAATACATGACATCGCCATAGAGACTTATCAACTGCAAACCTCTACCTGAGCGTGCCAAAGGGGCAGAACCCGGGGTACAGAGTCACTGACCAGGAAGAGGAAGAGAAAAGAAAAAGCAAGAAGATAACCTCTCAAAATCAAGAATAATCTGCAGACTTTATAACCTATCCCATTTTTATTATATTTGTTCGTTTGTTTCTCGTATCTTCACTCTTGATATATTTTTTTTCCCTCCTCCAATTTGGTCGATTTACTCTCTGCTGGTCTTACTCTCTCCTCTCCTTGAACTACACTACCCATAAGTGTTACATCTCCCATTATCTTTTCTTTCCTCTTCTTTTCTCTCTATGAGGGTTGCACTCCAAAACCCTTAACTCTCTCTCTCTCTCCTCTTTTTTCTTTTTTCTTCTTTTAGTGGTTCCCTCTTTTTTTCTCTCTCTCTCTTTCTTTTCTCCCTCTATATTAGTTTCTTCCTTTCTCCTTTATGTCTCCTCTCATTCAAACCTCAATAACGAACAAATTATCTTATCTGGGACTCAAACTTATGTTTGTGGCATTTGGGGGGCTTTTACTTCACCTTTTTAACTCACTAGCAGTGCTCCCATCCCTGGCTCTCCATTTCATCTAGTTCTTGTTCCACTAAATACAATAGTAATTTTTTAATTTGTCCCCCCATTTTCCTGTTTCCCTCTTATTCCTCTCATCATAACTCTTAGTCAACCACCAACACCTAAAAGCAAATTATTTTATTCTTCACCCAAATTTTTTCCTTATTTGCTTTTTGTGAGTCCATACACCCTTCTTTTTTTTTTTTTTTTTTTTTTTGCCCCTTTATTACTTTTCCCCAATTCAGGCCCTCCATTACAGGCATTGTTTGTTCTATGTAATACAATATAATTCACAGTTCACCACAACATTTTCTCAAGAAACAGAGGAGAGCAAAAAAGGAGGGGGGGGAATAATTTCCTTTTTTAAAAAATTTTTATTTTTCTTTATTTCATTGTTAATTTTTTTTTAAAAAAACAACTCTTTTCGATTTTTTATTTTTTTAACTTTTTATTCTTTATTAAATCTCATTAATACTATCAACAAAACCACCCTCAGGTGCCATTAAAGAAGAGAAAATCGAATATCATGGATACAAAAGAAAGAGAGGTAACACAGCTAGATGAGGAAAAATCTATGGAGAAAAAATTTAATATATTGGAAACCTTAGAGCTAAATGACAGAGAATTCAACATAGAAATCCTAAAAATCCTCCAAGATATACAAGAAAACACAGAAAGGCGATTTAGGGAGCTCAGAAAACAACCCAGTGAACACAAAGAATATATTTCCAAGGAAATTGAAACTATAAAAACAAATCAAACAGAGATGAAAAACTCAATTCACGAGCTGAAAAACGAGGTAACAAGCTTAGCTAATAGAACAGGCCAGATAGAAGAGAGGATTAGTGAAATTGAAGACAAGCAACTTGAGGCACAACAGAGAGAAGAAGAAAGAGACTCAAAAATTAAAAAAAAATGAGATAGCCCTACAAGAATTATCTGACTCCATCAAAAAGAATAACATAAGAATAATAGGTATATCAGAGGGAGAAGAGAGAGAAAATGGAATGGAGAACATACTCAAACAAATAATAGATGAGAACTTCCCAAGCCTGTGGAAAGAACTAAAGCCTCAAATTCAAGAAACAAACAGAACTCTGAGTTTTCTTAAACCCAACAAACCTACTCCAAGGCACATCATAATGAAATTGGCACAAATCACCAGCAAAGAAAAAATTCTCAAGGCAGCCAGGGGAAAGAAGAATACAACATATAAAGGAAGGCCCGTTAGATTATCATCAGATTTCTCAGCAGAAACTCTACAAGCTAGAAGAGAGTGGACCCCAATATTTAAAGTCCTGAAAGAGAGGAACTTTCAGCCACGAATACTATACCCATCAAAGCTATCCTTCAAATATGAAGGAGAAATAAAAACATTCACAGATACAGAAAAGATGAGGGAATTTATCATCAGAAAACCCCCACTCCAGGAATTACTAACGGGGGTTCTCCAATCAGATACAAAGAACAAAAAAAAAAAGCCACAAGTAAAAGCTCCAAGAAGAACACAATAAAACCAAATTTAAACTGTAACAACAACAAAAAGAAAGGGGGGGGAGAGGATGGAGATTAACAGTAGCAAAGGACAATGGAGTGCAAAAATACTCACGAAATAGTGCGCTACAATGAACAGTGTAGGAACCCTTTTCATTACTTAAAGGTAACCACCATTGAAAAAACCACCACAGAAGCACATGAGATAAAAAAGATAGCAACAGAGGAAAGATGTAGGAAATACAACCAAATAAAAACAAGAGATAGAAAAATGAAAGAGAAGGATCAAACAAGACACAAAACTAACAGAAAGCAATCTATAAAATGGCAATAGGGAACTCACAAGTGTCAATAATTACACTAAATGTAAACGGATTAAACTCAGCAATAAAAAGGCACAGAGTAGCCGAATGGATTAAAAAAGAAAATCCAACTGTATGTTGCCTACAGGAAACTCATCTAAGTAACAAGGATAAAAACAAATTCAAAGTGAAAGGCTGGAAAACAATACTCCAAGCAAATAACATCCAAAAAAAAGCAGGCGTAGCAATACTCATATCTGATAATGCTGACTACAAGACAGCAAAAGTACTCAGAGACAAAAATGGTCATTTCATAATGGCTAAGGGGACACTGAATCAAGAAGACATAACAATTCTTAATATATATGCATCAAACCAAGGAGCACCAAAATATATAAGACAGCTACTTATTGACCTTAAAACAAAAACTGACAAAAATACAATCATACTTGGAGACCTCAATACACCACTGACGGCTCTAGATCGGTCATCCAAACAGAGAATCAACAAAGATATAGTGGCCTTAAACAAAACACTAGAGCACCTGGATATGATAGACATCTACAGGACATGTCATCCCAAAGTGACTGAATATACATTTTTCTCCAGTGTACATGAATCATTCTCAAGAATTGACCATATGTTGGGCCACAAAAACAACATCAGCAAATTCAGAAAAATCGAAGTTGTACCAAGCATATTTTCTGATCATAAAGCCTTGAAACTAGAATTCAACTGCAAAAAGAGGGGGAAAATCCCACAAAAATGTGGAAACTAAACAACATACTTTTAAAAAATGAATGGGTCAAAGAATAAATAAGTGCAGAGATCAAAAGATATATACAGACAAATGAAAATGACAATACGACATATCAGAATCTATGGGATGCAGCAAAAGCAGTGATAAGAGGGAAGTTCATATCACTTCAGGCATATATGAACAAACAAGAGAGAGCCCAAGTGAACCACTTAACTTCACACCTTAAGGAACTAGAAAAAGAAGAACAAAGACAACCCAAAACCAGCCAAAGAAAGGAGATAATAAAAATCAGAGCAGAAATAAATGAAATAGAGAACAGAAAAACTATAGAAAAAATTAATAGAACAAGGAGCTGATTCTTTGAAAAGATCAACAAAATTGACAAACCCTTGGCAAGACTTACCAAGGAAAAAAGAAAAAGGACTAATATAAACAAAATCCAAAATGAAAGAGGAGAAATCACCATGGACACCGTAGATATACAAAGAATTATTGTAGAATACTATGAAAAACTTTATGCCACGAAATACAACAACCTAGAAGAAATGGATAAATTCCTAGAACAATACAACCTTCCTAGACTGAGTTAAGAAGAAGCAGAAAGCCTAAACAGACCTTTTAGTAGAGAAGAAATAGTAAAAACCTCCCCAAAAATAAAAGTCCAGGCCCTGACGGCTATACCAGCGAATTTTATCAAACATTCAAAGAAGACTTGGTTCCTCTTCTACTGAAAGTCTTCCAAAAAATTGAAGAAGAAGCATTACTTCCAAACACATTTTTTGAGGCCAACATAACCCTCATACCAAAACCAGGCAAGAATGGCACAAAAAAATAAAACTACAGACCAATATCTCTAATGAATACAGATGCTAAAATACTAAACAAAATACTAGCAAATCGAATACAACAACATATTAAAGAAATAATACATCATGATCAAGTGGGATTCATCCCAGAATCTCAAGAATGGTTCAACATACGTAAAACGGTTAACATAATACACCATATCAACCAAACAAAGAACAAAAAACACATGATCTTATCAATAGACGCAGAAAAGGCTTTCAATAAAATACAACACAATTTTATGTTTAAGACTCTCAACAAAATGGGTATAGAAGGAAAATATCTCAACATGATAAAGGCCATATATGATAAACCATCAGCTAACATCATACTAAATGGCACTAAACTGAAGGCTTTCCCCCTTAAGTCAGGAACAAGACAGGGTTGTCCACTCTCTCCACTCTTATTTAATGTGGTACTAGAGGTTCTAGCCAGAGCAATCAGACAAGACAAAGAAATAAAAGGCATCCATATCGGAAAAGAAGAAGTAAAGGTATCACCTTTTGCAGATGATATGATCCTATACATTGAAAACCCCAAAGAATCCACAAAAAGACTACTAGAAACAATAAGCCAATACAGTAAGGTCGCAGGATACAAAATTAACATACAGAAATAAATAGCCTTTCTATATGCCAACAATGAAACAATTGAGAACGAACTCAAAAGAATAATCCCCTTCACGATTGCAACAAAAAAAAATAAAATACTTAGGAATAAACATAACAAAGAATGTAAAGGACCTATATAATGAAAACTATAAACCATTGTTAAGGGAAATCGAAAAAGATATAATGAAATGGAAGAATATACCTTGTTCTTGGTTAGGAAGAATAAATATAATCAAGATGGCCATATTACCCAAAGCAATATACAAATTTAATGCAATTCCCATCAAAATTCCAATGACATTTTTTAAAGAAATAGAGCAAAAAATCATCATATTTATATGGAACTATAAACAACCTTGAATAGCCAAAGCAATCCTAAAGAAAAAGAATGAAGCTGGGGGCATTACAATACCTGACTTCAAACTATATTATAGGGCCATGACAATCAAAACAGCATGGTATTGGCAGAAAAATAGACACTCAGACCAATGGAACAGAATAGAAAGTCCAGAAATAAACCACATATATGTAGTCAAATAATTTTTGATAAAGGGGCCAACAACACACAATGGAGAAAAGAAAGCCTCTTCAATATATGGTGCTGGGAAAACTGGAAAGCCACATGCAAAAGAATGAAACTGGACTACAGTTTGTCCCCCTGTACTAAAATTAACTCAAAATGGATCAAAGATCTAAACAATTAAGTACATAGAAGAAGACATAGGTACTCAACTCATGGACCTGGGTTTTAAAGAGCATTTTATGAATTTGACTCCAAAGGCAAGAGAAGTGAAGGCAAAAATTAATGAATGGGACTACATCAGACTAAGAAGTTTTTGCTCAGCAAGAGAAACTGATAACAAAATAAACTAAATGGGAAATGATATTTTCAAACAACAGCTCAGATAAGGGCCTAATATCCAAAATATACAAAGAACTCATAAAACTCAACAACAAACAAACAAACAATCCAATAAAAAAATGGGAAGAGGACATGAACAGACACTTCTCCCAGGAAGAAATACAAATGGCCAACAGATATATGAAAAGATGCTCAGCTTCATTAGTTATTAGAGAAATGCAAATCAAAACTGCAATGAGATACCACCTCACACCTGTTAGATTAGCTATTACTAACAAGACAGGTAATAGCAAATGTTGGAGAGGCTGTGGAGAAAAAGGAACCCTCATCCATTGTTGATGGGAATGTAAAGTAGTATAACCATTATGGAAGAAAGTATGATGGTTCCTCAAAAAGCTGAAAATAGATCTACCTTATGACCCAGCAATCCCTCTACTGGGTATATACCCCCAAAACTCAGAAACATTGATACGTAAAGACACATGCAGCCCCATGTTCACTGCAGCATTGTTCACAGTGGCCAGGACATGGAAACAACCAAAAAGCCCGTCAATAGATGACTGGATAAAGAAGATGTGGCACTATGGAATACTACTCAGTCATAAGAAATGATGACATTGGATCATTTACAGCAAAATGGTGGGATCTTGATAACATGATACAAAGTGAAATAAGTAAATCAGAAAAAACCAGGAACTGCATTATTCCATACGTAGGTGGGACATAAAAGTGAAACTAAGAGACATTGATAAGAGTGTGGTGGTTACGGGGGGAGGGGGGAAAGGGAGAGGGAAAGGGGGAGGAGGAGGGGCACAAAGAAAACTAGATAGAAGGTGACAGAGGAAAATCTGACTTTGGGTGATGGGTATGCAACATAATTGAACGACAAGATAACCTGGACTTGTTATCTTTGAATATATGTATCCTGATTTATTGATGTTGCCCCATTAAAAAAATAAAATTATTTAAAAAAAAAAAAAGAAAACTTAGATGGTCCCTTCCCCTCTTTCCCCTTCACTCTCACACTCCCCACCCCCAGCGATGGGGCAAATGACAGACATCCGCAGCCCTCACTCCATCCACAGTGGAAGAGGCAGATGGCATGAAGGAGTCTCCACAGTGGTGACCCAAGAGAAAGGTAAGATCTGTCATGCCTCCCAATCTTGCGTGGACTCTCCATCTTAGACACTGAGCTTCCAAGTCAAAAGCACCAGCCTATGTGGTGTCAGGGAATTAGACAAACCCACAAACACATCCACAACATTGTTCTTCACTTTTCGATTGAGGCCCATAATAAAACTGTATCTTTTTTTTTTTTAACAGAGGCAGAGATAGACAGGGACAGACAGACAGGAACGGAGAGAGATGAGAAGCATCAATCATTAGTTTCTCGTTGCGCATTGCGACTTCTTAGTTATTCATTGATTGCTTTCTCACATGTGCCTTGACTGTGGGCCTTCAGCAGACCAAGTAACCCCTTGCTGGAGCCCAGCGACCTTGGGTCCAACCCGGTGAGCTTTTTGCTCAAACCAGATGAGCCCGCGCTCAAGCTGGCGACCTTGAGGTCTCGAACCTGGATCCTTCCGCATCCCAGTCCGACGCTCTATCTACTGAGCCACCGCCTGGTCAGGCGCTAGGGTTTTTATCTTAAAATTCATGGATGCCTGAGAAAATGCAAATTTCTATGAGAAGGGTTGATATAAAGAACAACAGAAAATAATAATTGTATAGATGGGACCGTGAAAGATCATGTCATGTCAAACATTATGGATCTGATATTTGGAAGACATAGCTATCAATCAGTAAACAATAAGAATCCAGAGAATGTTGTCAGCAAATTAACATTACCAAACAAAGATCAGTGAGCATCACTGGAGCGTCTGGAGGGCAGTGAAAATAGGGGCAGGAAGCTGAGTTAGGAGGTAGGACCGGTGTATTGGTCAGGTTCTCCAGAGAAACAGGCGTGTGTGTGTGTGTGTGTGTGTGTGTGCGCGCGCGCGCGCGCGCGTGCGTCTGTGTGTGTATAGAGATACAGAGAGGTTTGTTTTAAGGAACTGACTCAGCTGATTGTGGAGGCCAGCAACTCCCAAGTCCGCAGGGTGGCCACGGAGCTCATAGGGAAAGCTCAGGAGCACAGCTGTCTCCAGGAGACTGTGTGGAGCCTCTAGCCTGGAGGAGGGGTGGGATGAAGCAGGTGGGCATTTTGGACAGAGGAAACTGCCCATACAAATGCCTGGAGACCAACGAGACAGCTGCAAAAGTCTGGATGTGACTGAAGTGTAAGGTGCGAGGGTCAAGCGATTGTAAATGATGCAGGCAGGTCTCTGGGCCCACATTGCTACCAGCCCTGCACATCAGGAGGCAGGCTGAACCCAGAAGGTGAGCAGAGCTGTTGAAGCAAGCTGCTCTCATTCAAACAAGAAGGTGCAGACTGCAGTGTGGACGTCTGACTAGGTGCAGAAGCAATGCTAAGGCTCCCAGGAAGAGGAAGAGTCAGGGAATGGAGACTCAACGACAGGCTGGAGATTGTGAGGGTGGAAAGAAGAACGAGGCCCAGGAAATGGCTTTAGACTTTGGTCATTAGGAGGTCACTGGCGCTCTCGAAAGAGCCATTTCAGTGGGGGGCTGGGAGTGAGTCAGAAGCTAGAAGGGGAAGGGCAAGTCAACCGTTACTTCATAGTGGTGTTTGGGGTGGAAATGGAGAGAAAGAAGGCAATCGTAGAGAAGCAATGGTTTTGGTTTCTTAAGAACAGAAAATTTAGCACATCAACCTCACAGAGAAGAAGGGCCATAGGTGGAAATAAGGTGAGGAGAAAAGGAGGAAAGCTATTGAGGATGGTCTTAGCCCTCTGGCGGGAGAAAAGGGAAACTTCTGCTCAAAAAGAAAGAAGGGGAGCCTGACCTGTGGTTGCAAAGTGGATAAAGTGTTGACTTGGAATGCTGAGGTCGCCGGTTCAAAACCCGGGCTTGCCCGGTCAAGGCACATATGAGAAGCAACTACTAGGAGTTGATGCTTCCCACTCCACACTCCCCTTCTCTCTCTTTCTAAAATCAATTTTTAAAAATCTAAAAAGAAGAAGGAGAAGGAGAAGAAGAAGGAGAAGGAGAAGGAGAAGGAGAAGAAGGAGAAGAAGGAGAAGAAGAAGAAGAAGGAGGAGGAGGAGGAGGAGGAGGAGGAGGAGGAGGAGGAGGAGGAGGAGGAGGAAGAGGAGAGAGGGAGACAGCAGTGGTGGCTCGCGGAGAGTGAATCTGAGAGCAGCTACTGGAAGAAGCCCCAGGGAGAGAAGCCCACCCCCTCACCAGGAGGGCCATGGGGAAGCAGTGAGCATAGTTTTGAAAGCCCCAAGCTCTGGACAGGGAGAAAGTGGCTAATTGGGTTTCGAGCTTGGAGACTCCTAAAAACGAACACAGGTTGATGTTAAGGGGCTGGGATGCCAGCAGGACAGGAATGATTCAGCTGTTACTCTTAAGTTTTATTTTCTGGACTTCCGGTGAACTTGGAGAATGGAAAAGCTATCCTCAGCTGGGAATTTTAACCTAATTCAGCTCAAATGATCATTAATGGCTTTGAAAGTGTGCAATTAGCGGGCTGGACTCTGAGAGTGTCTGTACTCCTCAGATAAGTAGCTTCTGAACATCAAGGGACGAGAGGGTCTGAGATGCAGGAACCGTGCTGACTAATGCCAGGGCCTGGCAGCCAGCAGCCTCCTGAAAGTTGGAGCCTGAACTTCCAGGGCGTCTCTGCCCGAGGTGGTCAGTCCTGCTGAAATTTGACCGTATGATCCTGGGGCCAGGAGCACCTGCCAGTCTTTCTCCTGCCATCAGGAATCCCTGTCCCACAGAAGTGGTTTTCAATTTGATGAGTCAGGAAGCATGGCGAATACGAGGCCCACTTCAGACCCGTGATTCATCCGGCCCAGGGAGCTCTCTGGAGAACTGAGACAGGGTGAGTGTGTTTGGAGGCTGCAAGGCCTGGCCTAGACCAGTGTAGTCATTTTGCCCATTTAGTAGCCTTTAACCCCTTACAAATGCTCGTAGTCTTTTATGAACAACCTGTTAGAAGTGGTAAGTTTCTATCATACGCTGAAGGAAGAAGGTGAGAATTCTGTGCTGTAAGTCTATTTGTGTCATCTCGACTATAAGACTCTCTCTGTTGAGTTTCAGAGTGGTATTCCCTGGACTATCTTTCTGAGGTCATTGGACTTGTGGCTTTTATAACCACAGCTCTTGACCACTTCTGCTATCTCAATGATGATGTCCTTCAGCGTCTCGCACACCCTTCTGCACTAAAGTGGCTTCTCTCCCTCACCTTTCTACCCTTTGCTTTCTTGTCCTTTCTGGGACCTTCCCAAGCTCCATCAGCTTTTTCTCCTGTTCAAGTCTCCTCTTGGAGCATAACTGTGCACCAGGACTTGGCAAGATCCCGGGGCTCTCGTGATGATGGAGGTGTGATTCCCGAAGCCCATCTGGCTGTTAAGATAGATGTGCATACCAGGGAGTCTGTACATAGAAACAACAATGGATACAGAAAGGTTTGTGCACACACTGAAGCCTCTCAGGGGAGAGGGTGGAGCAAGGGAGGACCAGCCAGCAGAGAGAGGATGAGGCCAAGTTCACTGGTTGGAGAGAGTGGGAGGGAAGTGAGCGAAGCCACGGGGCCCTAGAAGTGCCAGCGTCTGGCCCAGGTAAATGCCATCCCCTCCTTCTCCCCAGCCTTCTGTGCAGTGAGACCACGGACCGGTGATTCAACCCCAGCCCATGGGAAACGAAGGGAAGTCTTTGAGGAAGTTTCTCACCCTCTTAAAAAGACATGCTTAGGAAGGAGTACGTTCATCTTTACTGGACTTGGGTGTGCCTGACAACGGCTGCTAGAAGAGTTGCAATCGTTTTTGTAACGTGAGGGAAGACAGGCAAAAAAATATGGGAAGCATCTGGGTCTCCAGCGGTATCTGCAGCCACTTGTCCCCGATAGCCTCTGCCCCAGACACCTGGAATGAGGGGCAACAAATATCTCAATTACTTAAGTCACTTTTAAAAAATAAACCTTGTTTTTTAGAGTGGCTTGAACAAACACAGATTTATGCACTTAGAGTTCTGGAGGTCAGAGTCTGACCTGGGACCTCTAGGGGTAACAGAGGGCGGCAGCAGGCGGTCTCTCTGGGAGGGAGGCCCCAGAGAGGAACCGTGTCCTTCTCTCGGAGGCAGCTGGAGCTGCCACTCAGGCAGTGGCCACTGGTACGGCCTCTATAGGAAGGAGGTCTCTCTCTGGAGGCCCCAGAGAGGAACCGTGTCCTTCTCTCGGAGGCAGCTGGAGGCTGCCACTCAGGCAGGGGCCACTGGTACGGCCTCTACAGGAAACTAATATGGATTCCTAGTTTATAACTTATGAAATACATTCTAGACAGATTACGTATTTAAGTGGGAATACCACACACACACACACAAAATACAAGAAACAAAGAAAACTTGTGGGGAGAGTAGAATTTTATACGTATGGTTTCAAAGACAAAAAGTGATAGCAATTTGAGAAAAAATAGCTGGTATCTCTCGATCCTTAAAGCCAGCAATCACCTCACTCCAACCTCTGCTTTGTCACATTTGCTTCTCTGAATCTGAGTTTCCTGCTTCCCTCTCACAACCCATGTGACTACACTGGGCCCTACCTTGTCCTGGATAAACCAGGGAAATCTCCCAACCTCAAAATCCTTAATTTACTCACACCTGTTTGCCATTGCCAAGTAGTACATTTATAATTTCTGGGCATTAGGACGTGGACTTGCAGTGGTGGTCATAGTGGTGGTGGATTAATCTATCACAGGATCTAACATTGCTTTTCACACAAATGGCTCACCAGCTGGCCCAGTATTATTTATTACATAATCTATAATTTCTCTGCTTATTGGAAATGTCAGCTTCATCATGTAAGAAAATCATGAGATGTATATTTATTTCAGAACTTTCTATTCTGTTCCTCAACAGAACACTTTCTAACCTGCATACCTAGTCCCCATTGCTAAAGGCCACCATTCAAACTCATTCCCATAACTCTTGAGACCTTCATGACCTTCCCCTGTTCTTCCCTTCAGCCTCCTTGCAGGCCCACTGGGCTCCAGCCAGCACCGGAGGAATCTTGTGATATTGTGATCTATCTAACCTGCAGGTGACACAACTGTGTAAAAGTACCACCTTCTAAAGGGAAGTACAGGATCTAGGAAATGTGCAGTGATCGATGCCACCTTGCACTCTGTGAAGAGTAATGAGCTATATTTTGATGTCTCCCAGTTTCAGCCCAACAAATACTTATTGAGAACAGATGATGCACCAAAGGCTAAGCCAGCCCCCGGTACGTGGAAGGAGCAAGCCGCCATCTTTGTCTTTGAGGCTTTCCGAATCTGGGGGAGAACTCACGTGTGTAAAATGAGGAGTCTGGCACAGAAAGGCGGCTGTCGTGACTGAGGCATGTTTTAGCTCACCCACCAGAGTTACACACTTGTTGAACTTGCTTATGTTCCCATTATGTCTGCATTTAATAAGAACCACATGTTCTTCATCTTATCAGATAGCAGAATCTGTTAAAATTGTAGATTGTCCTTACCAGCATTTGACTATAATGATGGTATCTTACGGTGGTCATTGGTAAAATTGCTCGGAATACCCTGAGCTCACATTGAGGGACTGTCTGGTACTTGCTTCCTCAGCTACATTAGCTGCCCGGTGGCTTAATGTCTAGCAGACAGGGTAGGAAATACCATCATCATTTTTCTAGTCATTCCAGACACCTAACTGTCAAGTGGTGTATTCTCAAGCAAGACACTTAACTGTTCTGTGCTCCTGTTTTTCATTTACAACAAGGCAGGGTAAAACTAGGTAACCTCTGGGGTCATTCGGTGGTTTAAAATTTCATTATACCAACTCTTGTTCATTGCTTGTGGAAACACAGAATGGTACAGCTGTACTAGAAAACAGTTTGTCAGTTTTTTTACAAAACTAAACTCTTACCATATGATCCAGCAATCATAATCATTGCTCTTTAGCCAAAGGAATTGAAAAACTTATGTCCAAACACCTGCTTACAGATTTTTTTAAAAGATTTTATTTATTGATTTTTATAGAGAGGAAAGAGACAGAGAGAATTGGGGGTGGGAGGAAACAGGAAGCATCAACTCATATTAGTTGCTTTCCGTATGTGCCTTGACCAGGCAAGCCCAGGGTTTCCAACCGGCAACCTCAGTGTTCCGGGTTGAATGCTCTACTCACTGTGCCAGCACAGGTCAGGCTGCATATGGATGTTGATAGCAACTTTATTCAAAATTACCAAAACCTGGTAGCAACCAAGATGTCCTTCTGTCGGTGAATAGATAAATAAACTGTGATATATTCCAGACAGTGGAATATTATTCAGTGCTAAAAAGAAATGAGCTATCAAGCCATGGAAATACGTGGAGGAATTTTAAATGCATATCACTAGGTGAAAGAAGCCAATCTGAAAAGGCTACAAGTTGTATGATTCTAACTCTATGACATTCTGGAAAAGGCAAAATTATGGAGACAGTAAAAGCTTAGTGGTTGCCTGAGGTCGAGGGAGAAGGGTGGACGAGTAAGTGGAGCACAGAGGATTCTTAGGGCAGCAAAATGCTTTACGTGACACTAGCATGCTGAATACATGCCATTATACAATTGTCTAAACCCCCTGAATGTACAACAGCAAAAGTGAATGTAGGTTCATCGATTGTAACAAAGTTTTCACTCCGGAGGGGGATGTTGACAGGGGGGAGGCTGTGCGTGTGTGGGCACAGGGGGTACCTGGGAACTCTCACTACTTTGCATTGAATTTTGCTGCGAACCTACAACTGCTCTAAACAATAAAAGGCTTTAAAAATGCTACTTTTAAAAATGCTATTATGTCATAATCTCTATTACTGAAAAATCATCAAATGTATGGCTCTGGATGACATCAAAAGTGATAGCATTTCCCAGTTATCTTCTCTCTAAACTCCGAAGACAGTGATCTCAAACCTCATCGACTCCCGAATACACGGGCTCTGTGCACGGCGGGATAGCCCCGGAAACGCTTCTAATCACAGGCGGAGACAGTGATAGACCCACTGCCAGGGTGTGGGCTGAGGGGCCTTCAGTGCCGAAGGCTAGCACTACAGTGTGTGGATGGGCAGACTGAGGCTGGGCGGAGGCCCTGCCAAGTGGCGGGTCCTGTAGGGTCAGCCCTGGGGCCCACCACCCCTCACCGGTTATTCCCCAGTAAGGACCAACTTGCCCCCCAGCGCAGAAACTTCACTCCAGACCAGGAGATCTGGGTTCAACATGGGAAGTTCAGTTAAATAAATGAAGAACCTTTTAAAATAAATATATAAAACAGGACAGTGGGAAAGCATTTGCCTCTTGAGGTTGACTTCATACCATGGAGCCAGTAATAGAAACGAAGGGGCTCTTTATATACTGAAGTGGAATAATCTCAGAGAAATACTAATTACACAGAAAAGTGAACAGCAGAATGATATGGATGGTAGCCACCATTTGTGTAAAAAGAATACCAGGTGGGCGATAGTAGGTTTACAGTTGTTAGTATGGAAAATAATGCAATAATTAATAAATAATAATACAAGAGTAAACTTTCACATACTCAGAACTGTAAACTTACTTGTTGGGCAGATAAAATATATTATGCTCACTTTGTTAAAGATGGTGCTGCCCACGTGGAAGCCCTTCGCCCAGGTGATTGCTTGGGATGGGTGCGATTATGTTAATATGTGTTGGGGGAGGGCTTTCGCGCCTAAAGGTTTTAAAAGGAAGAGAGATAGTGTTGTTCTGGGGAAAAGAGTGATTACATGCTAGGAGGAGCCCATACTCTAGGAGAGAGAAGAGTAAGGCCAAGTGGAGGAGAGGAGAAGGAGTCAAGATGGAGGAATGCTGAAGGAGAAGCCAGTTTGTGCAGAGAGAAGGAGATGGGGAACAGAGGTGGATAAGTCTGGTGAGCTAGAAACCTTTGATTCTAGGAAACTCGGATAAGTCAGTAGCTTTGTGAACACTGAATGAGTGGGTTTTTGAGCCCAGTGTGTGTTTTTACTTGCCTGCTGGGTGCAAGCTAGGATTAAATGTAATGGCCCACCAGCTCTTGGCTCCGTTGTTTCATTACCATCTCTCCGAATCTAATGCGAACCTGCATGGGCCAGGAGGCTATGATGGTGGCCATGCCTACTGGCTTTACACTACTTTTGCCCCATACTGTACAGGCATCTGTCTCTGAAAGAACACACCTGAAACAAATTACCGTATCTCCCCATGTATAAGACGCATCTTAAATTTGGGGCCCGAAATTTGAAAAAAAAAAAGTATTACATAAAGTTATTGAACTCAAGTTTAATCATCATAAAACTCATACAACTCCTCATCACTGTCAAAACTCCCATCCATTAGCTTGTCCTCATCTCTGATGACGAATCACTGTCTTCAACAATGAACACGAAACAAGCGCGAAAAAGTAAAAAATGCAAGTTAAAAATCTGCAACCACTGTATAAGATGCACCCAGTTTTTAGACTCCAAAATTTCCAGAAAAGGGTGTGTCTTATACATGGGGAAACAGAGTAACTAGGGTCGCCTCTGAGGAGGGTCCGAACGTCTGAAGGACAGTAGAGGAGGACCAGGACCAGGACGGGCTTTCCACTGTATTCCTTTGGGATGTTTTAAATTTTGAACCACAATACTATTGACTATTCAAAAAATAAATAAGCCTCAACAATCATAATAAAAATAGTCCTTCGCTACAAAATGACAATTTAATGTATACTTAGACACATCTGAAAAATTCTGTTGATTATATATTTAAACAGTGGGAAAATACTAAGTAAATGCTAAAGCAGGCGCACTTGCCCTGGAAGCCAATTAGTAGCCGTGTGGTCTTGGACAAGTCTGTTACCCTTTTTGAGCCTCTGTTTAGCTCTGGGCACAATGACATCTATTACTGTCATGCAAATTAAACAAGAGGCTGAATATTGTCCCACAGGGGCTGGCAAATACGAGAAGGTGGTGGCTGGTGTGTATATCAACTCTGGGGCCGGCCAGCAGGGACAAAACAGGCAGAGGACCAGGAGATAATAGAGCGGGGTCCTTCTGGGACACGAGTTGCTCTTTTGGGAAGCAGTCGTCTGGCTGAGAGGCAGAGGCGACTTCATAACTCAGGCCCAAAGCCTGAACTGCTTGTCCCCCTCTGAGGCTTTGTGAATGCCCAGCCTCCCCTTGGCTTCTGTTCCTGTGGACCACCAGCAGGATAGCACTTAGAAGTCACGCAGCCCTGCCCACCGGGACCACTCCCGGGCCCCGCCCTGTGGGGATTTGGGATTGGAAATCCGGAGGGCAGCCTGGGCCCCGCCTTGCCACCTGACTTCTCTTCCTTCCCACTGTCGGCTCCTTCCCACTGTGGGCGCCTTCCCTGCAGTTCTTCATTTTTAAGGAGACGAAGGGCCATGAATCAACTTGTGGGCGGTTAGACAGGGAAGTGGCTTCTTGTTCCGCTACTTTGGATCTGGGGTAACTCTGGGGCACCAAAGGCCAGGCTGTGGGGACTCCGGCACCTCCCCACCCTCACGCTGCTCTGCTGAGAGCCTCCGCCCCTCAATCTACCGGCTTTTAGAAATCAGATTCTGTAAAGGGAAATAAAGATTGTTTGTTTCTCATCCAGTCTCTGTAGTTCCTCCCTGACACACACAAGAAATGGAAACGTCCCGATCTATGGGCTCCTTCTCTGCAGGCCCACTCAGCTTGGCCTCTCTTAGTGCCTTGAAAAGAGCCAGATATAGAAGAAATATTACTTCAGCTCTCAAAATGGAAAAAATTCTAGCCAGGTGGCAGAGACTCTGGAAAATTGCTAATAAATTGTTACTGCCTGCTATTTAAAGGATCGATAAGATAAGGCCAGAAATGACTGATGGGAGGGCCTTGTGCTTTAGGACGATGGCGGAAGAGGCGCCTGACAGCTCAGAACAGTCTCTGGCGGGGGCAGCACAAATCCATCCACCTCCTTCAGCAGAACCCTGGCAGCTCCATTCATTGCCTTGAGGATCAGTGGGTATTATGGGTGGTTATGAATAATTAAATCAAATGTCATGAGGAGGCTGGGAGTTCAGGTATCAGGGGAATTGCCTGCTTTCTGTCTGCAGCATCAAAAATCCACCAACATGCCGCTGCTATGATTTTATTTGTGACGCTCTCCTGGGGCCGAATTGGGGCAGGGGGATGCTATTTCCTATGAGGCTGCCCCGAGATGGAGACAGGAAGGAGCCCAGGTGTGCAGGGGCCCAACCTCCACTGCAGCCCTGTCCAGCTCCTGCATCTGATTCCTGGAGACCTTCCCTTTGCTCTGTAGGTGGCCCTGAGGGGGCAGCATGGGCCCACTGCCAGATAGACACTTGGTGGACCAGGCTCTTCTGTGGGACCAGCCTCTGTTCCATCTGGCAGACATTCCACGACCCAAGAGGATAAATCCCTGTAGCCATCAGCCTGACTGACCTCTCAGTCACACACATCTCTGGCCATCTTCTCACTTTTTCGTTGTTGTTGTTGTTGTTGTCAACTGTGCCAGCAGAGAGGCCTGGGTAAGACCCCGCAGTGCCGCAGGCGCCTCGTGAGCCAGCTGAAAGTCCTGCCTGCTCTCCCCGCCCACCCCATTTTCCCGTGGGACCTCCAATCCTTAGAATCACCACAGCGCCTTGAACAGACCACATCTTTCTGCCCTCCCTCCACCCAACCATGGACGTGTAGTGTTCCCAGGGGTCAGCCAGCTGCCCCTGCAAACAGTGAGGCCATGAGGCGATGGGCCATGAGTGGGTGCAGAGTGGGGGCCAGGGCGGTGGAGGGTGGGTGGGCAGGAAACTCCAGAACCTGGACTTGCCCGGGGATGAGTCCTCTTTAGGCAAAATAACCAAACAATCAAGTCATTCTTGTCACCTTTGCCATTTCCCCTTCCCTTACTTTCCCAAATGCCCTCGGACGCCTCTCCCTTCCACTCGGGGGAGCTGTGGCGTTTGCTGTTGTCTTTTCAGTGGGCTCCTAGACTGGAGGCAACTCCCTTCCCTTTCTCAGACTCAAGCAAGCCGGGCTTCTATCCGCAGGGCCTCACACCGGGCCAGCTGCCTCGCTCACCACGCAGCCTGGTGGCATGCGCTTAACAGTGCATCATTTAGCAATCAGCTAAGCAGTGCTGTGCGCAGGGTCCAGAGCTGCAGGCTCCATATTATTATTTGCTCGCCTGATGACAGCAAAGCCGCCACTCTCCCTCTGTGCAGGAGCGTCCTGAGGAGGACAGCTGTCCCTAAGTAAGGCCCTGCAGCACTCATTCCAGAGCGAGCGCAGATCTGGCCCAAAGTTAAGCTCACTCTTCGACACCTGACCCCTCCTCTCCGGTAGAGCCTAGGAAGAGGGAACTTGTCACAGGGGCAGGGAAGGCTCCAGAATGGCCTGGGTGTGATGCCAAGGCCCAGATCTTTGGCCTTTGCTGAGGGTGGTAGACAGGAACTCAAGAAAAGCCAGGAACTGAAAATACTGTGGCTGAGAAGTGACTAGCATCAAAGGCTGTGGCAGGTGTTCAAATCACCTGGGGCTGTCTAGTCTGCTGGGAACAATGCTGATGTATCCTTGATCCAGGGAACTTCAGCCTAAACACCTACTCATCAGGTGATGTAACTAGAGCCTGGACAGAGAGAGAATCAGGGCAGTCAAAGGGCCTGGCCTCTTTGATGGGGGGTCTGGGGCCTGGAAGTCATAGGAGAGGCTGGTGGCGGGTCGCCCTCTGTAAGGCTGGTGGCCGTGCCCATGCAGCGTCGCGCTGAATTCGGGCAGACGGTGAAGGAACTGTGGAGCCTCAACATGGTGAGCCGTGCCAATTTATTGGAGGCTTGCAAAGACAGGCAAGCCAAAAGAGGAAAGAAAAAGGGGGGGAAAGAAAGGAAAAGGAAAACCTGATTTTTGCAACGGAGGGCAAGGGATCAGGAAACCAATGGCCCCTCTCAGTGGCAGAGCGTGATCCGATCCCATCACCCCAGAGGGGAAGCACTTACATCCTTACAGTAGTGCTGTCAAGGGCTCATGCACTAATTGCACAAAGGGCTTGTAGCCATAAACCTGCCAGCAAGCCTAACACAGCTGTTTTCCCCACACCCACCCCACTGCCTGAGCCCAGCCTTCAGGGGACTCGCACTCCTGGAGTTCACCAGGCACCACCCAGCCTGTCGGAGGCCAAGCGCACCCTTCGGTGAGGGGGGCCTGCAGACTACGTCAGCATTTCTACACTGCCGCTGACAGCGTGCCACAAAGCAAGTGAGAAAACCACAGAGGAGTGGCTGACAGCTGGCTGTCCTCCTGCCTGGGGACCTCATGTTGTGGGGGCAGAGGCTTTATCCCCACATGCCCTGAAGCGGGACCACTGAGGCAAGCAGCAGGGCACAGGCCCTGGTTTGACACTGAGGGCCCTTCGCCGTGGGCAAGGGCACAGGTTTGTAAGGTGTTATGTTCCACAAGCGTCAAAGTGGTGGTTGAGCATTTTAGGGAGCTCATCTGGAGAAGTCAGGAGCTGCCCTGCTCAAAGCTACGGTAGGCCAGCTTCTCTTCCCTGGGCCGGCTCCAGCCTCTGAGGTTATGAAACCGCCTTGCCTCTGTTTTCAGAGATTGAATCAGCATGTGGAATCACGCACATGCTCACCACTCCATGGCCTGGGGTGGCATGGAGCAGCCCCTGGCAAAGGAATCCTCACCCCACGGGGCCTTGTTGGCAAGTGTGCCCCCGGGAGCCAAGTCACGTGGATGTGAACCCTTGCAATGCCGCTTGCTAGTTGAAGGGCCTTGGCTCAGTGACTGAACCCCTGAGGATGACAGTCCTGTGATTTCCTCCCTACTTTCCTGCCCTCCCCCAAACAAACTGTATTTGAGGAGTCACCAGGCCAGGTGGGTCAGAGGGATAAGGATGGAGCTTATGAAGGGATGAGAGCACTCTTTGTCCAAGAGAACCCAATTTGTGGGTACCAGGAAGTTGGCATCTGGTGAACCCCACTGTGCCAGTCACCATCCTCACACACTGCAGCAGAGATGCTGGGCACCCCTGCTGTGCATGCCAGGGACCGACCACAGCTGTGGGCCCTGCCTCCAGGCCAGCCCAGGGGGAAGGAGGAACAGTAGTGATACAGTCACCACCTGCTGATGCCGAATGGGTAGGGTGCCCAACACTCTTCCAGGCAATTTATATCTATTGACTCATTTAATGCTTACAACAATACTGTACTGTTTGTATCCAATTTATCGATGACACACAAAGAGGTTAGAGAACTTGCCCAACATCACACAACTGCAAGTGGCAGTTCTGAGATTCGAACCCAAGGCAAGCTCAGCTCTAGAGTGCTCTCAAAGGTTAAACTGGGGTGCCTCTTAGAGATCCAGCCAGCACCGCCGTTGTCAGAAGCCATAGGCACCGTTGTAGAGGAACCGTCTTCAGGCTTCGAGTCTGTCCCATACACAGGGCACAGGTCTCTGTCACTCGGTCACCAGATGGGAAATGGAGGCTCCAGGGCCAGGCGGCAGCCAGTAGAGCTAAAGGACAGCCCACCTCTAAGGCCGGGAGGGAAGAATCCCTGGGGAACACGTTCCCAGGGTGTTGGGCTCCTCCAGTGTCCATTTCATCCACACCCGAGCTTTTCAGTTCTGCTCCACATCCCAAAATAGAACAGCACAGGCCCCTGACAAAGCAGCAGACCCTGGGGAGAACAGCGGCAGAATTAGAACGAGGAACGCCACGGCCGCGGTGGGAGCTGCAGAAGCATTAGAATGGAAATGAAGTTGGAGAAGAGACAGCTCAATGGACTTCGGGGACTGCACCTTTTCGTTCCATAGATTGCCTCTCAAAGAGGAAATTAAACACTAAACATAAAGCAAGTGTTCAAGGGAAGGGGGACTCTGCTCCCCTATGGGCAGCCTGGATGTCCCTGGCGGGGCCTCCCTTTGGGGCCGTTAGTCCTAAAGCCTGGTGCCACGTTCCGCAGACACTGTGGGCGTGGGGGTGATGAGGGCACATTTCTACATAACTAACCTCCAGCAGAGGGAATGGCAGTGGAGGAGGAGCGGGTAGCCATAACGCCTCAGCTCAAACTATTAGAGCCACTAATTGCTGCCTGGGATGATCCAAGCTCTAACTGGGGTTTTTATGAACCTGCAGAATTCCCAGGGAGTGCGCAGGGCTGCAGCATCGAGCAGCACCCCGTGGAGGAGGAGCAGCCGTCGCACTAATCACAGTGTCCTCAACCCGCGGTCCCCCGCCCACCACCTCAGTTCACTTCCCAGTGTCTTTGCAGCCTAATTATTCCTGGGGTAGGGGGTGCATGCGGAGGTTGGACTCGCATAATTATATTAAGAGCTTTTGACAGGACCAACCTTTCTGTCTTCTATTTCTGTCTTGTTGAAAGTCTACTGTGCCACGTTAATGGCTGAAATAAATGTGAGGAGAAGGATCCATCAACCCTTTCTGGAGACAGGGGAGACAGTAGGGTGTGTTGTGTGCCCATGGGGAGATTTATGGCTTGTTCTCTTGACTAATAATAGAAAGACTGCCCAGACATGGGGTGTGTGTGTGTGTGTGGGGGGGTAATCCGTGTTGTTTCACACTAAGTTAAATTTACCGCATTCGGTTTTGTGCCAATATCAAATCATACGGCTGAAAGTGGCCCAAGAGGGCATCTGGCTTGCCCCGTCCTATTTCATGAGTGACTCTCTACCTGCCCCCCTGCTCCTGTCTTGACCTGACCTGCTGTAGTTTGCCTCATTGCATATAAAACGGTTGTTGCTGGCGAAGTCAAGGCATGCTGGCCAGGTCCCAACTGCCTTCCGTCCCCAGACACCTGCTTTTCTGACCTCAAGGGGAGTTAACAATATAAGAGCATAACGGCCAATACTACAGGACTCCTACAAAGAGCAGCGAGGGTGCAGGCAAGATGGCTTTCTTCGTGTGATAAAAGGTAAAAGATCAAGAAAAGCATCATAGATAAAGAGCCACCTGCTCTCACTGAAGACCCTACCTGTAATGCACGTTATCAGTTACATACCATACGCCAGATCCCGCATTATGCATATAACTTGGCTTATCTAATTTAAGCCCTATGACAACAGTGTGAATTAAACATGATTAGCCCATTTTGTAGAAGAAGAAATAGAGGCTAAAAGAGTTTAAGTAACTTATCCAGTATCATGTGAACAGTAAGTGTCATAACTGAAGTTGTATTCGTAACTGAGGTTTGAACCCAGACAGTCTGAAGCCTACACTCTCAGCCCCTCTATTAAATGATCAATCATACACCCAAATGCTGGAAATAGAGAATGGAGGAGCACAGCGGATGTCAGACAGGATCACTGACAACTTCACATTGCTAGGCACTCCCTGGGAAATATCTTTTGAGGTCTCCAACTTTTGACTTTTTCTCCCCTTTCCACCCATCTCAGGAAGATTTCCACCAGGATTTGATGGGCTCCAGAAGGGTCACAGAGAGGAACCATGGCCCCTGACACCTTTGCTTTCTTAAACTCCATCAATTTTAGTTCATGTTTTGTTTTATTTTCCTTGTATTTTTCTGAAGTTAGAAGCTGGGAGACAGACAGACTCCCACATGTGCCCTACCCGGATCCACAGGGCATGCCCACCAGGGGGCGATGTTCTGCCCATCTGGGCCGTTGCTCCATTGCAAACCAGAGCCATTCTAGAGCCTGAGGTGGAGGCCATGGAGCCATCCTCAGCACCCCGCCAACTTTGCTCCAATGGAGCCTTGGCTGCGGGAGGAGAAGAGAGAGACAGAGAGAAAGGAGAGAGGGGAGGATGGAGAAGCTGGTGGGTGCTACTCCTAAGTGCCCTAGCCAGGAATTGAACCCGAACCTGGGACTTCCACATGCTGGGCCGACGCTTTACCACTGAACCAACCAGCTTGGGCCTTAGTTCATGTTCTATTCTTGCCCATTGATCTGCTCCTTACACATTTTAGTTTGGAGAAATGAAACAACTTATTACGTGAGTCTAGTCATTCTGAGAGTTTCGTAATGACACCCACGAGCTTTGTTCCTGGTGAACGCATGATTTCGTACCTTGGTACTTACAAATCAACAGATACAACACGACCCGGGTAACACCAGGTATGTTACTGCTTCATTCTCACCTGTGAGAGAAACCGGGCGACAGCACAGCCCTGTGAGAGCCAGCATCGGTCAGGAGTGCGCTGGACGCAAGTGGCAGAAAACCAGATTTACAGAACCTTAAACACAAAGGAGCGTATTTGGTGCACAGGCCAAGAATGGTTTGGCTAAGTAGCTAATCATGCTGGTCCACGGGTTCTCCTTGCACCGGTGTCAGGGCCAGTGGCTTCAGGCCTTTCTTACAAGGTTGATGCTACTCAAGGCACATGGCCCTTTAAACCAAGAGGTAAATAAACCAATAGCATCATTCCTGTCCTCAGAAAGAGCAAAGATCTCCCCATAAGCTTCTGATGGACTTCTGCTGACACCTCACTATCCAGAATGGTATCACGAGACCATCTTAGGGGCTTAAAAGGCAGCAATCAGCCTTTATAATGGGGGTTGCAAGAATAAGGGAGTGAGACCATTTAGCAGGCCAATCAACAAACCGCATCTGTCAGAAGAACCACTTCTCCGACACTGACTAGCCAGCATTCCCAGCCAGCCTCTGCCGCTCACCAGCTCTGTGACCGCAAGAGACCCACATACCTAGATAGCGCCTCACGTCCTCATTTATACAATGGACACAATAGCATCGCTCAGCAAAGCTGTTCTGAGAGATGAGCCATGGAATCGATGTGAGTGCATCATCCCAGTGCCTGGCACACACTGTCACAGCTGGACAGGGACAGAGGGCCGAACTTAGACCCACGCTGGCCTTCCCAGACATCTTACCCTTCTCCTGCCTATCTTCAAATTCTCCTGGCCGCCCTGCGGTGCAGCCCAGGGCTGGTGAGCTCCTGAGAGGAAAGTCGGGGAACCACGTGACAGGTAGTGGAGCACACAGGCTCAGAGCAAGGGTCTCGTCCTCAGACAGGCCTGGGTTTGAATCCTGGTTCCTCCCCTAGGACTGTGGATAAGTTACTGAAGTTCCCCAAGCCCTGGCTCCCTAAAAGGGGGGTAACAATGGTACTGTTGTCATTGGATCATTATGAAAATTAATGCAATACTGATGGTAAAACACAGGGTCAGACATAACAAGAGCTACTACCGGAGGTGTGGACTGGCTCCCCCAGTGCGAGCCCCCCTGGGGCACTCACCCATCCAGGGCTAAGCCTGCTGAGCTGGAACCCAGTTTAACAGGAAGAACAGGCCTGGGTTCGAATCCTGATTCTGTCCAGTTGAACTGCCTTTTACCTCTTTGGGCCTGAATTCATTTACTTGTACACTAAGGACGGAGCCTTCACTGTGCTACCTGGGGACGGGAGACAGTGCTGGGAACTCACCAAGCAGAGGGAGCTCTCACCGCCCAGCCGGGCATAGCCAGGGCCGCCAGGCTGTGAGCTCTCACTGCCCAGCGGGCTCTCACTGCCCAGCCGGGCACAGCCAGGGCCGCCAGGCTGTGAGCTCTCACCACCCAGCCGGGCATAGCCAGGGCCACCAGGCTGTGAGCTCTCACCGCCCAGCCGGGCATAGCCAGGGCCGCCAGGTTGTGAGCACTTACTGCCCAGCCGGGCTCTCACTGCCCAGCCGGGCACAGCCAGGGCCGCCAGGCTGTGAGCTCTCACTGCCCAGCCGGGCACAGCCAGGGCCGCCAGGCTGTGAGCTCTCACTGCCCAGCGGGCTCTCACTGCCCAGCCGGGCACAGCCAGGGCCGCCAGGCTGTGAGCTCTCACTGCCCAGCCGGGCACAGCCAGGGCTGCCAGGCTGTGAGCACTTACTGCCCAGCCGGGCTCTCACTGCCCAGCCGGGCACAGCCAGGGCCGCCAGGCTGTGAGCTCTCACCACCCAGCCGGGCTCTCACTGCCCAGCCGGGCTCTCACTGCCCAGCCGGGCATAGCCAGGGCCGCCAGGCTGTGAGCACTTACTGCCCAGCTGGGCTCTCACTGCCCAGCCGGGCATAGCCAGGGCCGCCAGGCTGTGAGCTCTCACTGCCCAGCCGGGCACAGCCAGGGCCGCCAGGCTGTGAGCTCTCACTGCCCAGCCGGGCTCTCACTGCCCAGCCGGGCATAGCCAGGGCCGCCAGGCTGTGAGGAGCATGGCGAAAGGCACAGAAGTGCTTACCATGTCTGCTGAGAGACAGCTTAGACATTGCTTCATGGTTCTTTGACAGGGCTCTTGCTTTATGAAACCGGACAACAGCACAGCCCCTGGGGCTCAGCAGCAGCTGTGGACCAGTTCAGCAGAGAGGAGCGGACGCAAGGATCAGGCCAGTCCTGCCCTCTGGGGCCTGTGCTGGCATCGGAGGTGAGGCTGAGGCGGTTAGGGCCGCTGGCAGTCACACCAGCAAGTCACTTTATGAATGTTCCTGCAGGGGTCTGGGGCCTTTGTTGGTGAGGGGAGGCCAGCAAGTAAGACACCTTAGATCTCTGTCTGTGTGCGTCTCTTTCCATGGGTCAGCTAGACCTCCTTGCTGATCCTTGTAATGTAAGGCTAAAAACAATGCTCCAGGGAGCCTGGAATAGCTCCGTTCCTGGGCCCAGTGAAAGCATCTCTGATGGGAGGTCATGTGATCGCTCTGCCTGCCGCCAGAACTAGGTATCAAAGAACCACGGAGCCTCCAGCCTGGGGTTTCTTTTTGAAACCTTCTAAAACACTGCACCTTGCTCATGATACTGACGCAATTCTTTTTTTTTTTTCTAAATTGAATCAAACATTTTTATATTCTCTCTATTCCTCCTGCCTCTGACAAGTCCCTCTCTCCTCAGCTCTGAGACAAGGACAGGCCCAGAGACAAGAACCTTAATGAAGAACCACCTTTTGGTGAGTCACTGGCTCTGTTCCATTCTCAGCAACCCATGTCAGTAATGGTGGGAAGATCTTGGAGCTGATGCACAAAGGCTGCAAGTAATGGGGTGCATTTGGATGCCTAGGTCTGTCCCCCCGCTCCACACTTAACAGTTTCGTGAGCTTCGGTAGGTTACTTAAGCCTCTCTGACCTTCAGTTTCCTCATTGGTAACTGCATACGGCTGTAATGAGAACTAGAAGAACTGAGACAAACAAAGCATGCTTCCAACAGTACCCAGCACATGGGAAGTACTCAGTGAGTGGCATCATTTATTAATTACTATTATTTGTCACAAACCAGCACGACTTGTAATTTTGCAGGTGTTAGGTGGGAACGGTGGAGGATTAGAAAATAAACACAGAAGGAAAAGGATGGGATCAGGAGGTCTTCTGGTGGCTGATGACCTACCAAAAGTGCCTGCACTCCCAAAAGCTTTATTTTTATAGTGTAAAGCAAAGTCATTTGCAAATCAAAGAGAGCTCAGATACAAAGTCACATTTCTGAGGCAAATCAAGAATTCTCCCAAGTGCAAAAATCTCCCACCATGCATAACATCTTAACTTCACAAAACAAAGAGTAAAAGAAAACTGCCTCCAGTCTCTGAGGGTACAGGAGGGACGGGACAAGTAGAAGCAACCCAGCATCCCAGCTAACATGGAGGTGCGGGGAAGGGCATGTGAACTGCCTTTACCGACTTAAACAATTAGTCAGAGGTTGTGGGAAGAGCTTAGCCTTTAGCAACTTAATCAGGCAAGTGAGGAGGGGGGTGGGCAGCAAAGACCCTGTCACCTTACTGCCAGACCCCCCACACCTCTTTGTCTCCCACAAATCTAAATTTCAAGGATCCTCTCAGCTTGCAGTCTCCAACAATTATTAGACATAGATTCTTCAGAAATCTCATAGATCTGCCTACTCACATCATCCCAGAGACTGAGGGGCGTCCTTGCCCACTCCCTGTGATCAGCAGGGATTATGCGCTTGGGGCAAAGAGCCGGGCATTGTACAAAACGCTATGATCTTAGAGAGGGGTGCGCTGGCACTCAGAGGGTGCCTTTGCTCAGCCACGTGAGGGTCGAGACTGGAGGCCCGGTGCCTCGTTCTTCGGCTGGTGTTCGTTAGCCACCTTAAGATTTTAAAATTTTGGCAAAGAAGGAAGCGCTGTCAAGACGCAAATCACATGAGACAGTCTGGGTGTGTGCGCTGTGCTTAGATGAAGCGGCTGATGACGTGGCCATTCAATCTCTCTAATCTGTTCTAAATTTAGGCATCTGAAATGTCAAGTTATCTCACTATTTTGCTTAGGTTAAAAATTTTTTTTTCAATTAATGTCTGGATGTTATAAGGACTGCTGCTTCATTTCAAATCCTGGCAGGCCCTTCAAAAGCCACAACTGACCAAGAACTCACTTCCTGAGCTGAAAGACAGTGCGTTGGCCCTAGAACGAAGCCAGTTTACATGGGCACATGTCAGAGCCAAACTTTCTCTCTTGCCATTGCAGGGTGGAGGTCTTGAGCTCCACCTGCTCCTGTACCGCCGGTGCTCCCCAAAGCACCCCCCCCCCATCCATCCCACCGGGTACTGCCACAGAGCCCCACAGGGCAGCCCTGAAAGGACCGAGGCGCTGCATCCCCTTGGCCCTTGGCTCTTGGCAAAGGTGTGCCCCACCTGAACGGGCTCCCTGGACTTAGTGCTGGGGCCTCAGGGACAAGGTTTGACTTTGGGATCCCAAGTAATTTTTCAAATGCCCCTGTGTGTCTGAGACTTAAAGAAGACACCCAGGAAGGTTAAATATAAATCTCCTGGTTTGGTTTCTTAGGTAATGCTATTTCACAACATCCCCATTTCCTTATCAAAGGCCTGATGAGAAAGTTCGTGAAGGCCAAAAGTCCTCTCAAAAAAAGATGAAGGAAATGGGACCCGGAAGCACTTCTAGTTCTTTTTCTAACCAGGTCTGCTTACATCCTCTGTCTGATATAGATAAGCAAACTTATTTACATATTTATAACTTAGAGCCCAGATGGCAGAACCCTGTGGTGTCTCTGGTGGTTCACAGCCTGATTGATAGCCTCATAGACAATAAAGTGACAATCAATACCCCCCACCCCAAGAGCTGTGCCAGAGACCACCGGGTCTAGAGCCATTCCCCGGTCAACTGCAACCTCCTCTTCCATTTTAATTCTGAGCACGTTGCTCTCTGAGAGTTTTCTTGTTTGTTAATCTTCTGTCCCCAAGCACAGGAACTCCTGCAGCCAGTCTGGACCAGCTGTGCCCACAGGGCCCGGAGTAGGAGCTGCTCTGCCCTCAGGCTCCTCGCAGGGAGAGCTCCTGTCAATGTGGGAAAGGCCAGGACGCAGGTGGAGAGCTCCTGTCATGTAGGAAAGGCCAGGACGCAGGTGGAGAGCTCCTGTCATGTGGGAAAGGCCAGGACGCAGGTGGAGAGCCAGGAAAGGAAGGGAAGCGCCCTGGGGTAGTAGGACACCTGGACGTCCACCAAGGACAGGAAGCCATTTCCAGGAGACATCCAGAGCCTGAGTGATAATGTGGAGGTAGGGGGTCAGGAAGGGAGGCTTCCTCCTCTCTCCATTGCTGGAACTACAAGAATAAAGAAAGAATTTCAAGTCTCAACCAAGCTTTTCAGCCACACTTCTCCTTCAGTGATGTGCTTCATGAGCACGTGATCTCTCTCCCATTTTCTGTCCCCAGGACTAGTCTCAAACCAGCTGCTGAAATTCACGCCTCCCTCCGTCCCCAAGGCCCCTCATCACAGCTGCAGGTGCCATCAAAGCCACACTAGTCGGGGGGGGGCATAACGGCCCCTCTGTGGGCATCCATGCCTCCTACCTCCACCAAGACGATGGCGATGTGGACTTCACGCAGTGACAGTCAGAGCCATCAGTAAAGGAGGAGCCCCTGTGGGGAGAGAGGGCGTGAGGCCCGGGGACAGTGCGTGGAGCATTGCCGTGGCAGTGGGGAGCAGCTCTGAGCAGTGATTGATCTGTTCAGGCTGCAGAGAAAAATGCCGCCACTCGGTGGCTGAAACACATTTCGTTCTTTCACAGTTCTGGCGGCTCCAGTCCAGCCAGAGCATTGGCAGGTTTAGTTTCTCCTGCGGGCTCTGTTTTTGGCTTGCAGGTGGCCACCTTTCCACGGTGTCCTCACAAGGCCTTTCCTCTGTGTGTGTGCATCCCTTGTGCCTCTCTGTGTGTCCAAGTTCTCTCTCCTTTTATGAGGACACCAGTCATATTGGATTACAGCCGGCTCAGACTCAATTTAATTTAATCACCTTGCTCAAGGCTCTCTCACCAAATAGTCATATTCTGAAGTGCGGGTTAGGACTTCAACATATGAATTTGGGGAGGAGACAACCCAGCCTGTACCAAAAAGTGTAGAGAATGGAACCATGGACCCCGTTGACTTTGGAGGCCTGACAGGATGGGAGGTGGAAAGAGAAGATGTAGTAGTTGTTAGAGCCAATGGCGAAGTCTGGAGTTTAAGACCATCATTTAGAATTGGTACTGGTTATGGGTTGAATTATGCTTCACCTCCACTACTGCAACAACAATGTTGTAGTAATATAAGGACATAGTAATTAAATATATAGAAATATAAAAATATGGAAGATATATAAAAGTTATTAAAATGATGTTAAAAATAATTATTGAAATTAAATAAAGTTAGGCCATTTGGATAGGAATTAATATAGTGGCTTGGGGCCATAACTCTGTACTGTGATAAACAGACTTCGACTTTCAAGCAGGGCCCAGTTCGTGTGTGTGTGTGTGTGTGTGTGTGTGTGTGTGAAGTTACACCTAGATAAGAAGTGGCTTGGTGTTATTTACATTAACTTTGTAAGTTAATGAAAACAAGAACATCTTAAAACATATTTTGATGTAAACATTTCAGTAGATTGACATAGAGGGTTCCCTGTGAGGAACTCCCAAAAAGGTGGTTTGAGGTGATAATCCTGTAGATTGACACCTGTTAGAAGGCATTGGCCAGAAAAGGTACTAAAGCTAAGGGGACCCCCTGCTCCAATGTTGATGTGGACTGTCTCCACGCCACTATGAGCTCTGACCAAGGACAGCAGAGAGGAACACGCTGATGGGGCCCCCTTAAGCTGTCTGTACCCAGGCACGCCAAAAGGATTTTTGAGTAATAGATTGCCTGTGTGATTAGTGCAACTAATTTGTGTGTCGGTCGTGTCTTTCCTTTGGTGGCAGTTAACAGTAGCATCCTCATAGCCGCCTCAAGAGTAGTCTTGAAGAGGCTGCCAGCCCTGCTGATAAGCAGGAGTGTCCCACTGCACGGGAAGTCGAATCAGGGACACCTGATCGACATAGAGCTTGGGCTCTACTGGGACAAACAACAACAAAAAGTTGAAATCCTAACCTTCAATATCACAGAATGTGACCTTATTTGGAAATAGAGTCTGTATATAAGCAATCAAGGTAAAATGAGGTTATTATGATGGTCCTAGTCAAATGTGTCCTATGTCCTTATAAAAAGGGGAGATTTGGACACAGAAAAGCAAATAGAGAAAAATGTGTGAGCATGGGGAATTGGAGGGATGGATCTATGAGCCAAGTAATATCAAAAACTACCAGTAAATCGCCAGAAGCTAAGAACAAGTAAGAATTTCTCTATAGTTTTTAAAAGAAATATTAGCTCTTTCTATGACCTAAAAATTTAGACATTTCTTTTTGTAACATCAATGTTAGATTTTTTCCAGATTTAGAATTTAAAAAATTACTTACCCTTCTTTCCTAGATCTCAGACCTAGCTTCTGGGATAATTTTTTTCTCTTTATAATACAGCCTTTAGAATTTTCATCAGTGAGGGTTTGGAAGTTAACTTCCTCAGTGTTTACCTGAAAATGTCTTTATTTTGCTCTTGCACTTGAGAAGTAGTTCTGCTAAGTATATTAGTCTAAGTTGACAGTTATCTCATTTCAGCATTTTGAAGATATTTTCTTACTGTTTTTACTTCCACTGCTATTAGGTCAGCTGTCAGTCCAATTGGGACTTGTCGGGAGTTACCTTTCCTCTCTCACAGGCTGTCAAAGATGTCTTTGCCTCTGATCTGCAGGTTTGCTAGGATGTGATCAAGTACCTTCTTTTGTCTCCCTTCATTTTATTTATTCTTCTTGGAAGTCATATGACTTTCTGAACCTGAGGATTTGTGTCTTCATAGTATTTGGGGAAACAATTTATTTTTTTTTGGTACAGAGAAGGTGTGCTAATAAAGTTTTCATTTTGGAATGATTTTGGATTTATAGAAGAAAAAGATAGTACACAGTACATATACCCACACCCAGTTTCTCATATTATTAACATTTCATATTAGTAAGGTACATTCTCATTCTTTTTAAAATTCTTCTCACCAATTCTATGTCTTTTCTTTCTTTTTCTGTAATTCTAATTAGATGTAGTATATTGACATTTTTATTCTCTTAAATGTTTCTTAACCATTTTTTCATATTCTCTATTTCTTTTGATCCTTGCCCTTCAGAATTTTTTATTTAGACCTATCTTCCAGTTCACCAATACACTCTTTGGCTGCTTCTAAACTGCTCCTTAACTCACTGATTAATATTTTATATTTCATTTATTATAGTTTTTATTTCTATAAGTTCTAAATGAATATTTTTCAAATTTAATTTAGATATTGTCACTTTGATGGACTACTGCTTCTTGTGTTTTTAATTCTAACTTTGTTTCTTTAAACATATTGTAATCTTTATTTTTTAATCCATACATATTTGTAGTTTTGTTATTTTTTTATTCTGACTCTTATTCATGAAATATTATATCTTTTTTTTTTGTATTTTTCTGAAGTTGGAAATGGGGAGGCAGTGAGATAGACTCCCGCATGCGTCCGACCGGGATCCACCTGGCATGCCCACCGGGGGTGATGCTCTGCCCATCTGGGGTGTTGCTCTGTTGCGACCAGAGCTATTCTAGCACCTAAGACAGAGGCCATGGAGCCATCCTCAGCGCCCGGGCCAACTTTGCTCCAATGGAGCCTCAGCTGTGGGAGGGGAAGAGAAAGATAAAGAGGAAGGGTGGAGAAGCAAATGGGTGCTTCTCCTGTAGGCCCTGGCCAGGAATCGAACCCGGGACTCCTGCATGCCAAGCCGACACTCTACCACTGAGCCAACCAGCCAGGGCCATATTGCTTCATTTTGCTTTGCATTTTTTTCTTTGTAATTATATATTTGCTGCAGCTCTATCAATAAAAATTGTTTGAGACATGGGTTGAGAATATAACTAGTGTTTGTTTATGCTAAACTGAAGTACTACAGAGACAAAAGTCACCTAAATGACAATGCTTGGGTTGGGAGAGGGGTTACTTGGACAAGTCCAAGACAGAAAATTGCCTGTGTTGTCTGTCTCTGAGTGCTTTGTTGGCTTTTGCTTTTATACTATCCTTTTTCTGTATGGGTGTAACTTATTTTAAAACCTAGCAGTTGGCCTGACCTGTGGTGGCACAGTGGGTAAAGCATCAACTGAAACGCTGAGGTTGCCGGTTCCAAACCCTGGACTTGCCTGGTCGAGACACATGTAGGAGTTGATGCTTCCTTCTCCTCCCCCCTCCTCCCATCTCTCTACTGTAAAATGAATAAAAATAAAAAAAGAATTTAAGTTAAGATGTACTTATGATAACTTTTGATCAAACTCCCCACTTTGAGATCATCTTCCTGGGCACTGATGTTTCAAACCAGTAGGGTACACACAGAGCCCCAGAGTTTACTTGTTTTTGTACTGTGCTGACTTACCTTCCTGAATTATTATAGCTGTTTTTCACATGACTACCACCACAATATAGATAATGTGTATATTTCTTATTTACTATAAAAAATTCCCTCAAATATATAATCATATACATATTTTATATGTGCATTTTTAAACAACATACACAGTATATGTTGAACCTATGTAATTAAACGGTTATTCATGTTATACTAAATATAGTATAGAATTAGAAGAAGTATGAATCTATTCACCCCTTTGCAAGCAACAAGCAAATAAGAGATAAGAGAGACAAGATGGCAATGGAGTAGGTGAATGTTCCAACTCCCACATCCCAAAACAAAAGTGGATTACAACTTAATTTTGAGAACAGTCATCTTGAAAGACCAACTTTGGACTAAACTAAGAGGATTCTACAGCCAAGGAACACCAAAGAGCCCACACTGAGACTGGTTGGAAAGGCAGAGATGTGGAAAGAGCTGCCCTGCTCCCAGGAGCGAGCAGCGGCCCGGGGGGACTCTCACAGTGGGGAGGAGCGCCTGGCGAGTTGTGCGTTGTGGGTCCTCAGCCCCAGAACTGGAGTTCCAGCCTAGAGCCCTGAAGCCTAGAAGGGGTGAACGGACTGTATTTGGCTGAGAAAGGAGCCTAGATACTGTTTGAGAGGGGGAGACAGAATTCTCGGACTCAGGCTCCATATTAAAGGGATCTCACAGAGAGCCTCGCTCACAGCCACCTGCCCGGGGGCTTCGTGAGTCAGAAGCGCAGGGAGGACTGGAGTTGCCGGGGGAGAGTGTGGTCTCCGAGGCACAGGGGGAGACACTTTGAGGGATGGACACCCTAACCCTGGGCTGACTTATGCCCAATCTAAAGTGAACATTTTTCCTGGGAGTAACACCACCAGCAAAGAGAAGAAATTACCCTGCCCACCGGAGGCTCTCCTGCTCCAGTCAGAGCAAAGAGGCGCTTAGAGGCAGGCAGCACATCAGGGACACAGGTAGTGAGTGCTGAAGTCTGAGCTATACCACCCCCCACTACACTCCTGAGTGCTCGCTGGAGGCAGGTGGGCTGGCGGTGGATAAGCACTGGCTGCAGGACCCAGGGCGGTCCAAGCAAGCATACATGGGGCCACCCACAGCAGCCGCTGTGGAGGTTGGGGTGAGCCGAGCCCCTGGCCTGTCAGGGTGGGAGCCTGGGTGACTGTGAGGGCGGTCCAAGCAGGTGCACGCGGGCCAGCCGGCAGAGGTGGAGGCTGCAGTGGCACTGCAGAGGTCAAAGCTCCCACACAATCCTGCCCACCCTTGGAGGCGGAAGGGGGCTCAGCTGACAGCAGAGGAGGTCTGAGTGGCTGTGCCACCTGGCCCCCAGAGGTAGAGGCCTGCGGCAGCTGCTGCAAAGGTCCAGGCTCGTGTGCAATCACGCCTGTGCCGTGGGTCTGCCCCTGGTGACGGCTGAGGCCCAGGCAACAGCCAAAGCAGTCTGGGCATGCATAGGCCATGGCAAGCCACTGTGGAGGTCCAAGCTCGCAGGCAATCCAGCCCAGGGTGTGAGCTCACCCTTGGAGGTGGCTGGGAGTTGAAAAAGAAGGGAAAAAAACAAAATAAAATAAAATAAATAAAAAGTCTGGATAGAAAGACATCTGAGGCTAAGGGGCAAGCCACATCCAATACGTACCTAATCACTGAATTACAGTACTGAGCCCAACAAATAGCCAGCAATAAGAGGCAGCAGAAAGCTGATCTCAGGGGAACTTAAACTTTCAAAAGAACTTCCTCCAGGTAAAGAGTAGATAAAAGCTAGCCTAGGAGTGCAGCTGATATTTACAATGGCACATGGGCCCAGCAGAGGCAACCACAAGATCTGGATCACCTGTAGCTCCAAAAGGTAGATAAGAGCCAGTCATAGGCAGTGACTCCCACCGATCTGCACCAGGCTCTGGCCAGGGAGGTCCAGGGCAGGCACATCCAGCAGCCAGATATGGAGAACATCATTTCAGGATCTAACAACCCTTGTTAGAGTGGTAGCTTAAGGAAGGGCTCCTCACACCTGACCCACCTACAACATAGAAAATGCCAACACAAATAGCGAAAAGAATACTGATAGCAGATAAGCAGTCCACAGCAGATTACACACAACAGCTGATGCCAATCCAAGAAGACCTAGAAACAACACAATGGAAAATTGAAGGTAGACAATACCAACCCTAGACTCAGCTAGCTACACAACACATCCAAAGGAAGAGTGTATACACAGACAAATGGGAAGACAAAGAAATGCAATCCAAATGAATCAACAAGAGAAGTCCTCAGAAAAAGAACTGAGATGGAAATAACCAAATTATTGGATGCAGACTTTAAAATAATGATTATTAGGATGCTCAAAGATCTTAGAGCAACAATGGATGGACATAATGAACACCTAAATAAAGAGATAATAACAAGCATCAAAAAGGACATTGAAATCATAAAAAAGAACCAGACAGAAATGACAAACACAATATCAGAAATGAAGACTACATTAGAAGGACTTAAAAGCAGGCTGGATGAAGCAGAGGATAGAATCAGCGACTTAGAGGACAAGATAAGCAAAAGCATAGAGCAGAACAGCAAAAAGAAAAAAGGATCATAAAGTCCAAGGAAACCCTAAGAGAGCTCTGTGACAACATGAAGAGAAACAATATCCACATAATAGGGTTCCTGAAGGAGAAGAGAAGGAACAAGGGATAAAGAACCTGTTTGAAAAAATTATAGCTGAAAATTTCTCTAAATTGATGCAAGAAAGAGTCACACAGCTTCAAGAAGCAGAGACAACCCCATTAAAAAAAAACCCCAAAGAGACCCACACCAAGACACATCATAATCAAAATACCAAAGCTAAGAGGTAAAGAAAGAATACTAAAAGCTGCAAGAGAAAAACAGTCTATCACCTACAAAGGAACCTCCATAATGATGACATCTGACTTTTCAACAGAAACACTTGATGCCAGAAGGAAATGGCAAGAAATATTCAAAGTAATGCAGAACAAGAACCTACAACCAAGACTTCTTTATCTAGCAATGCTATTGTTTAAGATTGAAGGAGAAATAAAAGGCTTTCCAGACAAATAAACATAAAGGAATACATCACAACCAAACCAATGCTGCAAGAAATATTAAGGGGCCTGCAGTAGACAGAACAAAGTGAGGAGGGGGAATCTAATAAAAGAGGAATGTAGATTTAAAGAAAAAATGGCAATAAGCAACTACATATCAATAATAACCTTAAATTAAATGGATTAAATGCTCCAATCAAAACATACAGGGTAGCTGTGTGGATAAGAAAACAGGACCCATACATATGTTGTCTACAAGCAACCTATCTCAAAACAAAAGATGCATGTAGTCTGAAAGTAAAAGGATGGAAAAAAATATTTCATACAAATGGAAATGAAAAGAAAAGCTGGGGTAGCAATACTTATATCAGACAAAATAAACTTTAAAACAAAGACCATAGTAAGGGAGAAAGAAGGTCACTACATAATGATAAAGGGAACAATCTAACAGGAAGAGATAACCATTATAAATATCTATGTAGCTAATATAGGAGCACCTAAATATATAAAGCAGGCTTTGATGGATATAAAAGGCAAGAGCAACAGCAATACTATAATAGTAGGGGATTTCAATATCCCACTAACATCACTGGGTAGATCCTCAAGAAAGAAAATTAATAAAGACACAGCAGAATTAAGGGACACACTAGATTAACTGGATTTAATAGACATCTTCAGAACCTTTCACCCTAAAACAGCAGAATATCCATTCTTTTCAAGTGTTCAATAGTACATTCTCTAGGATAGACCACATATTAGGGCATAAAATGAGTCTCAACAAATATAAGAAGATTGAAATCATATCAAGCATCTTCTCTGATCACAATGGCATGAAACTAGAAATCAACTATAATAGAAAAACTGAAAAATACTCAAACACTTGGAAATTAAACAGTATGTTATTAAATAATGAATGGGTCAACAATGAGATCAAGGAAGAAATAAAAAATTTTCTTGCAACAAATGAAAATGAACATAGAACAACTCAAAATCTATAGGACATAACAAAAGCAGTACTGAGAGGGAAGTTCAGAGCATTACAAGCATACCTTAAGAAGCTAGAAAAAGCTCAAATAAACAACTTAACCATGCAACTAACAGAACTAGAAAAAGAACAGCAAGTAAAGCCCAAAGGCAGTAGAAGGAAGGAAATAGTAAAGATCAGAGCAGAAATAAATGACATAGAGACCAAAAAAACAATTCAAAGGATCAATGAAACAAAGAGCTGGTTTTTTGAAAAGATAAACAAGATTGATGGACCCTTAGCTAGACTCACCAAGAAACAAAGAGAGAGGACTCAAATAAATAAAATTAGAAATGAGAGTAGAGAAGTAACAAGGGACACAGCAGAAATAAAAAGGATTGTAAGAAAATACTATGAAGAACTGTATGACAAAAAATTAGACAACCTAGGTGAAATGGAAAAATTCCTTGAAAAATATAATCTTTCAAAAATCAATCAGGAAGAATCAGAAAACCTAAATAGACCGATTACAACAAATGAGATCAAAACAGTTATCAAAAAACTCCCAACAAACAAAAGCCCTGGGCCAGATAGCTTCACAGGTGAATTCTACCAATCATTCAAATAAGAACTAACTCCTATCCTTCTCAAGCTATTTCAAAAATTTCAAGAGGAGAGAAAACTTCCAAGCTTCTTTTATCAGACGAGCATAATTCTGATTCCACAATCAGGCAAAGATAACACAAAGAAAGAAAAATATCCCTGATGAATTTAGATACTAAAATTCTCAACAAAATATTAGCAAATCGAATACAGCAGTTCATGAAAAAAATCATACATCATGATGAAGTGGGATTTATTCTGGGGAGGCAAGGCTGGTACAACATTTGCAAATCAATCAATGTGATTCATCACATAAACAAGAGGAAGGAGAAAAATCATATGATAATATCAATAGATGTAGAAAAAGCATTTGATAAAATCCAGCACCCATTTATGATCAAAACTCTCAACAAAGTGGAATACAGGGAACATACTTCAACATGATAAAGGCCATCTATGACAAACCCACAGCCAACATCATAATCAATGGGCAAAAATTAAAAGCAATCCTCTTAAGATCAGGAACAAGGCAGGGGTGCCCCCTTTCACCACTCTTATTCAACATAGTTCTGGCAGTCCTAGCCACAGCAATCAGACAAGAAGAAGAAATAAAAAGCATCTAAATTGGAAAAGAAGAAGTAAATCTGTCATTATTTGCTGATGACATGATACTGTACATGGAAAATCCTAAAGTTGCAGTCAAAAAACTACTGGACCTGATAAATGAATTCAGCAAGGTGGCAGGATATAAAATTAATAATCAGAAATTAGAGGAATTTTTATACCCCCACAGTGATCTGTCTGGAAAAGAAATTAAGAAAACAATCCCCTTCACTATTGCAACAAAAAAATAAAGTACCTAGGAGTAACTTTAACCAATGAGGTTAAAGACCTGTACTTGGAAATTATAAAATATTGATAAAAGAAATCAAGGAAGACACAAACAAGTGGAAGCATGTACTGTGTTTATGGTTAGGAAGAATAAACATCATTAAAATGTCCATATTACCCAAAGCAATTTATAAATTCAATGCAATTCCTATTAAAATACCAATGACATACTTCAAAGATATAGAACAAATGTTCCAAAAATTTATATGGAACCAAAAAAGAACACAAATAGCCTCAGAAATCTTGAAAAAGAAGAATAAAGTGGGTAGTATCACACTTCCTGATATCAAGTTATATTACAGGCCCTTGTACTCAAAACAGCCTGGTACTGGCATAAGAACAAGCATATAGGTCAATGGAACAGAACAGAGAACCCAGAAATAAACCCACACCTTTATGGACAATTGATATTTGACAAAGGTGGTGATAACATAGAATGGAGTAAAGACAGTCTCTTTAACAAATAGTGTTGGAAAAACTGGACAGCTACACTCAAAAAATTGAACTAGGCCACCAACTTACACCATTCACAAAAATAAACTGAAAATGGATAAAAGACTTAAATGTAAGTCATGAAACCATAAGCATCCTAGAAGAAAACATAAGCAATAAGCTCTTCAACATCCCTCACAGCAATATATTTGCTGATTTATCTCCACGGGCAAGAGAAATAAAGGACAGGATGAACAAATGGGACTACATCAAACTAAAAAGCTTTTGCAGAGCTAAAGACAATATGAACAAAATAAAAAGGCAAACCACACAATGGGAGAAGATATCGACAATATGTCTGCTAAGGAGCTAATAATCAAAATTTATAAAGAACTTGTAAAACTCAACACCAGGAAGATAAACAGTCCAATCAAAAAATGGGCAAAAGAAATGAATAGACAATTCTCCAAAGAGGACATACAGATGGCCAATAGGCAGATGAAAAAATGTTCAAAATCACGAGTCATTAGAGAAATGCAAATTACAACCACAATGATATAACACCTCATACCAGTCAGAATGGCAGTCATTAACAGAACAACACAGAATAAGTGCTGGCCAGGATGTGGAGTCAAGGGAATCCTCCTGCATTGCTGGTGGGAATACAGACTGGTGCAGCCACTGTGGAAAAAAGTATGAAGATTTCTCAAAAATTTAAAAATAGATCTGCCTTTTGATCCAGCCATCCCACTTTTAGGAATATATCTCAAGAATACCACCACATCAATGATTCGAAAGGAGAAATGCACCCCCATGTTTATGGCAGCATTGTTTACAATAGCCAGATCTGGAAACAGCCCAAGTGTCCATCAATGGATGAGTGGATTAAAAAGCTGTGGTACATACACACAATGGAATACTATGAAGCCACAAAAAAGAAGGAAATCTTACTTTTTGCGACAACATGGATGGACCTGGAAACTATTATGTTAAGTGAAATAAGCAAGGAAGAGAAAGAAAAATACCATATAACTTCACTCATTTGAGGAATCCAATGAACAATATGAACTGAGAAACGGAATAGAGACAGAGGGAAAGCGGACAGAGGGAAAGGGGATGATAGGATGGGATGAGAGCAGAAAAGCAAAACCAAGCTGAAGGCGTTGCGGGGAGGAGGACAAGGGGGATGTGGTGGGGAACAAGGCGGAGGGGGGAGGTATTCGGCGGGATAGTTAAATCTATGTACCCCCAATAAATTAAAATGAAATTTTAAAAAAATCAATTGACTGTATAAAAAACAGTAACAAGTAAATAAGAATAGTTTGTCCAATATATTTGCACTAGTGAGATAGGAACATGAGTGAGATACATGTTTTAGCATTCAACACCTTGTTAAGGTAAATGAGAAAAGAAAACTTTCATTAAGAATTCCAAATATGCCTGTGTATGACCAGTATCTGCGGCTGCCATCAAAGCCGCCGGGCCAACGCAGGTTCAAGTTTAATTCAGACCAATGGTAATGAAACCGTTGAGCCAAAAGCTGGTGTTCCATTGTCCTTTATTCTAGACTCACATCTGGCGGGCAAAGTATACACACACTGGGCTCCAAACTCCACTCATTCAGTGCTCACAAAGCTGCTGACTCATCCGAGTTTCCTAGAATCAAAGGTTTCTACCTCACCAGTCCTATTCACCTCTATTCCTCATTCCTTCTCCTAGTCAAACTGGCTTCTCCTTCCCCTAAACTGCCATTCCGGCTGCCTCTTCCTCGCCCTGCCTCCGTGGGCCCTTCCTCTCTACAAGCACGAAATCATCCTCCCTCGGAACAACATGATCTCTCCCTAAATGGCCTCCTAGCTCCACCTTTTAAAACCTTTTGGTGTGAAAGCCCTCCCCCAACACACATTAGCACAACCCACACCCCTTCCAAGCAAGAAGGGCAACTAATATTATCACCTGGGCAATGGGCATCCATGTGGGCAGTGCCATCTTTAACAAAATGAGAAAAAATAACTTGATCTGCCCAACAGCCAGCAATAAATTTTGGATGCCATGGTTCCCACACAAAGGAGGGCAGAGGAAGGCTGAGGCAGGCACAGCCGCTCTGTGCTGCTCACTTTGCAGGTTCTCAGCCCTGACAGGGAGATTACAGGAAGGTGATGAGAGCAACTTCAGACACATGACCAGCAGCATTCCCAGACACTTCCTAATCCAATTCTTCCTTTTCTTTCCAGTTACACTTAGCAAAAGTTGCACCTTTACCTTTCAGCTAATTTTCTGTTAGCATTGTTCCAGTTCCTCTCAAAGTCACCATCCAATTCTTGGAATGTCTCTTCCCAGCTCTTCTAACATCCTTTTTAATATACTGCTCACAAAAATTAGGGGATATTTTATTGCTTCATATATATATATACACACACATATATTATTATATATTACATAATGTAATATATAATATATATAATAATATATTATTATATATATTATATACACATATTAATATACATTATATATGTATATTATATATATATACACACACACATATATATTATGTATTTCTCCTACTTCTTCCTTGGTTGGTGTGCCCAGCCCACCAAGACAGCACAGGCTATGGACATGGATACCTACCCCTGAAATGGGGCCAGATGTAAAGAAAGCTGCTAACAGGACACGTGGGTATGTTTAGGCCTCTAATGCCTGGGATACAGAAGCATCTTATCTCTGCGTATGGAGAAAATATGTGTGATTTGAAGTCAGCTTGCCTTTGAGTGAGAAAGGCCTGAAAGATCACTGGTACTGAAATAAACTCTGTTTACACTAAGCCTTCAAGGAACGTTTAGCTCATCACTGTTGAGAACGCTGGATCCCTGTGACAGTCAAAGAGGGTTCACTGTTGGTCATGAGAAGGAGGCTCTGCCTTGGTAACAGTGATCATGGCTTTTATCTTTCATTGATGGCTTCTCAAAGCTGAGGCCCTGTTGTTTCTAGGTCACAACAAGGAGTCTAGATGACTGCAGAAAGGTAAAATATCTCCTAAGGCCCAAATTCTTTACTTCATTGTAAAAGATGTAAACTAGAGATGCTGTCTCATCTTATGAATTCCATAACATGAATTTTGCAATGACGGAGCCCAAAACAGACTAATGGCTATAAAAACATAAGCTTACCCTACGAAACAAAATTAAAGGTATTCTTCATTGTATTCTTCTGTAAATTTTCTGTTTATGTTATTCTTTAAATCCTTTTCTTTTTCTTTGAGATTACCTTAAAATTTTTTTTTTTTTACCTTCCTTACTGATCTTTATTTAGTATGAATAATACTCACCTACTTGGTGGCTTTTAAAAAACAATTTTGCTTTCTTTATTAGAGACGTTTTTTATTTTATATGTTGAAATCTGTCAATTTTTTCTTTAAGCATTCTGAGTTGTTTTTTTGTTTGTTTGTTTTTGTTCTTTGTTTTTATCTCATTTAGGAAGACCTTTTTTTTTCACAAGATTACAAAGAGATATTCCTGATATCTATGTTTTCTTTTTACACCTCAATCTTTAATCCATTGGGAATTTGTTTTTTGTGTGCCTCATGAGATAGGAACCCAAACTAATTATACCCCTTTACGATGACCCCTCATTGCTTCTTGCTAGCCTGTTCAGCTGCCTGGAACTGCTCCGCCTACCACGTAGTCCTGAGATCAGCAGTAGGGATCCTGTCCTGTTCTAGCTGATTCTGTTTTGTTCAAGCGGAAAAAGTACAAGTGAAACCACCCGGAAATGCTTAGTTGTGACAAACATGAACAATTCGCTATTTTTCTTCCAGGAGATGCTCTGACCGCAGCACTCTACCACCTCAATTCATTTCCTTTCGATTCCAAAAGGAGTTACTATACTCGACATGCTGGGAATGATCATAACCCAAGATACAGCTCTATGCTCAGACTGCTTATAGTCTAATGAGAAAACCAATTCATGTACACATATATACATAGAATAAACATATACATATATAATTAACATATAAATATGTACACATACAGATGAGGTAAATAAACACTCTAAGGTAGTATATATTGATGAACTGAGAGTGTGTTAATGAGTGCCTGTCTTCTCTCCAAGTCCCCAAAAGGCTAGGTTACTTTATTGTAACCAAGCCGTGTCACCCCGTCTACTTGGTGGCTGCCACTGTCATTTTCATTTGCCTGGAACAAAGTAGGGAATTGGTAAATGTTAGTTGAATGGAAATGAAATAGTGGGTAGAACGGGAGCTGAGAAGACAGAACCCTTCATAGTTAGTCAAGGTCAAAGGCTGTTTGCTGAGGCAGCGCCGCCGGCCCTAAGGGGCTGTTGAGATGGAGAGAGGAGAGCCACCGAGCTCAGCCGCCCCTGAGGTCTGCCTCCCTTGGCACCAATTTTCTCTGCTCTCACATATTCCTTCAGGTTGTCCGGAAGGGAATTTAAAAGCTGCAAACAGGATGCTGATCTCCCTCAATCATCCATCTTCAAAAGCTCCCAGAGCTCCGCAGCTTTTCAAACCCACAGAATCAATTCTCCCGGAGCAACTCCCCCGCTGACCGGGCCCCTGCGGGCGCGCAGCCGAGCGGGAGGCCGGACGGTCCATCTGTCACCGGCATCAGCTCGGTGAGTGCGCGCGCGGCGCCCGCCCAGCCCGACCTCTCCGCCCAGAGCCAGTCCCAGTGGCAGCCACCAAGCAGACGGGGTGACACGGCTGGCCCTGAACATGCCGACCCCTCAAGTCAGCACCGAGGAGGGCAAAGGAAAGGTGCCAAAGGCCAAAGACTGGACCCAGCCGGCATCCTGAGCCAAAGCCCCCGAATTCGCCTGGCGCATGTCCCGAGGCGTGGGGACGCGAAGCGCTGCGGGGAGCAGACAGGCCCACGAGGACCAGCTCCCCTGCGACCCCTGCTGAAGGGAACGGCGCGCACAGCCGCGGGGACAGAAAGAGCCGATCCTCCCTGCCCTCACCCCTCCACGGGGAGAGGGCGCTCCTGGGGGCAGGCGACCCAGCCCTCTCCTGAAGTGTGTCCTTGGCCCCATCCAGCCCTGCAGAGGACGGGTCCCTTTCCCAGCATGAGCACTCCCAATGTTTTTTGTTTTAAATTAGATAATTCGCACACAGGCTTTTGCCAATCACTCCTCCTCTGTTTTCCCTTCTCTCTTATTCGAAACGTGGGGCCGCGTGGGGGGCGTGAGTGAGGCAGAGGCCGACCCGGGCCGGGGTCGCCACCTCCGAGCCGATTGCCCTCCGCGACCCAGGTCCTGAAAGCAGCATCTATCTGCCTTTCCACCCCTCGGGCCCAAGATTTCCCCAAATTGCTGGCATATTAAAACAAAGCCTGTGTGTGAAAGACCACGCTTGCGGGATCCGCAGCCCCGACGAGTTCACCTGCGCCCTCCCTTGTCTCTCTCGGCCGCGCCCTCTGCCGGCCCCGCTCGGTAGTGCTGGTGACCCCGCCCGCCCCCGGGGAGGGGTCCCTGGGCTCTCGCCCTCCCCTAGTTCCTGCACTGAGCTGGTCCCAGCCTTCCTCTGCAGCCCGCACAAGCCACCAGCAGCTCCACATTCAACCGTCCACTAAAATGAGGTCAGCCCGTCTATAAAACGGGGATGCTAGTTACTCCAGGGTGGTCTGGAGACGTTGGTGACAAAATGACTGTAAAGCACTTGAGTGCTTCTGCCACACATAGCATGTGCGGGAAAAGGTAGCCTTTAAGATAATTAGGGAATTTTTAAATTTATGTCAATCAGAATAATGCATTCTAACTCGCTCTTCTCAGAATGAGCAGTGCCCCCTCTTCCTTGGCGTCCTGCAAGAGACCGCCTCTATCTCGGGTGCTGAACGGACTCGGGGTGGGGGTGCCCCTCACACCCCTGTTCTCCCGAGTCTCCCCACTTTCTGGGCACAGGTTTGCCCCGGGATGCAGGGGCTGGAGCTTTGAGACCCACAGAATGAAGTCTGTGACAAGTCCTGAGACCTGCAGCCCTCACAGCTCAGGTGGGAACTACCTTAGGGGCCCTCCCGGAAGAAAGCCTTCCTCAGTCCGCTGCAGGGACAGGGAGCAGTAAGTCATCCAGTATCTCCCGAGCACTTTTCTGTGTGCTGCACTGGTTTGGGAGCCAGACACCCCTCAGTGCATGGAACAGACATCCCAGCCCTTGGAGGATTATGTTATAGCTGAGGAGGACAGTGGAGACAATAAACAAATAATAAGATAAATTAATACAAATTAAACTCTTTGCAGTTTACCCCAAATAAAATGTATGTAATTGTTCCAGTCACAGTTAAATTCCGACTGTAATGGCCATAGAGACCTCTCCCATCTCTACAGCCTCAGGGGCTGGCAATAAGAGTTCTGCACAGATTTGTTTAAGCTTCTCTTTTAAAACCCATGTGGGTAGAAGAGCAGGCCGAGGAAAACGTGCTCTCCCCTCACAGTGACATGTGAGAAAGGTCACGCTTATACAAATGTTTGACTACATTCTGCAAATCTGAAAGTTGGGAGAGTGCAAATATAAAAGGCATTTTGTGCTAAGCTGGTAAGAGCTGGTTCAAAACTTTAAAAAGAAACAGTCTGCACAATATAAAACACTGAGGAAGAACCTACCTCAGCAGATCTCTACCCTGAGGTGGGTTGTTACCTCAAGGAGAAAGCTTCTGTTTCTACAATAAGGAATCCTGTGTATTGAGAAGTAAATGCCTTCTATAACCTTCATTTACTGTAGATATTCACACACGCGCGCGCGCACACACACACACAGCCATTTAAAATTTTCTTTCTAATTCTTATTTGCTATGAGCAGTTGGACTTCCCATCAGAGCCCTGCCTACCACAGTACACTCCAGCTCCTGATCTCCACCTGGCTGATGCTTCTTGTCCTTGGAAGTCAGCTTGTGTCTCACCCCTCCTGAGAAGCCCTTCTTACTGACCTAGGATCTACCCTTCAGTCTACACTCTTCACCTCCCTCACCCCCATCACTTCCTTTCAGAAAGAAAGGAATAACTAAATATCACTTATTTAGTTTTATCAGAACTAAATATAAGTGGAAACCACCTCTTCCGCTCACTCACGTCTTTGTTCACTTGTTTAGTGTACGTGTGCCTGCACTAGAAGACAGCTCCATGGGAACAGAAAACATCTTTGCTTGTTCTCTCTCCCTGCAGCTCCTGAAACAGTGTTTGGCAAGAGTAAATGCTCAATAAATATTTGCTGATGAACAGATGAAAACCTGTCGGATTTCATTTAGCCAAGCAGCTTGACGTTTGCTGCTACTTCAAGCAACCATCTTATTTCCTTTTATTTATTTCCACAGTCCTCTGCCCGGCCTCCACTTTTGATTATTCCCTCCTCAGTCTGGCTTCGTATCTGGCCCCAGCGCCTCCCAAAGCAACTCTCTTGAAGGTCAACCACATCTCCTTCAAGGTCAGACCCGATGGTCTTGGTCTCAGCTTCTCTGACTAATCTGCAGATGTGACAGTGAGGAACTCTCCCAGGATGCTTCACATGGATGTGACCCTAAATAAGTGTTCTTCCCACTGCCCTATAATGAGAGTGTTCCTGAGGTTCTGTCCTTAGAACTTTGCTTTCCCCCCTCTCTTCTTTGCTTAAAAGATTGTGTCTACTGCTTTGCCTTTATCACCTCTCACCTGGATGACACTCATGGGAGTCAGGACAGTGGTTCACCAGTTCTGCCTGAGACACATGTAGAATTGTTTTTCGGTATTCACCTATCTCTCGAGTGATCATGTGACTTACTTTTGCCAATGAAACGTGAGAAAAAGTGCCATGCATTACTTCTGAGCAGCAGTTTTATGAGCTCGCCCTTGGTTTGCCAAGTTCTACTTTTCTGGTCTCTGTGATCCCTGAGAATGTGTTGAGATGGAGCTGCCATCAAACCAAGTCCTTGAGCAACCAGGATGAACAGAGTTCTGTTGCTGAACTGCAGTGGCCATGGAGCATGAGTTACAAATAAAACCTTGTTTAAAGCTACTGGAATTTTAGTGTGGCATGTTGTTGCAGCAAAACCTGGCCCATTCTGACTGATGCAACAGCTCAATCTGATTTTTTCCCTCAAGCTCAAGCTACACTTCTCCAGTTATCATCAAGATAGAAAACTTCTTTACTTATAGAAGTACAAGCCCAACATAGCTATAACTATATTCATCATTTCCCTTCCCAACCCTCCTTAGGCAACCTGGTGGTCCCCCACTGCCGGGAGGTCACCATATTGATGCCGAAGTTAATGCAGACACCAGATCAGCATAGCACACTGCAGCCCAGAACTCCTGGGCTCAAGCGATCCTCCCGCCTCAGCTTCCCTAGTAGCTGGGACTACAGGCGCCGCCACCACGCCGGGCGTAACCCTGAAACATACCCCCTGACTTTTCTATTTTGGATAGTGGTACTAACATTCCTTTAAAAACCTAAACTCTGTCCATTCGGTTCCCACATTTTGTCCCAGCTTTATTTCCAATTCTGCTTTATTGTTTCTATGGGTGCCTCCTGGGTCTCTCGTTGGTCCCTTCATTCATGGGCTATTTATTGCACCTCCTGACTCATCTCCGGGCTCCCATTCTCTTCTCTTCATGATCAATTATACTTCCTTTGTCATTGACCGTTCATGAATGCGCTAAAGGTAAAAATCTAGATTATATTATTCTTTTGCTCAGAATCCTCAATGTGTCCCCATTATCTACTGAATAAGCTCTCTTTTTTAAAAACTTTTCAAAATATTATGTATATTTATTTACTTCTTTACTGATATTAGAGAGACAGAAAGGAAGAGGGAGAGAAAAAAACACCAATTTGTTATTCCACTTTTTCATTGGCTGATTCTTGTATGTGCCCTGACCAGGGATAAAATCTGCAACCTGGGCATTTCAGGATGACACTCTAACCAACTGAGCTACACAGTCAGGGCCTGGATAAGTGGCAATCCTTGATTTGGCGTTTAAGACCCTTTTCTCTCTCTTCTCTAATCTCCTCTTCTGATCCTCCTTTGCTTCGATCTTCCACAAGCACTAAATCACTTCACCTCCAATAACTGAGATGTGCCCTGAGCTGTTTGCCTCTGGTGCTCTAAGGGTCAACTTCCTACCCTGCTCTTCTTCCCATGTATGCCAGTCAAAACCCAAGTCCACCTGCAAAATCCTGCTGAGATGCTACTTTCTTCATAGAACCTTCTCTGATTATTCCATCTAAAAGCCACTCCACTCCCCTCTGACCCCCGGGGCACTTGCTCTGCTCTACTTCTCGCTGTCACAGTCTGTTCCGCAGAAATCGCATCTTCTCTACTGGACCGTAAACTTTTCTTCATGCAATCACCTTATCCCGCACATCTTTGGCTTCCCCACAGAGCGTGGTTCTAACTTTTGCTGTTTTTGTATAAACAATAATTGAATGAAGAATCACGAGGACATGGTTCAATTCACAGAAAAATGGGTGACTAAGCGATGAGAATTCAAGCAGTTTTGCATTTTGACCAAACAGAGTTATATCAAGCCAAGGCAATAATTAATGTTATTATTGTTGACTTTTAGTTTTGTAAATAATAAAAATGAGTCATCACTGAATTATGACATTTCATTTTACATGAATTAAAAATGTGATAAAAACTGATGATTAAAAAAACACCTAAATATTAGAAATATCTAGAGTTCACCATCATTAGTTTTTCTCACAATAGTAAATTACAGAAATACTGCCAGACCCCAATTACATACTTACAGCCATTTATTCTTAACACAGGGAGCACTGGAGAAGTAACTGGAACCCCTCTAGCTCTGTAATTTCTTCTAGTAAAATAAACCGTTATTAATAAAATGTCTCCTTTATAACTTTTTTCTTGCTCTCTGATATCAGCTCCCAACCCTACCATTTAACCCTAGGAATATGGTGACATAATATTATGAAGTAATGAGTGACCAGGAAACTGGTGACTCTCACAGGTGGGAAACAAACACACATAAACATAAACTTGTCTAAGAACTTTCCATATTAGTGGTTCTTAAGTGTGTCCTCAGACCAGCAGCATCAGCATCACCTGGACATTTGTTGGAAATGCAAATTCTTAGACCCACAAAGCTAGAAACTCTGGTAATGGAGCCTAGTCACTTGCATTTTGACAAGGCCCTCAGTTGTACACTCTAGTTTGAGAATCACTGCTCTATATCATCATTAAGATCTGAAGTCAAAAGAATTGTGTGGATACCGAAGTCAAGAGAACTGGAATTCCATTAGCCATTGTGGTAAAAAATTTTCTTTGGGCTTTGGGTTGTTGTTTGTTCTTAATTTATTAGGCCTTTGCCTAAAATGACACAGTGCTCAGATCTGATAAAAAGGTTGGTGTCATGGTTTAACAAGTATTCTGAATCATAGATTGTGTTACAGTTTTAGTTTGTCTCTTTGGTTAAACAAACAGAGATCCACTCAAGGTAGCTTAAGTAAGAGGGCGATGTTAACATTGGGAGTCACATAAAGTGATTAGAATTCCTTAGATGTCTAAGAAGATGAGATCTAAAAAAATTGATACACAGTCTGCAGCTGAAGGTTGGTTCTGAATTCAGGGTTTGTCCAAGCATCCTGACAGAGCTTTACTGCTATACCACATTCTGAGGCAATCACATTCTTTGGAATCTGCTTTGTTTTTATCCTGCTTATAATCAGCTTCATCTGTTTAATGAAGTTTCTGATCCTCCATAATTCTGGGTTGCAGAGCTAATACTTTCAATGTTTTTGTTTTGTTTTGTTTTTGAGAAAAGAGTATGATAGGTCTAGCTTATCTTTGAGGTGACACATTATTGGTCATTTGTGGTGATAGCCAAGTATTTGAAAATTGGACAGATGGAGAATCAACTGATTAGAATAAAATCTTGACTGATTAAAATGGGCACTGTGTACTGCTGGCACAATCATACTGATATGTGCCTGCTGATTATCAGACCGAAAGGATGGCTGTGTTGGTTTGTCCCTTCAGAAGGTGCTTTGGCACAGCAAAACAATCCATGTAGGGCCTGACCAGGTGGTGGTGCAGTGGATAGAACATTGGACTGGGATGCCGAGGACCCAGGTTCGAGACCCCGAGGTCACCAGCTTGAGCGCGGGCTAATCTGGTTTGAGCAAAAAGCTTACCAGCTTGGACCCAGGGTCACTGGCTCAAGCAAGGAGTTACTCGGTCTACTGAAGGCCCGCGGTCAAGGCACATATGAGAAAGCAATCAATGAACAACTAAGGTGCCGCAATGCAGAACGAAAAACTAATGATTAATGCTTCTCATCTCTCCATTCTTGTCTGTTTGTCCCTGTCTATCCCTCTCTCTGACTCTCTCTCTGTCTCTGTAAAACAACAACAACAAACAAACAAACAAACAAAAACAATCCATGTAGGCAGAAACTATGGTTTTTGGGTTTTTTCTTGTTGCTTTATGTTAAACATTACATCCACATTGCTCAGTACAGTGCCTGGCACATAGTGGTCACTCATTAAACATTCAATAAGACATATAATATTTTGAGAACTTATATTTCTAAATATTTAAATAATACCAATAAATTCACTTTAAAGGCAAGTTCTAAGTTAAATCTAATATAGTATTTTTTCCTTATATTATATATGGCCCTTGAATCTCTTTGTCATTTCCCCTTATCTTAAACCTTGCTTAATCAATATATACATGGACCATTTCCAACAACCTTCTAGTTAATCTTCTTGCCTCTTGAATCTTTCTTTCTAATATAACTTTTATGCTTTCTTCAAAGCCTCTCTCTATTCTAATGTTTAAGTACGTTACTTAGCCATTCTCTTGTATGAGAATATGTTCGTGAATAGGAAAAGTATTGATATATGTGATAAACATTAATAGAAGACAGTGGTTGCCTCTAGGGATATAAGGAGGAGTTAGAAAAGCAGAGCTGTCATCTTGCTTAGCTAAAGCATCAGGGAGATGAGTTCTGAGTTGCTGAAGCAGCTGGGATTGGCGAGTAGCTTCCTTGAGGAAAGGATATCTATAGAGAGATGACTTCAGAAGACAGCATGAGAATTTACCTCAGTTTTTTGGCTGAAGGCTGGCTATGTGTGAAAGGGTGAGACCCAGAGATCAAATATTTTGAGGATATTAGCTGAGAGATGAGGCTGGATTTCTAGACCAGCCAGAGTTGACACCTCAAGGATACTTTACACTTTCAGTCACAACTCCAGAAAGACATGCCTTAGGAATGACAGCCATGCTTTAAGACTAAGTTCAAAACTGAAATAGACTTGCCCTAACAAAGAATAAAACAAACCTGACTGGACCAAAAGAATCTATCAAATACTTAATAGTAACATAAATACAAAAAGAAGCTCACTTAAGTATCATGTAGTTAAACTGCTAAAAACCAGAAATGAACAGAAAAATCTTAAAATCAGTCATATATACTTTTTAAGTTTCAAAAACATAAAGAAGGGTATGAATGATGGTTTATTTTTTGTCATAAATAATGGAGGCCAAAAGACAATGGAATGACATCTTTAAAGTTCTGCAAGAGAGGAAAATAGAATTTTTTATTCAGTAAAAATATACTTCAAAAATTAGGGTGAAGTAAAGAATTTCAGAACAACAAAAGCCTAGAGAATTCATTAACAACAGGCTTATATTACAAGAAATGCTAAGGAAAATTCTTCAGGCTAAAAAGAAATGACACTAGATAGAAAGTTGGGTCTAAGAACAGAATGAGAGACCCAGAAATAATAAATATTATTAGGAAACATAAAATAGTACCTTTTTTCTTTATTTCTTTGGAAGAAAACTGATTATTTAAAGCAAAAATAATACGTTGCTTTATGGTGTTTTATTACTTATGTAAACAAAATAAACAGCAAATAGAATAAGCAGGTAAATAGAATAGTGCTGTTGTAAGCTTCTACATTTTATGTAAACTAGTAAAATATTAACTTTAAGTTGACAATGACAAATTAAGGATTCATTTACAATCTATCTAGAAGCAATCATAAAATATCAATGCAAGAGAGGAATTAAAATAGAATATTAAAAAATACATTAATCCAAGATACAAGAAAATAACAGATAAACAAAAGCAGATAGAATAACTTGGAAATAATTCCTAACATGGTACACGTAAACCCGACCATATTAATAGTAGTACTAAAGGTGAATGAATTAAACATTTTAATTAAAAAGAAGAAACTATCAGATTAGATTTAAAAAGCAAAAACCAACCACATGCTGCCTGAAAGAGGTGAAGACACAATTTAAATAAATTAGTACAGATAGGTTGAAAGTAAAAGGATGGAAATAGTAAGCATAAGAAATGCAGAATAAGTACTTCATCACAAAGTAAAATTCCAGACAAAGAACATTATCAGTGGTAAAAGGGTACTGCATAATGATAAACAGTTTAATCAGGAAGCTATAACAGCCTTATATGTTATACAATTAATAACAAACATTCAGAAAATATGAAAGAAAAAAATGACAGAATTAAAGGAAGAAATGACACACCTATGTGTAGTTGCAAATTTTATTATATCTTTCTTAGTAACTGATAGAACAACTAGGCAATCAATAAAGATATTAAAGATTTTAACAATAAGATCAACCAACTTGATCTAATTGATATTTATAGAACACAAACACTACAGCTGACAAGTACAGAATGCATATTCTTTTCAACATTTTGGGAATGTTCAATGAGCTAAGCAATATGCCGAACAATAAAGTATGTCCCATCACATATCAAAAGATCAAAATCTTGCAGGGTTTGTTTATTAGACAAAATAGAATTAAATAAGAAATTAGTAACAACAAGATACCTAAACAATTTCCAAATCTTTGGAATTAGGGCACTTCTGGCCTTGGCCAGTTGGCTCAGCAGTAGAGTGTCAGCCCAGTGTGTAGATGTCTCAGGTTTAATTCTCAGTCAGACCACAAAGGAGAAGCTACCATCTGCTTCTTCACTCCTCCCCCAGTTCCTTTCCCACAGCCATGGCTCTAATGAGCAAGCTGACCCTGGGCCTTGAGGATGGCTTCATGGCCTTGCCTCAGGCACTGAAATAGCTTGGTTGCCAAACAATGGAGTAGCATCCCCAGATGGGCAGAACATTAGCCCCAGATGGGGGCTGCCAGGTGGATCCCAGTTGGGGCTATTGCAAGAGTCCGTCTTTCTGCCTTCCTGACTCTCACTTGATAAAAAAAAAAAAGCTCACTTCTAAATAGCCAATGGAAGCAAATAGCAATCCCAAGATATAATAAAAAATTTTAGCTGAATGATAATGAAAATACATCAACATTTGTGCAACTAAAGCAGTATTTAAGGAAATATATAACTATAAACATTGTATTAGAAAAGAAGAAAGGTTTAAAATCAGTGATCAAAGTTTCCACCTTAAAAAACTAGAAAAATAAGAAATCAAAAGCAAGGTAACTAGGAGATATGAAATAACAAAGAGTAGAAAGCAATAAAATAGAGAATAGAGAAATATAAGCAAAAAATTGGTATATTGAAAAGATTAACTAAATTAATAAACCCCTAGCAAGTCTAAATGAGAGAAAAAATTTATATCAAGAATAAAGAGAGATCACTCTTTTAGATTATACAGATGTTAAAAGGATGATAAAAATGCTACAAATGATAAAATTTGTCAACTTACATAAAATCAACAAATTCCTTAGAAAACATAGCCAAAATGACAAATGCTTTAGTAGCCTTTTATTTATTAAACAGATTTAATTTGTAGTTAAAATTTTTGCACAAAGAAAATCAGGCCTAAGTGACATCAGAGAAATGGAACCGTAAGGAGCGATACTGATAAATCTCCCCCAAAATTCAACAAGATCTTCAACCAGAGACAGAAAAATCTATCCTTGGAGCCTCCAGCAGTTCCACACTAAACGAAAGGACTATCAACAAAACCACCCTCAGATGCCATTAAGAAAAAGGAAATTGAATGTCATGGATACAAGAGACAGAGAGGTAGCACAGATAGATGAGGAAAAATCTATGGAGAAAAAATTTAATATATTGGAAACCTTGGAGCTAAATGACAGAGAATTTAAAATAGAAATCCTAAAAATACTCAGGGATATACAAGAAAACACAGAAAGGCAATTTAGGGAGCTCAGAAAACAACTCAATGAACACAAAGAATATATTTCCAAGGAAATTGAAACTATAAAAACAAATCAAAGAGAGATGAAAAACATAATTCACGAGCTGAAAAACGAGGTAACAAGCTTAGCTAATAGAATAGGCCAGATAGAAGGTAGGATTAGTGAAATAGAAGACAAGCAACTTGAGGCACACAGAGAGAAGAGACTCAAAATTTTAAAAAAATGAGAAAGCCCTACAGGAATTGTCTGACTCCATCAAAAATAATAATATAAAAATAATAGGTATATCAGAGGAAAAGAAGAGGAGAGAGAAAATGGAATGGAGAACATATTCAAACAAATAATAGATGAGAACTTCCCAAGCCTGTGGAAAGAACTAAAGCCTCAAATTCAAGAAGCAAACAGAACTCCGAGTTCAGAAAAATTGAAATTGTACCAAGCATATTTTCTGATCATAAAGCCTTGAAACTAGAATTCAACTGCGAAAAAGAGGGAAAAAACACCACAAAAATGTGGAAACTAAACAACAATACTTTTAAAAAATGAATGGGTCAAAGAAGAAATAAGCACAACGATCAAAAGATATATACAGACAAATGAAAATGATAACACGACATATCAGAATCTATGGGATGCCGCAAAAGCAATGATAAGAGGGAAGTTCATATCACTTCAGGCCTTTATGAACAAAGAAGAGAAAACCCAAGTGAACCACTTAACTTCACACCTTAAGGAACTGGAAAAAGAAGAACAAAGACAACCTAAAACCAGCCAAAAAAGGAGATAATAAAAATCAGAGCAGAAATAAATGAAATAGAGAACAGAAAAACCATAGAAAAAATTAATAGAACAAGGAGCTGATTCTTTGAAAAGATCAACAAAATTGACAAACCCTTGTCAAGACTTACCAAGGAAAAAAGAAAAAGGACTCATATAAACAAAATCCAAAATGAAAGAGGAGAAATCACCATGGATATCATAGATATACAAAGAAAATACTAAACAAAATACTAGCAAATCGAATACAACAACATATTAAAAAATAATACATCATGATGAAGTGGGATTCATCCCAGAATCTCAAGGATGGTTCAACATACATAAACTGGTTAACGTAATACACCATACCAATAAAACAAAGAACAAAAACCACATGATCTTATCAATAGATGCAGAAAAGGCATTTGATAAAATACAACACAATTTTATGTTTAAGACTCTCAACAAAATGGGTATAGAAGGAAAATATCTCAACATGATAAAGGTTATATATGATAAACCATCAGCTAACATCATATTAAATGGTACAAAACTGAAGGCTTTCCCTCTTAAATCAAGAACAAGACAGGGTTGTCCACCCTCTCCACTCTTATTTAATGTGGTACTAGAGGTTCTAGCCAGAGCAATCAGACAAGACAAAGAAATAAAAGGCATCCATATCGGAAAAGAAGAATTAAAGGTATTACTTTTTGCAGATGACATGATCCTATACATCGAAAACCCCAAAGAATCTACAAAAAGACTACTAGAAACAATAAGCCAATCCAGTAAGGTCACAGGGTACAAAATTAACATACAGAAGTCAATAGACTTTCTATATGCCAACAATGAAACATTTGAGAACGAATTCAAAAAATAATCCCCTTCACGATTGCAACAACAACAAAAAAAATAGCTAGGAATAAACATAACAAAGAATGTAAAGGACCTATATAATAAAAACTACAAAGCATTGTTAAGGGAAATCAAAAAAGATACAATGAGATGGAAGAATATTCCTTGCTCTTGGATAGGAAGAATAAATATAATCAAGATGGCCATATTACCCAAAGCAATATACAAATTTAATGCAATTCCCATCAAAATTCCAATTACACTTTTTAAAGAAATGGAACAAAAAATCATCAGATTTATATGGAACTATAAAAAAACCCAAATAGCCAAAGCAATCCTAAAGAAAAAGAATGAAGGCCTGACCTGTCGTGGCGCAGTGGGATAAAGCGTCGACCTGGAACACTGAGGTCGCCGGTTCGAAACCTTGGGCTTGCCTGGTCAAGGCACATATGGGAGTTGATGCTTCCTGCTCCTCCCCCTTCTCTCTCTCTCTCTGTCTCTCTCTCTCACTCCTCTCTCTCTAAAAATAAAATCAATCAATAAAAGAATGAAACTGGAGGCATTACAATACCTGACTTCAAACTATATTATAGGGCCATGACAATCAAAACAGCATGGTATTGGCAGAAAAATAGACACTCAGACAATGGAACAGAATAGAAAGTCCAGAAATAAAACCACATATATATGGTCAAATAATTTTTGATAAAGGGGCCAACAACACACAATGGAGAAAAGAAAGCCTCTTCAACAAATGGTGCTGGGAAAACTGGAAAGCTACATGCAAAAGAATGAAACTTGACTACAGTTTGTCCCTTTGTACTAAAATTAATTCAAAATGGATCAAAGACCTAAATATAAGACCTGAAATAATAAAGTACATAGAAGAAGACATAGGTTCTAAACTCATGGACCTTGGTTTTAAAGAGCATTTTATGAATTTGACTCCAAAGTCAAGGGAAGTGAAGGCAAAATAAGTGAATGGCACTAACGTCAGACTAAGAAGTTTTTGCTCAGCAAGAGAAACTGACAACAAAATAAACAGACAGCCAACTAAATGGGAAATAATATTTTCAAACAACAGCTCAGATAAGGGTCTAATGTCCAAAATATACAAAGAACTCATAAAACTCAACAACAAACAAACAAACAATCCAATAAAAAAAATGGGAAGAGGACATGAACAGACACTTCTCCCAGGAAGAAATACAAATGGCCAACAGATATATGAAAAGATGCTCATCTTTATTAGTTATTAGAGAAATACAAATCAAAACTGCAATGAGATGCCACCTCACACCTGTTAGATTAGCTATTATCAACAAGACAGGTAATAGCAAATGTTGGAGAGGCTGTGGAGAAAAAGGAACCCTTATTCACTGTTGGTGGGAATGTAAAGTAGTACAACCATTATAGAAGAAAGTATGGTGGTTCCTCAAAAAACTGAAAATAGAACTACTTTATGACCCAGCAATCCCTCTACTGGGTATATACCCCCAAAACTCAGAAATATTGATACATAAAGACACATGCAGCCCCACGTTCATTGCAGCATTGTTCACAGTGGCCAAGACATGGAAACAACCAAAAAGCCCATCAATAGATGACTGGATAAAGAAGATGTGGCACATATACACTATGGAATACTACTCAGCCATAAGAAGTGATGACATTGGATCATTTACAACAAATTGGTGGGATCTTAAGGAGTGAAATAAGTAAATCAGAAAAAAAAAAAGAACTGCATGATTCCATAAGTAGGTGGGACATAAAAACGAGACTAAGAGACATTGACAAGAGTGTGGTGGTTATGGGGGGGGCGGGGGGGAGAGGGAGAGGGGAAGGGGGTGGGGAGGGGCACAAAGAAAACTAGATAGAAGGTGACAGAGGACAATCTGACTTTGGGTGATGGGTATGCAACATAATTGATCGACAAGATAACCTGGACATGTTTTTTTTTAAACATATGTACCCTGATTTATTGATGTCACCCTAGTAAAAGTAATAAAAATAATCAGGCCTAGATGATTTGATAGTCAAGTATCCAATAAAAAATGTGTATATATATATATATATATATATATATCAGTTCTTTACAAGTTTATTCAGAAAATAGAGGAGCGAGTACTTTCAACTAATTTTTTTTATGAGGCATCTTAATCCAGATAACAACCTCATAAGCATGTTGCAAAGAGAGAAAATTAAAGACCTATATCTGGATATAGATGCAGGAATTCTTAACAAAATATTAAATAAAGTTTGACAATATAAAAAGAATAGCCTGACCTGTGGTGGCACAGTAGATAAAGTGTTGACCTGGAACGCTATGGTCACCGGTTCGAAACCCTGGGCTTGCCTGGTCAAGGCATATATGGAAGTTGATGCTTCCTGTTCCTCCCCCATTCTCTCTCTCTCTCCCCCTATCTCTAAAATGAGTAAACTAATAAACAAACAAACAAATAAATAGTTATTTTAAAAAGAAAACAATAATTCATCATGATCAAGTTGAGTTTCCTTCTAAATTTTCAAATGCCTTAACATGGAAAAATAAATTAACATAATTTATTATATTAACAGTGTAGGAGAAAAACCATATAAACATCTCAATAGAAGAAGGAAAGAGATTTGACAAAATTTAACACCCATTTATGACAAAAACTCTCAGCAAATTAAGAATAAAAAGGAAAATTTTCAACATGATGAATAGCATTTACTAAAACCCTATAGTTAGCATCATATTTCATGGTTAAATACTGACCATCTCCCCCTAAGACTGGAAATCTTGTGCAGGACTTCTGAGAAATCTTTGAAGAGAGTTTCCCACCTGAGTAGTGCCCTGTGTTCTCTCTTCCTCTTTGTTCTTCCCTAGAATGTAGACAGGACAGCAATGGCTCTGACTACAATCTTGTAATCAGGAAGTAACCTTGAAGAAAAAATAAGCCTTTATATTTTAAAGCTAGTTTAAGTGGGCACTCTGTCACTTATGGCTGTATTCAATTCCTGATTAATACAAGAAATAACTTCGGCTGAGTAGTTGTTATATATATACTGAGTTGTGCTGGATGGGGTAGTAATTTCTTTTGTCATTTAAACTCCCAAAGCTCCCCCTTCTGCTATTTTTTAGTGTGTGAAAGAGAGAGAGAGAGAGAGAGAAACAGAGACAGAGAGAGACAGACAGAAAGGAAGAGAGGTGAGAAGGATCAACTTGTAGCATCATTTTAGTTGTTCATTAATTGCTTCTTATAGTTAGCCTTGACAGGGGGCTTCCAGCTGAGCCACTGACTCCTTGCTCAAGCTAGTAACCTTGGGCTCAAGCCAGAGACCTTGGGCTTCAAGCCCACGACCTTTGGATTCAAGCCAGTTACCATGGGATAAGTCTATGATCCCACACTCAAGCTCACAACCCATGCTCAAGTTGAATGAGCCTGTGCTGAAGCCAGCAACCTTGGGGTTTAGAACCTGGGACCTGAGCATCCCAAGTTGATGCTCAATCCTCTGCTCAACCACAGATCAGGCCAAAAGTCCTTTGAAGTGGACACTATGTGTCTCTGTTTACAGATGAATGAACTGAAATAGAATAAGTAAATGAGAGACAGAAAAGCTCACTTCCTTCAGGCAACCTTCTTAAAGAAAATTAATTCTGCCTCTGTGCTCCTGTTTAGTATAAATTTTACCTAGAAAAGAATGCATATTTGGGATATAGACACATACATTCTGGTAGTATTCAGGCAGGCACTTTGCAGTCTGTCTTATATTCCATGTCATTGTTAGTGTTTGAATAGAATTTAAAATATATATATAAGTATAAAACAAAGATTTTTAAAAATAAAATTCAGAGGTTATACTGTGTTACAGTATATTTTCCAGAACTGTCATTATTAGAAGACCAGTTACCTCCTGGCCAGTGGTACAGTGGATAGAATGTCGTCTCGGAGCACCAAGATTGCCAGTTCAATCCTGACTCAACCCAGTTTGAGCTCTGCTTGGGCATATATGAGAAGCAATCAATGGCACAACTAAATGGAACAACAAGTTGCTGCTGCTGCTGCTGCTCTCTCTCTCTACCCCTCTCTCAAAAAATAAAAAGAGAGAGAGAGAGAGAAAAAAAAAAGACCAGTTACATAGCAGAGAGAAGATCAAGTGGACATTACAGAGTGTCTTACCTCGGGTAGAGCAAAAACTGACAAGTTCATGCAGTGGCCATCTCTTCCCAGGACTGCTGCTCGCTGATGCCTGCCCTCGCATTCCTTGGACCCTTGGTTTCTACCCCATGTCTCCTGTCCTCAGATTCTGTTTCCTAAGTGCAAAATGCTATGTCTGAAATCCAGCCAGTCAACTATGCAGCCCAACAGATAAGAAAAATACACCTGGCCGATGCACTGGACTATCGGATACTTCTGTATTAAAAGAAAAGTAACAGGCATGTATTTTTGCATTTGGCAGTAGATGATTTGTGGCAACTCAAAGTATTCAATCCCATTGCTGCCTCTGCATTCCGAGAGGAAGACCTCCCCATCACAGCGTCGCTGTGGTCCTGCCCTCTGTCGGTGTGGTTCTCTAACTGTCCTCCTAAAAGCCTGGACTCACCCCCTCCTTCCCGTTCAAGGCACTCAAGCCTTCAGGAAGACCCTGCGTATAATTACATCATTAAAGAAGCCTCCAAGTGCTTGTTCGTAGTTTTGTTTTGTTTCTGGTGCTCACTCACATTCACCGCTCACCTGACGCGCTCTGAGCTAGGTATGAGAAAACAGACCAAATTCTAATTAAGGGCTCAGTTGTTTTGAGTACTCTCTCCTGGGTTCTCTTCTTCCCCACACTGACCCTTTCACACCATGGTTTGAAGTCCAGCTTTGAATGAAGAGTCCGAAGTATTTATACCTGAGGATCAAAATGTGCTATGTTGTGCAATAAACAAGATAAAAGAAAGGAAAGATGTGTCTATTAATATCCAGAGATGGCTACTGAAGGAAGGCCCTGTGTACTTGTAAGTAAAATGATTCCTGTATACTTTCAGAGCTTCTCTCTTAGATGACTCTAAGATTTGAGGCTCTGTTTATGGCACCCTATTGCTTTTCCCTGAGGAAACCCTAAAGAACTAGATTTTTGGCTGTGTGATTTGGGGATTATCTAACAGTCTTTAGGTACCAGATTCATCCCTAAAGGCTAACCTTTGCATGTCCAGCACTCATCAGAATTCAGAACACTTGGGATGAATCAGCTGTCAGTCTGCCCCCTCACACAACCAAAGAAAGCATTGTTTTTTTTGTTTGGTTTTCTTTTTGCCATGTCACAAACAACTTACATAAATTTAGTGGTGTTAGCCACTAAGTTCCTGGCTACAACAGATCAAGAATGAACTAGGCAACATATACCTTTTTCCAGATTTTCCGTATTTCCCCAGCAAGTGCTTGAGATTGGCTTAGAAAGGCTTATGGTTGTCTATGGTCTCTCGCTGCCATGCTGTTTATCCCTCCCAGATAGGGCCCAAGACACCAGTGGTTCAGGGTTTGAGTCCCCCAGGATATTGTTAGGGCCCCACTGTAGCTTGCAGGGTCCTTAGGGAGTCACCCAGGAAGTCTGTTGTTCCCAGCAACCCACTAGCCAGAGCTGGGACAGAGGGTAGCCCAGTTTCTGGAGTAAAAGCCAGAGAAGCTGGGTGATAAGGAGCTCAAGGATCTGTCTATGAGGAAGGACTCTGAGGTCGCCCTGCTCCCATCAGTGTTATCTTCCAGGAGCAGCGACTTCCTGTCCCGTTGGACTTTCTGGGACACACAGAGCCAGGCCACATGAGTGAACTCTCCCAGGGTATTTTTAAGGTCTTCTTTTGGAGAGCTGCCCGGCTCCATCTGCCAAGCAGCTTCCTTCTGAGAGGGCGGCACTGAGCGATCCCCTGCTGCTTGACATTGAGCCCTGGGTCCTTCTTCAATGCAGCCCTAACAGTGGACTGCCGAGTTCCTCGGGGGGGGGGGGGGGCGTTCATCTCCAGGGAAGACCAGGTGAGGTCTGCTGTTAGGGAGCTCAGTAGACCTATTCCAAACCCGCAGCTGGAGCCTGGACTTGGCCTTGAATGTCCAAAGGGAACTGTTTTCTTAGGAGGATTTATACCTTCGATGAGACTGACCGGCAAAGAAAGAAATGATTTACAAGTCATTCTCAATTATTTGTGCTGCTAACAATTGGTATTTGCAAACACTTGGTTTACACCACTCATGGTGCTATAGGTTCTAAATATATTATTTCACTTCAACTCTATGACAACCCATGGAGCAGGTAGTTGTACCATTCCTATTTTGCAGCTGTGGGTAACGAGACCCAGAGAATATAAGTGCCACTGTCAAGACTGATTATTCAGCTTTGATCTTGACCCTATTTTAGCTGGCATCTTACTACAGATAAGGCTGAAGGTGGAGGAAGCACCCTCCTCACATTTGCAGGTGACAATAAGTGGGCAGTGAAAGCTAATGTGCTTGATGAGTCCTAATAACTCAGAGATCATGGTCACTTAGAATAGTCAGAATGATTTTGGTGGGCAGGAATATTTGAAAAAAACAGTAAGAAAAAGAATTTAGCAAGAATTAAATTTTGTATTTGTGCTTGGCTAAAAACAAAATTTCAAAAGACAAGAATGAGGCAGCTGCTCGCATGAAGAAGGGTCTGGGAGATCTGGTCAACCTCCAGCTCAGTCTGAAAGAACTATGTGAGGTGACTACAAAAAAGGGCAACAGAATTATAGGTTGTATTTATAGAAACAGAAGCCATTAGTATAGTATTCTTCTTGGGCTAGTATCCATCTGGAGTCATTTGCTTAATTCTGGAGAGGAAATATAGAAGACAAACAAGATTTTTAGTGTAGTGACAAGTGGTTTGAAGGAATTAGGAGTTCCTGGGCAAGAGAAGAATAAATAGTGATGGAAATAATTACAATTATTACTATTATAGCAATAGCTAATATTTATTGAGTACCTACATGCCTAAAATTATCCTTTATCTGTTATCTCACCTAATTCTCTTAACAACTTGGTAAAGTAGATAGTAGTTTTCCCATTTTACAGATGATAAAACAGAGGATAATGGCTCACTCAAGGTTAATTGGCTAGTAAATGAAGGAGCATATATTTCCACTTGGGTGTTCTCATCTAGAACAGGCACTTCTAATCAATTTGCTAGGCTGCTTTCTAAGAGTTGGAGAAGGTAAGACAGCTAACTTAAAATATTTGAAGGACTAGTGTATGGAAAAGGAATAGTCCTTCATCACACAGTTCTAGAGGTAGTGTTAGTCCCTGGAAGTATAAAATTTAGGAAGGAAGATTTAAACTAGGTATTAGGAAAAAGAATCTAACTGTTAGAGGTTATAAAATAGGCTATATCACAGAGTTTATTTCTCCATGCACTTGCCAAATAGAGGCTAGATTACCACCTCTTAAGAGTTTCTCTGGATACTATGAGATTGTCCTAGGTAGCCTCAATGACTCCTTTAAGAGTCTACAGTTCTATTAGATTTGTCTTTGGCCAACTGTATTAATTAGGACTCATAACTTCAAGTAGCAGGAACCCAACTAACTATAGCTAGAATTCATGGGCTCTGGGAAGAGCAAGGATGCAGACCCTCAATTATAAGAACCAGGGACACCAAGACCTAAAGGACTCTCCAGTTCTTGTCTCTACTTGGCTTTGTTAACTTTCTTCTCTCTTATCTTATTCCAGCTTTCATCATAGATCAGAAAACAGCCACTGGCAGCTCCTGACCTTTTCTTCCCCATCTAATCGTTTCTGTCACTGGAGATGGACTGCCTCTTTAGTGTCAAGGCAAAGCAAACAAAACAAAAGAAAAAAAATAAATCTTCACAGGCAAGTGTACAGATTGACTTAGCTGAAGAGCCTGCACTGTCTACACCACCATCAGTTGGAGCCAGAAGACTAGGACTAGTTGGAAAATGGCAAGCCTCATAGGCACAATATGGATTGATCAGAAAAGGACACATACTAAATAAAATGGTCCCCCTACCCCAAAGAAAAATGACAGAAATCTGGAACTCAAAAAGCATTAAGAACACCACAGGTTTAAAGTCTATTTGATTCAACCATATGCAAACTACGAACATAAACTTTAGAATTCAGGGGTCTCCATGTTGATAACAGTAATGTTTCTGAAAACATTTGCAAGGGATATTCACTGTTAAGGCTGAGTGTCTGGCACCTTAATGTCAGCACTGAGGGAGGTGCTACAACTCACAGTTCCAATGTTCAAAGACCAAACAGTTGAGTGGAACTATGGACTGAGTTGCATTCCAAAAGCCAATTAAAATATAATTATATGGAAGATTAGCCCTTACCAATGATCTCATTTATAAATAGATTTCACATCAAGTTTAAATTAAAACTAACTTCTCAAGAAAACTCTCGATGATTTAGAATAGCCCAGGCTGCAGAAATCTGTATTCACATATTTATTCATTCATTCATAAACACTTATGTACTCACCATTGCTTTAGGCATTTATCCAGAGATAAAAGTGGTAGAATCAGAATTCCCTTCCTTCAAATTTCTTACCTGCTCTTCTCTGGCTGGAATATTCTACACCTCTCTTCCATCTCCCATTGCTATCATCTCCTCTATTTAAGCTCCTACTCATTTTCTTAGCTATCACCTTCTTTGATCCTCTAGATTTGGTTAAAACACATAACTGTATGCTCCTAGAGCATGCTTGGGGGCTTCCCTTTTGGAAAGAAAGTTTTCATATTGTAATTTTGTTTACCCAATGTGTGTCTTCCTTAGTAGAATCAGAGCCCCATGGAACAGGGCTTTGATTATTCTGTTCACTACAATGCCTAGAATAGTGTCACGAAAATAGCAGGGACTATTTATTAATTTGGTAGATATTTACTGAGCATCTATATGTCAAGCATTGTTCTTGGCATTGAGGATACAAGAGGGGGAAAATAGATATGGTCCCTTCCTTGAAAGACCTTACTGATATGTTAGTCAAAGTACTGACTTAATGATAGAAGAGTATCTAATTTAGACTCATCTCCCAGATTAAGAAATAAATGCCAGAGAGATTAAGTGACTTGAGTCCAAACCGTATAGGAATTTGAGTGCACAGATAGTTGTTGTTTCTTAATTTCCTGGCATATTACTGCTTCTCAATACATATTTCACAAAGCAAGGGTGGGTGGGTGTTTATTCAGTCCACGAATGGTCGCGGGAGGTTGAGGGCATCATGAGTGGAGACAAATGTGAAGAACGTGGCTGATATGCACAGTGTTAACAGTTAAGTTAGTATAGGCAGACAGCTTCGGTGTTTTGTGACCAGTTAGTTCTCTCACAGACCCTACAAGAGTGTCTACCATGCCCTTTACTGTTACCTGTGGAGCCTTGGCATCTGGAGTTTCTGGGAAAACAGTGTGGCATCAATGGCAGCCATATTATTAGGGTTTAGTCAGGAACTGCGAAGAACTCAGTCCTGAGCAGGGAGTTGCAAAAAGAAACTATCATGGATCATTTTTTGAGAAAGAAGAGGGCTTTTCAGGAGATGGCATATAAACCAAGGGGATTTTATAACAGGAGTGTGTGAACAGCAGAGAAATAGCTCACTAGAGTAGCGGGTGGATGTTGAACAATAAACCACATTATGGGACAGGTGTGGGGACTAGACTGGAACCGAGTCCTTGGAAGTGGAAGCAATGGCTATTCCCAAGAATGAAGAGAACAAGGTTTGTACTTCAGTTGATTGTTAACTAACCCAAGTAGCTCTAAAATTTAGAACCAGGAAGGCCTCCCACTGGACTCTTCTGGGGTTCTTCCTGACATTTTGAGCAGCTGCCCTAGAAGGACCTGGAGAGACCCTTCGCATCCGTTCACACTCGCAGGAGAAGCTGGTCTCTGGACGGGTTACCTGCCAGGTTACGCTTGTTCTCTTGACTGAAAATGCACCCTTACCCCCCACAAAGCTTAAGTGACACATCAGTGGAAATGGAGTGTAAAGCCAGCTGTTACCCCCACCTTCGTCACCAGGGAATGGCGGAGCGGTGCCTGATGCACTGTGGCTGCGCTATCATTGCAGGCCACACTGACTCAGAAATCTCACTCATTTTACTCAGAAAATCTGCAAGCTGCTGAGTCATTTCATCAGAAAACACCCCAATCTGGAATAACAACATTTTTTTTTAATTAGCAACTTTTAATGATGTGAGCTTTGGTACTTCAAAGAAATGCTCTACTGAGGGCTGTTTGCTAAGACTAGCAGTCTGCTTCTGTTCCGGAGAAGCAGGGAAGAGCATCTCGTCATGTTTAAATGAAGGGAGTTTGGGGAATAAGCTGGAGCGGGCCTGGGGGGCGGGGGGGGGGCGTTGGGAGGAAGGAAGCCGGAGAAAGCCATGCACACAACGTCTGTAAAGAAAATGTTTTATTTAAAGTGTTAAATACCATCACCAGAATGATTTTGATTTACATTAGTTGGTGTTCATTACAGAACTAATCTGCTCCCTTTTTTTTTTTCCCAACTAGAATTCCCTTTACTTTTAAAACATACTATGTACAGGGCGGCAATGGTCACTGGAATAGTGCTATTTACATGACTAAACGACAAGTTGAGGTGCAGACATGTGAAAATTAAAAAAAAAAAAAGATACACCAACTTTTAAATAAATACTGCATAATGACGAGTATGTACACATATTCCATACAGTCATGTCCTTCTTATTAAAATTAGAAATAATTTATATAGGAATATGCACAAAAGATTATGTGACTGTGTCTTAGTATCAGGAAAATGATAAACGTTTATTCTAAGGGAGGGTGTAGACACTATAGGTCTATTAACCAATTGTTGCTGGTATACACGTGTCTAAATTATTTAAATAAAGTTTTACTCATTCTTTGAACAACTTTACCCAAGCCCATCACAGACCTCACAACGTCAAGACACAGTCTCGGTGTATTTCATATTGCACCACATAAAGAGAAGGCATTGTTAGTGATACTCATTTTAACTTTTGCACCATATCAAGCATGATAGATTTGAATGGTCAGCACTGAATTTAAAAAGGAAAAAAAAAGCGTATTTTGTGCATGGCTTTTGTTTCAAGAAATGGTATGTATGTGGATTTCAAAACTAACAAGAACTTAAAATCAACCTATAAGAATGTGTTATCAAAGTATACATAATAAAACCAGGATGTATGGGTGGTTTATTACATTAACCAGTGACTTTTCCTCTAAGCAGGGGAACTGAGGAGAAATCAGACCTTGCAGCTCCACCCAACGGTAATAACAACTGTCTGAAAAATCAAAGGCAGGGGTCTGACTTCGGGGGATTTGTGTGTAGTTTGGTGATGGCATCAAAGAACTATTAATAGGCAGACTGACTTTCTTGGAGTCCCCTAAAAATTGGAGCTTTAAAATTATTTGTTGCAAATTCATGTTTACTATATTTCTTTAGAAATATAATTTGTGAAAAATTGAATTTTACTACAGAAAAATGAATTAATAAACAGCCCTGTGCTTCAGGGCTCCAATTTTTTTTAGCAGTGTTTCTATTCATATAGTAAATGGAAATTGGCTAAAGAAATTGCCTTTATTAATTAAAAAAACAAAAGCTAAGACATTCTAGAAATAATACTTGAACCCTTGTATGAATAATGCTGGTGCTAAAAAAACAATTAGACATTACAGTGGCCACATGATTTTAGAATTTTCCTGTAAACTAAACTTTGAAGGTGAAAATAAAATTACCATGCACTGTACAACAGATTGCAAAAGTTCCAATTTCTTCTTTATCAAACACATGCTGACTTACTTTAATGTACTCCCAAGTCATGTTGCAAAATCCTTTTCAACATGCTTGAAACAAAGAAAGCTCTTAAGTATCTTTTTCCCTTGAGAAATTCATAAATTCAGAAGCTCTGAATCAAACATGGGGTACAAGAGAGTATCAGGACAAAAACTTGTAATTTTTTTAGCATAATGTTCACTCTGGTAAGGGAGAAAAAAAAAATAAAAGATTAAAAGAGGGTGGAGAGGAAAAGGGTGAAGAAAGACATGAACAATTTGTACATATTGAACTTCATTAGATTTGTACATTTAACATGGAAATAAATCGAATATATACTTATTTGTCACATAAAGAGAATGTTAAGTATCTTCTAGAAAGTATTTGTAATGTCTGCCAAAACACAGACTATCATTAGTTTAAAGAATAAACATGGTGTGTCTTTGTATCACCCTGTTGCATTCTCTCCCCTTTTTAAAACCATGCACTAGTGAAATTTATTTTTAAAAATAATATAAACTGTTGAAAATGGCTGATTTTTATTCTTCTTCTTTTTTTGCAAGTAAGTTGCAGCCCCAAGAAAATAATTTAAGTATTCAGCTAATTTGTGTCCATGCAAAAAAAGTTTCTTTAATTTCATTCAGTACAGTGTAGCCACAGAATTTTGTTTTCCAGAGTCCAACACATTTTGGCATTAGTGAATGACACGCCCCGGAGCTCTGGTCTGCCATGTCCACGCCGGACTGGCTGCTTCTGGTCACCATCCAGAGGGGGGCTGACGTTTTGTCCCGGACCACTTCTTTGGTCTCTTGCTGTTCACCTGATGCTTCCTAGGACTTAACTCCTTGACTTGTAACATGGCTTAATGGCTGTATAGCTCCATTTCTGTGGCATGACAGGGCTTTGGGGTCAGAGAAATGAAGAAAAAGGAACGATAAAAATATAAAGGTGCCATTGAAAAGGGCTTTTGTTGCATGAAACTGACTGATTCTTTGAGATTAATCCATGGCTTCAGATTGGACCAAAATTTGAGTGTTATTGAACTCCAAACCTGATAGTTCTTCATAGCTCTGCTCTTTCACCTGAGGGCCTTCTTTAGGGCACAATGTGTGCAACTTCCTCTGAGAACACAGGATCGCTTTGTATCCCTAGAAACAGGCTCAGAAGACACAACATTAAGCATGCAGTGTTACCAGGGTTAGCGACCTGTGATTTTTTTTTTTTGTAACGCTGGTTGCTATGACAACAGTTTTACAGCTGCTATGAACGAGAATAAGACGGTCCAGTTGAACTTTCCAGAGATGACTGGGAAGCTCTTCTTGTCAGAGGGGCCAAGGTTGGATCTACTAGGGAGGAAGGGGGGAAAAGTTTAAACCATCCAATCACCATATTGGATAGCTCCAGTTCATCTAAGAGTATCTGGGCCACTCCCATAAAAGATTTGTGATCCATGCGGCCATAATCTCCCCAGACAATGATCTGTTGGCAAAATAAAAAGGAGAGTAATGTCAGTATCATCACGTACCTAGAAACTTGCAAACTAAAATACATTCCATTAATGTGCTGACATCAAACATCACGTTAAATAATTGACTACTGGGGTAGTTGTCTTTCACTACCAGAACCCAAAGGTACATTAGGAAAACTGTTTGAGGAGCAGAGACCATAAGTAGCCCCGGGAGACTGGAGTTTAGTGTGATGGGGTTTGCAAATCTGTACTTCACTTTAAAGGAAACTACAGAGCCGATTGCTTTGCAGCATTGGCCACTGCTTTGCAGTTTCCCCAGAACTTCCGCTGTGACGAAGAGAAAAGAAGGTGGGAAGTACAGATGTTGGGTACAAGTTTGATTCCACGAAAATACTTCCTTAGGTAAGGGATAAACAATTTAGCAAATACCTGTAAAACCTTTCCTTGGGGACTTTCTTCAAAAGATAACAGCTGCTGGTATAGGGGTTCCAGCGTTTTTCTCGCCACTTTTGTCTTCTTTTTGGCTACGCAGACTCCATTATCTAATAGATACACCTTTACGTATGGTGCTTGGGAGAACAAACACAGAGGAGAGTTAAGTGATGAGCTGTGGTGGTGGAATACCCAATTCATGGGTTACGTCTGCAACAGGTTAACCCGAGTCTGAAAGAGCTAGCAACTCAAAGCCACTGGCCTTTCCACATTCTGTCTAAACCATTAGGTAAACAAAATTCGGGCATTTTTAGGCAATGTTGACATAGTCTTTGAAATGATTACTATTTTGTCTTCAACTGGTTTTATAGGTTGAATACTGCATTAAATAAGGTGAAATGCTTCTAGTTCTTGATAATATTTGAGGGAGACGTCTTAATCTTTCAATTGTCAACACTTAAATCTGATTAAACATGCTCGAAACTACACTGTTTTACTCACCCATTCCCACAAATGACTTATTTATCACTCAAAAAGGTTTTTCTTTTTGGATAGTAAATTTGTTTAATGAACAAAAAGGCTTTGTGTATTGATGGTAGTGTGGGTACACAACAAGGGTGAGGTTTTATGTACTGTGTCCAAATTAGCTGAGAAGAGGCTCTAATGATCAATTCCATAGCTTGGAATCTATCTGACAGACCTTCTCTTCATAAAAGCATTTTCATGCAGGCAGAAATTATTTTATTTTCTACAGTAGAGTGGACTGACTAGGTCCTTGACCTTTATCAACAAACGTGCCTTAATCACCACCGCAAGGTGTACACATTATAGGTCATACACATTATAATTTAGGATTTCTGCAAGGATAGCAAAGTTAAGAGATTCAAATTACAATCAGCCAGTGGAGGCGCTGAGGTGAGAAACCAGGTCTCAGCATCCTCAGTAACTCTTCTGTACGTCAGAGGCAATGGCGTACATCTCTGCACAATGTGATGGAGTCCGCGGTACCTCCAGGCTGCATGCACCTCAGCACACACCTTCAGTATGAAATAAGTGATGGCGTGATGCAAATTTATAATGCCTCTTTTGCTTTATATACTACAGGAAGGAAAAGCCTTAGAATAAGAATGTCCAGCATACATAGGCTTATGCTACTTTGGGGTTTCTATTCTAATTCCAGAGCCCTTAGGGGTCCCGAGGAGAATTTTGAAGCTCCAGATGAACTGGAGAATAATGCAAAACACCAGCTAATGCGAAAGGAACCCTTTATGGCCATGTTGTCTGAAATGAGTCACTGGAGTGTGGCAGTGTGAACTCTGCTGTGGTTTCTGTGCATTTTCCCTCCAGGCTGCCTCACCGATGCTCACACTGTGACAGGTGATTGACTCCTGTTAACAGCCTTGACGATCTTAAAGTTTTCAGCGGCTAATAAAGCACAAAGTCTCTGAATTGCAAAACGTGGATTATGAGCAATGATAGAAGAATCCCTTCTGCTCTTACCTGGCAGTGTCTTGGAACCTGGTTTTACAACAAGGCCACGGGCCCGGATGATCTCCACCTCCAACTGTCCCTTTTTGTCCATCATTCCTACTTGAATGTCACCTGATAGTATGTGCAGAAGAAACAAACAGGACTTCATAGACAAACGCAGTAAGAAAAAGGCTGTGCCAAAGGTCTTGCCTTAACATCATTTCATCATTTCCCATTTATTTTCCTTAATTCATATATGTTAAAATTTTTATCAATGACATCTCACTTTAAAAAGAATATAAATTAATTGGAAAAAATTAGTTGTAGATTTTTTTAATGGCTTTAATATAAACTACTGATTCCTGCTGAAACTGCCATTAAAAATCAGAAGAAGTTAGAGAATAGGATGGTCAATTATCTAAAAGAAAAACAACAGAATTGTGTGACAGAGATTCTTACCCATTGCCGGAGTAGCCAGAGTCTGACGCCCCACTAGCTGGGCGGGGCCGAGGCCGTCCAGGAAGTCACTGAACTGGCTATCAGAGGCCAAGCGGACACCGGGGAAAATCAGACTGCAAGCAAAATAACACACGGGGTGAAACCTCGACCTCTGTTTCCATTCAGGCTTCCCTGTAGCCCCTCCCTGTGGCAGGAGCAGCTGGTACTACTGCTTTGCCACTTCTGTTAATTGGCGAATGCCCTACTCCACCTCCCATAACTCCCTCCTATCCCATGTATGTCACCAGAAGCACCGGGCACACTGGGATGCAGGCTTCTGTTTATGTGTCTCTCTCTCCTCGTCTGGCAGACATGGACTACGACTTCTATAGCGGCACTCGGGACACCCTGCACACTTACTCCATAAGCGGCAGTATCATATTTAACTGTGTTTGCTGCTCTATGAGATAAAGCCTATTACTTAACCCATTCTACCTTTGCCGAAATGTTTTTTCCAGCTCACTCCCACAATCACAGAAACATACCATTATTTCTCCCACCTTAAAACAACCCCTCCCCCATCCCACTCCCCGCCCCGCCCCCACCACGTCTCTCTCCTGATACTCCTTGAAAGAGGTCCCTCTAGGAGCTGTCTTTAAGTTCTTTCCTCTCATTCTCCCTTGAGACTCCAGTAAGTTTTTTCTTTTTCTTTTCATTGCTTTATTTTTCTCCACTCCATTAAAATTTCTCTGATCACGGTTACCTAACAGCCACAGTGGGAAACAGGAATGCTAACACTCCATATTAATTAATACTAACTTAACCCAGCATCATTTGACACAATTGGTCCCTGCCTCTTTCCTGAAACACTTTCTCCACTTTGTCTGCCGGACTCTCTAGTGCCCGGTTTTCCTCGTTCGCCACTTCACCTTAGTCTCCTTTGCTGGTTCAGCCACTAAATATTGGGAGCTTGATCCTTTGACCTCTTATCATTTCTGTGTCCCAATTCCCTTGGTAATCTCAACCAGTCTCATGGTTTTAACTCCCATCTATGCTGATATCACCAGATGGACATTTCCAGCTTGGAACTCTCCCTTGGGCCATGAGACTATATTCTAACTGCTTTGTCAACATATCGGGTTGGATGTCTAATAGGCAACTCAAATATGACTTGTCCCAAAGGCAAACAAATGAGAACAACCGTTGCTCCTCAGAGTACCCCCACTTTAACCCACAACATCACTCTTTCAACTGAAAGACCTGGAGTTGTCTTTCCTCTTTGTTACAGATCGAACTGTACCCTGGCAACCCCCACGCCGGGCAATTTATATGCTGAAGTCTTAATCGCAGGTCAGACTCTGGAGACAGGGCCTTTGCAGAAGTAATTAAGGTTAAATGAGGTCATAATGGTGGGTCCTTAATCCAAAATGACTAGAGGAAGAGACACCAGGGATAAGCACCTACAGAGGGAAGACCAGTGAAGACTCAGTGGGACAGAGGCCATCTACCTGCCAGGCAAGGAGAGAGGCCTCAGGAGAAATTAACCCTACTGACACCCTGATCTTGGATTTCCAGCTTCCAGAACTGTGAGAAAATATATTTCTGTTGTTAAAGCCATCTGGCCTGTGGCAGTTTACTTTGGCAGTCCTAAAACACTAGTACACTCTTTTTCTCTCATTAATCACATCAAATACATCAATAAATTTTTTTGGCTTTACTATCAAAATACAGCCAGAACATGACCTCATTAATGCTACCACTGTGGTCCAAGCCATCATTTTCTATCTTCTGTATTACTGCAACAGCCTTCTCAGCTCTCTCGGAGTAAAAACGATGTCCTGACAATGACATGTAAGCATGCACAGCTGTCACCCCTGCTCACCATGTCCTAATTCCTAGCCTGTTCCGACTCCTGCCCTTAGGCCAGAGTGCTCCTTCCACTGCTGACAACAGGTGAGCTCTCGCCTCAGGGCCCGCGTTGGTCCAGCCCGGACGGCTCCTCCCTCAAACACCCCCATGTTCACTAACTTGCGTCAACTCCTTAGTTAGACGTGTCCTTGTCCCTGTCTACCTTGCATAAAACCCTACCCGTACAACCTATCATCTCTCTTCCTTTGTTTTTCACTTTAGAACTTATACCACCTAATCTATTGTATAGTTTACTAATTTTTTTTTTTTTTACTTTAATGGCCATCTCGTCTGCCCTACTCTAAGTCTGGTGAAGGTAGAATTTCTTTCTTTTTTTTCTATTTTGTTCATTGATACATCTCTAGCTTCTAGAAATGCCTGGGTTATTGTAGGCATTTAATGAATGCTTGTTAAGCTCAATCAACTAATTAAAATGAAGCCTAGAAACTCATGTAAGTTTCAGTAGTACCAAAAAACACACGAGAACTTAAGTCTACAGCCCATGGTCTTGACCACAAACTGATTTTGTCCCCCTTCTATGGCTTAGATCAGTGGTCCCCAACCCCCGGGCCGCGGACTGGTACTGCTCCGTGGGCTATTTGGTACCGGTCCACAGAGAAAGAATAAATAACTTACATTATTTCCATTTTATTTATATTTAAGTCTGAACGATGTTTTATTTTTTAAAAATGACCAGATTCCCTCTGTTCCATCTGTCTAAGACTCACTCTTGACGCTTGTCTCGGTCATGTGATACATTTATCCGTCCCACCCTAAAGGCCGGTCCGTGAAAATATTTTCTGACATTAAACCGGTCCATGGCCCAAAAAAGGTTGGGGACCACTGGCTTAGACCACTGACTCATAGCCCATTGCCTAGAGCACTAGGAGTTCTAGGTTCTGTTTGTTGAATGTTCACCCCACTTCTCCAGTAAGACCACGAACACCTGACGTGCACGGGCCGTAATGGAAACGGTGTGCTCTCTCTCACGGATCCAGCATCGTGCTCTGCAGTGGTGAGTGCTCAGTGTGTATTTACTTCGTACTTGACTCTCCATCTCTTTTAAGATGTCCTTGATTAACATCGGATCTATTTCTTCCCCCAACCTTAATATCCAAATATATAGTTAATCTAAACATTTTAACCTTTCCGTAACCTTATTTATAAATACAAAAAACCCAAACACATCTCTTATATTTATATAATCTGCCAGTCAAAGAAATGATCCTTAGGGCGTATCATTAATACTCAGCCAGCAGCGCCCATGGCCTCACCTCTGTGAACTGGCCATATATTTGCTGTCTAAACATCTGATGCTTCCACGCGGATGACAGAGTGAAGTCAACAAACCTGACTTTCCTCTATTCAGGTCATGTATGCAGCCATCTACTGATCTACTGTTGCTGACTGCTGTTAACTTGCTGGTGACAAGGCTGTACAATTTTTATAAATACTATCAGAATGTCTCCGGTGCAGCTGGTTCCCGAGGAAGCCCCACGGTAAGTGCATATGGGAAAGGCTCACCCGTTATCCTTCTGACGTTTCTCTTCACTATTACATTTGTCTGAACTGGCTGTTAATGCATGGAACTAAACATGCATTAGGACTCTATACTTTTTAGTAGTCATTCTTAGAGCAAAGATTTTAAAAATTAGCATTGCTCACACAGTGGGGCCTGAGTGCTTACTATATTTGTGCTTTTATGTGTATTATTTCAAGTGAGGGCACCTTTTTATAGGCATGTATTGTGCAAGTCACATTTTACTGTCTTGCCCCCAAAGCAAAACATGTTATCTCCAGAAACTATTTCCCTGATATAAAAAAAGCCAGATATGTGTCATTTCTTGGTGGCAGGTGAGCAAAAGTTCTCTTCACAGCAAGTCAGCCCAAGAAAGCACAGATGGCGCTGATTGTGAGTGAGATGCTGCGGGAGCGGAGACAGGGAGGCCAGACCGCGGTTTCCGGTCTCCGGCCTCCGCAGGACGGGAGGGAGGGGTGGGGGGGTGCGCATCGGCCCGCCGCACTCACTTTCCTTCGGAGCTGTAGCTGTTCATGCTGCCGTCCGTGGACTCGCGGCTGGCCTGGCGGGTCATCCAGCTCCTCATCTCCACAGCCAGGCCCGTTTCCGTGCTCCTCTGCACAGTGCTCCGTAGCTTTTTACCCCCTGCTTCTGCAGACGGGGAAACAAAAGGGGTGACACTTTGTCATCACCACCTGGCAACAAAACATACCACAGCCAACACTGAAGTCGTCAAAGACCTGCGCAAACACAAAGTGCTCTTGTGAAGGAGGCAGAGAGAACAGGTATTGCAAACAATGCCTTGTTCATTGAGACGGAAATTTTCTAAAAATCTTCAAGAAGAACAAAATACTATTGTTTTCTTTCCATTTAAAACAGTGTTCAAATCGGCAACATAAGGAACAAAACGGTTCAATCTAAGGGAAATACAATAAGCTTTGTTTTTATTGAAACACTTAAATGCCAGATTAATTTATACCTGTCTTTTTCTTTTTGTCACAATAAAAGAACTAGGCCTTCACATTATTTCCAAAGAACAGGTGGTGAGTAATGCTCAGCTCCAGCCCTAACTTTCACATGAAAGCCCGTTTCTGTAGGGTGATTGATTCTAGAAGGCAAAGAAAGCTATACAAAGGAGCTAGCTGTTTGATAATAGTTTCACATCTGTTGGTAACTTTCAGAGAGAGTCTCAAAGGAGTACAAAACCCTAGCAATGCCATGTAACAGGAGCTTTTTAACTTGTGGTTATGGATAGCCAAGTCCTCTAGGATCTCTGGCAGTTTGGATAGGAGGTTTACTTACAGAGGCCCATTAGAAGACCACACAGGAACCCAAGTTAAGTAGCACAGATGTGACAGAGGTCAGAGGTGCTATGTGAGAGGTCAGGGAAGAAGGAGCTTCTTCACAGAAACAGTGGAGTTTGAGCTGAGCTTACCAAATGGGCAGACTAGGTCTCAAGAAGCAAGAAGAGGGTGCTCTGGCCAAAAGAAAGCACACGGACAGAGGTGTGAGGACGAGAGTGATGACGACGAGAGTGATGACGTGCAGTCGAGGGACGGTGCAGACAACGAGGGCATACGAAGGAGCAATGGTGGGGGAGGGTGGGTCAGACAAAAAGCTGAGCTCAAACCATCAAGGGCCTCGCGTGCTAGAATGTGGACTTGAGAGACTACCAAAGTGGAACAACAGGGTGACAGTCCAAATTATCTGTAATAATTTCCTTCCTGTCAGACATTGACCATGCATATCATTAGCTTTTATGAGATTCAATAAGCTCTTTTAGTGCCTGGTATTAATCATTTCATTTTAGATCAATACATATTGCTGATTTTGTCGCTGACCTGTTGAAATCCCCTTCGCAAGCTTCTTGTGTGCTCACCATTTTGAAACACTGCTTTAAATGTCATCTATTCTCCACTTCCAACTTTATGTATTAAAATGCTTTTAAAAGTATATATAAAATAAAAGTTATGACTCATCTCCAACTCATTTCCATAACCTAAGGCTGATATTTTAGATAATTGATAATAAACATGTTGTACTGATATAAATTTAAGATGATAAAAATCATCCCCCATTGATGAGAGAAAGCTCTTCTTTATAGAGGAATGTTAGTTAAGAAATGTAAAAGGAACTAATAAATGTTGATGTTACCAATTTGTAACCTCCAATGGAATAAATGATTCAAATAAGGCACATTGATGAATGCTAACATCATTAGATAACAGGATTTTCACATGAGCCAAAAAGTCATTCCATAGATTAGTTCTACTTGTTAAAGGAAAATGTACTTTAACACTGGGAGACCTGGCTGTTACCATCTTAATCAAGTGGTCACACTTATCCGCACTCATAGTGGGGCAATCATATGTGCTTTCTGATAAACTACACAGTATCACTTAGCAAGTTGTTCCAAATAAAAACATACAATCTGTATCGCATCCGATCTTTGGAACCAAGGTTTAGTTTTCAAAAACACAGAAGATAGAGTAGCAAGATAAATGACATTCATACACACACAAAACCCCCCAGCCAAACAGAAGATTTTGTCCAAGAGAATTGGCCTAGTCTCTTAACATAGTTAACATCATGAAAACAAAAAAAAGGTAGATGAATTATTCCAGAGTTTAAAATGTCACTGAGATTTAACTATTAAATGTTATCAGCAATTGGTTTATTTTTTGGGAAAAACAAACAAGAAACCAAAAAAGCGAAACACTCTAAAGGCAATTTTAAGACAGATAGGGAAAATCTGAATATATAGACTGGATATTAAATGGGATACAAAAATTAATTTTCCTAGGTGGACAATGGCATGTATTATTAAAAATGTCCTTACCGTTACAAGGTACATGCTGAAGTATCAATATATACACCTGAAATGTTATATCATCTGCACTTTATTTTCAAATAGTATAAGAAAAAATATATAAAACAAAGAGGATAAACGCTAAAAAAAAAAAAGGGGATGAAGAGCAGACTTTGGTATTCATAGACTTAATATTTATAATTTTGTTTGAGAGTGATCCCCAAATGGCCATATCAAAAAGCAATAAAAACTTTTTCCAGATGTGAACTAGAATCATGGCAGGTACTGGGCTGGTGTGAGGGAGCCAGGCCCAGGGCTGAGTCCTGGCCTCTGCAGAGCTTTACTGCTCACTTCCTAGGAAGCACGCAGTGAAAAATCATCATCAAGTAAGATATACAACTTCTGTTAAGTTCGAAAATGTGGAATGAGGTTATGTACAGGAAACATCATTTTCAAAAATGATAAGATTCCTAAAGGCCTCAGGTCATAGCCTTTGCAATGTCAGATTTATTGTTTTTCATTTAATGCCTGACTCTATCACAGTAAAAGCGATGAGAAAAATCTGCTATTATAGGGCGATGAGAACCAGCCACCATTTGTCCAAGAAGAGCCATAAAATGAGCATGTGATCCTTTTGTTTACAGATTGCTGTTTACCTGTGTCCTCCTCAGAACAACTCTAAGAATCCCATTTTACAGATACAGCGTACAAGTCCCCAGGGGGTTACACAATTCCCTGAAGCCACATGGAAAATGAGAGAACCAGAGTTTATGCAGTTCCCAGACTTCACATTCTGTATTTCACGGAATGGTGTCAGAATCCAACAGCAGGTGGCTTGTGCAGCTGTCTGAGGAGCTGATCTAGGCTAATCTGTGCTGCACCCGAAGGGTCCAGCGGGGAGCCGCGGTGGGGTGGCAAAGCAAAGCCCACCCAGCGGGGAGCCGCGGTGGGGAGGTAAAGCAGAGCCCACCCAGCGGGGAGCCGCGGTGGGGAGGTAAAGCAGAGCCCATCCAGCGGGGAGCCGCGGTGGGGTGGCGAAGCAGAGCCCACCCAGTGGGGAGCCGCGGTGGGGAGGTAAAGCAGAGCCCACCCAGCGGGGAGTCCAGCGGGGAGCCAGGTGGGGTGGCGAAGCAGAGCCCACCCAGCGGGGAGCCAGGTGGGGTGGCGAAGCAGAGCCCACCCAGCGGGGAGCCAGGTGGGGTGGCGAAGCAGAGCCCAGTGCAGTCAGGTCCTGGGCTCACATCGTTTCCCTGTGAGCCCCCACCCTACCATGCGCAAACTGTGACACTGATTAAGTTACCCTCTCTAAGACTCAGCTTTCTCAAACTGAAATAGCAATGATATTAATAATGTCTACCTCATACAATTTAAAGTACTTAGTAGAGTTGTTCCTGATACATAGACAATCTTCAATTAACAGCACTGTTATTACTATTACCATGAGATAGAACAGTGATTTTCAACCTTTGTTTCTCATGCACTCATAAACTAATTACTAAAGAAAAAGGGGCCCTGACCTCTTCTTCCTTAGTAACTAATTTATTTGTGCCATGAGATGAAAATGGTTGTATTTAGTCAGGGGCACTGACCTTAGTAATTAGTGTGTGTTTGTGCCATGAAAAAAAAAAGGTTGAAAATCACTGAGATAGAAAATCAGTAAACATGTATTCCAGACCAATCTCTAGCCCCAGCTAGCTGGCTCTGTGGCCTTCTCTGAGTTATATCCCCTCTCTGAGTCTCTGGGTCCTCGCTGACAAAAAAGAGAGGAGGTCCTGTCCCGTCTCAGGGGCTGGCAGCAGGCAGCTCAGGAGCCATCAGCTCCTCTTGGCAGGCTCTCACCGTAGGACCAAGCACACCAGCCACCATGGGGTCTGTCGGCCAGCCAAGGCCGAGGATGCCCAGGAATTCAGTGGCGTGGAGAGGCCATTGAGACCTGCATCAGGAACTCCCACTGGTCCTCCGTGGAGGGTGGGAAGGAGATGCTGATGCGCTCCGAGCTACAGGAACCGGTGACCCAGCAGCCGCCTCACCTCAGTGAGCAACTGTGGGCTGGAAGAGAGAATAGCCAACCTGGGCAGCTGTAACGACTCCCAACCGGAGTTCAGGAGTTCCTGGGAGCTGACTGGAGAAGCAGCCAAGAGCATGAGGCTGGAGAGCCCCATCTGCAGGAGCGGAGAACCTTCCCCTGGGATTCTTGGGGAGGTGTCTGGAAAAGGGAACCTTAGAGACTGTGGGTCAGAAATAAAACTCCTCTCTACGTTCACCACACTGTCCTTCAGCCTGCAGCTATCTCACATCTGCAGGGTTCAGGTTCATAATGGTCCTTCCTGGGGGTCTCTGCACTTCATCCTTGCGAGCCCCGTGGAGCTAACGGGTCCAGGAAGCCCCACCAGAGGAAGGCTCAGGAAGCAGTTTGGGGCCAGGGTAAATGTGGAGGGTTAAGGATGGTGTAAGGGCCATACCATTTGGTACTGGGCTCAGGGCAGAAAGGAGCTGGGCTATGGGAAATGATTTGAAAGGGGCTGGGAATAGGGCTGGATATTTGGAATTAAAAAAGGTCTCTAAGAACCCATCCTTCCTAATCTCTTCCCCAACTCAAACTAGCTCCTGTCCACTGTTGTCCCTCTCTGCTTCCAGTTCTGCCTGAGCCCCCTCCCGGGACTGTCCTTGGGGAGGGCAGGGGAAGTGAGAGAGCAGGGATGGGGACAGGCTAAGGAGGGCGTGATCCTGGGAGAGAGAGGATGACCTGAGTGCTTGCGCATTTAAAGATGGTTGTTTTGTATCATTTAATTAATAAAAAGTGGAAAAAGTGAAAAAAAAAGGCAGGGGAGAGGGGAGGGTGACAGAGGATTTCTGATCTCTTTTAGCTCTAAAGTCATTGAGTTTGAATCATTAGTGTATGAGAAAGACCATGATAAACAGCATACACTGAGGAAGATAATGCCGCTCATTGTCACCTGATATAATCAGAGAAATCGAGGCAATATGCTGATTTCTTTAAAATGTCTTTTACATATATTTATATCAGATACATTCATAGATTTATTTGAAAAGTAAATGTATTTCTCACTACCACAATTTCTTTGTATCACATTTACAATAAAAGTAATTTAATCTAAATGTAATTCATTATGGTGATTCACAGTTAGCATTATAAATGCTCTGTCATTTTATTCAACCTAAAAATGGAACCTATGGAACACTGAACATCTATGTAAGGTAACTGTAGGCAGAATTCTAAAATGGCCCTCATGATTATGTTACTTTATATGGCAAAAAGAGTTTTGCAGAAGAGATTAAGGTTTCTAGTCAGTTAACTTAAAGCTATGGAGATGATCTGAATGGGCCGAACATATCCCCACGAGCCCTTTAAAAAGCAGAGTGCTTTCTCTGGAAGGTTTCAGAGGAGTCAATTGGAAGACACAAAACACAAGAAGGACTCAGTGTACATTTGCTCCTGGCTTGAACATGGAGGGGACTCTGTGGAAAGGACCTGAAAGCAACCTCCAGCAGCTAACAGCAAGAAAACAGGACCTCAGTCCTACAACCACAGGAACTGGATTCTGCCTATGACCTGGATGACCCTGGAAGTGGCTTTCCCTCCAGAACCTCCAGCTAACACCTTCATTTCAGTCATGTGATACCCTAAGGAGAAAACCCAGCCATGTCCTGCCATGTGTCACCTACAGAACTGTGAGCTAATAAATGGGTGTTGTTTTAAGTTGCTAAATTTGTGATACGTAATTGTTAATAAACAATAAGTAATTTTTAGATAATTTTTAATGGAAAGGTCTGTGAAAATAATTTATTGTAACCACAGGAGTAGACCAACTGAAATGATCTGTAAGAACTCAATAGACATGATAGAAAAAAAGGTGTGTATATTTTTAAAAAGTACATATACCTATACAAGTATAATATGTGTATCAAGATGATTACAAATATTTAGGTAGCAAACTATAGAACTAAGGCCCAAATTATGTTTAGAATCCATATACCACTCAAAATGCCTTTGGAGAAAATGCCTGTCATAAAAATCAAGTTCTTGAATTGCAAAACATCACAGGTAGAAAGCTGAACACAGGAGGTGTCCTGTTATTCTGCTCAGCTATGTCTGGTGACTCATTTACTTAGCACCTTCTGCACTCAAAGAAAGCCACTTGATTAAATAAAATACCCAAGGGTCAGTTTCCCTAACAATATCTGAAAATGAGAAAAACAAAAAACAAGAAACCCTGAGTAACTTCACAACATAACCAGAAGGTTGTCTTCACTACTAATTTGGAAACTCTCCTAAGCCCCAAGATGAGGTCACAATGAAATGACAAACCCAAAGTCATGGTGACCTTGTTCCATGTCTGGTCGCCACAGAACCCACTCCCGTGCCATCTCCTGGAAGGTCTTGTCTCCTGCTGCAGACAGACTTACTTTAGAGTCAGGATTTTCTTGATGTTAATACGGAAAATGATTTATGGAAACAAGCTTGACAGAATCTTATGGTAGATTCTGAAAACAGACTTTTAGTTTTGACCATAATTTATATTCTTTGAGTTAATAAGGCACTATTTTTACATTTTATTCAAAATTACCATTTCTCTAGAGTGGTAAATACAATTTAGAGAAGCCATTTTGCATTACATTTAAAGAATTAAAAAATGTATTAAAATTAGAATTTCTAAAATTATTGATTCATAGAATTTCAAAAGTGATCTTAGGGATCTGCTGTACCTTTGTAGTTTATAGACTCCCTTACTGTAGCAGTGAGAAAGCTGAGGTCCAGAGTAGCTAGCTAGCTTCTCTTTAGTAATTTTCATCTTTAAAATTTAATAACCAGTAATAATTTCAAATTGCACTTTAACTCTCTTCACCTTGCTCCTCTAATTCCTCAAATTTTCAAGTACAAGAATTGCCTAAAGCACTCTCCCCAAACCCTGTGGTGGTTAAGGTGGCTGTAACTTCCCATTCATAGACTTTATATCAAGACATGGAAGAGGCTGACTTATTCACCTATTTTGTCTAGCAAGACCTCAATATGGGGACACAATATTTGTGTATAAAAGCTTCTGTACTGCCCTGGCAGGTTGGCTCAGAGGTAGAGCATTGGCCTGGCATATGGATGCCCCAGGTTTGATTCACAGCCAGGGCACACAGGAGATCTGCTTCTCCACCCTTCCCCTTCTCCTCTCTGTCTCTCTCTTTCCCTCCCACAGCCAAGGCTCCATTGGAGCAAAGTTGGCCCAGGTGCTGAGGATGGCTCCAAGGCCGTGGCCTCCACCTCAGGCACTAGAGTGGCTCTGGTTGCAATGGAGCAATGCCAAAGATGGGCAGAGTATCGCCCCCTGGTGAGCATGCTTGGTGGATCCCAGTAGGGTGCAGGCGGGAGTCTGATTGACTCCCTGCTTCTAACTTTGGAAAAATACAAAAATACCACAGCAAAACAAAACAAAATAAAAGCTTGTGTACTTGTATTTATGTTTGTTTGAGCCTGTAACTAAAATAAAGATAATTCAAATCTATGAAAGTCTAAATAAAATAGTAACAAATATCTGGCAATTTCTTCTGGGGTAATCCAGGATCTGCTTTTAACAACTTAATCTAATAAAGTCTCTAGACTTAATGTCCAGTTTATAGAAAACATAAAGAATAGAGGAAAATAATCAGACAAATCCAGATTGTTGGACATTCTATAAGACAACTTTGCTCTCTTCCAAAGGAAGTGTCGTGAAAAAAAAGTACAAGTACTGTTTTAGATTAATTTAGCAAAGCAAATGCAGTGAGAGAACCTTGACTAGATCCTGGATTTTGGAGAAAAACAATGCAATAAAAAGCTATAAAAACACTTTTGAGATAACTGAAGAAAACTGAATTTGGAAGGAATATTAGATAATAGTTTTTGATAATCTTACTATTTATGTTTTTTGTTCTTGAGAGAGAGAGAAAGACAGACAGACAGGGACAGACAGGAAGGGAGAGAGATAAGAAGCATCAGTTCGTTGTTGCAGTATTTTAATTGTTCATTGATACTTCTCATATGTGCCTTACCAGGGGGCTCCAGCTGAGCCAGTGACCTTGGGCTCAAGCCAGTGACCATGGGCGTCAAGCTAGCAACTTTTGGGTTTAAGTCAGTTACCATGGGTCATGTCTATGATCTCATGCTCAACCTGCGATCCCACATTAAAGCTGGCAACCTCAGAGTTTCAAACCTGGGTCCTCAGCATCCCAAGTTGATGCTCTATCCCCTGTGCCACAATTTGATCAGGCCTATTTATGTAATATTTAAAAACAAATTAGAAGATGCACAGAGAAGTACTAAAGGTGGGGGTATCATGGCATCTGCAATTTACTCAAATGTTCAGCAAAAATATTATATATACTATATTTTGTATGTGTGCACGCACGTGTGTGTAAGTGTTTGTGTGAGGGAGGAAGGCATAGAGACAGAAAAGATAAAGTCAACTAAAATCAGTCAGTCTATGTAGTGGAGTTCATTGTACTACTCTTTTTTTGTGTGTTTAAAATATTTAACAATAAAAGTTGGGAAAAACTCAATTATTAAATTCAAAACGAAGGGACGAAAGAGCTATTCTATACAAATTTATATTTTAAAAATGATTGAAATAATGTAAAATTATCCTAAACTTGCAAGAGGAAAACTGTATCAGTAAGAGGGACCTTGTCACCCAAAGAGGAAAGCCTCTGGCCAAACTGGACTTCCCTCCCAACTTCGCTGCATTCAGGCTGGATCCAGGAGGTTGCCATTAAGCTGAGAGCAAAAGAAGTGGGCAGGGCACAGAGGCTAGAAACAAAAAGAACAGAAACTTGAGGCTTAAAATATTTGTCTAGTAAAGTGTTTGGCTGGAGTTACTCATACTTGAAAATGACTGGAATTAGAATATAAGCTTACTGAATTTTTGAAGGACCCGTATAAATAAAAATTATTATTAGCCCACATACAAAAGTCTGTCTGACCCCTAACATAAGTATTATTGAGTTTCCTAACCTGCACTAGCAAGCAGGCTATGTAGGCTGTGAAGCCTCCTCTTCTATGCAAACCTTTGGGGCTATGAAGAATAAAGGACAAAGAAATACTTTCTGAAAAACAGAACCAAAATTGCCAGATGAATAAACCAAAAAATGCATTTTACTTTCAATCTTTACCATTACAGTACTTATGAGTGGGATTTTGATAGCATTTCTAGGTGTAGCACAAAGAACACATTACATTTAAGTACTGTTCTATCTGTAAAAATGAAAACAGTTATTTGATTAATTTGGTTCCTTCCAGCTCTAATCGCTTCTTTCCATTCTGTGATATGACGGAACCAATCAGGTAGTTATTCCTTTATTCTTTCACTACATACTTGTAAGTCTTAGTATAAGTCACTTTGGGAGATAATTAAATAAATATATGTGACATTTAATTATATATTCTGCTCATAAAAATTAGGGGATATTTTATCACTTCATATTCATTTTGAAATATCCCCTAATTTTTGTGAGCAGTATAATTCCTGATTATATAATTTTACAATTTAGTAGATGAAGTAAAGTAGTAAATAAATGACAGCCAAGACAATATATTCTAAGTGCTATATGAGTGGTAGTTAGGATCTAGACCTGTGCTATGCAATGGAACTTTGTGTGAATGATAAAAGTGTTCTATAATCTGTACCGCCCCATAACATAGTCACTAGCCATGTGTAGCTACAGAGCACTTGAAATGTGGCTAAATTTTTAATTTAATTTGATTTTAATTACTTTCAACTTAAATAGCAACATGTGACTACTGTTTCCTGTATTGAACAGCATGGATCTAGAGGTTCAGAAAAAGGTAAAAATATTCTGAAATGTAATAAGGGAATAGTAACCATTATTTCATAATATCTCTCCAAAATAAGTACTATTATATATATTTCACACATAAAAATGAGGAAACCCATTTTTATGAAAGAAGAAGATCAAAGAAATCATCTTGCTTAGTTAACACAACTAGGAAGAGGTAGAGCTAATATTTCAAACCAGGTCTAACTCTATGCTTGTTCATGTTTTCCTCTGCTTATAGAAGTTAATAGCATCTAAAGATTTCATACAGTAGATGGGATATAAGCTGAGTTTTGAAGGGCAATTAGTCATGATGCATGTACAGTGGTACCTTGAGATACGAGCAGACCAACATACAAAAAAATTTTTTTTTAAGATATGAGCTACGACTTAGTCCATATTTTTGTTTGAGATCTGAGCGAAATTCTGAGATACGAGTAGTGATTTAGGAAGCTGCTGCTAGTTGGTGCGTTGGTGCATGGATCCAATATTGGCAGTACAACACCAGCATCTCATTGTTTCTCATGTGTTACCTACAGAATCAAGCCGAATCTCGTGCGCTGTACTCATTCTTGCATCATTTTTTCATTTTTTTACTAACTTTTTTTTTTCTTGCAATTTCTTTTTATTTAACAGGCTTTTGCTAAGACATTGCTTGGAACAGCATTCTGCACAATCATTTTTTTACTAACTTTTTTGGTGTGCTATCATAGGGCTGAAGAAAGTGAGCGGAAAGGATAGTGGTGAGAAGAAGCGAATGATGTCAATAGAAGTAAAACAAGAAATAATAGAAAAACATGAGCGTGGTGTACGAATGATTGAACTGGCAAGGCTGTACAACTGCAATACATCTACAATTTGTACCATCCTTAAACAAAAGGATGCCATCAAAAGCACAAATCCAGTGAAAAGAACTACAATTCTGTCCCAATTAAGGACAAATATCCAGGAAGAAATGGAGAAGCTTCTGCTGGTGTGGGAGAAAGAGAAAGAGCTGGTAGGAGATACAGTGATGAGACTGTAATATGCAAAAAGGTATGTATTATTTATGGCAACTTGAAGAAGAAAGAACCATCAAGCTCAAAAGAGGCAGCAGAAGATACGTTTAAGGCAAGTTGTGGCTGGTTTGAAAATATCAAGAGAGATCTGGCATCTACTTGGTGGTGAGGCATGGTGAAGCTGCGAGTGCTGACGTTAAGGCAGTTGAGGAGTACATCGCAAGTTTTGCTGTGCTTATCGCAAAGGAAGGCTATATCCCCCAACTGTTCAACTGTGATGAAACAGGATTGTTTTGGAAAAAAATGCCCGGAGGACTTTCATCACCGCAGAGAAGAAGAAGCTGCCAGGCCATAAACCCATGAAGGACAGTCTGACCCTTGCATTGTGTGCAAATGCTAGCGGTGACTATAAAGTAAAGCCATTGCTAGTGTATCATTCCGAAAATCCTTGAGCCTTTAAGACTCACAAGATTCTTAAAGAAAAACTGCAGGTTGTGGCACACCAATACTAGGGTATGGGTTACGCAGCAGTTTTTTATTGAATGGGTAAATCTCGTCTTTGGTCCTGCAGTGAAGAAATATCTTCAAGAAAATAAACTCCTGATGAAAACTTACTGATCCTTGAAAACGCTCCAGCCCACTCACTTGGTCTTGAAGATGACATTCTCGATGAGTTCAAATTCATGAAAGTCCTCTACCTCCCACCCAACACGACTTCAATCTTGCAACCTATGGATCAGCAGGTCACTTCCAACTTTAAAAAGCTTTGCACAAAGCACTTGTTCCGCCGCTGCTTTGAGGTGACTGAGAATACAAATCTAACCCTTAGAGAGTTTTGGAAAGATCACTACAACATCATATGTTTATGCATTATTGACTTGGTATGGCAAGAGGTTACAAGAAGAACCTTGAACTCGGCATGGAAAAAGTTATGGCCTGATGTTGTTGCAGACAGGGACTTCGAAGAATTCGAACCAGAGACCGAGACCGAGGTAGAAAGAAGCATTGGAGGAGATTGTGTCCCTCAGAAAGTTGATGGGTCTGGAGGTAGATGAAGGTGACATAAATGAGCTCATCAACGAACATGAGGAGGAACTCTCAACTGAGGAGTTGAAGGAGCTACAGATGATGCAACATACGGAGCTTCCGCAAGAGATTAGTAGTGAGGAGGAGGTAGAGTCGGAGTAAGTGATTTCTACAAGTGAAATTAAAGACATGCTGGCAATGTGGGAGAAGCTTTCAAGTTTCATTGAAAAGAAACACCCAGAAAAAGTTTCAACTGGTCATGCTTCAGCACTTTTTAATGACACTTGTCACATTTCCATAACATTTTAAAAGGCAGGCAAAAGCAAACCTCTTTGAACAGATTTTTATTCAAAAGTCCTACAAGTGAAAGTGCCGAAAGTGCAGCCAAAAAGGCAAAAACAGGTGATGATTAAATAAAAAATACGTAATGTTAAGCTTAGGTTAAGTTTAAAGTTAAAAAAGTGCATTTTTTTTTACAATTAAGCTTTTGTGGTTTCATTTTAAGTAAAGAAAGTGCAGTTTTAGTTTTGTTTAAAGTAAAGAAAATGCAGTTTTAGTTTACATTTAGTGTTAAGAAAGTGCAGTTTTAGTTTACGTGTCTACAGTACCTGCATCCCTTCTTCCCTCTCTTCTCCTCCACCATTCACCTCCGTTAGCCGCACTCATCTGTCTCCAAGTAAGAATACAGTACTAAATAACATTTTTCTTTTATTTCATATATTTTGTTATGCATTGGTAAAGTATACATGTGTATTTTTTAATTAAAAACATGTCTCTTTTCATAATTTAGGATGGTTTGGGGATGTTTCACAGGGCTGGACAGGATTAAATCTATTTCAGTTATTTTAAATGGGAGAAATTTGTTTGATATACAAATTGACTGACTTATGAGGTTGGTTATAGAACAAATTAAACTCGTACCTCAAGGTACCACTGTATAGTGGTAGAGGAAGAATAAAAAGAAAGGAATGAGCAAAAATATAGAGGTAAAGAGCAAGAAGGCTTAGTTTCATTGATTTACTGGGTTCCAAAGAGCCTTAGAAGGCAAGGAAGCTATCCGTATCAAGAAACTAAATTGTTGCCTAACTAGATGATGGCACAGTGGAGAGAATGTCGACCTGGGAGGATAAAGACCCAGGTTCGAAACCCCAAGGTCACTGGCTTGAGTGCAGGCCCACCTGCTTGAGTGTGGGATTATAGACATGACCGCATGGTCACCGGCTTGAAGCCCAAAGCCCGTGGCTTGAGCAAGGGGTCACTGGCTCAGCTGAAGCCCTCCAGTCAAGGCACATATGAGAAAGCAATCAATGAACAACTAAAGTGCCGCAACTACGAGCTGATGCTTCTCATCTCTCTCCCTTCCTGATTGTCTGCCCCCCCCTCTCTTCCACTAAAAAAAAAAAAAAAAGAAAAAAAAGAATCGTTAGACTTAAATGCCAAGCTAAAGGCTTTACTTAGTAAAAAATGGGAATCTACTGAAGTTTTAAGAACAAGAGTGGTATCAAGATCAAGATGACATTTAAGGGAATTGATACAGAGGCAATGAAATTAGCTAGGAAAGGGGAGATCCAGCAGGCAGAGAGAGCAGATTGGGACTCTCAGAGGGTTTCAAAGGTGATCTATAGTGGTCCTGAGCTACCAAGGCGACAATGAGAATGGGAAGGAAGGTAAACTAAGAAATGTTGGGAAGGAAGCATTTCCTTGACAGATGTTGCCAACTGGTGGCATACCTTTGGTCAATAGGTGTGTCTTGTTTGGCCTAAATAATGTTTAGATTTTTTTCATTTAGGTGGCAACGTTTTAAAATTTAAAGGTTCAAGTAAAATATAGATTTATAGCTTCTCTTAGGGAAAAAAAATCAGAGTAAATTTGCCAACTCTGGTCTGATAATGAACTTGGCATCACTTACCTAGAACTGAGTGTCTCTGTGGATGGGAAAGCTTGCTCCAGCTTTCCCGAGTCCTTGCTTTTCCCTTTCGCATTACACCTGGCCTACTTCACTGACATCTTACCACTCCAGCTCCAGCCTCATGGGAAGTCTAAAGGGAAACCTGATCACTGAAGTAGTTAAAATAAATACCATAGGTCCCCATGTATAAGATGCTCCTTAATTTTGGGGCCTGAAATTTGGAAAAAAATGTATTACATAAAGTTACTAAACTCAAGCTTTATTCATTATAAAATTCATACAACTCCTCATCACTGTCAAAACTCCCATCCATTAGCTTGTCCTCATCTATGTCTGATGATGAATCACTGTCTTCAACAACGAGCTCAAAAACAAGCGTGAAAAAGCAGGAAATGCAAGTAAAGAAATCTACAACCGTTGTATAAGACGCACTCAGTTTTTAGACCTCAAATTTTTCGGGAAAAGGTGCTTCTTATACATGGGGAAATACGGTAGTCTTTTCATTTTTAGCCTCATTAGGCAAAATCTAGATCTTAAGAAATGATACTTCAAAATGAGAACTGATACTATGATTTTTATGTTGGTTTTTTCTACAATTGCTCAAATAGTATTATATATCCATATCATTAGGTAACCCCCTCCAATAAAATATTATTATATTATGAGATAGAATAAATATATAATGGTCTTATGTGATCAGTAATAAGGGCCTACTTAAGAAGAGCAGAGAGCATTTACATTAAGGCATTGGCTTTGGAAGGAACAGGATGCTGCCCTTACAACTTTCTAGGGCAGGGGTCGGGAACCTATGGCTCGCGAGCCAGATGTGGCTCTTTTGATTGCCGCATCTGGCTCACAGACAAATCTTTAATAAAAATAATAATAACGTTAAAAATATAAAACATTCTCATGTATTAAAATCCATTTATTTCCTACCGCTCATGTTCATGGTTGCGGGTGGCTGGAGCCAATCACAGCTGTCCTCCGGGACAACACTAAATTTTTATTGGATAATGCGTAATGTACACAGGTCGTTGTATGGCTCTCAGAGAATTACATTTTAAAATATGTGGCGTTCATGGCTCTCTCAGCCAAAAAGGTTCCCGACCCCTGTTCTAGTGGCTTTCTTTTGTAAGTTCTTATATACCAGATGTCTCCATAGCAAAACTTGTCCCTATTACTAGTTTTGAATTTAGTGAACATACTAAAAGATGAAAGTAAATTGGGGTTTAACTTGATATTTATAGTAAAGTTTCTAAGTTAAGGGTACTGTCTGGGCACTTGGTAGTGAAAGATTCTGAATCTTGGATTAAAAAGGTAATATATGATAAGCGCTCTGACTAAAACTTTTATTTCATCTATTTCCTTTAATTCTGAAATCTTTTGCCTCATCTTATTTGCCTAGAATGTAAATCTAATATAAAAACATTGTGCTTGCACTTGTTGCAAAACCTCTTAAAGAGTAGGGGAGAAATACACAGGTCTTTCTACTATATTACAGTCTATTTGGTTCCTTTTATATTAATTCCTTATGGCTTCACGATCACAGGCAAAGAAACTTTCCTCAGTTCTGCAGATGATTTTTAAAATATTTCTTGTTTCTTTGATGATTTTCTTATGTGTTAGTTTTGCCAATAGTGGCATGTAAAAGAAATTTAATGAGTTAATTTATTCAGCTGAATATTATTAAGTTGATAGGATCTGTTCTGTTTGATTGCTAAGCCATGTTTTAACCAAAAAGGCAGGCCATAAAATCAAGCAAATAAAACTCATCACAAATTATATGTACATAATTGATTAAGAATAGCTAGTCCAGAACCACAGGTAACATTAAATAGCCTCTGAGAAACTAAGCATAAGGAAATATGCCATTTTCCTACATTATATGATCATACCCTTTGCCCCTGGGTCTACGGGTGGGAAGTTGTGGAGTTGCTTTTCCTGCTAAGAATGGTAGCTTTTTCTTAAAATGGTTCTTTCTTTCTCGAAATTACTTGTAATGTTTAAAACTTCTATATACAGTAATATTCTACATTAGGGAAGTATACTCAATGTTTGGGCTAAGTAGTTCACATAATGAAGATAACACCATTTCAGATTCAATGATAAAATCAGTAAACATAATTTGTAACTGTTAAATGCAGTAAAGTACTATTATTATTACTTTCACTTAAAATCAGTACTCAAGAGGTTTAGAGAACAGTTATCTGGAATATATCCAATAATAAGAAAGCAAAACATCAAATTTTATGAAAAAAAATGCAAGCATACAAAAATATGCTATAAAGACCAGTCAACAATCAACTTCTCTTGCTTATAGGACTGTCCTTTTCATCCTCACTGAAGTCAACCCCACTGAGATTTATAATCCATGGCCAAGTTGTTCTCTTAAATCTCAGTTTTCACATGTCTAACATGATAAAAATAATAACTTCCTTGAAGAACTATCATAAAATCAAAGAAATGTGGCACATAGGTATTCAATAAATGGTACCTATTATGAATGTGCTTGTATTTTAAGAATATAGCATATGATAAATAAACCCAGCATAATCATGAAGAAACAATACCCAGAGTAGTTAGGATTATAAACTCCATAGCCAGAGTAAGGGTACAGACCCTAGGCTCCATCACTCACACTAGCTCTGGGATTAGCGCACTCTGGGCAAATTGTTTTCAAAGGAGTGCGAGAGGCATGTGAGAGACTGAGATTTATCACTGACACCTGAATTCATGTTTAATTCTCACTTTCTCAGGGTACCCTTCTCTAACCCAATTGGGTCTTCTTATAATCTTTTATTGCACTCTGTACTTCACCTTCCTAACACTTGAACAGTTATCATTACATGGTTACTCCTATTAATACCTGTCTCCATTAGACTGTAAACTCTAAGAGGGTAGGGAGTATATCCACCTAATTTAGGGACTACCATAGCTACGAACATGAAATAGCCTCAATAACTATTTCTCTGGGAACAAATGAATGAAAAGAACACACTCTCCAATAAACCTCTTGGCACTTCTTTGGTAGAAAGGTAATATCTGCATAGACTACTGTACAAGAATGAAATGAGAATATGGAAGTGAAAGACAGTGTTCATTTGAGACCTATTTAGCTATTGCAGTAGTTCTGAAAAGAAAACAAATATACTAGCTTTAAAATCAGACCGGCTTACTGAAACTGATCCGTTAATTTAGTCAAATCACACTAGTTACTAGACCAATTCTCAACCAGTATGAAATTCATCTTTTGTGTTGGGTTTACCTTTTCTTCATAAATTAGAATGGGTTTCACAGTCACACCTCTAACATATTCCTTAGTAGGTTGATGGGGTAGTTATCCACATGAACATCAGGTGTCCTGTATGGGTGTCTCAACAGAAAAAAAACCTGTACAGAAGCACTGCTCCAGGCTAGCGTTTGCTAACTTTTACAACTCTACAGGGTATATTGAAACACCCTAAAAAAAAATCTCAGGACTATGAAGGGTGGTAGGAGTATTGCAAAATCAAAAAAGAAAGTTAGGATTTCTTCTCCTAGCTGTAAAACGCCAGTAACCCACTGGAAAGATCTCTCATTTACGGGAGTGCCTCCTCTCTAGTTACCTGTAAAGAACTGTATGTTATTTTTAAAATGCTGGTTTCCTTAGGGAACATTTTGTCTTAGCAACTCAAGCCATATTACGGGACAGAAATCTGTTTCAGTTTATCCATGTGTAGATGTAGGAATTTCCTTTGGGATTAGTCTGTAGGAGCCAAGGTTAAATAAAGGAATGTACTTTAAATTTTGGAAAAAATCTTCCCATTTATATAAGCTTTTCTTGTCTCAGAAAAAGGCTTTTAGGACGGAACTTTGTAAATCCAACAATTCTAGTTATAACTTAAGGAAGAATGATGATAGTTTACCCGATACAAACTCAAGAGTGAAGACCTGGTGTAAAAATAAAAAATTGAGAAATGAGTCTATAATAATATGTTTTATTTAAATACATGTTTTCAGGCACAGCTGGGCTTGAGTTCTGTCTACACCACTTACTAGGTATGTGACTATAGCCGAGTATGTGTAAATAATCTAGTATTGCCTGAAGTTGAGTGCACGGTTTGTGTTGATGACTGCTGGTGTTCAAAGGCTAGCTCTCATATATTAATACTCTCTCCGTCTCAGTTTCCCCATTTGTGAAATGGGAATAATAAAAGTCTGTACTGTTTCATGAGGACGTTGTGGGCCTAAGAGAGTAAATAAATGTCACAGTCTTAGAACAGTGCCTGGCTAATGATAAATACTGAACATTTTAGCTACAATTATAATCACTTCTTTACCCAATTTGATTGTCTAATATCTTAACTTGTTTACATTTCCTGAAATTTTAAACATTTAATTATAGAAAATAAGTGAAATGTAAATGTACAAACCAGAACAGCTAAGCATTAGTAATAATTTAAAACACTGTTTAGGGAAGTACCCTAATATTAAGCCTCTACTGATCGACAGCAAACTGATACTGAAAACTGGATAGCTCTAACCAGGACATTATTATGAAGACCACTTTCAGACATACTATTCATCCTCTATCTTTCACTTTCTTGTTCTCCATTGTAAAAATAGGGAAATACTTTATTTTTACCTGTTCTCAGAGCACATAGGTAGTTTCTTCCAAATCAGCACTCACTACAGATTTTCTAATAAGAAGTCATTGATGGTTACAGAAAAAAAGCCAAATAAATCCTATTCTATACATTAATGGAGTTTACATGATAGTAACTAACCCAATCTCTATAAATGGGTAAAGATGAATATCATTTATAACTAGCATAACAGTAATTTAATAAACAGTATCTTAAATGTTGGGATGCTATCACTCAGCAGTTGTCTTACCTTGATTTACAAGCTACATTTTTAATGTTAGTAAATCCTACAGGAAAGTTCTTTATGAAGAAAACACATGTTATTCAAAACTTTATGAAGGACCTGAAACCACTTGCTGCAAAGTTTAAAACAGTGCGTCCCCTTGCCTGTTTTTCTCATTAGCTTAATGATAAAGGCATCGCTCAATCACCAGAGACAATCAAGGGTCAGATTCATAGGATTGCGCACTGTGGACCAAGTCTCAACTGTCTACAGCACAAACCCCTTTAGTACTGTCAACTTTGACCTGTCCACGGCATCTCCCCTTCCCCTCATCCCGATCTTGAGTTTTCACAGCTGAGATTCCTGTTTCAAAGGTTTTGCCGCTACCTTTAATTTTTGAGTATTTCTGTCCTGGGGGCTAAATGCTAATACCAAGACTGCGGTAAACAGAAAGAGTGGGGTGCACCCAACAGGCGTCACCTGCCTCCCGCCAGTATCGCCCTCTTTCAACTTCCAAGCAACTTGATAATCCAACTTCACCAGAAAAGCGTTTCCCAAGTCGGAGCCTGGCCAGAACTTGTCCCCGGCGCAGCGCGCGCGCTCTGGAGGTCTCCCGCCGCGGGCACTGCCCAGAGCGCAGGCGGGGCAGGGACACCGCTACGTTCAGTTCTCCCTCCTCCGCCAGCCCCCAGCCCCCGACTTTCTAAGATTCGAGAAGTAAACAGACAGCACCACCAACTACACACAATCTCACCTCCTTCCTCCTCCTCCAGGGAGTTCATACAGGGGAAGTAGCCGGCCAGCGCCTCGAAGGAGGCGGAGAGGCTGCTCCGGCTCTGGGAGCGCTGCATGGAGCGGCCCGCGGCGCCGGCACCCCCTAAGCCCTGCCGACCCATCTTGGACGAAGACCCGCTTTTCCCGCGGTACAAGATACGAGGCGTCTTGGCGGCTGGGGCGCGGCGACCGCTGCGCTTCGGAGGCTGGGACGGTGCCGCGCGACCCGGGGGTTTTGGTCCCCGCCTCCCTGGCCCGGCCGGGACCAGACGTGGCTCTCCCGGCTGCCGGGACCTCCACTTCTGCGGGGCCGGCTACGCAGAGGGGTCAGGCGGTGGCGGGCTAAGCCACGGCGGCGCGCAGCGAAAGTCCGAAGTCCCGCCGGGGGGAAGCTGAGGATCCCGGAGGCGGTGGCTGCTGGAGTCTCGCCGCCCTGCGCTCGGAGGGAGAGGATGGTGATGCGTGGTTCCCGCCAATCAGCAGCTGGAGGGGAGGCGGCGGCCACAGCCCCTGGCGGGCCGGCCGCTCCTGAGCCCGCAGCGCAGGTTCCGGGCTACTTTGAGCAGAATAGCTCCTGCTATCTGCCCTCTCCCCCGCGGTTACAGCCAGAGAACACCGATTCATTAGATGCAATTAAGTTAGGCATCACCTTTTCCCCATCCCTTCTGCGGGGAATAGAGCAGGCACATTTTTGGTAGTCATCTTCCCTTTCCTCAGTTTCACATACAACATTAACGCTCTTTATGCCTAGGTTGCAAATACCGAAAATTTCCCAAAATCATTACACAAGGCTTCCCAGTTTATAACAAGTTCCACGAACGCCTAGAATTAAAGCTATTACTTTTACCTTTCCTTTATTAAAAGGATAAAGGGGCAACAGAGCGGGAAAAGTTTTTTAAAAACAATCTGGAGCCTGAAAAAGCACCAGCAATAAAAAGGAGTATAATACTTACCAACTTTGCTTTAATTTCATGCATTTTTAATGCTTTCTTCCTCCAAACTAAATAATCTGCTACCTATTGTTGCTAAGAATGACAATAAACTGTGTGGCTTTAACGCCTAAATAAAAGGTAACATCCTCTTAAGATAAATTTGGAAGCAACACAGATATACCAGAACAAAACTTTCATAAGTGAAATAACACATCCCATTCTGCAAACTGCAGATCTCTATCCCAGAACGTAAAGCAACGGTAATTCTATTTTGACGGGCGTCCGAAGACTAGCGCACTTTTTGTAACTTTAGACGAGCCACACCCACTTGGTTTCCTACCTAAGGCAATGGCAAGGTACGTACAGTGATTCCAGTCCTAACCATGTCTCAGCTTGATGGTTGGGTATGTGTAAGGAGATTTCAAAGTGTTTCGTAAAATATGAATTTTACAACCGAAAATGGTTCTTTCATACAATTAGTATTCCCTGAGTAGTATATATGTCCAAGTTCTTTGCTTGATATACTTAGAAATTCAGTACTCATTCAATTATCTTAGTTAAGCACCTAGTATATGCTAGGTACCTTTGTAAACCCTTAGGACACAATAGTGATCAAAACAGAAAAAATCAAAAATCTCTGGGAGCTTCCATTCTAGTCAGGGGAAAGATACAACAAATCAGTATATAATATAGTATTAAAAGGGGAATAAGTGCAAATGGAAAGAAAATAAGGGGCATCAGACAGTCTGCAATTTAAAAACAGGCTGTCAGAGTGCGCCTCATTGACCATATTTGAACAGAGGTTTCCACAAGTTGAGGAAGTTAGCCATTCAGACATGGGAGGAAGAGAGTGGGTTTGAGGCAAAGAGAACCTCCTGTGTAATGGCCTTAAGGTGCCAGGTGTGAGAGCTTGGATGTCCCTGGAACAGCAGAGAGGCCAGGGGAACTGGAGGGCGAAGGAAGAGGATCAGACAGGTAAGAGGCTGAGATGGGGACAGATCACACCTGGCTTTTTAGGTATGTTAATGATTTTGGCCATTAGACATTACAATTTAGAAGGTACAAAAAAGCACACAAGTATATTCCTCTCAAATATTTGTAAAAATTAGTAACCTTTCAGTACAAATAAGACTGTCATCACATAACAACGTTTGGTTGCTTAGACGGGATCATCAGGTTTTCTGTCTGTTGTTTGGTGGGCTTCAACTTCTTCCTTACCATTCCTACAACCCTCTCTCAGTTCAGTTTCCTGTTTATTATTCACCTTCTTAAAATCATCACCATTTCAAAAGAACAGTGACAGAACCAGCAATGCTATGAGCACTTTTTCATGCCATATTGCTTTTATTCAGAGAATAGACATTTTTTGAGAAAGAGAGAGAGAGACAGAGAGAGAGAGAGAGAGAGAGACAGGGACAGACAGAAAGGGAGAGAGATGAGAAGCATCAATTATTCCTTGCAGCACCTTAGTTGTTTATTAATTGCTTTCTCATATGTGCCTTGACCAAGGGGGACTCCAGCAGAGCTAGTGACCCCTTGTTCAAGCCAGGGACCGTGGGCTCAAGTGGAGACCCTGTGTTCAAGCTGGATGAGCGCATGCTGAAGCTGGTGAACGTGGGTTTCGAACCTGGGTCCTCTGCATCCCAGGCTACACTCTATCCACTGTGCCACTGCCTGGTCAAGCTAGATACCTTTTTATTAAATAAAATTTTCATTATAAGAATAGAGAATCAAAGAACTTTGGAAATTAAAAGTTCTTTATTGGTCATCTAATTAAAAAAATTCTTTTTGTGAGTCATGAAGATAATTTACTAGGTTTTAATTAACATTAAAAAAATAAAATGAAAATATCAGAGTGTAGCCCATGTAATTACTCATCAATTGTAGTCTTGTTTCATGATTATGTATGTACGTGTGTGTGTGTGTGTGTGTGTGTGTATTGAGTTATGATCAAGAGGACAGTATCAGGGAAGAAGGATTAGACGAGGGATGGCAAACTTTTACTTTGGCATCCAGGGACAACACAATGATGGTGGAAAGCCATTTTAGAAGGGAATATCTTGGATTTCTATCAGTGATTGCACTGGGATAGGGAATCTGAAGAGGGATAGGGATGACTGAATCAGTGGTCATGCCTGAGTTGTTTGAGTCCTCTTCTCTGGCTTTATACCTGGTTTTATACACCAAAAAGAGATTAGCCTGGAATAGACCAGATGCATCTATTTCTATATGAGAATCGTTTCCCTCTCACAGTTTCAGAATAAGGTTGTCTGGGGAAGGAAGCTATTTATATCTTTTCTTAGGACCTTAGAGATATTGATAAGTGATAGAAGAGAGGGACAGGAGGAGCAGGGAGAGCTAGAGAAGAAAGAAGAAAACCACCTTATTTCAGGAAAGAGAGCTTTCAGGAAAAAGATGAGTGTTGGCACACATGTATCAGAGAGACAAACAACAATGCGGGCCAGAGACCTTATCGTCTTGAATAACTTGTGCAATATACTGAACTTATTGAGAAAATATACAATTTTTTTTGTCCTATGCGTAATTGTTTTCCTATGTATAATAAATATTATGTAAATAATATTTCTGGTTTATACATTTTAACACGTTTATTATTCCTCATTATATTCTAAGTCTTACCATACCTAAAGGAATTTTTAAATTATATAAAAAATAAACTACTGATAGCCCTGGCCGGTTGGCTCAGCGGTAGAGCGTCGGCCTAGCGTGCGGAGGACCCGGGTTCGATTCCCGGCCAGGGCACACTGGAGAAGCGCCTATTTGCTTCTCCACCCCTCTGCCGCGCTTTCCCTCTCTGTCTCTCTCTTCCCCTCCCGCAGCCAAGGCTCCATTGGAGCAAAGATGGCCCGGGCGCTGGGGATGGCTCTGTGGCCTCTGCCCCAGGCGCTAGAGTGGCTCTGGTCGCAACATGGCGATGCCCAGGATGGGCAGAGCATCGCCCCCTGGTGGGCAGAGCATCGCCCCTGGTGGGCGTGCCGGGTGGATCCCGGTCGGGCGCATGCGGGAGTCTGTCTGACTGTCTCTCCCTGTTTCCAGCTTCAGAAAAATGAAAAAAAAAAAAAATAAAAAAAAAATAAACTACTGATAAAAAATTGGAAATGTTATTCTTCCATAAGAAAATATATAGTTTATCACACTGATAAGATTTAGCATGATCTAATGATAAGGTAAAGATTCATAGATAGACTAGAAAGAGTGACATTTAGAGAAACTTTAGGACAAAAGCGAGATGCACTAAACACCAGTATGTTTCAGTCACTCAGACAGTTTCTTGTCTAGTGTATGATGATAGCCTTACAACTTGCCTTAATTTCCTTATTCACTGACATATTTATTGAGCACATGTGAGACCCTGGTATCTTTGGGTAAGATATGCACAAAACATGGGTTTGGCTCTCAAAGAGCGCAGTCTGGTGGTAAGGGGTAGGGAGGCTAACACAGACAAGAAAAGCAAATAAATGCTATGTAGTAGAATAAGTAGTATATTTGTGATAGGTGACCAACTCCACTTAGACGAGCTAAAAAGGCTTCACAGAAGAGAGATTCCTAAGCTGTGTCTTGAATGCCATTTGATAGGCAGAAAATAGGAATGAAAGAAATAGAAAACAGAAGCCTCTCTAACCTGACCATGTAACTGTTATATATATGCCTCTGCTGGATCTGTGGACATGGTAAGGGTCAGGGCTCCTTCCATGGGTCTCTTTTTCCAGTCCTCTAGGGAAGTGGCAGTGGCAAGGATCACTTTTGAATCTGGGTAACTCCCTGCTTCAGTATTGTTTCACTGTTCTTACCAATGAGATAAATCTATACAAGGTCTTCATAGTAATATTAGAAGGACATTCTCAAACATTTGAGAGCAAAAAAAGAAACACTTCTTCTATTATAATTCTCTTGAAATTCTAGCTGAATATCACAGCGAATTTGCATATCATTATGAGATCAATAGCACTGCAAGATTTTGTGAGAGTAAATATTCTGCACAAATATACAGCACGAGCTAAAAACTGTATGAACATTTCAGGTACCAATGCCAGTAATTACATAATAGTTATAAAGAGTATGTGATTTAAACTGTGTTATTCACTCATTATTAATTTTCATTCACTATTCATTTAGTCATTATTTACTCCTTACACCACAGTGTGATGAGATAACATACTTTTGCATGGAAAATAGAGGGATTCCCACAATTGAGTCTAGTTCCTACTTGTTCCTATTACTTCTGTTTTCTTACTGGCTAAGCTTCATGTATCCATCTGAACATAAATGACAATCAAGAGTCCCTCTGATTATCATTTTGTTTAACTGAATCATGTATTGGTTGTATATCAATGGTTATACATTGTTTATACTATTTGATACCTTGCTAACATAAAAGTAGAAAATTTAACATTTTCCATAGATGTTTTGACTTAACTGTCTAGTTGACATTTAAGTTGCAGGCACTTTGTTTTTTATTATATATAAAGGTATAAGATTTATAACAAAGTCATTTAAAGTTGTTAAAAACCAAAGGCTGTGGAGAAGAATAGCAATTCTTTCAAAGCATTAAGTATTGCAGAATTTTAAGTAGCATTTTGCAAAAACAAACAAAACAAAACTAAGTCCTCAAAAAAGATTAATTTTATACTGATGCAGGGCAAACATCACCTAGATTGGGCATAAGTGAACTGATGCCTGAAGGTAGTTCTATTCATAGCTCAGTATATTTGGTAAACAATTAGGATTATGTGCAGAGTGGCCAACTTAGAAAGCAAAAAGTAAGCAACTCATCATAAGCTGACTCCCACTAAGGCACTCTGTTAAAAGATGTCTTACAGTGACAGTTTTTCTGTCTTGTTGATATGAAACTTCATATAGGAAATAACATAATAGGAACTAACAATTGAAATTAATAATTTTTTTCCTCCTAAAATTCAATTCAAAATGGTTCCATCTGGTCCTGGCTGGCTGCTTAGTGGATAGAGAGTGTCAGCCTGGCACTTGGATGCTCTATGTTTGATTCTCAGTCAGGGCATGCACGAGAACAACCAGCTGCTTCTCTCTCTCTCTCTCTCTCTCTCTCTTTCTCTTCCCCTTCTCTCCCTCTTCCTCGCTTGTAGCTAGTGGCTCAATTGGTTCCAATGTTTCCCCGGTGCTAAAGGTAGCTCAGCTGGTCTGAGTGTGTCAGCCTCAGGTGTAAGGATAGTTCCATTGATAGGAGCATCGGCCCCAGTGGGGGTTGCCAGGTGAACCCAGGTCAGGGCGCGTGTGGGAGTCTGTTTCACTATCTCCCTTCCTCTCACTTAAAAAAGAAAAGTAAGAAAAATAAAAAGGTTTCATCTAATATGCTTAATTTATCCTCCAACAGTAAGGTGAGAAGCTTAGATCTAAAAGACAGAGGACTATTCCCCTGGGAAAATAGTCTGAGTGAGAGGTAAATCTGAGGTGTCATACAGAAACTCTCTAATAAATACAAGTAATGGTAAAGAAAGGCAAATCAATATGTGTCCCAGGGAAGGGGATATGTTGTAATGTTTCTCCTTGACCAGTGCTTTATAATTTGGAGTCTTTCGTTTGGCAGCTCCTCCTACACCTAAACCTTCTAATGACATAGCATTTCAGATCTCAACCTCTTTCCCCATACTTGACAACAAATTGTGAAAAGACACTTGGGTGGAGCTACAAGTCTTGATGCACGATTTACAGTTAAAAAGTCCAAATGCACAAATAAATATATATTTTATATTATATACATTTGCAATTTGGCAACACCATTCAAAAAGCTTTTCTCTGAAAATGTTTATTTATAGGTCTAGCCACCATTTTCCAGCATTTGGACATAGACAAACCATGGTGTAGAATTCTGAGTCCCTTTATTTTCTGTTGTATGTTATTTATTCTTTGTTATGATCTGATATTGATCCAATGTCTAGAGAAGTCATTGTTTCATAATTCACTGTTATAAGCTATTAATTTCATTGGGAGTAACACTATGTTTCACATTCTGAAGGCAGCATTTGACAGGTCTTCCCCGTGAGGCAAAAATAAAAACTTTGTATCTTAAATCTTATATCTGAATAAACACAGAAAGGCACTTTTCAAGGACAGTGAAAGGACCATGACAATGGCCATCAGATATTGTTTCATGATTATTGTTTAATATTGAGTGATTTAAATTTTAAATAATAATATATTATTAGATTCCATCTACATAACCGTTAGGAATACAGTAGACTGGATTTCATAATTTAAAGTTTTATTTTTAATTTTACCTCTCATGCTCTCTCCAGTAAAACCTGCTAGTCCCTATTTGTTAGCTCTGCAGCTGGACAAGACCTTGGTGGTCCCTGAGGGAAGACGGGCTGGGTCTGGCAGAAACGGTCAGGCTGGCCCAGCTCTTACTCCTCTTCCAACTACAGACGCTGTGACATACAGCCTTCACTTCTTCTTCTGGGACCCTTGCAGATGTTTCACGTTATACATCATTAACTAGATAGCTCTTTAATAGAGATGTGATTTTAGGCAAGTCATGTAACCTCTCTGCCCCTTGATTTATTTTCTGAAGAGGTCAGATAACTTCTCTACTTTATCTGGAGAGACGGGCTTTAATAATTTGCAGGTTTTAACTTTCTGCTTTTTTACATACAGCTCTAAGGAAGTCTCCACTTTCCATCCCCCCTTGTAAGGGACAGGCACACATGTAACTGGCTGGAAGGTTGGCCTCCTTCCTCCTCGGGCAATGCAGGCAGCCTGGTCAGATGTTTACTTGTCCTCACTGAGGAGACAGGAAGGCAGCAGCTGACGGTGTGAGCTCTGAAACTAGACAGGCTTGGGTATATATCCCGGCCTCTTCACCTCTTAACTGTGACATTGGGCAATTACTTTCAATTCCCTCTGTCTCAGATTTCTCATCCATAAATGGGAGAAAATAACAGTAATGACTTTATAGGTTGTTGTGAGAATTATTTCATTTAATAGTGAATATGAAGCATAGAAATTCCAAATCATCAGCTCCAGATCCTCCTACCTCCAATTAAGACTTGAACTCCTGAAGTACTGTTCGTATCAGGCTGGTTTTAGGATTAAAATAAACTGGTGGAACAAATGTATCTTTCAGAGATATGTATTTTATTTTCAAACAATATCCTTAACTAAATTGGTAAAATTTCTAGCAGTGTTGAAAGTAATTTTAAAAAATATCTAAGGAAATTCATCAAGGGATTATAATTTGGAACTGGTATATTTTCTTACATACAAACAAGCCTCTCATGAAATTCTTTCCTAGGCTCAGTTCTCCTGAGTTCTTGCTTTGTTAAACGTTCTCTTTCTTCTAAAACGGACACAGATTTGTTAAAAAGGTCAAGTAACTTTTTAAAAATCAGGTATCCCAGTCGTGAAGGTTGAGAGGCTGAAGCCAAGTTTTCCTCAGGTATTTGTATATTAGAGAGCTATCTGAATACACATTTTTAATATATTCAAATTTCACTAATACTGTCCATAGACATTTAACACCAGCCTTTGCAACACTCCCCTGAGGCAGAGAGAGAACGCCATACACAATGCTACCCGTGAATATACTAGTATCATGGTACACAAGAAACACTGTTGATTAAATCAAGCCTGGCAGAGCAGCCATCTCAAGGCGATTAGTTCCATTTTTAGGACTTAAGTTTGTCACCCAGTTTGCATTCTTCATGAGTATAATGTGAATATTAAAAAGATAAGTAAAATGTAACATGCATTTACAAAAGTTCTAAGTTTTCTCTAATGTTGTATATCTAGAGAGATTCAAAATATAGGGTACTGTACATTATATTTATGCATATTTTAATGTAAGTTCATTTGTGAATAACTGATCACAGGTTTTATTTCATTTAAGTGGCTAGATGGACTAGGATAAACTTATGTGCCAAAATGATTCTACTCTATTTAATCCAGCATTTTCATGTGGCTGGAATGGAAGGCAAAGGGTCCTTCCGCACCAGCTGCTCTGTCATGTTGACTTTGTAGGTGTAGGAGGCACCGATTTACAATATATGAAGTTGGCTTTGCCTCTTCCCTTAGTCAACTGAGAAACAGCTATAAAACCATTCTCTGTATAAGTAAAAACTTAAAGTTTAAATGCTTTAGAAGTAATTTCTAATACATTAATTGCTTCAATTATTTCATTTAGCATAATTAAAGTATAATTTCTAATAAAGTATAGTTTCAAATTCAATAGAAAATACTTTTTAAAACCTGTGTTGAAAATTCAATGCATGGTCCTAAGTCGTTCTCTTAACTCAGAGTTTGATCATTTAAGTAGATTTCTGCATGTCAGCTTTAACATATTTACAAGATATGTTATAACTAACAGTTTAAAAAATGTATTCTTTAAAAAACCCTTTAACAGATCTTTTCTAACATAATACTTTTCTGAATATAATAATAGCAATACATCACATAATAAAATTTGTGGTATTAAAAATGTTTGCAATTTTCTAATCATAAAATTAAGTTATTTCTGATAATAGAACTTGATAATTATATTAAGTATACTACTGCTATCAATGTTTCCTAGTTTCTAGACCTGGTAAATCATTTTGGATTTGGGGAATTGGAAAAAGGACAATATCTTGAAGATTTGAAAACGTCTTGAGAAGATACCAGTACAACCTCTGTCCTTAAGTACAGCTTTACATGAAGGCAATCAATTACACTTCTCTTCTTTTGTTCTTTCAGGATCAGAGAAGTCTTAAAGTGGAGACACTATCCTTGACACTTCATCCCATACTTGTTCTTAGTAAATGCAAGAAGATGTATTGTGATTTATATCTCTTATATGGGACTACTTCGTAGGTATTATGGCTGAATTGCGTTCCCTCAAAATTCATATGTTGAAGTCCCAACCCCTAGTACCTCAGCAAGTAATTGTTTTTGGAACTAAAGAGGTGATTAAGGTAAAATAGGCTAATTAGGGTGGAACCCTACTCCAATATGACTGGTGTCCTTATGAGAAGAAACTTGGGACAGACAAAAGACTCCAGGGATGTGCAGCGCACAGAGAAAAAAGACCTTGCGAATAGGCAGCACAAAGTGGCTGGCTATTTCAAGGAGAGATACTCCAGCTTCCAAAACTATGAGAAAATAAGTGTTTGGTATATAAGCCACCAAGACTATGCTATTTTATTTGGCAGCCCCAGTAATACATATAAATATACTCTGAGACAGATTAATCCTCCTATAATCTTTAGCTTTGTATTGCTTTCAAAAGCTTTCAGCAGTCTTTTTTTCTAAAAATTTAAGTAATTTATTTAGCATTATCTAGATCTAGTCTACATTTTTTAACATCTTATACAATCTTGCTGTTTCAATAAAGCATGTTTCTATCATAAAGGTTTAGCTCTAGCATTATCTAGAGCTAGTCTATATTTTTTAACACCTTATACAATCTTGCTGTTTCAATAAAGCATTTTTCTATCATAAAGGTTTAGCTCTAAAGTGATTTTTCCATAAATCAAATGGCATTTTTTAATCACCTCTGCTATTTTAAAAATTGATGTTTTTACACCAATGGTGGATATTATGCTTTCAGTTTAAATAAAGTTGAATTATTTAAAAACGTATTTGGTACTGCATTTTTATATACATAAGAATTTAAGTTTCTTAAGGCAGAAGTTTTATTTTTTGGTATTATTAGAATTTCCATAGTCTATTTCAATGATCAGGGCTTAGTTCACTGCTTTGCTTCTAAAGATACTATTTTATCTAAATAAATTCTGATAAAGGAGCCATTCATTGCCAATAGGTATACTCTAATTCAGTGACTTTCAACCTTTACACACTTGCAGACTGATAAAAACAGGAAAATTATTTCTAGGACCGCTACGGCAGAAATCACCCTCAGCATATGCGAATCTGACTAAGAGCACTGGGTCTATAATCTTCATACAACATCAGGGTGGTTAACTCTTTTGTGGACTGGCATGATTCTGGCGGACTGGTCCATGAACTGGTGTTAGACAAACACTGCTCTAATTCTTATTTCATTATTCTTTAAAAAAATATACTTTAAAATTAAAACTGCTAAAATAGCTTCTGTGGTGAATGTGAATGAATCATCTAACTACTATTACTGTGAATTGTGGCTTTTGAATTAATTTTTCTTCATTAGCATTCCAAATCATTACTCAGAGATTACATTTTTGATATTTAAAATGCTCTACAAGATGCTATTATAGCTGATCCAACTCACTAAAGTAAAAGATGGTCTGAACACATCTTTCCTATCTCCACTTATTAGGAAGCAAATCAAGATGTTTCTCGTCTTCATTACCTGAAGTGTCCAGTACTAGAATCCTAGCTAATTTTTAAAGAATTGATAAATTAAAAATTAGCTATGTAGCCTGACCAGGTGGTGGCGCAGTGGACAATCAGACTGGAATGCAGAGGACCCAGGTACGCGACCCTGAGGTCACCAGCTTGAGCGCGGGCTCATCTGGTTTGAGCAAGGCTCACCAGCTTGGACCCAAGGTTGCTGGCTCGAGCAAGGGGTTACTCGGTCTGCTGTAGCCCCATGGTCAAGGCACATATGAGAAAGCAATCAATGAACAACTAAGGTGTCGCAATGAAAAACTAATGATTGATGCTTCTCATCTCTCTCCGTTCCTGTCTGTCTGTCCCTATCCTTCTCTCTGACTCTCTGTTTCTGAAAAAAAAAAAGCTATGTAATTGTTTTAGCCACTAATTAAATATAATAGAAATGTAAAATCTTGCATTTCTAAAATGTCTTAACCCAATATTTTCATTTAAACCTGTGATGTTGAGTACTTTAAACCCCATAATTGTTCACTGGCTTTCATAATCATCTACTTCTGCTAGATATCACTAATGACATACCAAATCAAAGTGAATTAAAGTTAACTTTGAGACATTTTTGAGGATTTTATGAGAGTTTTTGAAATAATATAAAAACTCTAAGTGTTGGTACTAAATAAGTGTTAGGAGCACTGATCTACCTAGAAATTTAAAATTCCCATAATTCTAAGTATGTATTTATGATCCTAAAACTATATCATATATGAAAACAAAAACAAAGCAAATATATTTAATTATGTTCTTAACAGAATGAATTTACAAGCAAAATAAAGACAGACTCAAAGAGAGCAGACTGACAGCTGTGATTGGGTCTGGGTGATGGGTGAAGGAATTGTGCAAAAATGGGAAAAAAAGGAGAAAAAACTCATGGATACAACAGTGCGGTATTTGTGAGTGACAGAGACAGACTCCCACATGCACCTCGACCAGGATCTACCCGGCAGCCCACTAGGGGGTGATGCTCTGCCCAGCTGGGGCCCTTGCTCTGTTGCCACCAGAGCCATTTTTAGTGCCTGAGGTGGAGGCCATGGAGCCATTCTCAGCATTCAGGGCCAACTTGCTCCAATCAAGCAATGGCTGCAGGAGGAGAGGAAAAGAGAGAGAGAAAGAGAGAGAAAGAAGTGAGAAGGGGAGTGTAAGAGCAGATGGGCGCTTCTCCTGTGTGCCCTGACTGGGAATCCAACTGTGGACATCCACATGCTGAACCAATGCTCTACCACTGAGCCAACCAGCCAGGGCTTCAATTATATTCTTAACAAAATGAACTAACTAACAAGCAAAATAGAGACAGACTCAAAGAGAGCAGGTTGACAGCTGTGATTGGGGTATGGGTGAGGGGTGAAGAAATCACATAAAAAAGGGGAAAAAAAGAGAAAATACTCATGGATTGGTAATTGCCAGGGTGGTGGGTAAAGAAGGGTTCAGAGGGAATAAATAGTGATGGATGGAGACTTGACTTGGGGTGGTGGACACACAATATGATATAGAGATGATATGTTATAGAACTGGGCACCTGAAACCTTTATAATTTTGTTAACCAGTGTCACCCAATAAATTTAATAAAAAGAAATAAATAAATTCTTAAAATTGTTTAAGAAATCACAGAATGCTCTTATCCTTCAATATTCAGTCTAATTTCTCTTCAACCTAAGTACTTTCTAATCTATCCTTCACAAAGTCAGATGACCTCTTAAAATAGCAAGTCAGTCCATGACACTGCTTTGCTTAAAAACTTTTTGGTGGTTTCCCTTCTGTTGGCCTCTGTCATTCTCTCTCATTTCTCCCTGCCCTTCCCTCCTGGCTCCAGCAACACTGGACTGTGCGAGTTGCCCTGCACGTTCCAGACTACTTCCCAATCTCTTACGTGTATGTGGCAGTGGGGTACCTGGAATGCCTTCTTCCCTCCTTTTCTCCTACTAGACATTTACATGTATATTCAGGTGTCCCCTAAGGAATAATTCCTAATCTCAGGTCGATGCCCCTCTCTGAGATTCCAAATATTTGGAGTCTGTTTCTATCAATGATATTCAATCTATATTATAATTATGCCCATTCATTCATTGATTCATCAAGTAGTTATTAATACCTATCATGGGTTAAACACTTTTTGTGTCATGTACTAGATATTCAATAAATGGTTTTTACATACTCAACTGAACTTTAAAAGGAACACTATTATGTCTTATTAATGTGACTTTACTTCCATGTCCTCACTCTATGTTTAACAGTATTTTATAGGTAATAATAGCTCAAAAACATTTTTGTTTGATTTATTTTTACATTCAATCTTGACATAATAATGTGTTTCAAAAAAAATTATCATTGATTAAAAATCACGGCCTGACCTGTGGTGGCGCAGTGTATAAAGTGTCGACCTGGAAATGCTGAGGTCGCCGGTTCGAATCCCTGGGCTTGCCTGGTCAAGGCACATATGGGAGTTGATGCTTCCAGCTCCTCCCCCCTTCTCTCTCTCTGTCTCCCCTCTCTCTCTTTCTCTCTCTCTCTGTCTCTCCCTCTCCTCTCTAAAATGAGTAAATAAAAAAAAGATTAAAATAAAAAAATAAAATATAAAAAAAATCACCATGAAGATTTTGAAAAGTTATATGATCATAAAGTGTAAATAATGCCCAATATTTGTAAACTCTGAAATCTTAGCTGCTCATAATTTTGGCAAACTATTTTCAGAAAGCTTGTTCCAAAACATAAATTCAGAACAACATCTGAAGGTTACTCTGTACAACAAAAAAATTAAATACAAAAGTAAAATATAGGAGCATTTTGGTAATTAAAAAAAAGAAACTTGCAAAATATTAATAGTTGCTACAGATATTTATTCTAAGTGGCTGGGAAACAATGCAGCCATTGTGAAAAAGAACATTTAAAGATTTTCACAGCCTGTAGGAACTATGCCTACACTGTCTAAAGGTTAAGAGTTTTACTTTGAGAAGCTCAGTAGTCTTCCAGATTTTACCGTTCTATAATCATAATAGAAGATAAGTCTTCCGGATAACAGATATGAATATTTTTGTAATATCTCAAACCAAAGAAAAGATTAGTACCGGAAACTTCTTAAAAACCAAAAAGATAAAGATAGGAACCTCAATTAAAAAATGGGCAAGAGCCTGACCAGGCAGTGGCGCAGTGGATAGAGCGTCGGACTGGGATGCTGAGGACCCAGGTTCGAGACCCCGAGGTCACCAGCTTGAGCGCAGCTCATCTGGTTTGAGCAAAAAGCTCGCCAGCTTGGACCCAAGGTCGCTGGCTCAAGCAAGGGGTTACTCGGTTTGCTGAAGGCCCACGGTCAAGGCACATATGAGAAGGCAATCAATGAACAACTAAGGTGTCGCAATGCGCAACAAAAAACTAATGATTGATGCTTCTTATCTCTCTGTTCCTGTCTGTTCCTATCTATCCCTCTCTCTGACTCTCTGTCTCTGTAAAATAAATAAATAAATAAATAAATAACATTAAAAAAAAAAATTAAAAAAAAAAAAATGGGCAAGAGTTAGAAACAATTTATATAAAAGTAAACAAAAGGATTGATGGTATGAAAAGATTTTCAAACTCATTAGTTATTAGGGAAATTCAAGTTAGTTCAACAACAAAGAATTACTCATTCCTGAGAGCAGCCCAAGATAGCTGACTTGGAGGATCGGTGTCGGATGAGAAGATGATTCTGGATCTCCTGTAGCTCCAAGAAGGTTGCTGAGGGCCAGTCAAAAGCGGTGACTCCCACTGGTCTTTGCCAGTTTCCAGCCTGTGAGTTCCAGGGCCGGTACATCCAGCTGCCAGATACAGAGCATCAGCTCAAGACCTAACAACCATAGTTAGAGTGGTATCTTAAGAAAAGGCTCCTCACACCTGACCCAGCTAAGGCATAGAAAACGTTGTCACAAACAGCAAAAAGAGCAGTAACAGAAGACAAGTAGCCCACAGCGGATTACAAACAGCTGAAGCCATCCCAGGAAGATTTAGAAATTACACAACTGAAAGCTGGAGTCAGACTACACCAACCCTATACTCAGCTACACAAACAACATATTCGAAGGAGCAGTCTATATCGAGACAAAATGGGAAGATAGGGAAGTGCAATTCAAATGAATCAACTAGAGGAATCCCCAGAAAAAGAATTGAATGAAATGGAAATAACTAAGATGCTGGATGCAGAGTTTAGAATAATGATTGTGAGGATGCTCAAGGATCTTAGAGCAACCATAGATAGACAACATGAGCACCTAAACAATGAGCTATCTGGCATCAAAAAGGATCAGACAGAAATGATAAACACAATAGCAGAAATGATGACTACACTACAAGGAATGAAAAGCAGGCGGGATGAAAAAGAGGATCGAATCAACAATTTAGAGGACAAGATAAGCAAAAGCACGGAAGCAGAACAGCAAAAGAAAAAGAGGATCAAAATGTCTGAGAAAACTCTAAGAGAGTTCTGTTACAATAGGAAGAGAAACAACATCTGCATCATAGGGGTTCCTGAAGGAGAAGAGAAAGAACAAGGGATAGAGAACTGACTGAAGAAATCATAGCTGAAAATGTCCCAAAATTGATGCAGGAAAAAGTCACACAAGTTCAAGAAGCACAGAGAATCCCATTAAAAAGGAACCCAAATAAACCTAAACAAAGACACATCATAATTAAAAAACCAAAGCTAAGAAATAAAGAAAGAATACTAAAAGCTGCAAGAGAAAAGCAGTCAATCACCTACAAAGGAGACCCTAAAAGGATGACATCCAACTTCTCAACAAAAACACTTGAGGTGAGAAGGGAATGGCAAGAAATATTCAAATTAATGCAGAACAAGATCCTACAACCAAGACTTCTTTATCCAGCAAGGCTATTGTTTAAAATAGAAGGAGAAATAAAAAGCTTCCTGTACAAAAAAAAAAAAAACCCTCAAGGAATTTATTACAACCAAACCAATGATGTAAGACATGTTAACAGTCCTGTTGTAAACAGAACAAGGGGGGGGCGGGGAATCTAGTAAAGAGGAATGTAGACTTAAGATTTTAGAAATGCATCCAAATTGAAAAAGAAGTAAACTATCATTATTTGCTGATGATATGATACTGTACATAGAAAACCCTAAAGTCTCAGTAAAAAAAACTACTGGACCTAATAAATGAATTCAGCAAGGTGGCAGGATATAAAATTAATATTCAAAAACCAGTGGCATTTTTATATAACAATGAACTGTCTGAAAGAGAAATTAAGAAAACAATCCCCTTCACTACTGCAACAACAACAAAGAAAGTACCTAGCTGTAAATTTAACCAAGGAGGTTAAAGACTTGTACTCAGAAAATTATAAAACATTGATAAGAGAAATCAAAGAAAATAATCAAATCAAAAATGGGCAAAAGAAATGAATAGACACTTCAAAGAGGACATCAGATGGCCAATAGGCAAAAGAAAAAATGTTCAACATCACTAATCATTAGAGAAATACAAATTAAAACCACAATGAGATATCACCTCACACCAATCAGAATGGCACATTAACAAAACAAAACATAATAAGTGCTGGTGAGGATGTGGAAAAAGGGAATCTTCCTGTACTGCTGGTGGGAATGCAGACTGGTGCAACTACTGTGGAAAATAGTATGGAGATTCCTCAAAAAATTAAAAATGGAACTGCCTTTTGACCCAGCCACCCCACTTTTAGGAATATATCCTAAGAACACCAAATCACTGATTCAAAAGAAGAAATGCACCTCCATGTTTATGGCAGCATTGTTTACAATAATGAAGATCTGGATACAGCCCAAGTGTCCTTCAGTGGACGAATGGATTAAAAAGCTGTACTACATATACACGTGGAATACTATGAGGCCATGAAAAGGAAGGAAATACTACCTTTTGCAACAACATGGATGGACCTGGAAACTATTATGTTAAGTGACATAAGCCAGGCAAGAAATAAAAATATCATATGACTTCATTCATATGAGGAATCCAATGAACAATGTGAACTGAGGAACAGAATAGAGGCAGAGGAGGGATCAAAGGAACCAGTGGGAAAGCAGACAGAGGGAAAGGGGATGAGAGGATGAGATCAGAGAAGGGAAAGAGCTTGGTGAAATTATATATATTACATAACAGCATTATAGAGAGCAGAAGAGCAAATCCTGGAGGAAAGCGGGGAGGGTGTTGAAGGAGGGGGCAAGAAGGATGTTGAGTGGAATTTGGGGGTGCGGGAGGATGTATTCGGTGGGACACTTGAATCTATGTAAACACAATAAATTTAAATCAATAAAAAAATAAGAAATAATAAAAAAAAGAATTACTCATTCCTAACATCACTCACACAAATCATCCCTCAGGCTAATATCATACTGATATTAGCATATGAACAATTAGGAAGTGATGCCAACTGTTGGCATGGATGTCGGCATATAGAGACTTTTACGTGTTGGTGGTGGGAAAGAAACTGGTAGAACCTGGCCAGGTTAATTAACCACACTCTGAACAAGTTGATAAATCTAGTTCCTGGTATATATAGACATATGTAAAAAAATTCCCACGTAGACCTATAAGGATCGAGTATGAGGATATTCATTCAGTATTATTTGTGGTGCAGGAATTGGAGTATGTCTGGATGTCCAGCATTGAAAGAATATAAGGGTAAAATGTGGTAAATTCATACTATCAAGTACTATGTTGCTATTAGAAATATAAGACTAAAGGTGTAAGCACATGGAGGTTCTGAAAACCATAATGCTCAATTAGAAAAGTAAAAAGGGAATGTAAATTAAAAATGCACACATAAATGCATACATGTATATAAAACAACGCACATTTTATAAGAGCACATACATACACTGAGGTACACATTAAACATACTAAAATAACCATTCTAACAGGAGGGAGAAAAATGGAAATTAAAAGGAAGTAAGGATTACCCAGGCCCTGGCCTGTTGGCTCAGTGGTAGAGTGTCGGCCTGGCGTGCAGGAGTCCTGGGTTCGATTCCCGGCCAGGGCACACAGGAGAGGCACCCATCTGCTTCTCCACCCCTCCCCCTCTCATTCCTCTCTGTCTCTCTCTTCTCCTCCCACAGCCAAGGCTCCATTGGAGCAAAGTTGGCCCGGGCGCTGAGGATGGCTCTATGGCCTCTGCCTCAAGCGCTAGAATGGCTCTGGTGCCCCAGATGGGCGGAGCATCGCCCCCTGCTGGGCATGCAGGGTGGATCCTGGTTGGGCACATGCGGGAGTATGTCTGACTGCCTCCCTGTTTCCAACTTCAGAAAAATTAAAAAAAAATAAATAAAGGGAAGTAAGGGTTAGAGAGAGAGAGAGAGAGAGAGAGACAAAGAGAGGAAGGGAAGGAAAGAGGGAAGGAGGGAGGGCGAGACAGACTTTTCACTCAGTGTGGACCTGTGTGACCCCTCTCCACCGTTTCTTTGAGTGTTTATTTGTACGGACTCCTCTCAGCCACTTAGCAGGGTGATTACATGTTAAATGTCACTACAGCTAGGTCATCATCCATGTGACGGCGGTACCATGTGTCTGTCTTACTCGCTGCTGTCTCCTCAGTACCTGGTACTGTGCTTGCACACAGTAGGTATCCAAGGAATATTTGCTGAAGGAAAGAATGAATGCACAATTTTACATTGAGTTGACTCATGCCAAAAGAAAGAAGACCAAAAGCTGAGCTTAAGATTTTTTAAAAAAAATTTCACATGGATCTTTTCAGTGTTAAATTCCAGGTTTCATCTCAAGAAATTTTAAGTCCTTATATTTCATTTAAGTGGAGTAGATAGAGCAATAATTTTGTTTTCAATGACACTCATATGTGGCAGTAATTGAACCATTTTTGTATTAGATAATACTTTCAACTGGGAAGAATAAAAAATTTTATCTTCAACTTTTTTTATATTGAAAGAATAAAGAGATACTACTGTTCAAATAGCAAGGAAGAATTTTTTATTTTAAAATTTAGAATATGCATATTATAAGTTTCCTACCAAAATGGAGTATATGCTCTCTTATATTAGAATTTCTTAGTATCAAATACTATCAAGTGAGTTTCCTTTGGTTGTAATGTAACATTACAAAATAATTCAGAATAGCACTTTACCTATCATTTCCTCAAAGTAGTTCTCTGAGAACTAAATAGTGTAGTGCTGGAGAGATACTATATACTGTAATACTGAACAAACAGTCCCATCATTTCAATGCAATACTCTTGATTGTTGATTTCCCCATCATAATTCATAAATGCCTATAATTTAAAGAACTCTTACCAATGAATTAACTTGTCAAAAAAAAAAATCTTCTAACTGCATCAGCACCCTAGCTTCTTTTTTACTGTAAAGCCATGTATTTTAGCTCACACATATTATAATGAAAACTTTCATTAAGCTTAATTCTTCTGGGAACCAACATTTATTTTTAGCATAACTTCTCTTCTTGGGAAATGAATTTATTTTCCAAGTCATAGGATAATTTATTCATATAGAATTTTGCCAAATATATATGCTGATTAGCTTTAAACTAACAAATCTTCATCGCACCATTTGATTGCTTATTATTAACAGATTAGGGCTAAAAACTGATTAATGCAAGATAATTTGCACTTAGATGATAGTTTCTTGGAACGGGTAAAGTGTCTAAATAATCTCTTTTGGCTTTTAAGTCAGATGTAATTTTCAATATACTTCCCTCTAAACCTCTTTATCTATGGTCTTAGGTTCAATTGTTTCTTGGAAAAGCACAGAACTCATGAACCACAGAGTGCTGATGGCAGAGGGTGGGAAGGTGACGGAGGGCATGGGGGGATAAATGGGAAGGACAGAGACTTGACTTGGGAAGTGAACACACAATACAGTGTACAGAGATGTGTTGGAGAATTGTGCACCTGAAATCTGTATAACTTCATGAACTACGGTCACCCCAATAAATTCAATTTAAAAAAGAGGAAAAAAAAGCACAGAATTCACTCTTGTATGCATAGTGCCCTGATCTCCTAAATTTTTACTGATCTAATAAACGAGTGTCCCGAGACACAAATATGAAATAGTCGAATTAGAAGATTATTTTTCCCCACAAAAATACCTGTTAGATAGAGTATGCTGAGTCATAAAAGTGGGAATTTGCAAACAGATTATTTTTTTCTTTATTTATTTATTGCAGGAATCTATTCATTTCATAGGCAGAAGCTGTGGCATAACCTTTATAAAGATAAGATTTGATATGATAGGCTTGGTTATCATTGCTTGAGTAGCTCACCATAAGTGTCATAGGGATAGACTCACACATATTATAATATGTTCTATTTATAGATTAAATTTCTTTAAAATAGCAAATAATGCAAATTAGATCTTGCTAAAAGAAAGACTCCAAAAAAAGCAGAAAGAGGCAAATTGTCTCTTCTGGTCCTTCTTAAGAGATTACTGCATATCTCTGCTTGATTAATAAACTGTATATTACCAACTTCCCCTACTGTTTCCCATCCCAGATGAGGAAGAGATTAAACTGAACTCACAAACAGAAAACAAAAAGATTAAATGTAACATTCCTCAAATGTGTGGGAAAAGGAGATGGTGGAGGGACAGGCCTTTAAAATAGTTGCAACCCACTACAAACTCAAAACCTGGTAACAGGAATTTTATTTTTCTTATTTTTGATGGTGTGAAATTGAGGCAGAATAGCAAGAAGCTATGGAAATTCCTGGACAAGTAGAATAAGGGAAACTGAGACAAAATAATTAAACGGCACCAACAGTTTGAGCAATTTACAGCCAGCTAATGAATCACAAGGTTTTATTTTCCCTAACCAAAAACACTCAGGAGCATATATATAGTTTACACATTACAGACTGCCTGGGACAGACCCACCTCAGTACTGGTCCTTCTTCCATGACTTTAACCAGAAAATAACCCTGACCCCTTTTTACACACATTTTGATGAATCAACATATTGAAGGACACACCTGGAAAGCTAAAACCTCCCCTAGGATTCCACGAGCTAAAGAAAAATAAAAAGCTTCAAGACAATGGACCCAGCAGCCCCCTCTCTCTAGAGCACATCCGTACCTTTCTCTCTTACTCTGAGGGTCCCCATGAGACTTACAAATGGGAAGAATGCACTGCAGCCACTCGTTCTGGGCTTACCCCCCTGAACCTGTCTGCAAGGTCCCCTTTCCTCTGACTTCTAGTGAGTGAAAGCAGGCCCACCTAGGCTTTGTCCTGTTGCTTTTTGTATCCTAAGCCCTTCCTTGGTGACACTGTCCCCAGCTATAATAAACATACTCAAAATCACCTGCACCTTGCTGTGAAATTTTTTCTGCACACTACTGGGCAGCCTGAGGCAGACCCACTCCAGGCCCAGTCCCTGCCCAGTAACAAGGTGATCTGTGAAGTGGCAGAGCTATTAAGTACCTAAAAAGGTCAATGTGCTCTTAGGCTGCAAAACAGATGCATGATCTGAAATCCACAGGAAAGGTGAGAGCCCATTCTGCACCAGCACAGTCCCTGCACACTCAGAACCTCACTCACTTTTCAGGGCTAACCTTAAGGAGAAATACAGGCAACCCTGAATACATTTGGAAAATTAGAACCCAAGTATTTGGAGACTGATATAGTAAAAATGAAAATAGTAAAACTGAAAAGGAAACTGGTAAGAATCAGGACTTTCTTTAAAAATATGAAACACCGTCATATAAGAGTTACATGAAGCCTAAGAGTAGAACTAGACCACAGATGAAAGTTCCAGTGATCTAAGCCCAAATCATAATCAAAGTTCTTGGAAAGATGGGATAAGTACCTTTATCTTTAAATAGCAAATTCCCTGTCACTGGAAGTGTTTAGCATAAGGCAATGACCCTGAAGATGACATAAGATTCAATTAACAAATGGGTAATTAGATTAGACAGTCCCTTCCAGAGGTCCAGTATTCTGTGACCTCTGAAGCAAAGTGATTAAAGACTTTTATCTTAAAACAATTTTTTTAAAAGAATGTATTGATTTTTAGAGAGAGAGGAAAGGTGAAAGAGAGAGAGAGAGAAGAAAAGATCAATTTGTTGTTCTACTTATTCATGCATTCACTGATTGACTCTTATATGTGCCCTGTCAGGGGATCGAACCCGCAACCTTGGCATATTGGGACAATGCCCTATCTAACTGAACTACTCGGCCAGAGTACATTTTTCTTTTTCTAAAAAAAATTAAAAATAATTTCAATTACAGTTGACATTGAATATTATATTAATTCCTGGTATAAAGCACAGTGGTTTAACATTTATATAATTTACAAGGTGATCCTCCAGAGAAGTCTAGTGCTCACTGACATCAGTTATTACAATATTATTGATTATATTCCTACACTGTGCTTTATATCCCATGACTATTTTGTAATTGCCTGTGTGAACCTCTTAATCCCTTATCTTTTCTATCCAGCTCCCCAACCCTCCTTTCACCTGGCAATCATCAGTTCCCTGTATCTATGAGTTTGTTTCTGTTGTGTTTGTTCATTTATTTTGTTTTTTAGACACCACATGTAAGTGAAATCATATAGTACTTGTCTTTCTCCATCTGACATAATTCACATAATACCTGCTACGTCCACTCGTGTTGTAAAAATGACTTCTTCTTTTGTCTTTAGAGAATTGGATTAAAAATTAGCTTCCCATAATTTAATAATTTACAAAAATACATACTATTAAAAATATAATTCTGTAGTTACTATTCAGCATTTTTGGAGAATTAGCATTTATTGATTGAATCTTATATCATCTTCAAGAGTCACTGGCTTATGCTAAACACCTCCAGTGGCAGAGAATTCACTACTTAGAATATGTATATTTTAAATGTGTGTGTATAACTATATAACTATATATATTTGGAATAATTATATTTAGAATATAATTTTAGAATATATATATATATTTGGAATATATACATATATTTGAAATACATATATATTTGGAATATATATTTAAAAAAATTTTTTTTTTTCTTCTGGTGATTTCATTCTTTTGGATGGCTAGAGGAATAACAGGTTCAGGTCACCAGGAAGAGAGTATCAGATACCAGAAGTAACGAGAAGCACCTAAGTGAGTGCTATACCCAGGTCAGGAAGACGGACCGATGGCCCAATAACAAAAGCCTACTAATTTCTCTTCCGTCAGGGACCTAACTATTTAGGTGCTGGCTTGTTTCCATAATGCTGAAAGCTTTAATTGTTTGAGGGAGAGAAAAGACACTCTTTTCCAGCTCATTTTTCTCATTTCTTCTTTCTTCTTTTGATTCTGGTAGACACAGCTCACCTGAAGCATAACTTATGAAAAAGTCTGGCTGTTTACTGTTCTTAAAATAAATAATTATTAAGAAGCCAGTTCCTAGTCTGAAGACAAAAATGTCATTTACAAAGAGCTATTAAAGAAAAGAAAGATTGAGTAACTTGTTGACGTGGGTAAACCAGTGCAGATACACTTTTGAAAGGCCAATATTTGTCATTCAGAAGACTAGCCATGCTCACTAGCAGTCTTAGCCAGGGGTTGGGAACCCCTCCCCCTCCTGCAGCCAGAAGCTCAATTGGTTCATGTGTTAGCCCCAGGCACTGAGGATAGCCCAGTTGGTCCCAGCAGCTTCAGCCTCAGGTGCTAAATATAGCTAGGTACTCAAGCATGGGCCCCAGACAGGGTTGCTGTGTGGATCCTGGTAGGGGCACATGCAGGAGTCTGCCTATCTCTCCCTCCTCTCACCTAAAAACAAAAAAGAATTTAAAATATATATAATTTTAAAAGTATTATATGTTTATTTAGAAAGCCTAAAAAATACTATAAAATCTAGTAAAAAACATTCTCATACCTGAATGAATAAAATTATATTTTGGTATATTTATTATCTGTAATGAAATGTAATGAAAACTGAATCATACTCTATAACACTGTATCCTGTTTTAAAAAAAATTACATATTGTAAGCTTATTCCTTTGCATATAGAGCAAAGTTTCATTTGGATACCACATCTCTCCAGAATGCGTAATAAAATATTACCTATTCCATTATATCTGACTTACATGATAGATTTTGAGTGTTTCATGTATAGGAAATGTATAAATATTATTTATAATTGATTATCTAGGATATAATATGTGGCACATAATGGTTGAAAGATATGTTTATTATTTACTCTGTGACTTGATTATATGGCAATTAAAATTAACCTACTAATTAAAATAAAGATTCTGAAATGGATTCTGAGAAACTTGAGGAATTTTTAGCTCAGGGTAGCTCTAGATTAAAATAAAGTATCAACTCTATACTTAGATGATTCTATACACATACACAGACACAACCTCTCTATCTAAACACATCACTGAAAAATCCTTCTTCTTTAATGCAACTTTTCCTGACAAATGGGATACTCAAACTGAACTCCCTTTTATGTAACTTTCATTACCAACCAGTAAGCAACATCCTACTGAACAGATGTGTTAAGCTCCATCAATTTTACAAACACAATAATTTTTTTTTTTTTTTGGTATTTTTCTGGAGTTGGAAACGGGGAGGCAGTCAGACAGACTCCCGCATGCGCCCAACCGGGATCCACCTGGCATGCCCACCAGGGGGCGATGCTTTGCCCATCTGGGGCGTCACTCTGTTGCAACCAAAGCCATTCTAGCGCCTGAGGCAGAGGCCATAGAGCCATCCTCAGCGCCCGGGCCAACTTTGCTTCAATGGAGCCCTGGCTGCGGGAGGGGAAGAGAGAGACAGAGAGGAAGGAGAGAAGGAGGGGTGGAGAAGCAGATGGGCGCTTCTCCTGTGTGTCCTGGCCAGGAATCGAACCCAGGACTCCTGCACACCAGGCCAACACTCTACCACTGAGCCAACTGGCCAGGGCTCAAACACAATAATTTTTTAATGATTCCTAGATCTCCTATTTTATATCTGTAGCCCAACCCAGTCCCCTAAACTTTAGACAGGTGTATCAGCTGCTTCCTAGCTATCTCTACAGGTATTTCAAAAATCAGTATTTCCAAGATGAAAATGGTATTTCTCTCCTTATCTGTATTCCTTATTTTGATAAATATTTCCACCATCACTATGAACTAAATTACATCCCTCCCTCAAATTTACCGTATTTCCCCATATGTAAGACACTCCCATGTATAAGACATACCTTAATTTGGGGGTCCAAAATTTCAAAAAAAAGGTATTACATAAAATTATTCGTTTTATTCATCATAAAATCCATACAACTCATTAAGCATGAAAAAGTGGGAAATGCAAGTAAAAAGAAATCTACAACCACTGTATAAGATGTACCCAGTTTTTACACCTCGAATTTTTTGAAAAGGGGTGTGTCTTATAAATGGGGAAATATGGTATATGTTGAAACATTACCCCCCCTCCCACATGTGATGGTAGTATTTGGAGTTGGGGACTTTGGGAGATAATTAGGGTTAAATAAGCTTATAAAGGGGAGACTGGTGCCCTTATAAGAAAAAGAAAAGATCTCTCTCTCTTCCTCATTAGAGACTATATCAAGGCGCTGCCTGTAAGCCAGGTAGAAAGTCCTCACTAGAGAACCAAATCAGCTGGCACCTTGATCTTGGATTTGCCAGCTTCCAGAGCTGTGAGAAATAAATTCACGTTGTTTAAGCTACCAGTCTATGGTATTTTGGCATGGCAGTCCAAGTAGAATAAGACAGCGACTAAATCTATCATATAAATCTCAACTACGGAAAACTTGCTAGACTTACCCTCACATTATTAATCACATCTAAGGTCTGTAGTTTAGTTAACATCACTATACCAATTTAGATTTTCTGGTTTTGGTATTATACCATGTATATACAGAAGGTATTTATTACCACTGAGGGATGATGGATGCAAGACACAAGAGACAATCCATATAATTTTTGCAATTTCCTCTGAGTTCATAATTATATCACAATAAAAAAGTTCTCTTTAAAAAAAATTCTGTACCATTTCAATGTTTAGTAATAAGAACACCTGACAAAGAAGTATGTGTGATGTTGGAAGGTACTCACTGTTAATAGAAACGTTTTGTATTCAAACCCAGTAAGTATTATCAAAGTGAAGGTTTGAAGAGTTTGCTGGTCTTATTTTAACAGACTCTCATGATTCCTAAATAATAAATAATACACCTAGATACGATTACATTTACTTCCTTAATTATCACAAAATCATTTAAAATAATTCAATGAAAAAACCTTCAGCCAAACAAATGGATTTCAAGCCTCCAAATAAAACTTAGAGAAATACACACCGAGTTGCTTTTAATATTAAAAGAGAGGTAGTTTTCAAGTAGGTACATATCTAAATAAAAATAGTTACAGTTCTATGCTAGATGTGAATGTGGTGATAGAATAAAAGACGCCAGCTCTGAAATGTTTCAGTTTCACCTACAGGCTTACTTTCTAAGGCTATTTAACTCTGCATTGATATTTCACTAACAGCAGGAAACTATTTGCCTGTCACATCACTATGTTCCTTGAGATTTATTCTTGAACACACTATAGATTATCCTTATTATACTGTTCACACTCTAAGCACTGAATAGAAATTTCCAGTGAAGAGGAAGTAATCCCAAACAACACTCCAAAGGACTAAGTGCCTACATGAATTCTTTTGGAACTTACAAGAACATATATTTTCTACACTTACATTACTGTAAACAGTTTGCCTCATTAAACTTATGAAGGAAAAAGCAAAAATCATATAATAACTTTTGCAGTTTACCTTTTCTCCAAAGGCAACAATTTGATTTCTTCCGAGAAAGTATATTAAAATTATATAACTTGAGACTTGAGATGAGTATTATGGCTTTGTTCCATTTCTTGGTCTACCAATATTATTTCTCCCCATCCTTTTTTTTCTTTTACCCAGCCCTCCCTGTGGAGCTAGTTTCTTTCTTTTATTTTCCATCAAGGTAATTTTTCCTTTGAATTATATCCTTTCTTCAACTTTGGGAACACCAGCAGCTTGCTGGAATCATGCTGGGGTATGGCCTTTTCAGGGTCCAAGGGCTTTTTTGGATCCTGACTTGGTAAAAGGCTAAGGAGATGGAATATCAAATATTCTCCAATAGATAAGAAAAACAACCTGGCCATACGTGGAGAACCTTTCTGCACTGCCGATCAGCAACTTATGAGCAGGTAAGGTCCAAATCACAAACGGAGGCAGGCGGTGGAAGGCATCAAGGCCACAGGCTTAAGCATGCCATGAAGAGCCCTCGCAGTTCTGACAATGGAAGAACATTGGTAGTCAGTCGTACAGACAAAGGAAATGACTAATTCTCCCCTACTTTTCCTGCACCCCCTACTCCTTACCCTGGCAATGCTAGAAGGCAGATCTCTGTAAACAGAAACAGACTCATAGATACAGAGAACAAGCTGATAGTTGTCAGAGGGGAGGGGGACAAAGGCACAGGGGGGTTGGGTGAAAAGGTGAAGGGATTATGAAGTACAAATTGATAGTTATGAAAACAGTCACAGGGATGTCACGTAGAGCATAAAGAACATAGTCAACAGTGCTGTAATAACTATGTACGGTGCCAGGTGGGCACTGGAAATACCATGGGGAATCTCTTCGTAAAGTATATGACTGTCTAACCATTATGCTATATACTTGAACTAATACAAAGTAATATTGAATATAAACTGAAATTGAAAAAAATAAAATGTACAGAAAAGTGGTAGAAATAATTATAAGTAGGAAGATATTTAGTGAGGAAGAAAACAGAAAGCTTTAATCTTTATATGTTGATTACATCATTTGGCATTTAAATGACAGATCACTTTATTTTCTACTTATTTTCACATAGTCGAGATCTTGCCAGGAGTTTGGGCTACAGATGAGACCAACCCTGGCAAACCTAGAATGAATAACCTTTGGCCCTTTGGATCCAACACTTCTGCATTATTTAGTTATGTTGAATTGCTCGTCATTCCAATCAGAAAAGCAATGAAGACTTTAAATGGCAGCTCTGAGAGGTTGCAGAGATCAGGGATAATTACAAATTTATGTAGAACCCACTATTACCAGGAATGACAATCATAAAAGTTTAATAAATCATTTTTATTTACTATGAAATATAATTAATTACTAGCTTAAGCAAGATTTTATGCTTTATTTTTAGGGGTTATTGAGTTGAAATTAAGTTCCTGGCATGAAATGTAAATGTAACTAAAGAAATTTAAACACATTTTATTTAGTCATACACATAAAAAGATATAATCAAAGCAATTATGCTTCACAGAAATCAGGGTTCACAATGAAAATATCTTACAACTCAACAGTCAGAACAGATGTTAGCTAGTACTATTAGTATATGTAAAAATAACAGAAGTAAAACAAAAAACTCTTCTGTAGACCCTTTTCTGTTTATTTCTTCTTTATCATAAACGTTTGCTAGGACCTGACTTCTTAGCCTGATATGTATGTGTGTACATTTATATTAAAAGAGTCCCTAAAAACAGTATTTTTCAAAGGAAGTAGATGAGTCTCAGTGACTTTATTACCTCCACAAATCAATCTTTGATTTAGTAAAGATTTCTAGAAGTATATCACATTAACTTTTTACTGAATCTTTTAGGATTAACCAAAATGAAATAAAAAGTCATTCAAAAGCAATTACTAATAACTACTTCTGTCTTTATTGATCTATTTAGAAACATAAATATTCCCAATATAAATATTCAAAGAGGGAAGATGGCAGCGGAGTAGGCGGATGCACAGACACCCAGCTCTCAACACCAAACTGGAATACAAATCAATTTAGAAAAAATCAGCATGAAAAACCAACACTGAACTGCAAAAACAGCTCTCAAAAACCAAGGAGCAAAGAGGAAGCCACAATAATCCTGGTAAGGAGTGCCTGAATCTCCTCTGCTTACAGGAAGGGAAGGAGGGGGGTGAGGCTGAGAGCCCAGAGAGGATTTCACAGAGGAAAAAGAGCAGAAACTACTGCTCACAGCCACTTACCTGGCGACCAGGGAGCAAGGTGGGTTGAAAAGACCAGCTTATCTCCCAAGTGGAAAAGACAGGGAGAGGGACAGACTGTGAGGGGCTAAGGTATGCAAGAAACAAAATAAACAAGCTGACTCATTCGTGCTGGAGGCGGCCATAGCTGGGGGAGGGACTGAACCTTTCACAAAACAGAGCTGAAGTGCTTCTGGATCAGAGATCTCCCGACATCTATCCAGCTCCAATCAGCACAACAAGACACAGCTGAAAACAAGAAGTGGGGAGGAGGGGCAGTAACTCAGGTCTCCATGGAGATCTGAGATACACCTCCCCCTACTGAAGCTGAGAGAAAAAACCCTGCCCCCAGTGAGATTAGTTGGAGGAAGAGACCTTCAGCATCTCAGGTTACACCCACAGCATTCCTGGATACAGTTTCAAGGAAGCCCCCTGCTGAGATCAGTTAACAAGACTATCACCTGTTAAGAAAACAAACAAATCAAGACTTCAAAGCTGCCCAAATCCGAAAGTGGATTACAAAAAATAGCTGATACCAACTCACGAAGACCTAAAAATAACACAACTGAAAACTGGAGGCAGACAACACCAAGCCTAGACTCAATCAACTCTACAAATAAAAAAAAAGAAGAAGAAGATGAGAAAACAAAGGAGTGCAATCCAAATGAAACCACAAGAGACACTTTCGAGAGATGAACTGAGTGATATGGAAATAATCAAACTTCCAGATGCGGAGTTCAAAATAATGATTGTAAGGATGCTTAGGGATCTTAGAACAACAATGGAGGGGGAGTTTGAAAACCTAAATAAAGAAATAGCAAGTATAAAAAAGAATCAGTTGGAGACGACAAATACAATATCAGAAATAAAGACCACAATGGAAGGAATTAAAAACAGGATAGATAGAGCAGAGGATCGAATCAGCGAGTTAGAAGACAACTGGAATGAAGGCATGAAAGCAGAGAAGAAAAGAGAAAAAAGACTCAAAAAGTCAGAGGAAACTCTTAGAGAGCTCTGTGACAACATGAAGAGAAATAACATCCGCATCATAGGGGTTCCTGAAGAAGAAGAAAAAGAACAAGGGATAGAGACTTTGTTCAATCATATCATAGCTGAAAACTTCCCTAAATTAATGCAAGAGAAACTCTCACAAATCCAAGAAGCACAGAGGACTCCATTAAAGAGAAACACAACGAAACCTACACCAAGACACATCATAATTAAAATACCAAAGCTAAGCGATAAAGAGAAAATATTAAAAGCTGCAAGAGAAAAAAAAGTTATCACCTACAAAGGAGCCCCCATAAGGATGACATCTGACTTCTCAACAGAAACACTTGAGGCCAGAAGGGAATGGCAAGAAATATTCAAAGTAATGCAGAACAAGAACCTACAACCAAGACTACTTTATCCAGCAAGGCTATCGTTTAAAATTGAAGGAGAAATAAAAAGCTTCCCAGACAAAAAACAACTCAAGGAATTCATTACAACCAAACCAATGCTGCAGGAAATATTAAGGGGCCTGGTGTAAACAGATAAAGTGGGAAAAGAATACAGAAAAAAAAAAAAAGAAAAAGGAATACACCTTTAAAGAAGAAAATGGCAATGAACAACTACATATCAATAATAACCTTAAATGTAAATGGATTAAATGATCCAATCAAAAGACATAGGGTAGCTGCGTGGATAAGAAAACAGGACCCTTACATATGTTGTCTACAAGAGACACACCTTAGAACAAAAGACACACACAGATTGAAGGTAAAAGGATGGAAAAAAATGTTTCATGCAAATGGAAATGAAAAAAAAGCTGGGGTAGCAATACTTATATCAGACAAATTGGACTTTAAAACAAAGGATATAGTAAGAGATAAAGAAGGCCACTACATAATGATAAAGGGAGTAATCCAACAGGAAGATATAACTATTATAAATATCTATGCACCTAATATAGGAGCACCCAAATATATAAAACAGACTTTGATGGATTTAAAGGGCAAGATCAACAGCAATACTATAATAGTAGGGGATTTCAATACCCCACTAACATCACTAGATAGATCCTCAAGAAAGAAAATTAACAAAGAAACAGCAGACTTATTGGAAACACTAGATCAACTCGATTTAATAGATATCTTCAGAACCTTTTACCCTAAAGCAGCAGAATATACATTCTTTTCAAGTGCTCATGGTACATTCTCTAGGATAGACCACATGTTAGGGCACAAAAGTGCTCTCAACAAATTTAAGAAGACTGAAATCATATCAAGCACTTTCTCCGATCACAACGGCATGAAACTAGAAATGAATCACAGCAGAAAAGCTCAAAAATTCTCAAACACATGGAAACTAAATAGCAGGGTGTTAAATAATGAATGGATTAAGAATGAGATCAAAGAAGAAATAAAGAAATTCCTAGAAACGAATGACAATGAGCATACAACAACTCAAAATTTATGGGACACAGCGAAAGCAGTGCTGAGAGGGAAGTTCATAGCACTACAGGCACACTTTCAGAAGCTAGAAAAAGCTCAAATAAACAACTTAACCCTGCATCTAAAAGAATTAGAAAAAGAACAGCAAGTAAAGCCCAAATGTAGTAGAAGGAAGGAAATAATAAAGATCAGAGCAGAAATAAATGACATAGAGGCTAAAGAAACAATACAGAGGATCAATGAAACTAGGAGCTGGTTCTTTGAAAAGGTAAACAATATTGATGCACCTTTAAGTAGACTCACCAAGAAAAAGAGAGAGAGGACTCAAATAAATAAAATTAGAAATGAGAGAGGAGAAATAACAACTGACACAACAGAAATACAAAATATTGTAAGAAAATACTATGAAGAACTGTATGCCAAAAAACTAGACAACCTAGATGAAATGGACAAATTCCTTGAAACGTACAATCTTCCAAAAATCAATCTGGAAGAATCAGAAAACTTAAACAGACCAATTACACCAAAGGAGATCGAAACAGTTATCAAAAAACTCCCAACAAAGAAAAGTCCGGGGCCCGATGGCTTCACAATGGAATTCTACCAAATATTCAAAGAAGAACTAACTCCTATCCTTCTCAAACTATTTCAAAAAATTCAAGAGGAAGGAAGACTTCCAAACTCCTTTTATGAGGCGAGCATAATTCTGATTCCAAAACCAGGCAAAGACCACACAAAGAAAGAAAATTATAGGCCAATATCTCTGATGAATATAGATGCTAAAATCCTCAACAAAATATTAGCAAACCGGATCCAACAATATATGGAAAAAATCATACACCATGATCAAGTGGGATTTATTCTGGGGAGGCAAGGCTGGTACAATATTCGTAAATCAATCAATGTGATTCATCACATAAACAAAAAGAAGGAGAAAAACCATATGATAATTTCAATAGATGCAGAAAAAGCATTTGATAAAATCCAGCACCCATTCATGATCAAAACTCTCAGCAAAGTGGGAATACAGGGAACATACCTCAACATGATAAAAGCCATCTATGAGAAACCCACAGCCAACATCATACTCAATGGGCAAAAATTAAAAGCAATACCCTTAAGATCAGGAACAAGGCAGGGGTGCCCCCTTTCACCACTCTTATTTAACATAGTCCTGGAAGTCCTAGCCACAGCAATCAGACAAGAAGAAGAAATAAAAGGCATTCAAGTTGGAAAAGAAGAAGTAAAACTATCATTATTTGCAGATGATATGATATTGTATATAGAAAACCCTAAAGTCTCAGTCAAAAAACTACTGGACCTGATAAATAAATTCAGCAAAGTGGCAGGATATAAAATCAATACTCAGAAATCAGAAGCATTTTTATACACCAACAATGAACAGTCAGAAAGAGAAATTAAGGAAACAATCCCCTTCACAATTACAACCAAAAAAATAAAGTACCTAGGAGTAAACTTAACCAAGGAGACTAAAGACTTGTACTCGGAAAATTACAAAACATTGATAAAAGAAATCAAGGAAGATACTAACAAGTGGAAGCATATACCGTGCTCATGGTTAGGAAGAATAAACATCATTAAAATGTCTATATTACCCAAAGCAATTTATAAATTCAATGCAATACCAATTAAAATACCAATGACATACTTCAAAGATATAGAACACATATTCCAAAAATTTATATGGAACCAAAAAAGGACACGAATAGCCTCAGCAATCTTAAAAAAGAAGAATAAAGTGGGAGGTATCACACTTCCTGATATCAAGTTATACTACAAGGCCATTGTACTCAAAACAGCCTGGTACTGGCATAAGAACAGGCATATAGATCAATGGAATAGAACAGAGAACCCAGAAATAAACCCACAGTTCTATGGACAACTGATATTTGACAAAGGAGGTAAGGAAATACAATGGAGTAAAGACAGCCTCTTTAACAAATGGTGTTGGGAAAATTGGACAGCTACCTGCAAAAAAATGAAACTAGATCACCAGCTTACACCACTCACAAAAATAAACTCAAAATGGATAAAAGACTTGAATGTAGGCTGTGAAACCATAAGCATCTTAGAAGAAAACATAGGCAGTAAGCTCTCCGACATCTCTCGGAGCAATATATTTGCTGATTTATCTCCACGGGGAAGTGAAATAAAAGACAGGATAAACAAATGGGACTATATCAAACTAAAAAGCTTTTGCACAGCTAAAGACAACAAGAACAGAATAAAAAGACAAACTACACAATGGGAGAACATATTTGACAATACGTCTGATAAGGGGTTAATAACCAAAATTTATAAAGAACTTGTAAAACTCAACACCAGGAAGACAAACAACCCAATCCAAAAATGGGAAAAAGAGATGAATAGACACTTCTCCAAAGAGGACATACAGATGGCCAATAGGCATATGAAAAAATGCTCAACATCACTAATCATTAGAGAAATGCAAATTAAAACCACAATGAGATATCACCTTACACCAGTCAGAATGGCGCTTATCAACAAAACAACACAGAATAAGTGCTGGCGAGGATGTGGAGAAAAGGGGACCCTCCTGCACTGCTGGTGGGAATGCAGACTGGTGCAGCCACTGTGGAAAACAGTATGGAGATTCCTCAAAAAACTGAAAATCGAACCGCCTTTTGACCCAGCTATACCACTTTTAGGAATATACCCCAAGGACACCATAGAACGGCTCGAAAAGGAGAAATGCACCCGCATGTTTGTGGCAGCATTGTTCACAATAGCGAAGATTTGGAAACAGCCCAAGTGTCCGTCAGAGGACGAGTGGATTAAAAAACTTTGGTACATATATACTATGGAATACTACTCAGCCATAAGAAATGATGACATCGGATCATTTACAGTAACATGGATGGGCCTTGATAACATTATACGGAGTGAAATAAGTAAATCAGAAAAAAAACTGAGATGAATCCATACATAGAAGGGACATAAAAATGAGACTCAGAGACATGAACAAGAATGTGATGGCAACAGGGGCGGGGGGGTTGGGGGAGGGGGGAGGAGGTGAAGAAGGAGAGAGGGGTTAGGGGAGGGGAGGGGCACAAAGAAAACCAGATAGAAGGTGACAGAAGACAATTTAACTTTGCAGGAGGGGTATACAGCACAATCAAATGTCAAAATAATCTAGAGATATTTTCTCTCAACATATGTACCCTGATTTATCAATGTCACTGCATTAAATTTAATAAAAAAATAAATAAAAAAAAATAAATATTCAAAGAGGAATCATAGACTTTGGACTACAGTCCGTGGGAGCTTCTACCTTTCATGCCATCCAGTAAAATACTGTTTTGGATCTCATGAGGTAGGTAAAAGAGAGAACAAATGGTGGTTTTTAATCTAGTTGGGTTATTAGTAAGTCAAATTACATACAAAAATAGTTACGGACAAGGTTAAGTGTAGATACTTTAATAATAATAGTTTATAGAAAGGATAAAGTCTTTGCACTTAAGAAGCATATAACCTATTCAGTATAAGCAATTTAAGGACAGTGTAGTAGACCTTGAGAAAACACAGGGCCTCAGAAATAGTGTGCCTAAATTTCATGTCATAGCATTGTTCTCTCGTTTTTCTTTGGTGCCTAGATGACTTGTTAAAAAAGGTGACATAATACACGTTTTCTACATATCCGAGGCAGACGACAAGTTATGACATAGGTAGTTCAGTTTCTTTCTTCCTTTTTTTTGGACATCTTCCACGTTTTCATAATCTTTATAGATTATGCCCCTACTCTCCCAAAAGATACTTCAATACCAACTAAAGAAACAATAGTTTTCCCCTTGTATATCCCCATAATGTAAGACTGCTACTGAGTGTTACAGGAAGTTTTGTAAAAATATGTTGTTTTTACAGTTTTTAACTTCAGTCTGGACTTTAAAAAATACATATATCTGGAGAGCTTAGACTACTTATTGCTTTCCTCAAAGTCCTCTAATGGTGAAAATATAGGTAATTAATGAGACTATCATATACAAACCATAGATTTAATTGTATTACATCTCACTAAATTTACTTGTGGTAAAAGTTGTATATATCACCTCCAACAAAATCATAGTCTTTTATATTTGCTGAAATGTCCAGAATTTAAATTTTTAAAAGAATATATGTACCATTTCCAAACAATTAGTTCTATATTCCTTGAAAACTCAGATTTTTCTCTTTTATAAAAGTTAATTTTCAAAATAATTTTTTTCTGGAATCTTTGCATTTTAGTGTAAATAATATTTTAGTATTCAAAATTTTCTAATTTGAATGTCAATCTTATTATCCTTAAAAATCTGTAAAAAAGTTTAACCTTTGTTTCTATCGATTTTATTATATTACTAATTTTACAAAATAATAAGTTTACTTATAAAGTACAATTTGAAAAAATGGTAAAATAAGGTAGAGAAAAAAATGAGAAATAATAAAATGTAAATGAGTAGAAATATACTTCTATAAAGTTCTATTTAATTGTTATAGTTGAAATTCAAATTTAACTTTGAACTTCTTGGCAGCTGAAGTCATAGGGGGTACTGTGATTAGATTAATTGGAAGAATTAAATGATTAGACAGAAAAAATATATCAATTATTCCATAGAAAGAAGTGTTTCAAAGTAATTCTTTGAAAAACTTATACATGAAAGAGTTCATTTTGTGTACATCAGAGAAATGGCAGTGTGAGATACCTCTCCCCTTGAAATTTCAACAAATTTTACAACTATATGCAGAGAAAAAACCCCAGATGAACCTGATATATACACACACCAGGTAGACAAATGTATGGCTGCGCAACAAGACAGGCCAAAGACAGAATCTGCTCACAGAAAAAAAAAATGCCAGAGGACTGATCCTTTCTCTTTCCTCACGGACTTGAGGGAGGGAAGCACTGTTGGTGCAAGCTTTGTCTCGGAGCTGGAGCTCAGGGAAGAGGAGAGTCTGGGGGGGAGAAGCTGAGATAGGGGCGATGACCAAGACCCAGAGCTCGGTGGTTTCCCAGAGTCAGACGTCTACCAGTGATTGCAGGCGCTGGACGCACACAAAGCCGGTGGTGCGCTACCAAGAACTGCGTGTGAATAGCTTGTGGAGATCCATCCACGGAGCACTGGGGCTCGCTTAATCTGCCTGTGCGACTGGCAGAGTTTAGCTTTGTGGTGCGCATGCGCTTGATCTGCTCTGAAGCTCGAGCACTAGCTTGTCCCATGGAGTTTAGGAGTTTATCGTGTGTGTGTGTGTGTGTGTGTGTGTGTGTGTGTGTGTGTGTGTAAAACCCCTGATCTGTGCTCTTTGCTGCAACTGCTCCAGAAGCTCGCACACCAGCTTGTGGTGCGCAGCCCCTGCCTTTCCCAGGACTGCGCTTTGAGTGCTTAGAGTGGTATCAGAAGAAGGATGGGACTGTCACCCCAGCCTCCTGGTCCTGCACTGCTCCCTTTGCTGTGCTACCAGTGGTGGTGGTAGACACCCCTGAGCTGAGTTTCCAGACTGCTCTCTCCTGCGAGAGGCAGGGGTGCCGGGGTGCTTGATCCCCTGCTCTGTTAGAACGTGGGGGGAGGGCCCTGAAGGACCCCTGGTTGGCCACTGCTAGAGCCATAAAATTGCAAAGTTCTAACAATAAGCCCCTCTTACCAACATGGCCCTGCTTGCATTATTACCACAGCGACACCTCAGCACAGCTCCACCAAAGAATCTCGCAGAGGCAAACCTTGTAGTACAGTGCCTCCTACCGGAAAACGAAATGTTACCTCTCAAAAATGCTTTATTCCACTTTTTCTTCTTTCTTTTTTCTTCTTTCTCCTTTTCCCATGTGAGCTTTGTTATCCTTAGTTGTTATATTTTTTATTCTATATTTTTGAAGGGATTCATTCTGACACTTTCTCTCCTTCCTTGTCTCCTCCTTCTATCAGCATTTTCCCCCTTTTTTTCTCTCTTTTTCCCCTCTCACCTGAACATCATTTTTCATCAAATTATTATATTTTAGACTCATACTTATTTTTCTGGCATTTTCCTTCATTTTTTAAAAAAATTTTTTTTCTCAGTTTCTGCTTTTGATTATTTGTAGTTTCTGTTCTACTTATCATTATTTATAGAATTTTCATTTCTTCACTGTATTTTTTCAATTTTTATTATTATTAATTTTTATTTATTTCAATTATCTCTTGTTAGGGTTATTGACAATACACTTAAAAATGCCATCAAGGAAAAAGAAATCAAAGGTGTATATACAAAACAGAGAGGTAGCTCACATAGATGATGAAAATTTTCGAGAAAAAAAATCTCAATTACATGGAAGCCTTGGAGCTTAATGACAGAGAATTCAAAATAGAAGTTCTAAAAATACTCAATAAGATACAAGAAAACACTGAAAGGCAATTTAGTGTGCTCAAAAAACAACTTAATGAACAAAAAGAGCACTTCACCAAGAAAATTGAAACTATAAAAAAGAACCAAACAGAGATGAAAAACTCAATACATGAACTGAAAAATGAGGTAACAAGCTTAGCTAATAAAACAGGCCAGATAGAGGAGACAATCAGTGACATTGAAGAGAGGCAACTAGAGATACTACAGAGAGAGACTCATGAATTTTAGAAAATGAGAAAGTCCTACAAGAATTGTCTGACTCCATCAGAAAGAGTAATAGAAGAATAAAAGGTATATTAGAAGAAGAAGAAGAGAAAAAAGGGAATGGAGAACATATTGAAACAAATAATTGATGAGAACTTCCCAAGCCTGTGGACAGAGTTAGAGCCTCAAATCCAAGAAGCAAACAGAATGCTGAGTTACACAACCCAAACAGACCTACTCCAAAGCACATTGTAATGAAATTACCACAAATCAATGACAAAGAAAGAATCCTCAAGGCAGTTAGGGAGGAGAATATAACATATAAAGAAAGGCCCATTAGGCTATTGTCAGATTTCTAAGCAGAAACTCTAGAGCAAGAAGAGAGTGGATCCCAACATTTAAAGTCTGAAAGAAAGAAACTACCAGCCAAGAATACTAGATCCATCAAAACTATCCTTCATATATGAAGGGGAAATGAAAACATTTACAGACATACAGAAGCTGAGGGAATTTATCACCAGAAAACTCCCACTATGGGAAATACTAAAAGGGGTTATCCGATCAAATACAAAGAACAAAACAAAATTACAAGTAAAAATTTTAACAAAACCACATTAAAAACTAGGATAATCTGTGACAACAATAACATAAAAGGGGAAAGGATAAAGATCAGCAGTAGCAAAGGAGGATGAAATGCAGAAGCATTCATGAGATAATGAACTCTAACAAATATGATAATTTTTCTTCTAATAACCTAATGGTAACCCCCTTTGAAAAGGCCACTACTAAAACACATAGCTTAAAAAAAGAAGAAACAGAAGATAGAAGTATTGAATACCACCAAACAAAAACAAAAGAAAAAAATAGAACCTAGCAAGACACAAAACTATCAGAAAACAGTATATCAAATGGCAAAAGAAAATCAATAAGTGTCAATAATTACACTAAATGTAAATGGACTGAATTCACCAATAAAGAGGCACAGAGTAGCAGATTGGATCAAGAAGCAAAACCCCAAACAACAGCTCAGATAAGGGCCTAATATCCAAAATATACAAAGAACTCATAAAACTCAACAACAAACAAACAAACAATCCAATAAAAAAATGGGAAGAGGATATGAATAGACACTTCTCCCAGGAAGAAATACAAATGGCCAACAGATATATGAAAAGATGCTCATCTTCTTTAGCTATTAGAGAAATGCAAATCAAAACGGCAATGAGATACCACCTCACACCTGTTCGATTAGCTGTTATTAGCAAGTCAGGTAATAGCAAATGTTGGAGAGGCTGTGGAGAAAAAGGAACCCTCATCCACTGTTGGTGGGAATGTAAAGTAGTACAACCATTATGGAAGAAAGTATGGTGGTTCCTCAAAAAACTGAAAATAGAACTACCTTATGACCCAGCAATCCCTCTACTGGGTATATATCCCCAAAACTCAGAAACATTGATACGTAAAGACACATGCAGCCCCATGTTTATTGCAGCATTGTTCACAGTGGCCAGGACATGGAAACAACCAAAAAGCCCATCAATAGATGACTGGATAAAGAAGATGTGGCACATATACACTATGGAATACTACTCAGCCATAAGAAATGATGACATCGGAACATTTACAGCAAAATGGTGGGATCTTGATAACATGATACGAAGCGAAATAAGTAAATCAGAAAAAAACAGGAACTGTATTATTCCATACGTAGGTGGGACATAATAGTGAAACTAAGAGACATTGATAAGAGTGTGGTGGTTACGGGGGGGAGGGGGGAATGGGAGAGGGATAGGGGGTGGGAGGGGCACAAAGGAAACAAGATAGAAGGTGACAGAGGACAATCTGACTTTGGGTGGTGGGTATGCAACATAATTGAACGACAAGATAACCTGGACTTGTTATCTTTGAATATATGTATCCTGATTTATTGATGTCACCCCATTAAAAAAATAAAATTATAAAAAAAAAAAAAAAAAAAAAAAAGAAGCAAAACCCAACAGTATGCTGCCTTCAAGAAACACATCTAAGCTACAAGGATAAAAACAGATTCAAAGTGAAAGGTTGGAAAACAATTCTCCAAGCAAATAATATCCAAAAGAAGCAGGTGTAGCCATATTCATATATGACAATGCTGAATACAAGACAACAAAAGTAACCAGAGTCAAAGATGGACATTTCATAATGATAAAGGAGACATTATATCAAGAAAACATTACACTTCTTAATATATATGCACCAAACCAAGGAGCACCAAAATATATGATAGCTACTAACTTATGTAAAAGTACAAACCGAAAAAAATATAATCAACTTGGAGACCTCAATATACCATTGATGGCTTTAGATCATTCATCCAAACAGAAAATCAATAAAGAAATATCGGCTTTAAATAAAACACTAGAACAAATGGACATAGTAGACATCTACAGGACATTTTATCCCAAAACGTCAGAGTATACATTTTTCTCCAGTGTACATGGAACGTTCTCAAGAATAGACTATATGCTGGGCCACAAAACTAACATGAACAAATTCAGAAAGACTGAAATTATACCAAGCATATTCTCTGACCATAAGGCTTTGAAATTAGAATTCAACTGCAAAAAAGAAGTAAACATACCCACAAAAATGTTAAAATTAAACAACATACTTCTAAAAAATTACTGGTTCAAAGAAGAAATAAAGGAAGAGACCAAAAGAAATATACAGACAAATGAAAATGACAACATGACATATCAGAATCTCTGGGATACAGTGAAAGCAGTAATAAGAAGGAAGTTCATATCATTACAGGCTTATATGAAAAAACAAGAGAGAGCCCAAGTAAACAACCTAACATCACATCTTAAGGAACTAGTAAAAGAAGAACAAAGGCAACCCAAACCAGCAGAAGAAAGGAAATAATAAAAATCAGAGGAAAAATAAATGAAATAGAGAACAGAAAAAGTATAGAAAAAATTAATACAACAAAGAGCTGGTTCTTTGAAAAGATCAACAAAATTGACAAACCCCTGGCAAGACTCACTAAGGAAAAAAGAGAAAGGACTCACATAAACAAAATCCAAAATGAAAGAGGAGAAATCACCACAGATAGTATAAATATACAAAGAATTATCGTAGAATACTATGAAAAACTATATGCCACCAAATTTAATAATCTAGATTAGGGGTCTCAAACTCGTGGCCCACGGGCTGCATGCGGCCCGCCGAACAATTTTGTGCGGCCCGCAGACTAATCCACGAAGTTCAAAATATTTTGGATAAAATTAAGTAAGCCTAGGGGCCTACTTGTATTTTTCATTTCTCTAGCATCCTAGCTAGATATTAGCTTAGTTAACAGCAGTTGTGATGCGAACTACAGTTTCTGGTTGTTTTGTGACACTGAAAAGTGTTGCATAACAGTTGCCTTTTGTAGACCTAGTGCGGCCAGCCTAACGGCTGTGATCTTGCTCTGCGGCCCACATGCTGAGTTGAATTTGAGACCCCTGATCTAGATGAAATGGATAAATTTCTAGAACAATACAATCTTCCTAGACTGAATCACAAAGAAGTAGCCTAAACCAGTGGTAGTCAACCTGGTCCCTACTGTCCACTAGTGGGCATTCCAACTTTCATGGTGGGCAGTAGTGGAGCAACCAAAGTATAAATAAAAAGATAGATTTAACTATAGTAAGTTGTTTTATAAAGATTTATTTTGCCAAACTTAGCAAAAATCTGACATAAAGTACTTGGTAAGTAATTATTATTATATGCTTTAACTTGCTGTAACTCTGCTTTATAAATTTTATAAAGTAAAGTTACTTCCCTACTTTATAAATCACCATTACTGTGGAACCGGTGGGCGGTTAGAAAATTTTACTATTAACAGAGATACAAAAGTGGGCCATAGGTATAAAAAGGTTGAGTACCCCTGGCCTAAACAGATGCATAAGCAGGGAGGAAATAGAAACAACTATTAAAAAATTCACCCAAAAATAAAAGTCCAGGGCCAGATGGCTATACTAGTGAATTCTATCAAACATTCAAAGAAGATTTGGTTCCTATTCTACTCAAAGTCTTCCAAAATATTGACAAAGAAGCAATACTTCCAAACACATTTTATGAAGCTAACATAACCCTCATACCAAAACCTGGCAAGGACAAAAAAAGAAAACTACAGACCAATATCTCTAATGAATACACATGCTAAAATACTAAACAAAATACTAGCAAATCAAATACAACAACACATTAAAAAAGTAATTCATCATGATCAAGTGGGATTCATCCCAGAAACACAAGTATGGTTCAACATACATAAAACAGTTAACGTAATACACCATATGAACAAAACAAAGAACAAAAACCATATGATCCTATCAATAGATGCAGAAAAGGCATTTGATAAAATACAACTTTCTTTTATGTTTAAAACACTCAACAAAATGGGTATGGAAGGAAAATACCTCAACATAATAAAGGCCATTTACGACAAACCCAGCTAACATCATACTAAATGTTAAAAAATTGAAAACTTTTCCTCTAAAATCAGGAACAAGACAAGGCTTTCCACTCTTTCCACTCCTCTTTAACATAGTGCTGGAAGTTCTAGCCAGCACAATCAGATAAGAGAAAGAAATAAAAGGCATTCATATTGAGAAATAGGAAGTAAAGGTTTCGCTTTTTGCAGAGGATATGATCTTGTATTATAGAAAACCCAAACAATAAACCAATACAGTAAGGTTGTAGGATACAAAATTAATATACAGAAGGCTATTGCTTTCTTATATGCCAACAATGAAACTTCAGAAAAAGAACTAAAAAAAAAATCCCTTTTAGAGTTGCAACAAAAAAAATAAAATACCTAAGAATAAACATAACAAAGAATGTAAAGGACCTATATATTGAAAACTACAAAGCATTATTAAAGGAAATTGAAAAAGACACAATGAAATGGAAAAATATTCCTTGTTTGTGAATAGGAAGAATAAATATAGTTAAAATGGCCATATTACCTAAAGCAATATACAAATCTAATGCAACTCCCATCAAAATTCCAATGTCATTTTTTTAAAGAAATGGAACAAAAAAAATAATCAGATTTATATGGAACCATAAAAAAACCCAAATAACTAAAGTAATCCTAAGGAAAAAAAAATGAAGCTGGAGGCATTACAATACCTGATTTCAAGTTATACTACAGAGCCACAATAATCAAAACAGCACGGTACTGGGAGAAAGATAAGACACACAGACCAATGAAACAGAATAGAGAGCCCAGAAATAAAACCACATATATACTGTCAAATCATCTTTGTTAAAGGATCCCAAAACACACAATGGAGGAAAGAAACCCTCTTCAATAAATAGTGCCGGGAAAATTAGAAAGCCACATGCAAAAGAATGAAACTTGACTACAGTTTGTCTCTTTGCACAAAAATTAATTCAAAATGGATCAACAACTTAAATATCAGATCTGAAACAAATTACATAGAAGAAAACACAGGTACTAAACTCATGAACCTTGGCAGGAGAGAATATTTTATGAATTGGATCCCAAAGGCAAGGAAATTAAAGGCAAAGATAAACGAATGGGACTATATCAAACTAAGAAGCTTCTGCACAGCAAGAGAAACTGACAACAAAACAAACAGCCAACTAAATGGGAGATGATATTTTCAAACAGCTCAGATAAGGGACTAATATCCAAAATATATAAAGAACTCAGAAAACTCAGCAACAAACAAGCAAACAATCCAATAAAAAATGGCAAGAGGACATGAACAGACACTTCTCCCAAGAAGAAATACAAATGACCAATAGATATATGAAAAATTGCTCATCTTCACTAGCTGTTAGAGAAATGCAAATCAAAATGAGATAACACTTCACACCTGTTAGATTAGCTATTATCAATAAGACAGATAAGTGTTGGAGAGGTTGTGGAGAAAAAGGGACCCTCATCCACTGTTGTATGGTGGTTCCTCAAAAAATTAAGAATAGAACTAACATATGACACAGCAATCCCTCTACTCGTATACACCCCCCAAACTCAAAAACATGGGAACATAAAGACACATGCACCTCTATGTTCATCACAGCATTGTTCACGGTGGCCAAGACATGGAAACAGCCTAAATGCTTTTCAATAGATGATTGGATAAAAAGATGAGGTACAATGGAATACTACTCAGCCATAAGAAATTATGACATAATATCATTTATGACAACATGGATGGACCTTGATAACATTATACTGAGTGAAATAAGTAAATCAGAAAAAGCTAAGAACTGTATAATTCCATACATAGGTGGGACATTGAGACTCATGGACATAGATAAAAGTGCAGTGGTTACCAAAAGGAGAGGAAAGGAGGAGATGGAGGGGAGTGTGGGGAGAGGGAGGGGCTTAAGAAAACAAAATATAGGGTGACGGAAAATGATTTGACTTTGGGTGATGGGTATACAGCATAGTCGACTGTCCAAATGATGTGGAGATGTTTTCTCTAAATCTATGTACTCTAGTTGACCATTGTCACCCTGTTAAATTTAATTGTCTAAATAAAAAAGAAAAGGAAAAAATATATTATAATAAAAATTATTCATATATATATTTATATATAGTGTTCATTTTGTTCAGTTGTCCTCCATCAGACAGAATTGAGTATAAAGCAGAAAAAGGAACTTTCAATATATGCTAAGTTGTGGTTACTTCTGTGTTTTCATGGATTCATTTTTAATACCTTCATTTATTTCACTTTTTCTGAGGCTTAAAGGAAGAATGTGCTTTTAGCTGCAGCTCTGAAATATCTGCAGTCATTCCATGACTTATATTAAACAATCGTTAATATTTGTAAACTATAAAATACCTTCCCATACATTTTTACATTTGATCCTCATATTAAATCATTGAAATAGATTTTTACAATTTTTTTTATTTTATTTATTCATTTTAGAGAGGAGAGACAGAGAAGGAGAGAGAGGAGAGAGAGACAGAGAGAGAGAAGGGGGGAGGAGTTGGAAGCATCAACTCCCATATGTGCCTTGACCAGGCAAGCCCAGGATTTCGAACCGGCAACCTCAGCATTTCCAGGTCGACGCTTTATCCACTGCACCACCACAGGTCAGGCCTGAAATAGATTTTATCTCCACTGTACAGATGAGGAAGCCAAGGCTCAAGAAAGTGCACATCTACAAAGTGGTAGGTTCTAAACCTGTGCTGCCCAAAGTGGCAGGCACAGCCGTATGTGGCAGCCGAGCACTTGGAATGCGACTGGTCTGAACTGGGATGTGATATAGAAAATAAACATGAGGTTTTCAAATACTTGGTACAAAAATTTAAATGTAAAATATCTCACTAAAATTTGTATGGATCACACATCGAAATAATATTTTGGATATAGTGGATTAAGTAAATATATTATTAAAATTGATTTCACCTGTTTTCTTTTAGTTTTAAAAATAGGGCCGTTAGATAAAGCGTCGGCCTGGAAGTGCTGAGGTTGCCGGTTCGAAACCCTGGGCTTGCCTGGTCAAGGCACATATGCGAGTTGATGCTTCCAGCTCCTCCCCCCTTCTCTCTCTGTCTCTCCTCTCTCTCTCTCTCCTCTCTAAAATGAATAAATTTAAAAAAAAATAAAAAAAATAGGGCCATTAGAAAATTTATAGATGTGGCTCACATTATGTTACTTTTGAATATTACTCAAATAGAGCCTTATTTGACTACCATTATCCTTTACACTTAATATATGCATATCAATAATTTTACTTTGTAAATAAAATCTTTTTTTTTTGTAAAATTTTCTCAATTATCACATTTAGTAGTTGCAGCTTTCATCATCTATGCTATAAATTTTACCCTGTGCCCTCAACCCTCACCCCCCTCTGTTGTATAAAAACATTAGGGACATTTGAAAATGATCACAATGATCACACTATGTTTTATCATCATAATGTATTTCAAGTCTACAAGTATCCATTAATGCCACAGGTATCACTTTGTATTAGAGTAATTTATCTTTGGCTAGATCACTACACCTTTATTGCCCTTAACTCTTTTTCTCTATCATTGCATCTTTCCTCTTCCTACCAACCTCTCACCTCACCTGTTACCAACCAGCTAGTTCTGAATGGTGTCTCATGATTCAGTTAAAGAATGGGTCAGGGATACAGAAAACAGCCAAAGAGGCCATTTTAGTTCTTATTCAATCCATTTAATGAAAAATGCAACCAAAGATATGCAGCTAGATATTGAGATATACAACTGAATAATCAGAGAAAAGTGTTTTGTGTACTTTTCTAACTATATTTTCTTTTTTTGTGTGTGTGGCAGAGACAGAGAGAGTCAGAGAGAGGGACAGATAGGGACAGACAGACAGGAAGGGAGAGATGAGAAACATCAATTCTTCGTTGCGGCTCCTTAGTTGTTCATTGATTGATTTCTCATATATGCTTTGACCGGGGGGCTACAGCAGACCGAGTGACCCGTTGCTCAAGCCAGCGACATTGGACTCAAGCTGGTGAGCTTTGCTCAAACCAGATGAGCCCACGCTCAAGCTAGCGACCTTGGGGTCTCGAACCTGGGTCCTCCGCATCCCAGTCCGATGGTCTATCCACTGTGCCACCACCTGGTCAGGCTCTATGTTTTCTTAAAAGCGCATGATACAATTTAACTTTGAAGATGCTTAGGTATTTTCCAAAGTATTCCAAAAAATATTAATTCCAGGATATGCTTCATAGACAAAAGACTATTTGGTTAAAGTGAGTCAGGGAGACACTACATATTGTATTTTTCTTTTGATAAGTCATAAAGCACATAAACAAAATGAAGGACTTTATGAAGTCCTGCATTTTATCAAAACCCAGATATTAAAACTGTTTAACCCACATTTCTATACCTACTTGACTACAAAACACCATTTTTCTGTTTAACATCCGTTGGCATCTAAAGATTAATGGGATATACTTTGGGAAATGCTACTTTAGATGAAAAAACTTCCCATTTTTATGATGTTTGGTAATGTCTATATTAAATCAGAAAAACATTTAAATGAAAAATGTTAGAATGCAACAGGCATAAAAGCCCTTAATAAATACTGCTTCTGATTACTTTTGTCCTTGTTCCTGTCACTTTCCTAATTCATTTTTAAAATTTACCTTTCATGCTTTTGAAAATATTGATAGCTGGAAATAGATCTTAGGTTGGCAAAAGACCCAATGTCATATAAATATATTAAATAGTGCAGTGACCTTAAAAAGCAATAAATCATAGATTAAAGTTTATGCTTCAAAGAACTACAGAGGATACAGTACAAATGAAAACAATCTTACTTTCTTATTTGACAACATGACTTATATAATGCAGATTTGGGGTCAGGAAGGAAAAAAATATCACTTCTCTTCTGTCCCTTTTTTAAAAAGCACAGTCCTACTGATCCATTCTCTGAAGCAGCAGGGAATGAACACAGTATCATTTCTGAACAGATCTCAAGCCACTGTTCCACTTAACCTGTGAGAGATCTGAGCCAGGCACACCTTGCAAGTACAGTTGCAGAAAGAGAAAATTTCAGAAGATTTTAGGTTGTACTTAGAAAATCTAAAGGGAACACTAGTAGAATTAATAAGAAAAGAATGTATTAGAATTAATCAGAAGTCAGTAAGGTGGCCTCATACAAGACTTAAATCACTATTTAAATTAATAATTTAGGAGAGTGACGTCACGGAAATGGCGCCGTGAGAAGCGCGTCCGACAGCTCTCCCCTAAATCACAACAAATTTATCAACTAGAAACAGAAAAATTTATCCTCGGAGCATTCCGGAGTTCCACACAAACTGAAAGCAAAAGGACTGTTATCACTTGAATCTGAGAGACGAGGGTGTAGAGGAAGCTACCGCAGCAGCGATGCTCATTCAAGCCGCGAGGGAGTGCGCCTGCGTGCTATCAATAAGACCACCCTCAGATGCCGATAAGAAAGAGGAAATCAAATATTATGGATACAAAAGAAAGAGAGGTAACACAAATAGATGTGGAAAAATCTATGGAGAAAAGACTTAACATATTGGAAGCCTTGGAGCTAAATGACAGAGAATTTAAAATAGAAATCTTAAAAATACTCAGAGATATACAAAAAAAACACAGAAAGGCAATATAGGGAGATCAGAAAACAACTCAATGAACACAAAGAATATATTACCAAGGAAATTGAAACTATTAAAACAAATCAAACAGAAATGAAAAACTCAATTCACGAGCTGAAAAACGAGGTAACAAGCTTAGCTAACAGAACAGCCCAGATTGAAGATAGGATAAGTGAAATAGAAGACAAACAACTTGAGGCACAACAGAGAGAAGAAGAAAGAGACTCAAAAATAATAAAAAATGAGAAAGCCCTACAGGAATTGTCTGACTCCATCAGAAAGAATAACATAAGAATAATAGGTATATCAGAGGGAGAAGAGAAAGAAAATGGAATGGAGAATATACTCAAACAAATAATAGACGAGAACTTCCCAAGCCTGTGGAAGGAACTAAAGCCTCAAATTCAAGAAGCAAACAGAACACCAAGTTTTCTTAACCCCAACAAACCCACTCCAAGGCACATCATAATAAAGATGACACAAACCAATGACAAAGAAAAAATTCTCAAGGCAGCCAGGGAAAAGAAGAGTACAACATATAAAGGAAGGCCTATTAGATTATCATCAGATTTCTCAGCAGAAACTCTACAAGCTAGAAGAGAGTGGACCCCAATATTTAAAGCCCTGAAAGAGAGGAACTTTCAGCCAAGAATACTATACCCATCAAAGCTATCCTTCAAGTATGAAGGAGATATAAAAACATTCACAAATACAGAAAAGATGAGAGAATTTATCAACAGAAAGCCCCCACTCCAGGAAATACTAAGGGGGGTTTTCCAACCAGATTCAAAGAACAAAAGAAAACAACACCACAAGTAACAGCTCCACCAAGAACACAATAAAACCAAACTTAAACTGTGACAACAAAGGAAAAAAAGGGGGGAGAGGATGGAGATTAACAGTAGCAAAGGATGATGAAGTGCAGAAATACTTATAAGATAGGGTACTACAATGAATATGGTAGGTACCCTTTTTATTACTTAATGGTAACCACCTTTAAAAAAACCACCACAAAAACACTTGACTTAAAAAAGGTAGCAACAGAGGAAAGAAGTATGGAACACAAACAAACAAAAACAAATGATAGAAAAACAAAAGAGAAGAATCAAACTAGATACAAAACTAACAGAAAGCAATTTATAAAATGGCAGTAGGGAACCCACAAGTGTCAATAATTACACTAAATGTAAATGGATTAAACTTACCAATAAAAAGACACAGAGTAGCAGAATGGATTAAAAAAGAAAATCCAACTATATGCTGCCTACAAGAAACACATCTAAGCAACAAGGATAAAAACAAATTCAAAGTGAAAGGCTGGAAAACAATACTCCAAGCAAACAACACCCAAAAAAAAGCAGGTGTAGCAATACTCATATCTAATAATGCTGACTACAAGACAGAAAAAGTACTCAGAGACAAAAATGGTCATTTCATAATGATTAAGGGGAAGTTGAATCAAGAAGACATAACAATCCTTAATATATATGCACCAAACCAAGGAGCACCAAAATATATAAGCCAGCTACTTATTGACCTTAAAACAAAAACTAACAAAAATACAATCATACTTGGAGACCTCAATACACCGCTGACGGCTCTAGATCGGTCATCCAAACAGAGAATCAATAAAGATATAGTGGCCTTAAACGAAATACTAGAACACCTGGATATGATAGACATCTACAGGACACTTCATCCCAAAGCAACAGAGTATACATTTTTCTCTAGTGTACATGGAACATTCTCAAGAATTGACCATATGTTGGGCCACAAAGACAATATCAGCAAATTTAGAAAAATTGAAATTGTACCAAGCATATTTTCTGATCATAAAGCCTTGAAACTAGAATTCAACTGCAAAAAAGAGGGGGAAAAACCCACAAAAATGTGGAAACTAAACAACATACTTCTAAAAAATGAATGGGTCAAAGAAGAAATAAGCGCAGAAATCAAAAGATAAATACAGACAAATGAAAATGAAAATACGACATATCAGAATCTCTGGGATGCAGCAAAAGCAGTAATAAGAGGAAAGTTCATATCACTTCAGGCCTATATGAACAAACAAGAGAGAGCCGAAGTAAACCACTTAACTTCACACCTTAAGGAACTAGAAAAAGAAGAACAAAGACAACCCAAAACCAGCCAAAGAAAGGAGATAATAAAAATCAGAGCAGAAATAAATGAAATAGAGAACAGAAAAACTATAGAAAAAATCAATAAAACAAGGAGCTGGTTCTTTGAAAAGATCAACAAAATTGACAAACCCTTGGCAAGACTCACCAAGGAAAAAAGACACAGGACTCAAATAAATAAAATCCAAAATGAAAGAGGAGAGATCACCACAGACATCATAGATATACAAAGAATTATTGTAGAATACTATGAAAAATTATATGCCACCAAATACAACAATCTAGAAGAAATGGATAAATTCCTAGAACAATACAACCTTCCTAGACTGAGTCATGAAGAAGCAGAAAGCCTAAACAGACCAATCAGCAGGGAGGAAATAGAAAAAACTATTAAAAATCTCCCCAAAAATAAAAGTCCAGGCCCAGACGGTTATACTAGTGAATTCTATCAAACATTCAAAGAAGACTTGGTTCCTATTCTACTCAAAGTCTTCCAAAAAATTGAAGAAGAAGCAATACTTCCAAACACGTTTTATGAGGCCAACATAACCCTCATACCAAAACCTGGCAAGGATGGCACAAAGAAAGAAAACTACAGACCAATATCTCTAATGAACACAGATGCTAAAATACTAAACAAAATACTGGCAAACCGAATACAACAACATATTAAAAAAATAATACATCATGATCAAGTGGGATTCATCCCAGAATCTCAAGGATGGTTCAACATACGTAAAACGGTTAACGTAATACACCATATCAACAAAACAAAGAACAAAAACCACATGATCTTATCAATAGATGCAGAAAAGGCTTTTGATAAAATACAACACAATTTTATGTTTAAGACTCTCAACAAAATGGGTATAGAAGGAAAATATCTCAACATGATAAAGGCCATATATGATAAACCATCAGCCAACATCCTATTAAACGGCATAAAACTGAGGACTTTCTACCTTAAATCAGGAACAAGACAGGGTTGTCCACTCTCTCCACTCTTATTCAACGTGGTGCTAGAAGTTCTGGCCAGAGCAATCAGACAAGACAAAGAAATAAAAGGCATCCATCTCGGAAAAGAAGAAGTAAAGGTATCACTTTTTGCTGATGATATGATCCTATACATCGAAAACCCGAAGGACTCCACAAAAAGATTATTAGAAACAATAAACCAATACAGTAAGGTCGCAGGATACAAAATTAACATACAAAAGTCCATAGCCTTTCTATATGCCAACAATGAAATATTAGAAAACGAACTCAAAAAAATAATCCCCTTCACGATTGCAACAAAAAAAATAAAATACCTAGGAATAAACATAACAAAGAACGTAAAGGACCTATATAATGAAAATTACAAAGCATTGTTAAGGGAAATCGAAAAAGATACAATGAGATGGAAAAATATTCCTTGTTCTTGGATAGGAAGAATAAATATAATCAAAATGGCCATATTACCCAAAGCAATATACAAATTTAATGCAATTCCCATCAAAATCCCTATGAGATTTTTTAAAGAAATGGAACAAAAAATCATCAGATTTATATGGAACTATAAAAAACCCCGAATAGCCAAAACAATCCTAAGGAAAAAGAATGAAGCTGGGGGCATTACAATACCTGACTTTAAACTATATTATAGGGCCACGATAATCAAAACAGCATGGTATTGGCAGAAAAATAGACACTCAGACCAATGGAACAGAATAGAAAGCCCAGAAATAAAACCACATATCTATGGTCAAATAATCTTTGATAAAGGGGCCAACAACACACAATGGAGAAAAGAAAGCCTCTTCAACAAATGGTGTTGGGAAAACTGGAAAGCCACATGCAAAAGAATGAAACTCGACTACAGCCTGTCCCCGTGTACTAAAATTAATTCAAAATGGATCAAAGACCTAAATATAAGACCTGAAACAATAAAGTACATAGAAGAAGACATAGGTACTAAAATCATGGACCTGGGTTTTAAAGAACATTTTATGAACTTGACTCCAATGGCAAGAGAAGTGAAGGCAAAGATAAATGAATGGGACTACATCAGAATTAAAAGTTTTTGCTCAGCAAGAGAAACTGATATCAAAATAAACAGACAGCCAACTATATGGGAACTGATATTTTCAAACGACAGCTCAGATAAGGGCCTAATATCCAAAATTTACAAAGAACTCATAAAACTCAACAACAAACAAACAAACAATCCAATAAAAAAATGGGAAGAGGACATGAACAGACACTTCTCTCAGGAAGAGATACAAACGGCCAACAGATATATGAAAAGATGCTCAGCTTCATTAGTTATTAGAGAAATGCAAATCAAAACTACAATGAGATACCACCTCACTCCTGTTAGATTAGCTATTATCAACAAGACGGGTAATAGCAAATGTTGGAGAGGCTGCGGAGAAAAAGGAACCCTCATTCACTGTTGGTGGGACTGTAAAGTAGTACAACCATTATGGAGGAAAGTATGGTGGTTCCTCAAAAAACTGCAAATAGAACTACCTTATGACCCAGCAATCCCTCTACTGGGTATATACCCCAAAACCTCAGAAACATTGATACGTGAAGACACGTGTAGCCCCATGTTCATTGCAGCACTGTTCACAGTGGCCAAGACATGGAAACAACCAAAAAGCCCTTCAATAGAAGACTGGATAAAGAAGATGTGGCACATATACACTATGGAATACTACTCAGCCATAAGAAATGATGACATCAGATAATTTACAGCAAAGTGGTGGGATCTTGATAACATTATAAGGAGTGAAATAAGCAAATCAGAAAAAAACAAGAACTACATGATTCCATACATTGGTGGAACATAAAAATGAGACTAAGAGACATGGACAAGAGTGTGGTGGTTACCAAGGGTGGGGGGGGGGAGGGAGGACATGGGAGGGAGGGAGAGAGTTAGGGGGAGGGGGAGGGGCACAGAGAACTAGATAGAGGGTGACGGAGGACAATCTGACTTTGGGCGAGGGGTTTGCAACATAATTTGATGACAAAATAACCTAGACATGTTTTCTTTGAATATATGTACCCTGATTTATTAATGTCATCCCATTACCATTAATAAAAATTTATTTAAAAAAATTAATTAATAATTTAAATAAATATTAAAAATAACCAGTTAAAGCCTGACCAATCTGTGACACAGTGGATAGAGCATTGGACTGGGATGCAAAGGACTCAGGTTCTAAACCCCGAGATTACTGGCTTGAGCATAGGCTCATACGGCTTGAGCACAGGGTCACTGGCTTGAGTGTGGGATCATAGACATGACCCCATAGTCGCTCGCTTGAGCCCAAAGGTCACTGGCTTGAAGCCCAAGGTTGCTGGCTTGAGCCCAAGGTGTCACTTGCTCTGCTGTAGCCCCCTGATCAAGGAACAAATGAAAAAGCAATCAATGAACAACTAAGGTGCCACAACAAAGAACTGATTCTTCTCATTTTTCTCCTTTCCTGTCTGTCTGTCCCTATCTGTCCCTCTCTCTGACTCACTCTCTGTCTCTTCCAAAAGTAGAAAATAAAAAATAACCAGTAAAAAAAATGTAATAAAAATATATTTCCAATTGTAATACAAGTTACAAAACACCTAAGAATAAAATGAACAACTACATCCAGAAGATATATGCTGAAAAGTACAAGATGTTACTGAAGGACATAAACCCGTGATGGCGAACCTTTTCATAAAAACTTCCCACTTTTGCAGGGCTGGTCAACCTGGTCCCTCCCGCCCACTAGTGGGTGTTCCAGCTTTCATGGTGGGCAGTAGAAGAGCAACCAAGCAGCACCGCAATTGGCTCACCATGAAAGCTGGAATGCCCACTAGTGGGCAGGAGGGACCAGGTTGACCAGCACTGCAAAACTGGGTGGTCTTTATAAAAAGATTTGCCATCACAGACATAAACGAAGGCCTGAATCAATAAAGAGACATACTATGAGTCTGAATAGAATGAATCAATATTACAAACATGCCAATTCTCCCAAAATTATTCTAAATGTTAATGCAATACTAACTTCATAGCTTTCCAAGAAAAGAAAATATAAGAATTTAGCCAAGAAAATTGTGAAGATGAATAATAAGAGTAGTCTTGACCTATGACCATGATGGGGAACCTTTTTATAAAAACTACTCACTTTTGCAGGGCTGGTCAACCTGGTCCCTCCCACCCACTAGTGGGCTGTCCAGCTTTCATGGTGAGCCAATCGCGGTGCCGTTTGGTTGCTCCGCTACTGCCCACCATGAAAGCTGGAATGCCTACTAATGGGTGAGAGGGATCAGGTTGACCAGCCCTGCAAAAGTGGGCGGCTTTTATAAAAGGGTTCGCCATCACGGATTTATGAGTTAGTAAAATAAAAAATCTAAATTAGTATTTAAAACATTATGGTACTGTTTTAAATTCTCAAATTATTAGAACAGAATAAAAAATCCAGGACCAACAAAAATTAAAACAATTTAATATATATAAAGTATGGGATTTTATATAAATTAAGTCTAGCTTATTTAATGAATTATCTAAGTCTAATTGTCTACTTACTTGGAAAAAATAAGTTTACATTTCTACTGTTCATCATCTACAAAAAATATTCTAGATGCATCAAAGATTTAAACTCATAAAAACCTTATACATATATCAGAATAAAATGTAAAATTTTTAAGGTATTAGAGAGGGAATGGGTTACTGAATATGACACAAACCAGAAAAATGGGCATACACTATAAACAAGTATTTCACGAAAAAAAAAGAAATAAAAATGATCAGTAAATGAATAAGTACATGGAAATATTCTTAACCTTACCAGTAATCAAAGAATGTATTCAGTGTTTGTTAAGTAATGAATAAAATGAAAATGAAAATTTGTACTAGACTAGCAAAGATGAAAAGAAATGAACACTAATGAGGCCTAAAGTGGGTTAAAAAAAGCTCTCTTAGACACTCTTAGAATTACTGCTTTTATCTTGGCATTCTTTAGCAACTGCAAAGAGACTCATTCTCCTTAATAATGTAAAATCCCACGTTTCCCATGCTGTTCCTATTGTAAGAACTTCCACATGCAGACACATCCTAAGCATAGTTTCTCTTAGGATCCAAGAACTTCTTGGAGATTTTTCTGCTAATTGCTGTTGCCACCACAAGGTTAGTACACTCCTCCTCTAACTGTTTTAAGTAAGTATAGTTGAGTGCGCAACCTTTTCCTTAATTCAAAGTCTGACTTGAGCAACTAGGTAGACAAGTGTTTTTGCTATTTATTGAGATAAGGGAACCAAATGAGCAGTGAGAACCATAAGGTTACTCTGATGAATACAAATATGGATTAGTACTTGCTGAGTACCAGCTACTGTGTGCGCTAAGTGCTTCCTTTGCACTGTTTTCAATACATTATCTGTCATCTTTAATGCATTGCTTAACTTAATTTTTGATAAATATTAACTTTTAAGATGTGAAGAAGGCTTAAGGAGGAAATAGGTGGTAGAAACTGGAGATACCAGCTATAGAGAAGCAAAGAGGTAAAGGCTCTGGTTTAGGGGATGGCAAACTATGGACCACAGGCCAATTTGACCACGTTGTTTATTTTTTATTTTATTTTGATAAATTTTTTATTTGATAAAGTTCTCTAGGAACATAGCCAAACTCATTTATTTATGTATTGTTACTGTTGTGCTACAGTGGCTCAGCTCAGTAATTGCCAGAGAAAATATGGGACAGAATAAAGAGCCTATAGGGACAATTAATATATATATATATTTTTATTTCTTTCATTTATTTATCAATTTTAGAGAAATGGGGGGAGGAGCAGGAAGCATCAACTCCCATATGTGCCTTGACCTGGCAAGCCCAGGGTTTTGAACCAGCCACCTCAGCATTCCAGGTCGACACTTTATCTACTGCGTCACCACAGGTCAGGCCGACAATTAATATTTAACAAAGAAGGCAAGAACATACAATGGGGCAAAGACAGTCTATTCAAAATGGAGTTTCGAATATTCGACAGATACATGCAAAAAAGTGAAACTCGACCACCTTCTCACACCATACACAAGAATAAACTCAAAATGGATTAAAGACTTAAATATTAGACTCAAAAGAATATAAATCCTAGAAGAAAACATAGGCAGTAAAATCTTTCTCATAGCAGTATTTTTTCTGATGTATCTCCTTGGTCACAGGAAACAAGAGCAAAGATAAACAAATGAGACTACATCAAACTAAAATGTATTTGTACAGCAAAGAAACCATTAACAAAATGAAAAGACAACCCACTAAATGGGAGAACATATTCACCAATACATCTGATAAGGGATTAATATGCAAAATTTATAAATAACTTATAAAACTCAACATCAAAATAACCCAAACAATCCAATTAAAAAATGGGCCAAGGACCTGAATGGATACTTTTATAAACAGGAAAGATGGCGAATAGACACATGAAAAGATGTTCAACATCACTAATCATCAGAGAAATGCAAATTAAAACCACAATAAGCTATCACTTCACACCTGTCAGAATGGCTGCCATCAAGAAATCAACACAGGTTTGATCCTCAATCAGGGCACATACAAGGAGCAAAAAATGAATGCATGAATAAGCAAAACAATAATTCTCTCTCCCTCTCTCAAATCAATAAATAAAAATTTAAAAAAAGAAAGAAATCAACAAACAACAAGTGTTGGCGAGGGTGTGAAAAAAAGGGAACCCTCGTGCACTGTTGATGGGAATGCAGATCGGTGCAGCCTCTGTGGAAAGCAGTATGGAGTTATCTTAAAAATTTAAAAATGAAACTGCCTTTGACTCAGTGACCTCACTTCTGGGAATACATCTCAAGAATCCTGAAACACTAATTTGAAAGAATATATGCACCCCTATATTCACTGCAGTGTTATTTACAACATCCAAGATCAGGAAACAGCCCAAGTGCCCATCAGCAGATGAATGGATAAAAAAGCTGTGGTACATTTACACAGTGAAATACTTAATGGCCATAAAAAATAAGGAAATATTACATTTTGTGACAGCATGAATGGACCTAGAGAATAGTATGCTATGTGAAATAAGCCAGTCAGAAAAAAAAAAGTACCATATGATTTCACCCATGTGTGGAATCTAATGAACAAAATGAACTAACAAGCAAAATAGAGACAGACTCATAGATAGAGAGCAGGCTGACAGCTATTGGGTGGTAAGCAAGGGAGGTGGAGCAATAGAGGAAAAAAGGACAAAAGCCCCTTATGGACAAGGACAACGGTGCAGTGATTGCCGGGAGGGAGTAGGTAGAGGAGGGTGTAGGGGGGATAAATGGTGATGGACAAGGACTTGACTTGGTGGTGGTGGGGGGGTGAATGCACAATACAGTGTACAGAGAGATGTGTTGTAGAACCAGGCACCTGAACCCTGTATAATTATGTTAACTAGTGTAATCCTAAGAAATACTATTTTTAAAAAGAGCAGTAAATTCCTCACCTATCAGAACAACAGCAACAAAATACACTTTTTGGACTAAAAGATATGTAAGTTATATTCTTATGTCAGTGTCAAACTTTATGCCTAAGTATACTAGATTCACTTTCCCATTATTTCAACCTCAAGCATGTAGGTTAAACCAGAATCTGTTGCTGTTGTCCCTCACAGTATATATATATATATAGTATATAAATTCAGCCTGACCTGTGGTGGCGCAGTGGATAAAGTGTCAACCTGGAAACGCTGAGGTTGCCGGTTCAAAACCCTGGGCTTGCCTGGTCAAGGCACATATGGGATTTGATGCTTCCTGCTCCTCCCCCCTTCTCTCTCTCTCTCTCTCTCCTCTCTCCTCTCTATAATGAATAAATAAAAAAATCTTAAAAAGAAAAATTCAGATCCTATACAGTTGAATTTAAATCTCTTTTTAAAACATCATTCGGCTTTCAATTGTTTCTAACAGAAAATACACACACACACACACACATACACATACACACACACACACACACACACACACTGAAAACACAGGGTGATTATTTGTGAACCATATTTATAAATATAGAAATTTCCACACAAACCAAACACAAAGACAGAAATGCACCTTATACTACGTGCAACATTTTATACCATTCAACAGGCATTTGCTGATATCCTACTGTGTACAAAGTATCCAACAAGAGTGGGGGTGGATGAGAAAATGAGCCAGACTGGGATAGTATCTCCCATGACACACTTTTAAGTCACTTTGCACTTTTCTATCAAGGCAGGCTTTGTAATTTTGACTAATTATGACTTTATTTGTTTAGTTCTGTCTCTCCTCACTGGAGCAGATACCCCATTAGGAGGATACCAGTTAACACACATCCTGGTATCTGTCACAGAGTAGAAATTAAGTAAATATTTACCGAGTTACAATATAATGTTATGTTAAGATGTTATAAGGTAGTAAACAAGAGTGTCAGTTAAAAAAAATTCACTTCGTTTAACATTAAAAAGTTAGAAGAAATTGTCCATTTAGAGCAGCATGAGAGAGGAAAGATGAATTCTGCCTTGTTTTTCATTCTACAAAGTCTTCAAGACCAAATAGCTTTCAAAGCCCCAGGGAACAGTGAACCAACACTCATACCTTTTTCCATGTGTTGGCGGAAAGAGCTATCATTACTCCTGGTAGAATTTTATATTGTTCAAGTAGGGCTTTATTAAATTTCCAACAAATACCTGCTACCGTCTCTTTGGAAGTCTTCCTAGAAACTAACTGGAACAGGACTCAACTGAATGAAAAGGACCTAGTAGCTCCATATACCTATTCAAAATGTATGGAAATTTCATTAAAGATGGCTTTTACCTTAAAATTGCATTTCTGTCTATAGGCTGATATTCAAAAACCCTGAAACACTTTATTTAAATAAAATTAAAAGACTTCTTTCCCTCCATATGTACATCTCAGCTTACAATTAAATTCTTTATGGTTTAGTGATTTACAGTTACTAGGCTGTTAGTGATTACTAGCAAGTAAAATGCCTTTGGTTATTTATGTCTTAAAATTTTGTCCAATTAAATTAAATAAAGCTTACATTAAATTAAAAGTAATTCCCTGAGAAATTTTTATTTTGAAAAGAAAGTGATTTTCTTCTTCATGATATGGAAAGAGATAATTATAAAAATAAAGTTAGCAACAGTGGTGTCCTAGAAAGAGTTCCAGCTTTGGGGTGTATCTATCATGAAACTTCTTCTGATTCTCAGTTTTCTGATAATTGAAATGGGGACAACAACGCATACATATAAGGTAATGAAAATGAAAACGAACAATTCATGCTATTGCTAATTATGTTTTTTAATAACTGGTGAGCATATAGTGTAAATTGTGAAGATTTACTTTTAGTTCCATTCCCAGAAAACATAGAATGTAAGTAATAATTTTTATAAAATATCTACAATATTTCTTGAGTCCTCCCCCTTATCCTTCTCCTGCCACTATTATCATTATGGTAAGCAGAATGGCCCCCCAAGATGCCCATGCATTATTTTCTAGAATCTGAAAATATGTTGTGCTATATGGCAAAAGGCACTGCGCAGATGTAATTAAAGTTAAGGACCTTAAAACAGGGAGATTATCCTGGATCATCTCAGTGGGTCTGATTTAAAGATTCCTTAAAAGCAGAGAACTCTCTTGAACCAGAGGGCAGAAGAAATGTAGCAAAACGGGAGCTCTCAGAGAGCTCAGAGCACAAGAAACATTCAGTGTGCTTTAAGATGAAGGGGGCCATGAGTCAAAAGGGGAGCTCAGTGCTACAAAAGCAAGGAGTTGAATTCTGCAACCTCCTGAATAAGCCTGGAAATGGAGTCTTCCCTAGAGCCTTCAGATAAAAACCCTGCCTTGATAGCGCTGATTTTGTCTTGTGAGACACTGAGCAGCGAACCCAGCCGAGCTTACCCAGACTTCTGACAGATGGTGAATTTAAGTTGCTAAATTTGTGGAAATTTGCTATGGCAGCAATAAAAAACTAATTGACCAGGCAGGCTTTCATCATCTCTGCTCTGAACAAATAAAATCATCTCTTATTCTTGAACTCTAGATCCTTATTGACAGACTCTTTCTAGCTCTGATTGTCATGACCTGTTCCAAATCCTGAATAGCTCCCTATTGCCAACTCTATAGTTTTAACTACTTGGATTGATGTTATGTTATTTGTATCTGTCCCCAGCCACTATTGTTAGTCTCATCTCCCACTGTGTCAAATACTTTCTTTTCTGCTCATACATAAACAGCATTTTCGTATCTCTAAGTCTAATATTGTCCATGTCTGAAATGTCCATGCCTGTTCTCAGCATCCTCACTGTTTAAACATTATCCACAATTCAAGGCTCAGATCAACTGTTATTTGGCATCAGTATTAGAAGTGATCATTTCTACTGTTACACTAATACAATAATATTAATAATAATAGCTAAGCTAATGGTAATATTAACAAAAGCAGATGCTATTTATTAAGAACTTAGTAAATGCTGGACAATGTTTTAAGTGCTTACATAAGTGCTCCTAACAACCTCATGAGGTTGAAAAATATGATTCCATTATTTTTATAGCTGAGGAAGTGGAGCATAGAGATGTTAAATAACTTGCCCATGTAGCAGTGCTGAGATCTGAACTCTGTAGCTCTAAAATCCGTTCTCCACCCTATTACACTTCCTTACAGAATATTCTTTGTACCTCATGCTTGTCTTCATCATGCTCCACTTTGTTTTATATTTACTTAAGCCTTTTAGTGATTTGAAGACCCTTGAGTATAAAAGCTATGAGAAAGAAGGACTAAGTATTGTCTTCCACAGTATATACCAAAATGCTTTCTTTGCAAGTATTGTAGTTGATAAAAAAATATTTAAAAAAAATTTATGGCAATATTTGCATTTTAGGGAAATGATTTAAAAACCATAAGAATACATTAGCAAATTTTTAACAATTTGAATGAGTGTAATCTTTATGTTTGGGAAGGAATAATGCAAGACAATTTGCATGTGTAGATGTAAGTGGTAGTTTCTTAATAGTTTTCAAGGGTCTATTTATTCTTTCTACAAATGATAACAAGACACTAGAATATGAGATAAATATTCAACATATTTATAAGATCATTTTTTTAATTCATTTTAGAGAGGATAAGGAGAGACAGAGAGAGGAGAGATAGAGAGAGAGAAGGTGGGGAGGAGCTGGAAGCATCAACTCCCATATGTGCCTTGACCAGGCAAGCCCAGGGTTTCGAACCAGTGACCTCAGCATTTCCAGGTCGACGCTTTATCCACTGTGCCACCACAGGTCAGGTTATAAGATCATTTTTAAATTTTAAAACTTCAATGTACCAATTTAATATCTTGAGGAAAACAATTTTAAGTTACCTTGTCTATAACAAAGGTGAATTAACTGGAATTGTCCATTCATTCATTCATTCTAAAAAATACTGAATATTTAGTAAATATCAACTATTATCTTAGGTACCAGAGATATTAAAATGATAAAATATAGTTCCTCCCATCAAGGACTTTATAGACAAATAAATAATAATTCAACATGTTATTAATACACAGATGATTCTTAAGAATCTGAAAACCAGGTTTATATTTTTCTATTATAAAAAGCATTTTTCTTAACTCAACAATAAAAAAAATCAAACGAGCCAATTAGAAAATGGGCAAAGGATTTGAATAATTTCCCTAAAAATATATACAAACAGCCAATGAGCACATAGAAAGATGCTCAATATCACTAATCATTAGGGAAATGTAAAATAAACTACACTGAGATACTACCTCATCCATTAGCCATAGGATGGCTATGATTAAAAAATAACAAGTGTTGGCAAGGATATGGAAAAAGTTGGACCCTTGTACACTGTTGGTGACAGTGTTAAATGATGCAGCTACTATGGAAAACAGTGTGGCAGTTCCTAAGAGAAAATTAAAATAAAATTACTATATGACCCAACCATTCATTCTACTGTGAATATATGCTCAAAAGAACTGAAAGCACGGTCTCAAAGAGATAAAGGTTCATAGCAACCTTATTCACGACTGTTAGAAGGTGGGTATGACCCAAATATCCATTGAATAATAGTCATCCTTAAAAAAGAAAGATAATCTGACATGCTACAACATGCATACAACTCAAGGAAGTGATGATATGCGACACAAACCAGTCACAAAAGGACAAATACTGTGTAATTCCACTTACATGAGGTACGCAGTGTAGTCAAATTTAAAGGAAATAAAATGTAGTTGGCAGAAGTTGGATGAGGAGGTGGATGGAGAGTTGTTTAATGGACACAGTTTGAGTGCTGGAGATGAACAGAGGTGATGGTTGGATGTGAAGGTCTTATTGTCACTAACTTGCACACTTAAAAATGGTTAAGGTGGTAAATTTCAAGTTATGTTTTACCCCAATTAAAAAAGTCAAAATAAGATTTTTTAAGAACAAATAATATGAAATTCAATTAAAACTTAAGAAATGCTGAATTAATTTTCATTAATAATAAAATTGCTTTCATTCTCAGGTACTTGCTGATCCTGCCTGGCTACAGAAGTTTTTTAACAGAATAATATGTTAATATAGCTTTCACTTATAAGAAATAGTTTGTTTATTTCAATTATATTACATACTTGAATCACTTGAACTTATTAGCAAATTACAAATAGTAGAATCACTATGAATAACTTTAATTAATGGCTGATAGTATTATAATTTCAAAAATGAAATATATAACTAAATTTAGTGTTAAAGGCACATTCTTTGTTAAATCTTTAGTATGTTAGATATCCCATGGTGTTAGTCTGATTTCTAATGACATGAAAAGACAATTCCAATACCACTACTTAACATTTCAATTCTTCATTTTCTTAATTTCTCTGTTAGTAGACCTGTGAATTCAGCAAACAATCCCTAAGAACTATTACATACCAGAACAGTGGTTTTGAGCCTTTGGAATTACGTTCTAGACCAGCTGTCTTAAATATTTTTAAATATCACCTTCCCTCCATTTCAATAAAAATTATGTATAAATGCTACATATATTCTGTGATACTTTTGCAATTCCTAAAACATACAAATACTTTGAAAGATTCAAATGCAATATATATTTGCAAATCATTATTTCTAATGGTAAATTAAGACCCTAAGCTCTCAGGAAAAATGTTTAAAGTAATGTGCTGATAATTTTCAAAAATATGGGTTTTCTTACCAAACCTCTTTTCTCTTTTTCCTGAGCACTCCCTGAACTACATTTCCCAACCACTTACTTTTTTTTCTTTTATTTTTCTTAAATGAGAAGTGGGGAGCCAGAGTGAAAGACTTCCACATGCACCCAGACCAGGATCCACCCAGCAAGCACCTTATTGGGGGATGCTCTGCCCATCTGGAACCAGTGCACTGTTACTCGGCAACCAAGCTATTTTAGTGCCTGAGGTGGAAGCCATGGAGCCATCCTCAGTGCTCTGAGCCAACTTGCTCCAACTGAGCCATGGCTGTAGGAAGGGAAGAGAGAGATAGAAAGAGAGAAGGGAGAAGGGGAGGGGTGGAGAAGAAGATAGCACTTCTCTTATGTGCTCTGATTGGAAATTGAAGCCGGGATGTCCATGCACCAGGCCAATGCTCTACCATGGAGTGAACCTACCAGGATCCCAACCTCCTATTTTCTATCATCGGTCTTGTGATTGAGTTGAAGACAATGAAATACAAGCAGAAGTGACTTTGCTATTTCCATTTCTTGCTCATAAAAACTTCCCATACACTGGCTGAACAGAGAGGGCCCCAAGGCCCCAAAGAGGGTAAAGCCACAGACAAACAGAGCCCCAAACCATGAATGACTGTAAGAAAAGCAACTTTCTCAACGAGGAATAATTGCATTGGGCTGATATTTGTCAATAAATAAACATCTTTTAAATTAAGTTTTCGAGGTTTATAGAACAGCTGGAATTATGCTAGTTAATAAATAGAGAAATTTGAAGGTCTGCTTCCAAATTCAGTTTTCTCATACTTACTTTTAATGACATCATAATTGAAAAAGAAACTTAATAAAGACAGACCATACACAATATAAACTATAGATGCATGGTAAGGCTTATTATTAATAATATTAATGTAAATCTATATTTTATTAGTATTGCTGATAACTTTGAATTTTTTGGTGAGCTTCTTGTCAGATCTTAGAGTATCACTGTATTTATGTCATCAATGGCTGATGAAGAGCTTGACTAAGAGAAGTTTCAGATCTACTTTTTTGGTGTGTAATTGCAATGTTAGATTATATTTGACTGGCAGTTTCATTTCAAGAAAATGACAGTTTCATTACCCTAAGTAATCCTAGCCAGTGCAATGGCATCACATGCTATCTGTTGATTACTCCCAAATTACATCCTTTGTCTTGAACTAATTAGCTTTAAATGCATATCCAACTAACCATATAACAACTGCATTTAAATGTCTTAATGTGCATCTCAAAATCAACATGTCTAAAATAAAATTCTTGATTCCTCTATGAGGCTGAATTGGCTATTGATGTCTTACATCTATAAAGTGATTTTTAAGTTTCAGACCATTTTCTTACATATTAAAAAATATTTTTATTGAACTTATTGTGGGTGACATTGGTTAAGATAATTATATATGTTTCAGGTGTACATTTCTTTTTTTTTCAATTTTTTTTTATTGATTTAAATGTATTGTGTTTACATAGATTCAAGTGTCCCACCAAATACATCCCCCTCCACTCCTGTGTTCACTCAACATCCCCCTTGCCCCCTCCCCCCAATGCCCTCCCTCCTTCCCTCCAGGATTTGCTTTTCTGCTCTCTATAATGCTGCATTATATGTATGTGTGTGTGTGTGTGTGTGTGTAATATATCATCTGTATATTGAATTGTGGTGTTTATCACCCTAAGTCAAGTCTCCTTCCATTTCTATTTACCCCCTTTTACCCTCCTCTAGCTCCTTCCACTCCCTTTCCCTCTGGTAATCTCTATACTGTTATCTGTGTCTATGAGTTTTTTTCCTTAATCTCTTCACCTTTTTCACCAGTCCTCCAATCCTCCTCCCCTCTGACAGCTGTCAGTCTGTTCTCTGTATCTATGAGTATGTTTCTATTTTGTTTATTTTGTTCATTAAATTCCACATATAAGGGAATCATGTACTTGTCTTTCTCTGACTGGATTATTTCACTTAGCAGAATGCTCTCCAGGTCCATCTATGCTGCCCTGTTGAGAAAGCTGGCATCAATTCCATCTGCCAGATGCACATTCTGTAACTCAGATTTGTTAAGTAGATTTTTAAAGAGGCCATAGTTGATAGTTTATATAATCCCGAGTAAGCAATAGATTCCAAGCCTCCTTATTCTTTCTATATGCTTTCTATTAGGTTATAATACCTAGTAAGTCATATTTAATCCATATTTAATCTTTAGAAATGGTAAGTTTAAAGGTGAGTTTCCAATTAACAGGAAAAGGAACATATAAAATAGCATAGCAGAAGAGATATAACTTAGCTGCCATGTGTAGGGGCCAACAACCTTTATAGATGGCTTCTCCCTTGCGAATTGTTCATCTGTGATTACTATATCATCCAGAATAATTTAACTATTCTTTAGTAAGATCTCATTTTGCTGAGTTTTTTACATTTCAGGAAGCAAGTAAGCAGTCTGTCTGGTCTTGTTTTGCAATGATATTTATTTTTTAAGGGATAAATATCATCTTAAAAATTTGAAAACTTTATGGTATATCATTCAGTAAATGATAACTTGAACTTAATTATATGGAGGCCAGGAAAATCAAGAGAATACTAAATGAATCTTTGAAAGTGTAAATATATTAGTTAAAAATTTATTTCAGTTACTCAGTACACACACACACACACACATATGTCTAAACAAAGGATCTATTGTAAAATCCAGTATCAAAAAAATTTATTATTTTAGTTATCAATATCACACAATCCAATAGTTTAGATATTAAACTTGAAGATTTCAGTTTTAAGTACCATTGGAGCTTTGATTATAATTTTTTCTTAAGAAAACATAAACATCTTACTTAAAACAAATAGATGGCCCTGGCCAGGTTGCTCAGTGGATAGAGCATTGTCTCAGCACTCTGAGGTTGCACAAACGAGAAACAACCAATGAAATGGAACTCAGTGGAACAATGAATTGATGCTTCTCTCTTCTTTTCCTTCTCTTTTTCTCTTTCCCTTCCTCTCTCTCTCCCTCTCAAATCAATGGGGAAAAGAAAGTAAAAGAAAGAAATATACATAGAGAATTTAGGAACCCATTGAAAATTTGGAGTCTAGTAACTAAAAAACAATTTGTTATTCTACAGGTACACGTAAGCTGGAAAATGTGCAATATTTTTAATTCGGTCTATAGGTTGAAGCCATAAGGTGGACAGGTAAAAATAATTGCACATTTTAGGAGCAATTAAAATCTTAGCTGTAAATTGTTATTGAGTATTAATTAAAATGTTGAAATAGGAATACTTTATTTTCTGCTATACTCTAAGTAGAAAGAAGCTCTAAGCTATAATAAAGAACCAGACTACATTTCTTTTTTTTTTCTTTTTCTTTCTTTCTTTTTTTTTTTTTTACAGAGACAGAGAGAGAGAATCAGAGAGAGGGATAGACAGGAACAGAGAGATGAGAAGCATCAATCATTAGTTTTTTGTTGTGCATTGCGACACCTTAATTGTTCACTGATTGCTTTCTCATATGTGCCTTGACCGCGGGCCTTCAGCAGACCGAGTAACCCCTTGCTATAGCCAGCGACCTTGGGTCCAAGGTGAGCTTTTGCTCAAACCAGATGAGCCTGTGCTCAAGCTGGCAAACTCAGGGTCTTGAACCTGGGTCCTCTGCATCCCAGTCTGATGCTCTAACCACTGCACCACCACCTGGTCAGGCCAGACTACATTTCTTAAATCTTCCAATATCACAATGTGAAGATTAAAAACCTATAACTATTCATATGTAAAAACCAAATCAATGTTTTACAAAATCTCACTTTATAGTTAATGGGTATATACTTTTTCAATAAAAATGTTGTCAAGAAAAGATATATGGGATATTTATGCCAGAACTATAAAGATATAAAATCGATCATTTAGAAACACTGATCATTCTCTTCTTGAAATCCTCTAGACTCCTAGCTTCTGTGACAGTACTTTCATAGTTCTTGTCCTTTCCTCATTATCATTCCTCTTGGTCTCCTTTATAAGCTCAGGAGTCATTGTTCTTCCTCTTCCCCTAACCTACCCTTTCTTTTATACTTCCAGTAGCCATTAATAATAGCACTATGACCATCTACCTACTGATGCAAGCCAGAAATACAAAAATCATCTTAGAATTCTCTCTCCTTCACTTCCCTATATCTAGAGTCACTAAATTAAATGGCTGACTACTAATTTCTTCTTTACTATTTCTCTGTAACTATCACTTCTCTCTATTTTTATTACAACTGACTTAATTTGATTCATTCAGACTCTTATCTGAATTATTGTACTACACTACTAATTCATTCTAAAGCACTCTTTACCAGATGCTGACTTAAGTTTACTTTTTCATTATAGCTCCACTAGAATATAAGCTCAAAGAGAAAGATCTCTTTTTTTGTTCATGTTTTCTTTAGGATACTTCCTGGCATATGGTAGATGCTTAAAAAATATCTGTTAGATAAATAAATGGCAGCCTGAATGTCCTACAAATTATGTAAATTATGTCCTATAAATTATGCAAATCTGACCAGATCTATCCTCTACTGATAACCTTTTAAAATTTCTTATAACCTATAAATTAATATTATCTACAGGATTCTCCATGATCTGGCCTCTACTTCTTTACATCTCTAGCCACATTCAGTCCAACATTTTCTAGTAAAATTACCTCACTGTCTATCATTCCTGTACATGTCATGCTTCCATGCCTTGGTTCATTATAATTTTTTATGGTTTCTATCTGGAACACTTTTCAAATTGTCCTATACTTGGTTAACATTTACTCTTCTTTCAGGTCTTAAATCAGGTATCATCTCCTTCAGGCATTTATTTCTGGAACTTCAGGTTGGATAAAGTGCACTTCCTCTGGGCACCCAGCACATTCCACCCAGTGGCAGTTTTACCGCTGACATATTACCTTGAAGCATTCTGTTTAAGTACCTATCTCCTACCAGAGTATAAGCAAGTCGGGTTAGAAACGATTTCTTATTCATCCTTGTTCTCCATGTGCTTGGTACATAGTAAGTGCTCAATATGTATTTAAAAACCCTGAATAAATGAAATCAATTATTTGGTTTAGCATCACATACCCTCTTACTTGTAGTCTTATTAATGTCTGTTTTAGGTTCTTAGTTTTATTTAATCAATAGATTTTATTTTTTAGAGCAGTTATTGTTTATAGATATTTGTAAGTTTTAAAAGGAAAAGTATAATAAAATAAGTTCTAACTGCCAGAGAAATAGAAAAAAAATTTCTAAAAGCCAATGTTTATGGTATTTGCATTGCATGGTTAATTATGCATGTATGTTAGCAATTAAAAATCATTTAAATACAATCTTTATGTTTATAAATCACATTTCTATTTCTATATTAAAATGCAAAACAACATTTTGAAACACTAAATGAAAAATCCCCATAACAATCATATTAAATATAGTGAGTAACAACCAGGTTATAAGTAATACCATCAAATAACTATTTCAATATTATTATTTTATAGTATTATAACATATTATATATTATATTATTATATATATTCAATAAAACTCAGATTCCAAACTCACTGTCACAGTTAATAAAATCAAGATTAGCCAGGTCCAAGAAAGAATGTATCTTTAAATTCTTTTGTGTTGCACATTTAAGTCTTGACTTTTGTGTACAAGAACCCTACTATTCAAACATAAATGAGATGTAATCCATTTGCCTATAATTTATTTGCTGTAAAAGAAACACCATATTATATGCTTTTGTTTGGTAAGTAGAAGATTTGCTATTATTTCCAAGATAACAGGGATTTAATGTTTAATTATCAACATCCATTTGAAAAAAATACATTGTTTTGACTCACAGATTTTTTAATTGCTAGTAGTGGTTTTTCTGAGTAGGAGTGTTGTATCTAATCTATTTCGGCAGATGTGCTTTAGCAACTGAGTCTTAAATTAGTCAAGCCTTGAATATCTTCACTGTCAGCAGATAATTGCTCCATCTCTGCTGCTGGAGAATGTTGTTGCTTGAAGTTTTAACGGAAATAAAACTGCGGTGAGAAAACTGATACTACTGGCAAACGCTGCTTACAAACTGAAAAAGACGTTAGGTTGTCAGCAGTAAAAATATATTAGTCACACAGAGTTCGAGGTATCATCTTGGTCACCATAACTTGCTGGGAATGAAATGGAATTTGGTTGGTTCTACCTTGAGAAATCTGCAGAAGAGCAAGTGTGTCATAGATCAGAATATCTTTACAAAGGATCAGCAACTGGCAATCAGGGGGACCACAGCTTGGCTTTTTCCTGAGGAAGAAAGACTTTAAATGCATTTCAAGAACAGTGGCTGAGAGGTTCACTTTAGAGCAGTTTCACTCATCACTGAAAAACAAAGTCAGTTATATTTTCAGAAAAATTGACTAGTTTGGTGTTCTTTCTCTCTGGAACATGTCATCATCCACATATTACTGCAATAAAAAGAGTAAAAGGAAAAGGATATGTCTTTTAATTGTAACTCAAAGATAAAGTCGAAAGTAACATAAAAATGCCTACCCGTTTGGCTGAGCTGAGAAGCGCTGCGACTTTTCCGCGAGAGACCAACAATAGCTACCATTTTGGCCCCAATGCTAGAGCGCCGCTTTTGGCTGCTGGTGCCCAGGGCGCCCACCGCGGTGTCAGATTGGCTGCCGTCATTCTTCTCCAGCGAGCACATGTCTCCGCTGATGCTGGTGCTTTTAGTCATGTTCTTCCCTGAGATGCCCATTTGTCTGCTTTGCATTTTGGATGTAAAGACACTGCAGGCCGATGGATCATTAAAAGTGAAGACGAGTAAAAAGGAAAAGACAGAAAAGGTATTTTAGATGAAACATCTAAAATTTAATTAAATTATATCATTTACAGGATATAGTTTTCGAATTAAAATTTTTCAAATACCATCGTCTTGAAACTATATAGGATAACCTTAACTCAACTATGAAAGATCTGACTTGTGATTTCATTTCTGGTGTCAGAGAAGACACTAGTTTGCAAGGCCATAGGGAAAAATAACTCATGAAAAACCAGTGGGCTCACTGAAGAGACTATGCTGTTCTGCAAGTGCAGATATGCTGTGAGGCAGCTGGAGAGCATAAGGAAGAAGTTTCCCAAAGCATTCTTCTTCAGCGTGATTCCCTATTGCCTTCAAAAAGAAATTAAATGAGTGAGAAAAGTTTTTTTAAATGGCCAAAATTACAGCATCCATTGCTAAGAGTGGCCTTTTAAAATAAATTTTTTCACTTTATGAAGAAAACTAATAAGGTTTACCTAACAATAACTAAATTTTCTAACAGGGATTGATGTTTTCATTAGCTTTGAATTAAAAAATAATTTATTTCACTTTATATAATTTTGTATTTATTGATATCGTCTATATTAAAAATATTTTCCTCTTGCATTCATTTGACCGAAAGAAAAATCATTATCAGTTTTATAGACAATGGTCAGAAAGCAATCAATGTGTCAATGAAGCACGCGAGCTGATTGATGAGCTGCTACACTAACACTGTGAATGGGAGTGATCAGAGACGGACTCTGGACTTCTCTAGGATTACTGGCATGTGGTAGGAGGTTGGGTAAGGGAAAGAATCTGGAAGCGGGCTATCCAGCTGGCCCCATAAACCCGGAAGACTGTGAAGGAAGTAACCTGACTTGCAGACATAGGAGGACATATTTGTACATCACCAATTTTTTTTTTTTTTTAGATTTTATTTATTCATTATAGAGAGGAGAGAGAGAGAGAGAGAGAGAGAGAGAGAGAGAGAGAGAGAAGGGGGGAGGAGCAGGAAGCATCAACTCCCATATGCGCCTTGACCAGGCAAGCCCAGGGTTTTCAACCGGCAACCTCAGTGTTTCCAGGTTAACGCTTTATCCACTGCGCCACCACAGGTCAGGCCTACATCACCAATTTTTAACTCAGTATTAGAAAGTCATAGTTTCTGTTTACTTTGATTCTGATAAATCTGGATATGTAGCATATAATTATAGAAACAAAATAAAAAATAAAACACATTAGAAATATTTTTATACATCATTTAAGAGATGAGAATTAGAAAACTGACCCATTAAGGGTCTTATCTCTAATTTGTTGGTCATAGTAAAAAAATAATTTTTTTTCTCTCTATCCTAGAGTAAAATCTGCTGAAAGGATACGATAATTTGTTAATTTTATTAATGTATGTACATTTTCTCCAAGTATTTAAGAAGCGAAAGGCTCAAAGTGAAATAAAAAAAATACAGTAGAAGGCACTATTTTATCCTTCTCTTTAGTTTCAAGGAAAATTAGGCATAAATGGCAGAGAGAGAAGCAAGCAGAGAGAACAGTGTATATGCTTTTCTAAACTCCAAATCTATCATTTTCAAGCTTATTTGGTTTTGCTATTTGCAAACAAACATGGGCTTGAATCCCAACTTCGCTGCTACTTAAGTGACTTCCTCTAAAAAGAGTTAATTGGTCTACTCTGATTCCACTAATTCTACTCAGGTTCCACTAATCTATAAAATTGGAATATTTTTTTTCTTCAAGAATATAGATAATATATCTGAAGTAAAAATTCAATAAATGTAAATTATAAAGTGGACAATAGATAAAATAAGGTTAAAGTCCTCCAACAAGTATTACATAAACACTTAACAGCATCAATAGAAACAATATCTGTAATTATAAATTTAAAACTTTTTAGATTAAAATGTTTAAATGCTTCTCATTTACCACCAGCATTATATAATGGAGAGTAGACTATACTGAGTTAAGAATTCTGGGTTTGTTCTTTGGCTTCACTGACTGATTTTGGGAGTTGTTTCCCTTTTTGGAACTCAGTTTCCTTGTTTTATACGCGAGAAGACATCAAGAAAGCACTAAGCAGAATGCCAGACACATAAGAGCTCCAAAACGTACTCTTTTCCTCTTTCTCATTATCACCATCATCCACTAAGCATCTATTAAATGCCTAGAACGGAAATATTGATAGGGTTCCCTTTATCTATTAAATGCTTTACTCCTCTAGCTATCTCTTGTTCCAAGGATTCAGAGCAAATAAACATAGAGATGCAACATGAGCTTTTCATAGTATGCTGTCATCAGAAAATGCATGGCATACCATAGAAAAATCAGTTTGCTTGAGATGAAGGCTTTGAAAATAATAAAATGTGCCTATACAGGCACAGTAACCTAGCATTCCTGTTATATAAGAATTTTTACCCCGAACATACATATATATACATGTTCATTGACTGCTTTCTCATATGTGCCTTGACCGGGGGCTACAGCGGAGTGAGTGATCCCTTGTTCAAGCCAGCGACCTTGGGCTCAAGTCAGCAACCTTGGGCTTCAAGCCAGTGACCTTGGACTTCAAGCCAGTGACCTTTGGGCTCAAGCCAGTGACCCTGCGCTCAAGCTGGTGAGCCTGCGCTCAAGCTGGATGAGCTCACAATTAAGCTGGCGACCTCGGGGTTTTGAAACTTGGATCCTCCACGTCCTAGTCTGATGCTCTCTATCCATTGCACTACTGCCTGGTCAGGCTGAACATATATTTCCTTAAAAAAACCACCTAATATATCATCTACCAAAGAGGTCAAAGATATACTCACAAAATATGGCTTATTGTACCTTGTGATTTTTGCATTTTAATATTCATGGATGAATATAAAAGGCATAAAGAACTTGGGCAAAATCAAGGAGGATACGATAAATACTAACTGAAAGTGATAAATCAGTGGGTAGATTAGTATTTAATTATCATTTGATTTTAAAGAAGTACACTTCTCTTAAACCTAGCAACTTGGATAATGTATTATCTACAAAAAAAGGGGGTTATTACAATTTTTGTAAGAAGGATCTACTTCTCATCTCCTTGAAACTTTGAGCTCACCAGGTGAGTTTATAAATAGTTGCCCTGGGGTGCTGCGCTGTGAGGGGAGGGAGACTGTGAGGGAATCACAATTGGTTTCCTTCCTTTGCTCATTGGACTGTCACTTAAAATCACAAGGTAACAATGTTGCCAGAAAACAAGCTATCAACCAAAAATTTTAAAGTTTTGGGGCTCTTGATTTATGGAATAGTCTGCAAACATGTGTGATCATTTGGAATGCCCATTGTGGTCAAGAAAGCAAAGACTCATTGCATTATCAATTACTTTTAAAAAGAAAATTTGTAAGGATCTGGTAATATAATACATTTTCATTGCTGCTGGTCATCTCAGTAATAGAACTCTGAAGAGCATTTGGCAATACATATCGAAAACCTTACAAAAAAGCCTGCCTTTTAACCTATCGATTCTATTTTTAGGATTTAGCCTAATGAAAAACTTAGCAATGTGTACAGATTCAGCAAGAATGATATATATTGAGAATTGATTACAACAGCAAAACATACATAAGAGAAAGTCCCATAAATCTCTAACAGTAGAGGGTGTCTGAATAAGTTATTTTCATAAATAAAATAGAATGTACCTTTGAAAATGCTGTTGTAAATAAATATTTATTGACATAAAATATGTTCTTGATATAAGAAAAAGGAGAGAAGAAGCAAATATTTGCAGGTTGGTTGGCTGACTGGCACACATACTAAATATGGATTTACCCTAATGCTAAAGAACACAGACAAATTCAGATGACAAAGGCTAGTCAGTGGCATAATTAGAAAGAAAAATTCACATTAAAAAAATAAAAAAATATTTCTTGCTAAAGTAGGTAGTTCGCGAAACCTAAATTCATGCTATGATCTACCAGTCACCTGCATAAGAGGGAGATAAAGGAAATATAAAGAAAAACAACTTGTCTGTTGAGAAAGTTTTATACTCTTAAGAAAAAGTATAAATGCATATATAAAAGCCTAGAGGAATACACTGTGAACAGTGTCCTAAAAGTAGTTTTAATTTTTTCTGGTTGATAATTATGCTTTAAATTTTTTTTTTTCTATTTAGTTTTTCCCAAAAAGGAGAGACTGGCAATAAGAAAATAAATTAAAATAGACAAATGAAACAGACAAACAAAAAGAGCAAATTCTCCTTCCTTTTACATAGGTGAAAGTATTCAACCCACACAGTTCATTCCAGAGGCTAAAGGTATAATAGCATGACTTTCAAGCTAATCTTAACATTTCTACACAATAACATCGGGTGTTGATATAGGATACTGAGTTTCAGAAAGAGACAGTGTTCTTACCTTTCTACATACTGCTTTATGCATGTTTTCTAATTTTTGCATTAGGAAAACAATGAAACACTAGATATTTGGTACTCTCAAAGTAAAAATATCTAAAATTGCCAATGCAAGTGATCTATTTCATGACATACACTCGTTGAAAGTTGTATTCTGAAGGATTTTTTAAAAGGTAAATCTAGCATTGTCAACCATTAGGAAAAAGGTACTGATTGAGAAGTAAAATATTTGTAAATATTCCCCCAAAATGTTATACAGCATCCCAAGGGTTACAGAAGTATGAGATTAAATAAAATGGAGGGTATGGCCATAGGGGGCAAAAAGTGTTAATGAAGAGATTTGAGTGAATAGAGCTAAGTGATTGGCTGTTAAGATGAAAGGTTTACTTCCTTTTTCCTTCCCTCTGTTGTGTTCTGGGGGCAGGTGCCAAGAGCTAATGAATACCTCTCACCACGATTAACTCATATTTGTTTACACAAGTTGATAGTCATTGGGCAGATGTCTGGATTATAAAATGTCATTTCTTGAATTCTGGCATATTCTCTGGTGTGTGTGTGTGTGTGTGTGTGTGTGTGTGTGTGTGTGTGTGTGAGAGAGAGAGAGAGAGAGAGAGAGAGAGAGAGAGAGAAACGCTGCTATTGTCTAACATACCTCTAATTTAAACATTTATCTATATTAAATACTCTCCCTAAAATGTGGAACTTGAAATTATTATTATTATCCAAATTTATGATTTAGTAAGCTTTATTTCACTGACTCAAATGATAATCTAAATTTTAGGCAAGTAGTCTCCATTTAACCAATGTTTATTGAACACACAAATATGGGATACAACATGTTATGACACAGTCTCTTAATTTACTGTCAAACAACATGCAAAATGCAAATATGGCTGCATAAGAGCATGGTCTTAACTTATAATTTAACTGAAATTCCAATGGCCAACACTAATATCAAGAAACCCTAATTGTTATACATTCAAGAAAACAGCTGTGAAGAGTATGTAAAAATTGGGTTTCTCATGTTAATTCTTTGATTTCTGGAAATGCCAAATTTAAAACAGTATTCTTAACGTTACTGCAGGCACTGTATATAAATGCATCCTATCAATATTCTATAATGTATTAGAATACCATCAAATTTCTTGGACAGTGTTGTGTGCCTATGCCACAAAGTTGATATCCAGCATTAGAAAAAAATAGTTATCTAATTAATAAAGTATATTTTTTCAAAAACATCTGCTTTGATTATAGCCATTAGTAATGAAGATCTGTGTCAGGTTCTTAGGTCTTGGGTCTCATGGTTGGAAGCAGTCAGAGCCTTGGTGGTTATAGGGAATGTCACTGTTTAGTTAGGATAATTTAAAAAGTAGCAGGAAGGCATGTGACTTCCAAAATTCCTTTCCCAACAGCTTGCAAGTGACTAAAATTCCACTATATTATCACAATGTCTAGATCCAAAACCAGATTGCTAACTAATGGTTTACCAGCGAAGTTTCTTTTACTTATTTTCCTAACTTAGTGTATGTGGATGTTAGAGATCATTGTTATGGTACTTTTAACCTCCAAATTTGTGAGACTAAAATACTTGTGTTAATTTGTGCAGTAGACTATGTTCCCAGTCATCATTACTGAAGTTTAAATTTGTTTTATGAGTCTCTCAGAAATCATCATGAATGAAAAGACAGTAATCTTTTTCAATGATTATAAGGACAGTAATATCTTGACAAGACGTCCTTCATCATATATACTGAGTCTTTTTTGTAACCATTTAAAAGAAGTCCTTCAGCTTGTTAGAAATCTAAACTGTTTTTCTTTCTCAGAGTCTAAGTCAGTCAGTCCTATACAGACTGTGACTGCTGTGGTATGATGTCTCAGCATGAGCAACACTAGATGTTCACGGTTAGGAAGTCCACTGAAATTGGGGCTAACACAGGGAAGTTAAGTGAACCATTTTTTTTTTTAGTTTACTGCATGGTTTTTGGACTTTTCCTACTACTATTAGAAATGTGAGAGATTTTAAGAGTAGCAAGATAAAACCATGCATTATATATAAAAAAAAGCACTGGCAGATTTTTCTGGAGCTAAAACATACGTTTCCCAATGTTCAGAATTTCTACAATATATGTGAGACATTAAGTATTGCATTTTTTTAACTCATATAAACAGAGCAAAATATACAGTGAGAATGTTGAGACTAAAGCTATGCTTCTCTAGGTATCAGCACTTTAATATTCTTTGGTTGGGGTAATCAACAAAATGAATCTATAGTTGTTTTGCATTGTTTGCCCCCCAAAAGGTGTTTTGAAAAGAGAATTGCTGATCAATATGCTTCATAGAGAAACAGATTTGAAATGGGCCTAATTCTTCATATTTAGATAATGAAGTACAGCAGTCCTTTTATTCATGGGGGATATATCCCAAAGACCCCAGTGGATGCCTGAAATCGTGGGTGTTATCAGGCCCTATATATACTACGCTTCCTCCTGCCCCAGCACACCTTTCACTTAAAGAAAGCATCACTATTTATGCGCTTAGGGCCATTAGTCAGTGTAATAAGGATTACCTGAGCACAAGCACCTCCATATTATGACAGTGGATCTGATTAAGAAGTGCTACGAAATGACTAATGGGCAGGCAGGTCACATTATACAGCTAAGATACCCTGTAAAAAGAGATGATTCACATTCTGGGCAGGGCAGAGCAGGAAGGTGTAAAATTTCATCATGTACCTCAGGATGGCAAATAACTTAAAAATTATGAATTGCTTCAATCTGAAATATCCCATTTAATATTTCTGGACTGAGGTGGACTACAGGTAATAAACAGTTACAGTGAAACCATGGACAAGGAGGCTGGGCAGGCAGCTACTGGAATTCTTCTATTTTTCAAGTTCTTTTAAGCTTAGGGCTTTAGTTTCTCATACAAAATATTTTATACTCAATTATTTGGTAGATAAGCAGTTCAACAATATTATGTGACTTACTCAAGGCAACAAGATCTGATAATTTTATCAAGAGGTGAAACCTAAATTTAGGTTCAAAGTCAAACAGAAATGGGTTTCTATCCTATTTCTATCATTTAATAGTTCATGACCTTGAGAATATTTCTTTACCTTTTCTGAGCATTAGTTTTCTCATCTATTTATTATATACATTTCCCCTTAAATGTAAGTTTTATGGGGCAAGGACATTACCTCTTTTGTTCACTGAGAAATCTTAGGTTTTAAAATAATGCCTGTCACATGGTGAGTATACAGTAAATATTTGTTGACTGAGTTAATTAATCTAACAAAAATAATAACTCTCACAAGGTTGTGACAAGGAATAAATGAAAAAAAATGTATACAGCATTTATTACACATTAAATTTTAGATCTAATTATTATATATGTTTATAATTACACAAGGACATTGAGACTTTAGTAAAAATATAAACTTAAGCTTGCTAGATTTATTTGAAGCAGTTATTTTACATAAACAGAAAAGTTCCGTGGCCTCAAATAAATGGCCCCTCAGACTTCATTTAGGTCAGTGGTCCCCAACCCCCGGGATGCGGACCGGTACTGGTCCATGGGCCATTTGGTGCCGGTCGCAGGGAAAGAATAAATAACTTACATTATTTCTGTTTTATTTCTATTTAAGTCTGAACAATGTTTTATTTTTTTAAAATGACCAGATTCCCTCTGTTACATCCGTCTAAGACTCACTCTTGACGCTTGTCTCGGTCACGTGATACATTTATCCGTCCCACCCTAAAGGCCGGTCTGTGAAAATATTTTCTGACATTAAACGGGTCCGTGGCCCAAAAAAGGTTGGGGACCACTGATTTAGGTGAATATGCCATGCTTTTTGTCATTTTAAACTTGAAAATATGTAATCCAATGAAAATATTTATAATTGTTACACATATGATTAGTTAATAATGCATATACAAGTAAATGCAATTTAACAGACATTTATTATCTATAAAATGTCTTACTATGGTTGGTATTGAATAACAAGTTACACACCTTTGGCACTAGGTGAAATGCTACACACAATCCATGCAAATAAAGTTACTCTTCCATTTTATTGATAAATAATGAGTAAAATGGGAAGTTCTCTTTATTTTACAGATTATCTTCCTGAAAACACTTCCAACCTCCAAAACTTTCTCATAAGCCCCTTTTTACAAAGAATGCCAATTTAAGTGCTGTATTGCTGCTTGTAGCTAAATGCTATTAAGACTGGACAAAAATGCCTAGTGAGATTAGAGACATAAGGATAACTGAGAAGAGGTCATCAAAAAGGAGTCACCACTGCCACCTGGGCACACTCGTGAAAATTGTTCACATGAAATGTTAAAGTATTACTTTTTCAAGCTGTGTTGAAAACTAACAACAATATCCAAGAGTATTATTACTTTCATTATATTTATAATTAGCCACTCTATGAAACCAATACACTTCCATTTTCAAATGAACTCATTCATCATAATAAAATAATAAAGATAAATAAAATTTAAGCAAATTGTAAATATTGTGTCTCAAACATGCTTCTTATAGTAAATTTATAGGCTACTTCTGCTTTTATGAATATTTATTGATAATAGGCTCTATTCCTTTAATAAACATAACCTGCTACTTCTCTTAAATTCATGTTTGAATGAGTAAATAATGAATGAAATATATAAATGCAAATACAAAAAAATATTATTCACCTTAACATGTCTTTGAGTATTTAATTATAAGCATGAGTTGATATTATATTTTATATTACACTAAATATTTATTTTATAATAAAATGTTGATTTAAGATTTTGAAAACAATGTTACTAATTGACAGTAAGTAAAAATCCTAATTTTTTAATTTAAAAATAAAATTTTAAATGTAACATTTATTAAATTCTACATGATTAAATCCTTATATTTTAAAATTCTCATGTTCCAAAATAAAACTTATAAACCCTCAGAACTTTTTGAATGATTATGTATAGGTTATTATAGAATAAAACTATCATATTGCTCAAGATTTATTATCAGTTAAAGTCAAATTTATATAAAAACAATTAGGCTGCATATATATTTTTACAAGTAGTCACATATGAAAGTTTAATGAAAAAATTATGAATTTAAAAGATAGGATTACCAATCAGATTGTTATATTAGAAAAAGACCAGAACTTTGTACCAATTTGATAGTATTTTTTTTTTTTAAAAAAACTACTTTCTTTCTTCTTTCCAACAAATCTGTATCTTTCCTAACCAAGATTTCTTAAACCATACTTCTCTCAGAAGAAACAAAGAGCTTGACTTTTTTTTTTTTTGTTTGTATTTTTCTGAAGCTGGAAATGGGAGAGACAGACTCCCGCATGCGCCGGACCGGGATCCACCCGGCATGCCCACCAGGGGGCCACGCTCTGCCCACCAGGGGGCGATGCTCTGCCCCTCCGGGGTGTCGCTCTGCCGCGACCAGAGCCACTCCAGCGCCTGGGGCAGAGGCCAAGAGCCATCCCCAGTGCCCGGGCCATCTTTGCTCCAATGGAGCCTCGGCTGCGGGAGGGGAAGAGAGAGACAGAGAGGAAGGAGGGGGGTGTGTGGAGAAGCAAATAGGCGCTTCTTCTATGTGCCCTGGCCGGAAATCGAACCCAGGTCCCCCGCACGCCAGGCAGACGCTCTACCGCTGAGCCAACCGGCCAGGGCCAAGAGCTTGACTTTTGAGTTCTTACTTTGTGGTATTATATTTTACGAAGTCTCTAGATCTGCATTGTCCAATACTAAAAGCTCTAACAACATGTGGCTGATAAACACTTGAAATGTGCCTCTGAGTGTAATATATACACCCCTACAAAAAGAATAAAATATACAGTATCTCTAATCTTTTTATATAAATATTTGAAATAAAAACATTTTGGATATATTGGGTTACATAAAAATATTCTTTTCCCCTGAGCAGGCAGTGGCGCAGTGGATAGAGCATCAGACTGGGATGCAGAGGACCCAGGTTTGAGACCCCGAAGTCGCCAGCTTAAGCACGGGCTCATCTGGTTTGAGCAAAAGCTCACCAGCTTGGACCCAAGGTCGCTGGCTCGAGCAAGGGCTTACTTGGTCTGCTATAGCTCCATGGTCAAGGACATATGAGAGAGCAATCAATGAACAACTAAGGTGTTGCAACAAAAAACTAATGATTGATGCTTCTCATTTCTCTCCGTTCCTGTCTGTCTGTCCCTATGTATCCCTCTCTCTGACTCTCTCTCTGTCTCTGTAAAAAAAAAAATCCTTTATCTTTATTTTTTTATTGTGCTTACTAAAATATTTAAATACATATGTGGCTCATATATTGTTATTGGACAATGCTGCTCTTGATAACTAGTTTAAATGGTATAAATATTTGACAGCAAAATATATGAAGTAAAATTTATGTTCCTATGTAAATTATAATTTTCCTTTGAGGTTAATTATAAAATTAGTCTTGTTCTGTGAATAAAATGAACAAATGCAAAAACTTTAAAGAGGCAAACAGTATCATTGACAAAACATTAAGCTTAATATAAAAAATAACTAATACAATTGACACTCAAATAAAACAAAATAAGTACATTAAAAGTGAAAATATAAAGCAGTAAAGAATATTTAACAAATATTATAAAGATAAGGCAAACCCATGCTCTAAAATGAAAATTTTTTCTATTTTAATATTTATTTGCATGGATTTCCATTCTGTTTACAGCAATGACTGACTCTTGAACAAAAAATATTTATGATTTGTGTATCTAGTAAGAAAGGTTATTATCTACTAGGAACTCAATTGAATTTAAGCAGGAGACTCACATCCACAATTCAGCTGCACCACTCATGCTGTAACTGAGTAATCTAATTAGTTATTCCTCAGTTGCCCTATTACATAAAATGGGGATAATATACCCAACTTTATTCAAAGAGTTGCTACCAGGCTATCTCATTTCTTTCTAGCTCATTTAATCAAATGTTTTTACCCTTCAACATTATAACTTTGAATCCCACACTTTTTCTCAAATTATCAGCACCCTCATCTTACTTAAAGTTATCTACCTCACTTAAGTTGAATTTCATAGCCCATCATTTCAATCACTTTTTAGCAAATACCCTCACATTTAGCAGTCCTTCTCATATGACATCCAAATGGCAGGACCCTTTGGTGAATCCTACTATTGCTTCTTCTATATCTATAGCTCAAGGTTTGAACATTATTGAAAATATCAGTAGGACAGTGATCCTGCAGTAATTCGCGTCATTAGCCTTAAAGTTTCTCTCCCCGCGCACATACCACTCTTCACACCAGCACTGCATTCCTTCTTCATGCTATTCAACCTCCTGCCTTTTGCTTTACTCTCAGCAGGAGAACCTTTCCTTATATTTCATAGGGAAAATGGAAGCTCTCAGAAGAAATTTCCTTATCTTTAAAATAAAATATATATATATATATATACACACACCATATTTATTTGAATGTACACACACACACACACACACACATCTCTAAGTTTAAGTGAGCTGACTCGGCTTCTTTTCTGAACTCCAAACTATCTACCTAGCACCTTCCTGTCAACAACCACGCAGACGTCACTCAGGATTTCACAAATTTGATGTGTCCCAAACTGAACTTAATTTTTAAAATCAATTCTATTCCTTTGTACTCTTCCCTGTTTCAGTAGAGAGGATAACTTTTCATCAAGTTGCTACATTTGGAAATCCAAGAGGCACCCTTGGTTTCTCCTTCTACTTTACCTCCACACCCAGTCTATCCTTAGTGCTTACAGAATCTACCCCTAAAATATATTTATATCCTCCCACCTCCCCATCCTAATTTTTACCACTCAAGTCCACGTCACTCTTGTCTACTTTAGTGCAACAGCATCCTAACTGCCCACGTTCCCTTTTCCATATAGCAGCCAGAATAATTTTTTTTCTGATACATAAATTGGGTTGTCACTCAACTGCTAAAAGTCTTCAAATGTCTTCTCACTGTACTTGGGGAAAACCCAAAATCTATAAAATGAAAGTTATCCCAAACTTTTCTTATCTCCCAATTATCAATCTATAAACCTAACTGCTTCTGTACCCTATTCTCTTCTTTTTCTTTCTATAGCAAACAAACAAACAAACATGCCCCTCTTTGCAAACACCAGTTCCTCTGCAGGAGCTGTGGGATCCCCACCCCATTCTCCAAGGTCCTGTAAGATGACATGAGTTGGCCCCTGTCCTTCTCTTTCACCTCATCTCATTTTTCTTTACAAACTACTTCTCAGCCTCTTTTAAATTCCTGGAAAATGTCAAGCACTTCACCTCAGGATCTTCCCATATATTGTACCTCACTTGAAAGACTCAGAATAACCTTATGAAATAGGGACTTACTCTCAGAACAGAAGACTAAAGCACAGAAAGGTTATGAAGTTTGCCAAGGGCTCACTGCTAGTAAGTCATGCAGCTGGTATTTAAACCCAGTATTCTGTCTAAAATGCATGCTCTTAGCCACCCTTCACTTGTGCTTCCAGATGAAAAAATTCCACTTAGCTTAAAGCAGGGCTTTAACAGGACAAACCTCAGACTGCATCAGAATAACCTGGGGGGCATTTTAAAGATGGATTCTCTGCCCCATTTCCAGAGCTTTGATTCAGTAGACCTGGCGTGGTGCCTGAAAATGGGCATTCTAACAAGTTTCCAGGTGATGCTGATATTGCAGACCCAGCAACCATATTTTGAGACTTGCTGGCTGGGTTTTATATATTAGTACAACTACTGTATTTCCCCATGTAAAAGACACATCTTCATTTTGGGGCCCGAAATTTGGAAAAAAAATGTATCACATAAAGTTATTGACCTCAAGTTTTATTCATCATAAAATTCATACAACTCCTCATTACTGTCAAACTCCCATCCATTAGCTTGTCCTCATCTGTGTCTGATGATGAGTCACTGTCTTCATATATTGTCTTGTCCTCAATTCTATCTATGGAAATGCAAACAAAAAAATCTACAACCACTGTTTAAGACGCACCCAGTTTTTAGTCCCCCAATTTTTCGAAAACAGGTGCATCTTATACATGGAGAAATACTGTATATCCCCTGTGAAAAGATGGTGAGCCTTCATTTGCCATTTGGTAAAAAAAAGTCTCAAGTCACTCCCTTTGTTTTGCTCAATTCTTTCAAATATGCATTTATTACCTACTGACAACTCGCTGCTACTCTGCCTCAGCTCACAGGCATTCTGCTACACTGTGGTACCTGTGCTTATCCGTTCTCCTATGTGCCTTAGGGATTTTACAGTCCCCAAGATCAGAGGTTTATTTAATCTCTGTCTATGCAGTAAAAAAATTAACAAATATTTATTTGTACATCTACCATAGTTGAGACACTGGAGTCAATGCTATATAAATTATAAGACATGGCATTTGTTCTGAAACTACTTATAACCCAGTTTGCTAAATAAAGTGTAAAGACAAAATAGAACCCAAGACAATACTTGATATCAATGAACAATAAAGACAACAAAGAATAAAGAATTTCAGATAATAAATTAAGAAACACCACGAATCTTCTCTGTCCAATTGCACATTTCACAACAGTCCTCCAGCCGTGTGGGCCGAGCAGCTGCCTGATGGCGTTCTCCACTGTGTTCCTAGTCTGAGACAGAAAGCATCCCCCTAACATGGAGAAGCCTCCTCCTTTCTGCCATTTAGCTCATCCTTCCGTCTTCCAGGAAGCACACAGTATATTTAGGTTATACCTACAGCCATATGCGGTCAAAGCATACAGGGAGATGTCAGCAGTATTTTTATTGATTTCTGTTATAAAATCCATTCTTAAGCCTCAGTTCTGTCCCTACATAAAAATAAGATCACCTTAGAGTACATTGCTGTGCTGTTCAGTTGCTTTAGAAAGTAGGGACAAAAGGCATAACAAGAAATTGTATTTCGATCTAGTCTGGAGTAACACTGAGGCATTGTTACATCAATTTGCATCTTAGCCCATCAAGGGTAAGATTCTGTAAGCAAAAATATTTTTTTCCATAAATTTAAAAGATATTGAGCCACTCTATTTAAAACAGTTGAAAGAGGAAGGTTCTTCTGAATGTAATGAAGTGACAGCTCATGGTTCTACTGGGGGAGATCCCCGGTTGTGCCAGTTTTACGAATGGGAATGATCTAGCACTAAATCTATCTTCTCCCAGGTACCATCTGATCAGCAGGATCACACAGCTAACATGGTCAAGATGTGTTTATCCAGTTCTGTGGAGGATGTTTAGACATTCCTCTGTCCTGGTGAGCTGCATATTTAAATATCAGACAATTTCTAAGGTAATGTTTTTTCAAAATGTTACCTAAACACTGACATTGGTCATAGATGAGTAAGATACTCATGTTCGTTGAATTAATGGTTTTACATAAACTTTGTTCCACTTTTGTGAATCCTTAGGTCACTTCTGAAGTAATTATTTAAATTAAAACAAATGCAACCTTAAGAGGCAATATTTTAGAATAGCCAAGAGCCGACATATTTATAGAAAAAACCTGAAGTAAGTAAATGCTCTAGAGTTAATGCAATTAAAATTTAAATAAATATGGTACTATATAATTTCCTACCTTTTACAAAAGTCATTGAAAAATTTAACTTTTTCTTAATGACTAGGATAATAATTATAAATATAACGTGTTGAATTTCAGAGAATTTGGAACCTAAAACTGAACGGGCACTAGCTTCAGAGTGGCCATAATGAAAACTGGCGTGAGAACTTGCACTTCCTCTTTGATCCCTTATCTTTGGAGGCAGATGTAGCTGCATAAATTTTCTATTAAAATTATTGACAACATCAAAGATCAAAGAAACTTTATTGAAGAAAATTTCTTTCCTTTTTTTTTTGAAAAAAATCGTAATTCTCACTAATGCCACTAATGTGCTTTGGGTTGCCAGTTCTATTCCAAATATCACCACACTACTTCAAAAGCAGCTTCTGACATCACCTAGTGTATACTGAATGCTGATTCCATGTTGGCTATTTTGTTTAGCACCTCCGAGGTACTTAATCTCATTTTACATTCACAATAATCTCTAAAGTAGGTAATTATCCCCATGTTGCTGATAAAGAAACTGTTTATATGGAAAGTAATTACCTCGTTCAAGGTCACAACTTGATGATGAGTAGTTTTGATTTAAACCCACATTTAGCCTGACCTGTGGTGGTGCAGTGGTTAAAGCACTGACCTGGAATGCTGAGGTCACTGGTTCGAAACCCCAGGCTTGCCCAGTCAAGGCACAGACGAGAAGCAATCACTACCAGTTGATGCTTCCCATGCCTCCTTTTTCCACTCTTTCTAAAATCAATAAATAAAATCTTAAAAAAACAACCAAACCATGTTTACCTTGCTTTAGAGACCATTTGCTTGAGCGCTGTACTATACTCATCAACAAAACCTTCACACATTTCATTGCCTCATAGTTTATTTATTTTTTATTTTTTTGTATTTTTCTGAAGCTGGAAACGGGGAGGCAGTAAGACAGACTCCCGCATGTGCCCGACCGGGATCCACCCAGCATGCCCACCAGGGGGCGATGCTCTGCCGATCTGGGGCGATGCTCTGTTGCAACCAGAGCCATTCTATTGCCTGAGGCAGAGGTCATAGAGCCATCCTCAGCGCCCGGCCCAACTTTGCTCTAATGGAGCCTTGGCTGTGGGAGGGGAAGAGAGAGACAGAGAGGAAGGAGAAGGGGAGGGGTGAAGAAGCAGATGGGCACTTCTCCTGTGTGCCCTGGCCGGGAATTGAACCCGGTACTCCTGCACACCAGGCTGACACTCTACCACTGAGCCAACCAGCCAGGCCCATAGTTTATTTTTAAAATCAATTTGTACTCGTCACTTGACTTCATTGGCACTTCTTAAAAATCTAGCTATCAAAGAGTTTTGATACCTTCCAAGTAAGTTTGAGAATTATGTTTCATTAAAACTTAAAAAGGTAAAGGAACCAGTAAAACGTTATTTTACATTTATGCATTAACTTACTCTTTTTTTTTTTTTGCATGTTGACAATAATTTCTCAGCTTCCATACTTATATTACTTTTCATGAAGTAAATAAAGTTTGGAGTAGGTTTGCTTTTCTCAAACATAGTAAAACATAAGAAAAAGAATAAAAAACTGACGCAAATTCTAATTCCTTCCTGGCAGTGAGGAAGGCGCCTCTGGCTCTGAGAAGTTATTAGGTGTGTAAAAAGTTGGCTTCTATTAGAAAAACACTAGTGTTACAGCACTAAATAAATTTCATTGCCATCTAGTCCACATCCTAGTTACAAGCACAGGAATACCTAAATGAGCCAACAGTAACCCTTGCTTCTGAGGAGAAACTTGACATAGAAACACAAAAAAGGACAGTGAAGATGAGACTCAACCCTCAGGATCAACGGCAATTCATTGACTCACACAATATTTTGGAGCTCTGATTGCTTCTGTCCACAGACATAAAGATTGAGCTTGCATTTTTAGAGAGGGTGATGTTTTAAAAGTTCTAGGATAATTTTCTGACACCAAGATGAACATACATTATTCATTTTCAAACTGGAGATGCCTAAGTTACTTACTGATTTGTATCATGGTGAAAGCTGGCCATCATTATATTTACAATAATAAATTTTATCAGTTCTCTAAGATTGTTTGGGGGATTTCCTGTGTTAATAGCTGTATTATTTGCAATGCCACAGCATCTTTCCAAAGCTTTGTGATTTGCTGAATTTTACTCATTATATATAAATAATTTTGTCTTAGTTTGAATAATCATAATAGTAACTATTTATTATGTGCTAGACATGATTCTAGGTGCTTTACACATGTTAACTAATTTAAACTTCATAAAGAATCTATGATGTAAGTACTAGTATCATCCCAATTAAAGATAAGAAAAGTGAGAGGTCATAAAACTGGATGAAGGTGTTGGAGTCAAGGCTCAAAAAAGGCAGAATGACCCCAGAGACTGTGCTGTCTCTCTCTCAGTAATGAAGCTCACCTTCTTAAAATACACATTGCTCAGTCAATTGGCATTTTGAAGTGTTTAGACTTTTAGCTTGCCCAGAAGTAAAGTAGAGACACTTTTATCCACCTCAATCACTCACAAAGAACATGGTCTAGGTGTCTTGACTTATGTGTGTGTAGAACATGGTCCTTTACCGTGGGGAACACAACACAATTCCATGCGTTGTTTGGATTTCAGTCCTTCCTCCTCCAGGTGAGTCTGCAGCTTACACCCTCACTGCCTCTGGGTGGCTGCTGCAGCCACTGACTACTTGGTATCTTTTAATCCAGTCTCTCGTCCCATCACTTCTTGTTCTTCATATTTAGTGACAAAACACTTATGAAGATGACCAGTAAGTCAAAGTGTTCCTGTTCTCTGTGGGGGCAAACTGACAAATCACAGAATGTTAATCGTAACCTTTGATTTTTCAGCTCCTTTTATTGTGGGTTGGACAAGTCGCTTCTTTTTTGACAGTGGTTTTGGGGATAATTCCAAAAACTTGAGAATTATGCAAAGCATCTGGGCAAAGAGTCAAGCTGTATATTTTGCCTTTGAATTATAATAGCTGTTTAATTGGAAGAGTACTGATGTACACAATTTCCAGATGAATTAAAACAGTAGTTGTCAAACTTTGGTGTTCACCAGAACTACTTGTAGAGCTTTTGAAGGATACAGTCTGCAGCCTTAGCCTTAGGGATTCCTATGTGCTATTCCTGGCATGAGAGTCAGAAATTCACATTTGGAAGTTTCTCTTGTCACTCTAATGCAAGTGACACACAAAAATCAAGTAAAGAAATCTGGTGCAGACTAATCAAAGATGACTTTATAAAAGCATCTCAATTCGTTAGTTTTGCCTCTTCTTAGCTTAGATGAAATTTTATGGTTATATTTTGAAGTCTATCGGTAAGCAGAAAGCAGGTATTACTGGATATTCCTGCCATAGTTACTCACATTTTTGGAGCCATTTAGCTAAAGGATGATCTGTATTATCTTTAATTAATTCTTTATGAATCTGGAAATCTGTTAGATGCTTTTTTGTGTTATTGTTATTAGCATACATTTAAGAATGATTTGGGGGATAAGTGCTTTCTCTCAAGCATAGATATGATTATATATTATTAACTTTTATTTTTACATGGGTTGATTTTAAATTTTGAGAAAAATATAATGTTATTTTTCATCCAGAATTTGGTGTAATTGTACATGTACTATGGTTGATAATTTCACTGTGGTTTATAGTCAACTTTGAAAATTTTTTCATGTGTGTAAGTATGGAAATTTTATTTGGAAATTAAGTAATTGTGCTTTGTGTATCTTATTAAGTTTCTGACTTTACTCTTATTTTCCTGTAAAATTTAAAATAATTTTGCCCACAGAAAATTTTAAACATTTGGTCATTTTGTGTTCTGAGCTTTGAAAATAATTTTAAAGCACACTGAATTACCTTTGAGCCTATATATTAAAGTTGGTTTAAAAAATAAAATTAGCTATCATTTGCTTTTTTTTTTGTATTCCACCAATGTTTTACATTTGCCCATATCATGTTCTTTCTTACATGAGACCCATTTGGGAAATAAAAGAAAGATCAACTTTGCACATTAAACATGTGAATTTAAAAAACTCATCTACTGCTACCCTCACTATACTGTCCTCCCTTGATTCACATAATAAATATTTAGTGCAAATAATGCCGTCATATTCATCAATTCTTAAATACTATTTTACAACTAGTATAAATTTCAATCTTAGAGGTTTTTACTTTTTAAATGAGAGAAACACTGCCTAAGTAGAATGATCTGAGTCATTCCATACTAAGTTAAAGAATATATATGATTTTTTTGTGACCCAAACTTTTCAAAATTATTGACTATAATTAGAATGAGGATCTCCTTATTTCCTGTGAATCTACATGAACTAAAATCAAGACATATAACAGGTTGAATGAAAGCATAATAAAATAAACAAAATTTTAAAAGGTAAATATCTTCTTTCAGATGTCAAAAATCTAGACTCTCTCATATTAAAATGTAATATTTTCTTTGCTTAAAAATGTCACTCCACTGCACTTTGATTTATCAGACAGTTTTGGAAGATTACATTATACAAAAATAACATGGCAATAATGCAATAATCTTAGCAAGCTAAAAATTAAGATACCAAAAAAAGCGTCATTTGGTAAATGATATATTCTTTCCTTTATTTATTTAGTAGTACAAGAAACTTTATCTAGATACATGTTTCTTGGGATTCTGAAAGGAAAAGAGAAATTTGGTAATTGCCAGGTACTCTATTCTGAAGTTATATAAGGCAGCAGAAAATTTAAATGTCTGCCATGAAAACAGTTGATAATAATTTCAGGTAGTATAATTAATGTCTTATTTTTATTACATAATTTTAAAAACACAAAGTTAATATTGATTTTAATAACAATAATATGGATTGTTATTTCCTTTCAAAAAACTATAAGTATATATCTAAATAGAAATATGCAGATTCACTCTACAATTACCTTCATGTCAATTTTGTGCCTTATTTTTAAAAGCACAAAAATTTAATAATTTATTCTTCACCTGCTTAAAATTCATAACACTTTCAAATTCCCAATTTTTCTTTCAACAGTCATAATTACCAAAAATAGAAACATGGAAATTTGCCACCTCTTCTTTTCTCTTTGCTCCCTACATTCAGGTCAAGAAGGAAGCCCTGCACTTCAGAGGCTTTGTGTAAGACAGCCCTCCATCAGCATATGCCTGAAGGAAGTGGGCCCTAGAACTCATAGTGCTCTGGTGAGAACCCCCTCTCCAGCAAACACTGACTCACTTCCATGATCAGCTCTGAGACTATCAGTACTAATTTCATTACCTATTCCCTTTATCTTTGTTAATTTCAGTCACTACACAAAGCTCAGAATTTTTATATCTCCATCCACCGACTTCATGGATTCAAAACCTCATCCTGCTCTCCAAGCAGCTAGGCCATGTTTCCATTCCCTTTGACTTTGTCACACACTATTGCCTTTTCTACTTGCATCATCTTATACCCAATATATTTTACTTGTCATTCTCCCCCACCAAATTAAAGAAGATATGGTAAATACATACTATGGAATACTACAAAGACATAAGAAAAGATGAAATACTGCCATTTTCAACATGTACGAATCTTGAGAATATTATGCTAGACAAAATGAGACAGAAAAAGTCAAGAACCACATAATTTCATTCATATGTGATATGTAATACTGAAAGTAACAAATGAACAAACAAGAAAAACAAAAACTCATAGACACAGACAACAGTATGGTGGTTATCAGAGGGAAGAATTTTCATGGTATTAAAAGCTAAAGGGGGTGAAATATAGTATATGATAATGGAAGACTACTTGACCTTGAGTGTTGGGCACACAATGTAATATACAGATGATGTACCATAGAATTGAAACCTATGTACACTTATTAAACAATATCACCCCAATAAATTTAATTAAAGTTGTCAAAAAAAACCTAACTAAAATAACTTAATTTCCAGATTAATTGGAATATTTAGTAACTCCCCCCAGATGGTATAGCAAATGCTGGAATGCTAGGATCAGGAATATGAAATTGGGCCTCAGAACTTAACTGTTACCTCCCAAGAGTCTTTCTTTTACATTTACTTCCTTACATGAGGAAACTGTGGAATCACTGATTGTAACTGTATATGTGAAACTACATAGCATTTAATATAACTATAAAATATTCAATTATTAAGTAAATCTTTATATTGGCACTTCAGTTATTGTATTACACTCATTTAAATGTCCATGGACTCCACTCACTCTGACTCCCACAAAACAAAAACTGTTTTTCATACATCTCAGTATGTCTCTAGAAACTATCACAATTATCCAAATTAGCAGTTGGAAATATAGTTAAAGATAGACAGGGAGGGAAAGAGGGAAAGAGAAAAGTGGATGTGGAAAGGAAGAAGGAAGAAAGCTAATTAGTTCATTTGCTTATCTAATACTGCTAAGGAGAGAGGCCAGTTATCCTCATGTTCATTTCTTTATATATTTCAGTGGTGACTGACAGAGAAAACTGGATCTTTTTAAAAAAATTTTTTCTTTTACAAAGAGAGAGAGAGTCAGAGAGAGGGATAGACAGGGACAGACAGACAGGAACAGAGAGATGAGAAGCATCAATCATTAGTTTTTCATTGCACGTTGCAACACCTTAGTTGTTCATTGATTGCTTTCTCATATGTGCCTTGACCAGGGGCCTTCAGCAGACTGAGTAACCCCTTGCTTGAGCCAGTGACCTTGGGCTCAAGCTAGTGAGCTTTTGCTCAAACCAGATGAGCCCACGCTCAAGCTGGCGACCTCGGGGTCTCGAACCTGGGTCTTCCGCATCCCAGTCTGATGCTTTACCCACTGCACCACTGCCTGGTCAGGCGAAAAACTGGATCTTTTGCACACCTATATACAGAGCAATGAAACTAATTATGTTTTTGTTTGTTTGTTATAGAAAGCGAGATAAAGAGAAAGAACAAGAGAAAGAGGGAGGAGAAGTAGGAAGCATCAACTCAATAGTAGCTGCTTCTCATATGTGTTCTGACTGGGTTTCGAACCAGCGACCTCAGCATTCCAGGTGGATGTTTTATCTACTGCATCACCACAGGTCAGAAATAATTATGTTTGACACTGAACAGGGTGACTTTTTAAGGTATTTTCCTTTTATCCTCATCTTTTTGTTTATTCTAGCTTTAATTATACTATTGCTGCTTGTTGTTAGTCTAAAATCCCCATATTTTTCCTAAAAAATGTTTTAAAAATTTTAAATAGCCTGATCTGTACTGGTGCAGTGGATAAAGCATCGCCCTGGAATGCTGAGGTGGCTGGTTCTAAACCCTGGGCTTGCCTGGTCAAGGCACATATGGGAGTTGATGCTTCCTGCTCCTCCCTTCTCTCTCTTTCAACCTCTCTCTCTCTCCCCTCTTTCTGAAATAAAGAATAAATAAAATCTTAATTTTTTTTTAAGATTTAAATAATCTTTCGAGATATAAAAAAAGATTTAAATAAAAATCATTGCTTAATTTGATTATATACTATGTGCTATAAAATGAACCAAAATAGTAAGAATATCCTTTAACTTTTTAAGCTAATGAGGTATTTAATCTAAGAAAACAACATAATTTTCAATAAGAAAAAAAAACAGTGTGGAAGTTCCTTAAAAAATAAAAATGGGGCATTGAATCAATATGTTAACTTGAGGAGAACTGACATCTTTGCAATCGAATTTTCCATAATTAAAAAATAACACAACTGGCCCTGGCCGGTTGGCTCAGCGGTAGAGCGTTGGCCTAGCGTGCGGAGGACCCGGGTTCGATTCCCGGCCAGGGCACACAGGAGAAGCGCCCATTTGCTTCTCCACCCCTCTGCCACGCTTTCCTCTCTGTCTCTCTCTTCCCCTCCCGCAGCCAAGGCTCCATTGGAGCAAAGATGGCCCGGGCGCTGGGGATGGCTCTGTGGCCTCTGCCTCAGGCGCTAGAGTGGCTCTGGTCGCAACATGGCAACGCCCAGGATGGGCAGAGCATCGCCCCCTGGTGGGCAGAGCGTCGCCCCTGGTGGGCGTGCCGGGTGGATCCCGGTCGGGCGCATGCGGGAGTCTGTCTGACTGTCTCTCCCTGTTTCCAGCTTCAGAAAAATGAAAAAAAATAAAATAAAATAACACAACTGAAAACTGGAGGCAGACAACACCAAGCTTAGACTCAACCAGATCTACAAACAATACACTCAAACACACAGACATAATGAGAAGACAGAGAAGTACAATCCAAATGAAACCACAAGAGAAACCTCCAGGAAATGAACTGAGTGATATGGAAATAACCAAACTTCCCAATGCAGAGTTTAAAATAATGATTATAAGGATGCTTATGGATCTCAGAACAACAATGGATGGTCATTACAAACACCTAAATAAAGAAAAAGCAAATATAAAAAAGAACATTGAAATATTAAAAAAGAATCAGTCGGAGATGACAAATACAATATCAGAAATTAAGATCACAATGAAAGGAATTAAAAACAGGATGGATGAAACTGAGGATCAAATCAGCGAGTTAGAGGACAAGTTAAAAGAAGGCATTGGAAGCAGAGCAGAAAAAAAAGAGACTCAAAAACTCTGAGGAAACTCTTAGAGAGCTCTGTGACAACATGAAGAGAAATAATATCCGCATCATAGGGGTTCCTGATGAAGAAGAGAAAGAACAAGGGATAGAGACTTTGCTCAATCATATCATACCTGAAAACTTCTCTAAATTAATGTAGACAAGACTCTCACAAGTTCAAGAAGCACAGAGAACTCCATTAAAGAGAAACCCAAAGAAATCTACACCAAGACACATCATAATTAAAATACCAAAGCTAAGTGATAAAGAGAAAATATTAAAAGCTGCTAAATAAAAAAAGCTGCTATCACCTACAAAGGAGCCCCCATAAGGATGACATCTGACTTCTCACAGAAACACCTGAGGCAGAAAGGGAATGGCAAGAAATATTCAAAGTAATGCAGAACAAGAACCTACAATCAAGACTTCTTTATCCAGCAAGGCTATTGTTTAAGATTGAAGGAGAAATAAAAAGATTCCCAGACCAAAAAAAAAAAAAAAAACCCTCAAGGAATTCATTACAACCAAACCAATGATGCAGAAAATGTTAAGAGGACTGTTGTAAACAGATCAAAGTGGGAAAAGAATATAGAAAAGAGGAATACAGTTTTAAAAAATAAAATAGCAATAAACAACTACATGTCAATAACCTTAAATGTAAATGGATTAAATAATCCAATCAAAAGACATAAGGTAGCTGCATGGATAAGAAAACAGAACCTGTACATATGCTGTCTACAAGAGACATACCTTAAAACAAAAGATGCATATAGACTGAAGGTAGAAGGATAGAAAAAAAATATTTCATGCAAATATAATTGAAATCTGGGGTAGCAATACTTATACCAGACAAAATGAACTTTAAAACAAAGGTTAAAAAAAAAAGAACAAAAAACAAAGGCTACAGTAAGAGATAAAGAAGGCCACTACATAATGATAAAGGGAGCAATCCAACAGGAAGATATAACCATTATAAATATCTACGCACCTAATATAGAAGCACCTAAATATATAAAGCAGACTTTGATGGATATAAAGGGCAAGGTCAACAGCAATACTATAATAGTAGGGGATTTCAATACCCCACTAACATCACTAGATAGATCCTCAAGAAAGAAAATTAACAAAGAAACAGCAGACGTAAAGGACACACTAGATCAACTGGATTAAATAGATAACTTCAGAACCTTTCACATTAAAGCAGCAGAATATACATTCTTTTCAAGTGCTCATGGTACATTCTCTAGGATAGACCACATGTTAGGGCATAAAATGAGTCTCAACAAATATAAGAAAACTGAAATCACATCAAGCATTTTCTCTGATCACAATGGCAGGGAACTAGAAATCAACAACAACAGAAAAACTAAAAAATTCTCAAACATATGGAAATTAAACAGCAGGTTGTTAAATAACAAATAGATTAAGAATGAGATCAAACAAGAAATAAAAAATACCTAAAAACGAACGATAATGAGCATACAACAACTCAAAATTTATGGGACACAGCAAAAGCAGTACTGAGAGGGAAATTCATAGCACCACATGTATACTTTAAGAAGCTAGAAAAACCTCAAGTAAACAACTTAACCCTGCATCTAAAAGAACTAGATAAAGAATAGCAAGTAAAGCCTAGATATAGTAGAAGGAAGGAAATAATAAAGATCAGAGAGGAAATAAATGACATAGAGGCTAAAGAAACAATAAGGATCAATAAAAGCAGGAGCTGGTTCTTTGAAAAGGTAAACAAGATCGATGAACCTTTAACTAGACTCACCAAGAAAAAAAGAGAGAGGACTCAAATACATAAAATTAGAAATGAGAGTGGAGACATAACAACGGACACAACAGAAATACAAAATATTGTAAGAAAATACTATGAAGAACTGTATGCCAAAAAACTAAACAACTTAGATAAAATGGATAAATTCCTTAAAACATACAATCTTCCAAATATCAATCTGGAAGAATCAGAAAACCTAAACAGACTGATTACAACAAATAAGAAACAGTTATCAAAAAACTCCCAACAAAGAAAAGTCCTGGGCCTGATGGCTTCACAAGTGAATTCTACCAAATATTCAAAGAAGAACTAACTCCTATCCTTCTCAAGCTATTTCAAAAAATTCAAGAGGAAGGAAGACTTCCAAGCCCCTTTTATGAGGCGAGCATAATTCTGATTCCAAAACCAGGCAAAGACAACACAAAAAAAGGAAATTATAGGCCAATATCCCTGATGAATATAGATGCTAAAATCCTCAACAAAATATTAGCAAACCGAATCCAGCAATATATAAAAAAATCATATACCATAATCAATGTGATTCATCAGATAAACAAAAGGAAGGAGAAAAACTACATGATAATTTCAATAGATGCAGAAAAAGCATTTGATAAAATTCAGCACCCATTCATGATCAAAACTCTCAGCAAAATGGGAATACAGGGAACATACCTCAACATGATAAAGGCCATCTACAACAAACCCACAGCCAACATTATACTCAATGGGTAAAAATTAAAAGCAATCCCCTTAAGATCAGGAACAAGACAGGGGTGCCCCCTTTCACCACTTTTATTTATCATAGTCCTGGAAGTCCTAGCCACAGCAATCAGACAAGAGGAAGAAATAAAAGGCATCCAAATTGGAAAAGAAGAAGTAAAACTATCATTATTTGCAGATGATATGATATTGTATATCAAAAACCCTAAAGTCTCAGTCAAGAAACTACTGGACCTGATAAATGAATTCAGCAAAGTGGCAGGGTATAAAGTTAATACTCAGAAATCAGAAGTATTTTTATACAGCAACAATGAACTGACAGAAAGAGAAATTAAGAAAACAATCCCCTTCACTATTGCAACCAAAAAAATAAAGTACCTAGGAGTAAATTTAACCAAGGAGATTAAAGACTTGTACTCGGAAAATTATAAAACATTGATAAAAGAAATCAAGAAAGATACAAACAAGTGGAAGCATATACCGTGTTTATGGTTAGGAAGAATAAACACCATTAAAATGTTTATATTACCCAAAGCAATTTATAAATTTATTGCAATACCAATTAAAATGCCAACAACATATTTCAAAGATATAGAACATATATTCCAAAAATTTATATGGAACTAGAAAAAAACACGAATAGCCTCAGCAATCTTGAAAAGTAAGAATAAAGTGGGAGGTATCACACTTCCTGATATCAAGTTATATTACAAGGCCATTGTACTCAAAACAGCCTGATGCTGGCATAAGAACAGGCATATAGATCAATGGAACAGAACAGAGAACCCAGAAATAAACCCACAGCTTTATGGACAACTGATATTTGACAAAGGAGGTAAGAGCATACAATGGAATAAAGACAGCCTCTTTAATAAATTGGTTTTGGGAAAATTTGTCATCTACCTGCAAAAAAAATGAAACTAGACCACGAGCTTACACCAGTCACAAAAATAAACTCAAAATGGATAAAAGACTTAAATGTCAGTCGTGAAACCATAAGCATCTTAGAAGAAAACATAGGCAATAAGCTCTCTGACATCTCGCAGCAATATATTTGCCGATTTATCTCCACAGACAAGTGAAATAAAAGATAGGATAAACAAATGGGACTATATCAAACTAAAAAGCTTTTGCACAGCTAAAGACAATAAGAACAGAATAAAAAGACAAACTACACAATGGGAGAACATATTTGATAATATGTCTATTAAGGGGTTAATAACCAAAATCTATAAAGAGCTTGTGAAACTCAACATCAGGAAGACAAACAATCCAATCAAAAACTGGGCAAAAGAAATGAATAGACACTTCTCCAAAGAGGACATACAGATGGCCAATAGGCAGATGAAAGGATGCTCAACATCACTAATCATTAGAGAAATGCAAATAAAAACCACAATGAGATATCACCTCACACCAGCCAGAATGGCGCTCATCAACAAAACAACACAGAATAAGTGCTGGCGAGAATGTGGAGAAAAGGGAACCCTCCTGCACTGCTGGTGGGAATGCAGACTGGTGCAGCCACTGTGGAAAACAGTATGGAGATTCCTCAAAAAATTAAAAATCGAACTGTCTTTTGACCCAGCTATCCCACTTTTAGGAATATACCCTAAGAACACCATAGCACTGTTCCAAAAAGAGAAATGCACCCCCATGTTTATGGCAGCATTGTTCACAATAGCAAAGATCTGGAAAGAGCCCAAATGTCCCTCAGTGGACGAGTGATTAAAAAGCTTTGGTACATATATACTATAGAATACTACTCAGCCATAAGAAATGATGACATCAGATCATTTACAATAACATGTATGGACCTTGATAACATTATACTGAGTGAAAGAAGTAAATCAGAAAAAACTAAGAACTGTATGATTCCATACATAGATGGGACATAAAAACAAGACTCAGAGACATGGACAAGAGTGTGATGGTTAAGGGGGGTGGGGGGCATGAGAGGGAGGGGGGAGGGGAGGGGAACAAAGAAAACCAGATAGAAGGTGACAGAAGACAATTTGACTTTGGGTGAGGGGTATGCAACATAATTAAATGTCAAAATAATCTGCAGACGTTTTCTCTGAACATATGTTCCCTGATTTATCAATGTCACCCCCCCATTAAAATAAAAAAATATATATATTAATTGTTGCTCTATGTTACCAATAAGACTTCCAATCAAGAGTAGGCAATTACTATAGTAGTTTAGCTTTTGGGAGTCAAAAGTTATATGCAGATTTTCAACTGTCAGCACCCCTAATTCCCATGTTGTTCAAAGGTCAACTGTACTCCACTTCTAGAGGACTTTACTCATCTTGGATATATTTCTTTTTAGACAACCCTTTCTGTTCAGTGTAAGTATGGAGACTCTTACATTGGATATGTCAAGCTTTTCTGGCACAAAATAAATAAGACGGTACATAAATATCTAAGTGTTTTAAGGCATAGAAAAAAAAATAAAAATGGAACTACCATTTGACCTAGCAATTTGAAATCTGGGAATATATTTTGAAAAATCCACAACACTAATTTGAAAAGTACATGTCCCCCTATGTTCGCTGCTGTATTATTTACAACAGCCATAATATGAAAGCAACACAATGGCCTATCAATATACAAATGGATAAAAAAAGTTATGATGCATATAAGTAATGGAATATTACTCCAAAAGGAATGAAATTCCCATTTGTAACAACATGGATGGACCTAGACAGTATTATCTAAGTGAAATAAGTCAGATAGAGAAAAAACAAAGACCATATGATTTCACTTATATGTGGAATGTAAACAACAAAATAAACAAAATAGAAACATATTCAGTGATGCCCTGAGGGTTGCCACATGGGAGGCAGTGGAAGGGGTGGGTGAAAAAGGTGAAAGGAGTATGAAGTTATGAAACAGTTTTGGAGATATAAAGTACAGGAAATATAGTCAATAGTACTGTAATAACTATGTATGGTACCAGATGGGTACTAAAATTATCAGGGAATCACTTTGTCATTTATATAATTGTCTAACCACTATGCTGTACGACTGAAACAAATATAAAAGAAAAAAAAGAATGAATTACTATTTTGGATTGATGGATAACGAAATAACTGACACGCTTTCATTGTCTTGAAGATCCCAGTCAAAAAGCACATTGCCAAATTACCCAGCGAAGGAAGAAAACACAAATGCAAAACGTTTGTAGATTGTTTTAAGAAATTGTTACTAAATAACTTGAGGAATTAAATAATAATTATAAATATATTTTATATTGTGTAAAAAGCAAAATTATTAAGCATTCATTTTTTTAAAGTTACAAATTATAATACAGCACATATTCTTTGGAGTTTAGATTAAAAGTTGAAAGTTGCTTAAATGTTAAAATTATCTAATAATCTAAATATGAATTGTATAGATGAAAGAGACTTAAAGATAAACTAGTTTTCTCTATATATGTTTGAGAAACCAAAGAAATGAAAATACTTGCCCCACGTTTCACAAAGTGCTAACAGCCAAATGGAATTAGAATCTATCCAATTGAATGCTGTTTCCACTGTAACATATGGAAATATAGAAAGTTGTTGGACATTAATTCTGCTCATCACAATGTGCTCTATATTTGTCTAAAATACAAGAACTTTACTATGCTTAAGAAAAATTAGATCTCTGAAATATGTTATTAAACATGACAATCTCAATCAAGATTTCTATCCATACATGCATTTGCTTTTGCCATTCAACGGGTAAGGGTGTTTCACTTTTGCGGCTCTAGGACCCTGTAATTTTTCATTCACCATGAGCTTTATTTTGAGTGAGACTGTAGTAATGTGACAGGCAAGAATGGTCACATTGTTCTTTCTCAGCTTCACCTGGGAGCACTTGTTCACAGGCACCAGTCAGGTAGAACTTGATAATACACTTCCAGACCAAACATGCTTTATTTGTACTCTGAATTTTGTTTTGGAGAGAACACTGAGAAAATCTGGATTTACAGCATTCCTGTAGACTAATCATAAAACAGTAATTATAAATTTTATAATTATCAACTGAAAATAGAGTGAATCTTCACTTAAAAAATTTTACATTGATATGAGAGACAGAGATTGAATAAGAGAGAGAGAGAAGCATTGATTCATTGTTCCACTTAGTTATTCCACTTAATTGTGCGCTCACTGGTTGCTTCTTGTATGTTTCCTAATGGGGGCTGAATCTACGACCTTGGCACCAGAAGGATGCTCTATGCACTAAGCCACCTGGCCAGAGCCTAGAATGAATCTATATCAAGTATTTTTCTGATGACATTCCCATAAACATCCTTTCTTAAAAAATTCTTTGTAGTAATAATTATCTCTCATACTAAAGAATTCTAAAATTTTTATATTTATTTATCATAATATACAAGTGAAACTGGGCAAAAAAATCTTCTATCATTGTAATAACTTTCTTAGTTATCAGAGGTATTTTTACTTCCTTATCATAATATGTTTCCTCTGCTGAAACTTTAGTAGCCAATGCCAGTGCAAGCAAGGTCATAGCATATTCTGCCCAGAACTGCTTGCTGTCCATTTCTATTTACTGTGTCCCTGATAGAGTCTAAACAGTCTATGTAATCAAAATGTAAATGTCCTAAGAAGAAATCAGTTCAATGGTTTAAGAACTCCCGTAAACTAAATATGTAAGTTATACAAATATTGGGCAGCCTGAAAGTAACCAGAAATTTAATAAGGCTATTAGATATCTCACAATTCAGTACAAAAACGGAGAAGACAAAATTTCCCAAATAAGATAATAATTTTAAGATATTACATTTTGTTGATTAAAGCAAAAGACAATACTACACATAACCAATCAATAGAAAATGTAATTATTTTGCTCATAATTACATTCTCTGAAAATTCTTTTATTTATTTATTTATTTATTTATTTATTTATTTATTTATTTATTTATTGCAGGTGTCAGGCTATCAATCATCCAGCGTCCACGGCCAGGACACCAGGCTAGCAGATACAAGCCTCTCTTCTCTCTGCCACCTGATGACACAGAGTAGCACTGCAGCCACATCTGCAACGCCTCCAGGGGCCGCTCTCCTAAAATTCTTAAAGATAAATTATCTTTCAAAAGTATTCCCACAGAAATTTTTAAAGTTCTATTACTCTAAAAGTATAAGTTTATTTGAATACATTAGATTATAAGATATCCATGAAATATTAAATATATGCCAACACACACACTTGTGCTGATATATAATTTATATAATTTTGTGTGATGAATTTTGGCCAGACCTGAATTACACTAGTATAAATAAAGTTGAGTTGCTAGATCAGAAGAAAGGTAAAGCATGAGCAGATTTCTAAAATATATTGATGTAACTCACTGTACACTGTGAGGCAAAAGTACGTTTACAGTTGTTCATATGGAAAATAGAATAATTAAATAATAATACAAGAATTAGCTGTCTCATATACTAAGAACTGTAAACCTACTTTTGTCCCACCTTGTATATAGAATTATTGTAAATTCACACAATGCTTTATTATACTTAATGTAAGATAAGCATTTTATGATTTAAAAATCAATATAAAACGTATATTATTACTATTTACACTTAAGTTAGACAGATAAACAAAGGTGTTTTTTAAATCTTATTCATCTTTACAAGTAATAATATCATAATGCCATGCTCATTTCGTTTTAGACACACACTTGATCTGAGTTAAAAACAAAGTGATAAATTAAATAGTATCTCCAAAATTCCAAAACTACTAGCTGAAAGTCATAAACTTTAATCTAACTCACTGTATTTTATGTAAACCCTAAACCAATCAGCAATAGTATTTAATTTTGCATTGAAGAGCTGCTTTATTAAAACCAAATTAACTGTTTTCTGTTTTCCAATAGAATTTAATAGAAATTTAATTTAATTTCTATTAAATTCCAATAAAACTTAATTTAATGTCCCCATAATCTAAGTAATCATATAGAATATAGAAAAGTTTTCCAAATGAGCAACATAATTTACTTATACTCATTTAGCATTTCTATAATTTGTTTCACTCTTAGATACTTAAAGTCCTTCACAGCTCTTCTTTCTGTATTGGTTAAAGGCTTTATAATATTCTACACAACAAGTCCATGTAACATCTTATTATTTTGAGGCAAATAGCCAGAGTTTAATTGTTTATTTATTTCTAAGAAACATCTATCTATCTATCTATCTATCTATCTATCTATCTATCTATCTATCTATCTATCATCTTTCTAGATAATCATTAAGAAGAATATTTTAAAAAGACAATGTTCTGTCTAATATGTTGGTACTTACATTATTAAAAAATGTTCTAAAACATATGAACAGTTTGCTGACTTAGAGTGATATAAAGAAAACTACTTATTCCTGTTTTGATCACTTGGAACTTTTAGTAATTCAGAGTCATCATTCCAACAATAATTACTATTTCAGCTGCCGACAGGTAGCCCACACAGTGGATCTGGCCCACGGATACACTCCCTTTGGACCAAGTTAACACAGGAATCAGAAATTTTGGTTTCCTGAAACATCAGATCTGGCAACACTGCATTCCTGAGAGACAAGGACAGCTGAAGCTGAGCAGCAGTGTCTCTATAAGGGAGCAGGTGCTCTGCAGCTGGCCACAATCCCAGCATTGCTTCTTCCTTGAATCTGAATTATAATCACTTATATCACCTGCTTTGCACTTGAGTGCCCAGACTAGTGTAAGAACACTAACTGGAGGAGTCATAGAAATTAAATTTAATAAGTCTGGAGAAAATTCTGTGAGAGCTGCCTTTAGAGCACATCTGCTACCTTTGTGTAGGCAGTTTCTATGGCTAATTTCCTATTTCTGGTAAAGCGTGGGAGAAAATATGATTAATAATTTTATTTAGTTTGTTTCTAGTTGGTCAATACCAGATACAATAAACAACTGTTTCTGTATAGTTAGGAGGAACAATTAAGATATTATTCTAAGAAAGTTAAAAATCTTAGCCTCCTCACTGAACTATCTAAAGGATCATTAAGGTATTTGTTGTATGTGATTTTCATTATTATGCAAATACTAGAACCAGAGATAGTTATTGACTCAGTGAAGACATCAAGCATGCTATTGTCAATCTAGCACTAAAGAAACTTAATCCTTGGCTTGAACAAAACACCTTCTTGAATAGACATTTATTACTGAAATAAAAAGAAATGAGGGGTAGCTGTTATGCCTACGCAATTTATTTTGCTATGAATTTAAGAATGTAATCACTATTATTATCATTCTATGTTAGGATTTTGATAAATTGAATGCAAATTTAAATGCAGTTATAATCTTAGCATTCTATTAGTTTTTGTCATGGCATAAAAGTTATATAAGCTATTATGTAGTAATATTCTGAGACAAAGTATCTAATTATTTTTATTTAAATTTTTAATTAAATTTATAATGGTTATATTAATTAATAGGATTATATAAATTTCAACAGTACATTTCCATGATAGAAGATATGTATATTGTATTGTGTGCCCACCACCCAAAGTCAAATTATCTTCCATTACCATATATCTGGCCCTCTTTACTACCTTCTCTTCCCTCTGTATTTTTTTTTCTAAAGTTGGAAACGGGGAGGAGTCTTCCCGCATGCACCCGACCGGGATCCACCATGCATGCCCACCAGGGGGCGATGCTCTGCCCATCTGGGGCGCCGCTCTGTTGTGACCAGAGCCATTCCAGCATCTGAGGCAGAGGCCATGGAGCCATCCTCAGTGCCTGGGCCAAACTTTGCTCCAATGGAGCCTTGGCTGTGGGAGCGGAAGAGAGAAACAGAGAGGAAGGAGAGGGGGAGGGGTGGAGAAGCAGATGGGCGCTTCTCCTGTGTGCCCTGGCTGGGAATCGAACCTGGGACTCCTGCACGCCAGGCCAACGCTCTACCACTGAGCCAACTGGCCAGGGCCCCTTCTCTTCCCTCTGGTAACCAACATATTGTCTGTTTTTTTGAGTTTCAGTTTTATAACCCATGTGAGTGAAATCATATGGTTCCTAGATTTTTCTGTCTGACTTACTTCACTTAGCATTATATTTTCAAAGTCTGTCCATGTTATCACAAATGGCAGTATTTAATCTTTTCTTATGGCTGAGCAGTATTACATAGTATATATGTACCGTATCTTCTTTATTCAATCATCTATCAAAGAACACTTTGGTTGTTTCCCTGTCTTGAACACTGTGAATAATACTGCAATGAACATAGGAGTGAATATACCTTTGTGAATAAATGTTTTCAAACTTTTTGGGTAGATACCCAGAAGGGGGGTTTGTGGGTCATATGGTAACTCTATTCTTAAATCTTTGAGGAATATCCCTACTGTTTTTCATAGTGGTTTACCAGTTTTTATTCCCACCAGCAGTGAATGAGGGTTCCTTTTTCTCCACAACCTCTCCAACACTTCTTATTAGCTGACTTGTTGAGAACAGCCATGTTAACAAGTGTGAGGTGATATCTCATTGTAGTTTAGATTTGCAATTCCTTAATAACTAGTGAAGATGAGCATCTTCTCATGTATCTGTTGGCCCAACTTGTATGTCTTCTTGAAAAAGGCGTCTGTTTAGGTCCTCTGCCAATTTTTAAAATTGGAGTTTGTTTTCCATTGATATCTATGATCTATATAATTTTGTTATTAACCCCTTGTTGGAGTTTTGTTGCAAATATCATTCGGTGGGTTGCCTTTTTTTTTTTTTTACAGAGACAGAGAGAGAGTCAGAGAGAGGGATAGATAGGGACAGATAGGAATAGAGAGAGATGAGAAGCATCAATCATCAGTTTTTCGTTGCAACACCTTTAGTTGTTCATTGTTGCTTTCTCATATGTGCCTTGACTGTGGGCCTTCAGCAGACTGAGTAACCCCTTGCTCAAGCCAGTGACCTTGGGTCCAAGCTGGTGAGCTTTGCTAAACCAGATGAGCCCACACTCAAGCTGGTCTCGAACTTGGGTTCTCCGCATCCCAGTCCGATGCTCTATTCATTGCTCCACCTTTTTGTTTTGATGGTGGGTTTTTTTTTTTTTGCTGTGCAGATTTTCAGTTTGATGTAATCCCATTCATTTATTTTTACCTTTATTTCCTTTGCCTTTGGGGTCAAATTCATAAAATGTTCTCTCTGTCCAAGGTCTATAAATTTAGTACTTATGTTTTCTTCTATGTAATATGTTGTTTCAGATCTTATATTTAGGTTTTCAGTTTTTAGTGTATAGATCATTCACATCCTTTGTTAAGTTTATTCCCAGGTATTTTATTGTTTTCTTGCAATTGTAAAAGGAATTACTTTTTCATTTCTTTTTCTGAAGTTTTATTGTTAATATATAGGAAAACCGTGGGTTTTTGTACATTGACTTTGTATCTTGCAACTGTACTGTATTTGTTTATTGTTTCTAATAATGTTTTTTTGGAGTCTTTAAGGTTTTCTATATAAAGAATTATGTCATCTGCAAAGTGACACTTATACTTTTTCTTTCCCAATTTGGATGCTTTTTATTGCTTTGTCTTGCCTAATAGCTCTGGCTAGGAGTTTCAGAACTATGTGGAATAGAGTGGCGAGAGTGGGCATCCTTGTCCTGATCCTGATTCTAGAGGAAAATTTAGATTTTCCTCTAGAATTATCATACTCCATACTATGGAGTATGATATTGGCTAGGGGTTTGTCATGTATGACCTTTAGTATGTTGAGGTTCTTTTCTTTTATTGAATGTTTTAATTATAAATGGATGTTGTATTTTATCACTTGTTTTTTCATAAATATTGATAAAATCATATGATTTTTATACTCTTTTTGGTTTATGTGGTATATCCTCTTTGAATGTTTGGTGGAATTCACTCACAAAGCCATCTGGTCCTGTCCACATTACACTATGAGTAATATGAGTCTTTTCTCTTTTTCCTTAGTGAGTCTAGCCTGGAGTTTGTCAATTTTATTAACCTTTTCAAAAAACCAGGTCTTCATTGTATTAATTTTTTATATAGTCTTCTTGTTTTCTATTTCATTCATTTCTGCTCTAATTTTTATTATTTCCTTTTTTCTGCTAACTTTTGTTTGCTTTTGTTCTTATTTTCCTCATTGTTTAATATGTAATGTTAGGTTGTTTACTTGGGATTTTCCTTGTTTTTTAAAATAGGCTTGTAATTCCATAAACTTCCCTCTTATTACCACTTTCATTGCATCCCAGATGTTTTTATATGTCCTATTATGATTCTCATGTTTCTATAAACCTTTGATCTCACCTTTTAGCTCTTCTTTGACTCAATCATTTTTTTGGTAGTCTGTTGTTTAACCTCTACATATTTGGGGGTTTATTTCCTTTTTGTTCAGTTGATTTCTAGTTTCAAAGCATTGTGGTCACAGAATATGCTTAGTATAATTTCAATGTTCTTGAATTTGTTGAAGTTAGTTTTGTGAATCAACATACAGTTTATCCTCGAGAAGTGCCATGTGCACTGGGGAAGAATATATAATGTGATATTCTAGAATGAAAGGCTCTGTAAATGTCAATTATGTCCACTTAGTGTAATGTGTCATTTAAGGCCTGTATTTCTTTATTAATTTTCTTTTGGATGGTCTATCTAGGGCTGTCACTGTAGTACTATGATCACCAATTCTGTTGTGTTTTTGTCTGTTTCTCCCTTTAGTTCTGCTAGTCGTTGCTTTCTTTATCTCCCTGATTGGATGCATATACATATATTAAGAAGTGCTATGTCTTCTTGGTATAATGTCTCCTTTATCACTTTAAAATGTCCATCTTTGTTTCTTGCTACCTTTGTTATCTTGAAATCTATTTTTTCAGAAATAAGTATGGCTCTACCTGCTTTTCTGTGAATGTTATTTGCTTGGAGAATCATTTTCCACCCTTTCACTTTGAGTCTATCTTTGTATTTGGCATTTAGATGTATCTCCTGAAGGCAGCATAAGGATAGGTTTTGTTTTTGACCCAATCTGCTACTCTGTGCTTCTTCATTAGTGAATTTGGTCCACTTACATTTAAGGTAATTATTGATGTATGAGGATTTTCTTTCTTTCTTTCTTTCTTTTTGTATTTTTCTGAAGTTGGAAATGGGGAGGCAGTCAGACAGACTCCTGCATGCACCCGACTGGGATCCACCTGGCATGCCCACCAGGGGGCGATGCTCTGCCCATCCGGGGCTTCACTCTGTTGCGACCAGAGCCACTCTAGCGCCTGGGGCAGAGGCCACAGAGCCATCCCCAGCACCCGGGCCATCTTTTGCTCTAATGGAGCCTCGGCTGTGGGAGGGGAAGAGAGAGACAGAGAGGAAGGGGAGGGGGAGGGGTGGAGAAGCAGATGGGCGCTTCTCCTGTGTGCCCTGGCCGGGAATCAAACCCGGGACTCCTGCATGCCAGGCCGACGCTCTACCACTGATCCAACCAGCCAGGGCCAATGTATGAGGATTTTCTATAGTCATTTTATCTTTTGTTTTCTTGTAGCTCTGTGGCTCCATTAGGTTCACAGTTATTTTAATTCTTAAAGAAAAGTTGATTCACTGATGTTCCCATTGTTATTGAAGTTAAAAACTGTAATACTCAATACAGCTTAAAAGCTATGAGGGTTAGAAACTTTTCTTATAAATTTATGTAAATGAAAATTTTAAATAATGAAAAAAAGAAAATCAAAATTGAAAAAAAACATTGAAGGAATATAGAGATTTTAGTTTATCATCATTCTTTGCAGTAACTGTGCTGATGATTAAGGTCTTGATATCTGTTGCATTAAATCAGAAAAAAAGGGAATAGTTAGATTTTTTCAATATAAATAATTTGGTTCTAGAGTCTTACTATGGCTAATAGGAATATTAGCTATTTACATTTTATGAACAAGTCTCTAGGTAGTGACTAGATTTTATTTTATTCCAAAGACGAATAAAAATGCTTTATAGCACAATTTATATAGTATTTCTTTAAGAAAATATATTAACTAACCATTTCAATATCATTTTGTTCTTTTCTCTATCATTTAAATCCTTTCCTTTTCCATAGCATTGTTAGAAACTTACAATGTTTTAAAATTGTGCTGAAGTGGTAAATTTTTACTATTTGAAGCTCTTTGCAAACTTTCAATACAAGATGTATGATGTATTGATTTAATATCAAATTGTATGATAACCTCAATGGAAGAAAAATTATATATAGCGGTGAAATGCATATATAAATACAAATGTAGTAGAGATAAATAAGATATGTGGAAATAAACACTATTCAAATACCAAGACAGAATTTCTCCTGGGTATGTATTGTTTTTGTGGTAAAGGTAAATAATTCTTTAAAAATAACAGTAAGAATGGTTTAAACACATTTGGAGAATATGAAAATTACTTTTTAGTAGAAGTATACTTTGGCCATAAATTAGAAACTATAGTATCAGAACAATTTATTTCCTAGATACAAATTCAGAACTATAAAACTGCAGAAAAGAAAATGTCTACAATACATCATGAAATGACATTTTTCTTACTTGTCTTAATTTTATTTTTTAGGTTGTTATTTCATTATTGTAAATAACATTGTGGTAGAAAGACTAAGAACTCTAATACTTTTTTAAAAAATAATCACTTAATTGCTTAAAAATCTTGTAGTGACTCTCAATAAAATTGGATAGTGATAGCGTTTTGTTCTATTGAAAGAAAAAAAACCTCCACATATATTAAAGCAGTATGAAAAACACAAGTAACAGTACCAAAAAAGAATTATGTGTATATATATTAATATTATTATATATTATATTATGTTGTTAATATTAATGTATTTATTTATATATTAACACAGTGGTTTTATATATATATTATATATATTATATATATATATATATGGGTTAAATATTACTTGTTCCATTCTGAGATGATAGTTACTGCACAACTCTCCCTTCCAATCCATCTTTCACATTCTTAAAGTTGTGAAATATATCTTAAATACAAAGGTGTGCATTAGATATGTTTAATTAAAAGATAATTAAAACTCAATCTTTATAATCACTCTCAAGTTAAGTCATTAAACTATTTAAAAAGTTATAGGCAGTTAAGATTTGGCTCAATTGAGATAAGTCTTTTTAAAAATATTTTTAAGAAAACAGTTTAAATATTTTATTTAAATATAGTTGACAGTCTTATATGAGTTTTAGATGTACAATATTGTTGTTCAACATTTATATACCTTATGACATGATCACCATGGTATAGTTCTAAATGTCCAAGAATATCAAGAACTTCTTCATAAGGTAGAGAGCTCTGAATTCTTCAGGCAGATTAGAAAATCAACTATCAGTGATATTGTATAGGGTTATGAACCATCATGTCTAGATACACTGGGATAAAATTCTAATGTCAAGGACAGAGATTTTGTATTTTTAAAATGCTCCCCCAGGCCCTGGCCGGTTGGCTCAATGGTAGAGCGTCAGCCTGGTGTGCAGGAGTCTCGGGTTGGATTCCCGGCCAGGGCACACAAGAGAAGCGCCCATCTGCTTCTCCACCTCTCCCCTCTCCATCCTCTCTGTTTCTCTCTTCCCCTCCCGCAGCCAATGCTCCATTGGAGCAAAGTTGGCCTGGGCCCTGAGGTTGGCTCTATGGCCTCTGCCTCAGGCGCTAGAATGGCTCTGGATGCAACAGAGCAGCACCCCTGATGGGCAGAGCATCACCCCTTGGTGGGCATGCCTGGTGGATCCCGGTCGGGCGCATGTGGGAGTCTGTCTGCCTCCCTGTTTCCAACTTCAGAAAAATACAAAAAAAAACCCCAAACAAAACAAAAAAAATGCTACCCCAGTGATTTATGATCTTGGTTTGGGAGTCACAGATATCGAAAGAGTCCTACTTTAGCTCAGAGTGTTAGATAATTTCTAAAGTCCCTTCCAAATCATGGTTTATGGTTTTCTGTGTTTAATAGTCTGACCATGAGAGAGAAGCATTATATTAAAATTTTAAGAGTGAATTATTACCAAGAAAACTTACAACCAAGGAGAGAGAACATGATAATTACAATTTTTCCATGGCAGATAAAGGATTAGTGAATAGTATCTTTCCAATCCATTTCTAAGTTTAGCTATTCTAATATTAAAAAAAAAAAACATTTAAAATAAGTTACTGAAATAGGTATTTATCCATCCATTCATTATTCACCAGTATTGGTTGAGGACCTATGATACACTTCACAATGTTCTAGACACTGGCAATAAGGCAGAGCCAGAACTGATGAAGGGTGTGCTCCCAGAAAACAAAAATTTCAGTACCCCTTAAATATCATTGTTTTCTGAGAGGAGACAGCTTAGATTACAGGTTCTTTTTATTTTTGTACTTATAACTACTTATACAGATTGAACCTAAATTCTAAATTTATTTCCTTAGAGCAGAATCTTTTTTTTTTTTTTTTTTTTACAGAGTCAGAGAGAGGGATAGGAACAGACAGACAGGAATGGAGAGAGATGAGAAGCATCAATCATCAATTTTTCATTGCGACACCTTAGTTGTTCATTGATTGCTCTTTCATATGTGCCTTGACCGTGGGCCTTCCGATTAACCCCTTGCTCGAGCCAGCGACCTTGGGTCCAAGCTGTTGAGCTTTTGCTCAAACCAGATGAGCCCACGCTCAAGCTGGTGACCTCGGGGTCTTGAATCTGGGTCTTCTGCATCCCAGTCCGGTGCTCTATCCACTGTGCCACCACCTGGTCAGGCTAGAGCAGAATCTTGATATATAATACCATTTTTTCAGCGAATAAAGCACTGAACAAAGATGGTGCTAAGATTACTACGTTATATTAAAACTATAACAAAAATAAAGTGAAGATTTTGAAAGAATAAAAGGACAATGAAATAGCTATATATTGATTAAGTCTATAGATATCTCACTTATAATACTCACTCATTATACTGATAGACCTTGATTGATACTTTATATATTCTTAAATATAAGAAAAATTGCTTGTTTCTTCTACATAATATGTAAAAATTTTCCATTTTATTTTTTTTAGTGAGAGGAGGAGAGGCAGAGAGATAGACTCCTTCACAAGTCCCAACTGGGATCCACCCAGCAAACCCATTAGGGGGCAATGTTCTGCCCCTCTGGGGAAATTGCTCCATTGCAACAGGAGCCATTATTTTGTAGCACCTGAGGTGGAGGCCACTGAGCCATTCTCAGCGACGGAAGCCAACTTGCATAAACCAATTGAGCCATGGCTGAGGGAGGGGAGGAAGAGAGAAAGAGAGAAGAAGAAGGGTGGAGAAGCAGGCACTTCTCCTGTGTACCCTGACTGGGAACTGAACCTGGGACATTCACATGTCAGGCCGATGCTCTACCACTGAGTCAACTGTCCAGGGCGTAAATTTTTTTTATTCTTTGAATAAACAGTGAGTATTCCAACAAATGATAGATATAGTAAAATTTAATGATTTTTTAAAATATTAGATATTAGACTTATGGCTTACATAACCAGTAAGTGAAAATGTAAAACTAACCCTGGAAGTCTAGATAATTAGAAATAAGAAAGTATTAAATTAGAGGAAAATGAGAAATAGAGACTCTCCTACTAGGCACATGATAGAGTATGGTACACATGAACACACACACACACACACACACACACAACATAAATGGAGCTCGAGAACTGTAAATTCCATTGATCTCAGCAACAAAGATCCAAAGCCAATGTATTACTGGAGTACAGAAAAAGATAGAAATGATAGAAAATGGGTCATCATCAACATCTCTTTACACTGTGGTTTTATGGCTTTGTTTGAAGTGATTCCCTGGACAGAGTGAAAGAAAATTTAAAATAAAATGAAAAGTTAGCAAAAATTATTAATGATCATGATATTTGTTGAATTATAGAAGCTATTTTTATGTCCCCTCTAATAGTGTTATCACTTGAAAGATAAATCTTCACATATTCCTTGGATAATATACTTCTTTCCTTTTCAGACTTGATAATTTCAATTTGATTTTACAATTCTTTTCCTAGTCCCAACTGTCCTTTTTTTTAAAAAAAAGGACAGAATCAATTTCTATAGTTAATTTTCTTAGCTCCTAGGATCTCTTCGGGACAACCTCAAATTTTACATAGCAATCTTATACTTAAACTCAGCAAGATAAAACTTTTTATTTCTCTGAGAGAATAAAAGCCAAAGTTAGAAATGGAAAATTAAACTATGTCATTGAGTTTAAAGCACACTTCCCAGATAAAATTTGAAAGTATTACACTAAAAGAGTCCATCATAAAGTTTGCAAATTGCTGGTTTAAACAAAACTTCATTACAGGACTTCTCAGAGTGCTGATGTATATATACTATGAATCATAAAGGGAGACAATATTTGTAGTAGTTTTCAAATTTATTGACATAAAACCATTTATTTTGAAGCATCAGTTCATGGGATTAAGTTTCTGGAAATGCACTTAAAAAGCACTGATTTAAAAAGTTCAATTTTATATTTCTAAGTATTCACACTTCATTGTCTTACCTTGTTGACTGATTTTGGCTAAAGACCCTTTCAGATTCACGTAACTGGAAGATTTTAAATAGACTAAACAGGAGCATCTAGGACACTCAAGTGCAAAAGAATATGTATTGTTTTAATTATTGTATTCTTTTATTTAAAAAAAATTTTATGCTTGGTTTGCATAAAGCTAAGAACAACTGTTTAAGAATGCTTCTCAAATACTTTTGTTGCTATTAAATCAGAAAAATACTTTTTGATGGTTAGAGGCTATAAGAAATCATGAATTATCTTCTGAGAATGTATTGCTACCTTCTACAATGCTGAGAGTCACTTGTTTTTCTTGTCTCAGTTTATTTCAAGGCATTCTACAGAGAAGTAGGAGGAACCCTGGACTTGAGGGTCAAAAGATTCCTATCGTAACTTTGACACTTAAATTATTTAATATTGGGCAATTTAGATAACTTGATGTAACTTCAGTTTTCTATACACCTGCATTTCAATTAGTAGAGAGCTTTAAATGATATAATTGAAGTGATTCATTAAAATGTTGCACTAAAGGGAAGTATTCTTATTGAATCAACATACCATAATTACTTTTTACACTTTCACTCTACATTGTAATCACTTATTTACTTCTCTATCTTCCTTCTAGACTTTAAGCTGCTTGAGGGAGGAGACCAGATCTTGTTCAGCACCATTTCCCCTATTTTAGCATAGGGTTATGCCTAAAAAATATGTTCAAAAATTTTTGCTGAATAAGTAAAGGCAATTTAAGGAATAAAATGATTTTAATTACAAGATCATTAAAAGTCAACCATATCAAACTAGGATATAAACCTTATAAACGTTTCCCAGAATCTCTACTATATTACTTTGCAAAATTTTAATAAAATATTTTTGATATTTTGGAAATTATTTGTCTTAATCTGAATTGTCATCTGACAAAATATAATAAGAAAGTTTCTATGAAATATTCAGTTCTAAAAAGTTAAACAGAAAGTGAAAATTTTATGAATTTATTTTCCTTCTTTATCAATCTTTACTACTTATCAAATCCTTATCATTTTCCAGGAACAGTGTTAAGAGCCTTAAGGATATAGCCTCATTGAATTTTCAAGACAACCCTGTAAAAAAGTTACTTTAATATCCCAAATATATAGGCAGTTTTTATTGTTAGAACTGGCAGAACCAAGGTTCAATCTAGCTCTGCCTGAATGCAGAGCTAACTTTTAAACATTACACAATATTATCTCTAATGCATAATTTGGAAGACTTAGGCATTATTCTTGGTAATGTTAAAAATAAATTTTGGATAGTGATATATGATATTATTATGCTTACTATGAGTTAGTGTAACATGGCACCAAGTTCTTTTTCACAACTTTGCTAAGCAAGCCAGCTGGAAGGCTAAGTCTCTACACTTGACAGGTGAACCATGTAAGGCAGTATTTCATTACTGACGATAAACAGTAAAACAAAGCTGTTCCTGATAATATGCAGTTGTCACCTATTCAAAATATTTTGAAAAAAAGTTTCAGAAGACTGATTTACAAATTTTCTTACTTTTGCCAGCTCTAAATTATTTTATATGTAAAAATGCTGTATGAAGTCTCCAATAGTGAGAGAATTCATAGTAACAAAAGGGCTCATTAGTCAGTGTATAGGTTCAAACTCGTACCAATTTATTGTGCCCCAAAAGATTAATGTAAAATGAATTCTAAAATTCTAATGAAAGGTTTAAAAATGAGAGAAATAACTATTTGCCATACATTAAATCAGAAAACCAATCAATCTAACCAGCTAACCAACCAACTAAATCATTCTTAAACAAAATACACGTGGGTCATAAAACAAATTCCTATGAAGTAAATTACATGATTTCTGAAATAAATAGGTTTATTTCCATCAGGAAAAAAATGATCTCAACTATTTACAAATTTTTATCAAAGAAGACTGAGATGAGCATATTTTGTGTTGCACTATGTTGGAAGCAATGTTAGAAGCTCTTCTAAACTTCCACTGCTTTCGTATAATCCCACTTATCCACATATTCATATATTGATACTGACCTTTTACTCAGGGAATATGTGTGAGATATTGTAGATATTGGGAGGCAAGATTATAATAAGATAAAAATGATAGATGCCTTACACCAAAAGGCTAATGTCAACCATAGTAGATTAAACATATACTTCAAGAACTATATACCACAGGGGAGAGAAAAGAATGCTACAGAGAAACTGTTATTGTAAGAGAATATTAGATAGATAAATTATGAAAAAAATAAAAGAGTGGTGTTTTTTGGATGGATTTATATTTGAGTTGGGTACTAATAGATGGGTAGGTATTATACTGATAAAGAGAAAGAAACACCAGACACAAGTATCAATATGAACACACACAGCAGAATAAAAACAAGAGCATGTAAAAAGAAGGGTCAGCATGTGTGATAGGCTGAAGTCAAGATAAGGTTAAACATAAAGACTGTAATTATATCATAAGGTTCTACAGTTGGAGGCTAGGTGTTTGTAGATTTTTTATCCCTTGCCTATTGCTTTCTTAAGATTGAACCTCATGTCTCTGCATGGAGAATCAGAATTTGAAAAACTGATGTCATATGACCGTACCAGACTATACTGATATACTAGCATCTAACACAATAATGCTCAAGCACAAAAATTTTTTGACTTCAAAATTAACCTTATTTTACTATTTCTATAAAATCCAACCTTTATATATTAAATTTATTCATCATGAGAAATACTTAGTTCTACTGGAGTCACTGTTAAAATATTGCACTTAGTTTAGAATGACAGCTATAGGTTAATTGTCCTTATCAGCTTATAAAAGTAGATATTAAATGCAATGAAAACTACTACAGCAGTTTTTTTCTACTGCTATTATTTTCTATGGCAAAAATCAGTCCAATTTAATTATTTCTCTGCTTGTATACTAAGTGTATTTTAATTTCTAACATACAACCAGTGGGGAAAACATTAGAAATAAATACAAAAAACAAATTTTACCAATTATATCAGACAAGTATATAGAAACGCTATTTAGCTATGTATTGACCAGTAGTAGTAATGCCAGAAAACAGAAGTTCAATATATAAATACTGTATTTCCCCATGTAAAAGATGCTCCCATGTATAAGATGCACCTTAATTTTAGGGTCTGAAATTTGAAAAAAGTGTACTACATAAAGTTATTGAACTCAAGTTTTATTCATCATAAAATTCATACTACTCATCACTGTCAAAACTCCCATCCATTAGCCTGTCCTCATCTGTGTCTGATGACGAATCACTGTCTTCAACAATGAGTGCAGAAACAAGCATGAAAAAAGGGGAAATGCAAGTAAAAAACCCTACAACCATTGTATAAGATGCACCCAGTTTTTAGACCCCCATTTTTTCCAGAAAAGGGTGCATCTTATACATGGAGAAATACGATAAATGCTAATGGGCATTTTAAATCTAGATAGTCATAAACTGCTATTTTATCCATAACAAAATTAATTCAGCAATAAAAATGAACCTGTGTAGTCATCTCTAAATAAGACTTTCTGTATGATAACATGATAGAATGAGTCACCAAATAAACACAAGTTAACAGAAAATGCTAATAATGACTACAAGGTCAATTAAATTGTATAAATACTTTAAATTTGTGTAAGAGGTGGTACTGAAGAAGAAATATTATCATTTTGCTAAAAAGGCCACCCTGAAAGCATGGTGACACCAATAGCAAAGCAAAAGCTCTATTACAAAGCTATACTCTACTCCTCATCATTCCGAACCCTTTTTACCTCAATAAAATAATCTATATCTTGTCTTCATTAAAACCTAGTAGGGACTCGAACATAATACTTCCCGCTGAAGTCCTCTCTAGTGACAAATCTAACTGTTCATAAGTTGCAATATATATATATATTGCAGGTAGACAGACAGACAGGAAGGGAGAGAGATGATAAGCATCAGCTCACAGTTGTGGCACCTCAGTTGTTCAATGATTGAACATGTCTTGACTGGAGGGGGTGGGGTGCTCCAGCTGGGCAAATGATCTCTTGCTCAAGTCAAAGACTTTGGGCTTAAACCAATGACCTTGGGCTTCAAGCCAGTGACCATGGGGTTATATCTATGATCCCATACTCAAGCCAGCAACACTGTGCTCAAGCTGGCGACCGCAGGGTTTCAAACCTGGGTCCTCAGCATCCCAGGTCAACTGTCTACCCACTGCGCCACCACCTGGTCAATATTTCTGACTACTGGCTACATTTTCTTAAATATTATTCTCTTACCTTTACTGAAAAGTTGAAATATCTTTACAGCTTATGGCTGTGTCTATGCTAACATGCACTTCTCCTTCTCCCTTTTCCTGTCATTGATGACCTCATGATCACTGACTGATTCACTGAAGTCTTTTGGAGCTGGTTTAATCTTCTTTTCAATTCTCAATCTTACCACAATCTTATGAGACTTAAGTATTAAGAAAACCTATCCAACAGTCCAGTAACTCCAAAATTTATATATCTCCTGTTACCTTTATATTTATTCTCTAAATCCATTTTACTCACTCCAATGCTCATGTCTTAGAATTTGTGAACTAATAGAAGAACTCCACCACAAAATCTTGAATTCTAATGCCACTAACTAAAACCTCTTATACTTCCTACACCCCAAACTTGCTTTGTTACTATATCATATAGTTTTCCAATTCTTGAATTATCTCTATATTTTCCTAGTCTATCAGTTCCTGTATGGACTTTCTTCTTATTCAGAATTGACATTTACACAAGCATTCTCAAATTTTTCCACTAATATATTTCTAACAACCCCCACATCCATCAAAACTCTTACTCCTCAACAAATGCTACAATCTGACTTCTCTGTGTCTATGCTTGGATTGACTCAGTACTGCTGGAAATGATCACACTGCTCTTACACATTGGTGTGTCTTGAAATGGTTGGTCTCTAAACTTCAGATGGATCTGTAGAACTATCACCAGCCCTTTAATTTGTCCTTGGTCAGCTATTTTTTCTATTTCCTTCATTGATTATTCCAAATCTTCAAAGCAAGTCTCTAATTCAACTTCCAAACTCTCATATTCTTGCCTCTTTTGTGTTTAACAAAATTAAGGCCATCATGCAGAGACAACCAACCTCCTAAATATATGTCTAATAACATATCTATTTTCTCTGGTTTGAGATAATCCATCCACCTATACTTGATTCTAGCTCCTCCTCCACCTTCAAGTTCATATTTTAGTAACTGTGCCTTTACAGTACTCTATCTTCAAATATCCCTTCTCTTCAGACCATATATATAATCAAATCTCAAATCTCTCACTTTCAGTGATCTCCTAAAAAATGTGAAGTCACAAGCACAGTCTACCACACATAGATAATATGATAGAGAATAAATACTTGATCCAGTACCCTTCCTAAATTTTTTTATGAAAATAGCTTGTTTAATTATAAACTCATAACATTCAATATATAGAGAGTTTACAGTTTTAGGCCAAAAATTATTTTCTCTGCAAAGAATAAATTTTGGACTAAAAAAATGAAAAGAAAATCATCACATTTTCATGAGAAAAAGACCTGTACTTTATTATTTAATCCTGGTGATATTAAAAATGTATGAAAAAAGTTTTAGTAAAGAGATAAATATTTTAGGAAAAAGTGGCTTTTCAGAAGTATAAGAATAGAAGAAATGATGCTTGATAAACTAAACCATAAAATATCATTTACATTTATCAACACTATTATCATAATATTTACTGGAGAAGCAACACAAAGTACAGATTCCCCCTTTTTTACAAAGACTTTCTTTTGAGCAATTTAAAAGATAAATATTACATACTATAACATTTGCCATTTAATGAGTAAAGTGGAAATAACTATGTACCTATTAATAATCACTTTAAATGTAAATGAATCAAATGCCCCAATCAAAAGACACAGAGTAGCTGAAAGCATAAGAAAATAAGATCCATGTATACAAGAGATCCACTTCAATCAAAAGACACATACATTCTAAAATTAAAGAAATAAAAAAAATTTTTCATTAAAATAAAAATAAAAAAAGTCGGGGCAGCAATACTGTATCAGACAAAATACATTTTAAAAAAAAGTTTATAATAAGAGACAAAGAAGGACATTACATAATAATAAAAGGAGCATTCCAACAAGAGGATATAACCCTTGTAAATATTTATACATCCAACACAGGATACCCTGTGCTTTATATATATAAAGCAAATATTAATAGACATAAAGGGAGAGATTGACGGTAATACAGTCATGGTAGGGGATTTAACACCCCACTGACATCAAAGGATAGATCTTCCAGACAAAAAATCAACAAGGCAACAGCAACCTTAAATGCACATTAGACCAGATGGATTTAATTAATATTTTCAGAGCATTCAACAGACATCAGAGTAAATATTTTTTTCCAAGTGCAGATGGAACATTTTCTATGATAGACCACATATTAGGACATAAAATAAGCCTCAATAAATTTAAGAAAACTGAAATCATATCAAGCATCTACTCCCACCACTATGATGTTGAACTAAAAATCAATTTCAAAAAAACCCCTGAAATATAAATATAGTATGAGTTAATGAGATCAAGAAAGAAATAAAAAAAACAAAAAACAAAAACTTCAAGACAAATGAAAATGAAAAAAGAAAAGTATCTAAAATCTCTGGGATATAGAGAAATTCATCCTAAGAAAGAATCATAGCAACTCAGGCCTACCTCAAGAAACAAAAAAAATCTTAAATAAATAATTTAATCTTCTACCTAAAGGAATTAGAACAAATAAACCCCAAAGCGAGTAGATGAAAGGAAATAATATGAGAGGAAATGAATAAAATAGAGTCTTAAAAAACAATATAAGAGATCAATGAAATCAAGAGCTGATTCTTTGAAAAGATAAACAATATTGAAAAACCTTTAACCAGATTCATCAAGAAAGAAAAAGAAAATGAAAAATGATAAGTAATTACTGACACTACAGAAAATAATATGAATAATTATATGCCAACAAATTGGACAATCTGGAAGAAATGGATAACTTCCTAAAAACATACAATTTTCCAAGACTGAATTTTAAAAAACTCAGAAATTGCAACCAACAAATTGAAGTAGTAATCAAAAAACTCTCAACAAACAAAAGACCTGGACCAGATGGTTTTCCTTAAGAGCAGGAACAATAAAGGAATGTCCACTTTCACCATTTGTATTCAACATAGTACTGAATGTCCTGGCCACAGCAATTAGACAAAAAAATAAAAAGGGGTATCCAAATTGAAAAGGAAGATATAAAAATGTCATTATTTTCAGATGACATGATACTGTATATTGAGAACCCTGAAGATTCCACTAAAAACTACTAGAACTGATAAATTCAGGAAAGTAGCAGGATATAAAATATATATGCAGAAATCAGTTGCATTTATATACACCAATAATGAACTATCAGAAACAGAAAGAAACTAAGAGGACAATCCATTTACAATTGCATCAAAAAATACCTAGGAATAAATTAAATCAATGGTAAAAGACCTATATTCACAAAATTATAAGATATTGAAGTAAGAAATCTAAGAAGATGTTAATAAATAAAAACATATACCATGCTCATGGATAGGAAGATTTAACATCATTAAAATGTCTACACTACACAAAACAATCTATAAATTCAATGCAATTCCTATCAAAATACCAATGGCATTTTTCACAGAACTAGAACAAAAATCTGTATGGAAACAAAGAAGACCCTGAATAGCCAGAGCAATCTTAAAAAGAATAACAAAGTGGAAGGTATCCACTACTTGATACCAAACTATACTATAAAGCTATAGTAATCAAAACAGCATGTTACAGGCTTAAAAACAGACCAATGGAATCAAACAAAAATCCCAGAGATAAACCCATGCCTATATGGTCAATTAATCTTTGACAAAAAAGCAAGGACATAAAATGGGGTAAATATAGTTTATTCAATAAATGATGTTAAGAAAATTAGACAGATATATGCAAAAAAATTGAAACTAGACCACCTTCTTATACTATATATAAAAATAATCTCAATATGGATAAAAGATTTAAATGCAAGACCTGAAACCATAAAAGTTCTGGAAGAAAACTTAGGCAGTAAAATCTTGAACATTTGTTTCAGTAATTTTTTTTTCTGACATATCTCCTCAGGCAAGGGAAACAAAAGAGCAATCAACAAATGGGATTATATTAAACTAAAAAGGGTGATTTTTTTTTTTCACGGCAAGAGAAACCATCAATAGAACAAAAAGACCACCTATTAAATGAGACAAGATATTTGCCAGATCCGATAAGGGGTTAAAATCCAAAATTTACAAAGAACTCAAACAACTCATTACTAAAAAACTCACAATCCAATTAAGAAGTGGGCATAGACATCTCTCCAAAGAGGACATACAGATGTCCCATAGAAACATGAAAAGATGCTCAACGTCACTAATCATCAGATAAATTCAAAATAAAACCACACTGTGATACCAGATCAAACATGTCAGAAAAGCTATCATAAATAAGTGAACAAACAAGTGTTGATAAGGATGTGGAGAAGAGGGAACCTTCATGCACTGTTGATGAGAATACAGATTGGTGTCAACGCTATGAAAAACAGTGTCAAGATTCCTCAAAAATCTGAAACTAGCCTGACCTGTGGTGGAGCAGTGGATCAAGTGTCAACCTGGAACTCTGAGGTTGCTGGGTTGAAACCCTGGGCTTGCCTAGTCAAGGCACATATAGGGGTTGATGCTTCCTGCTCCTCCCCACCCTTCTCTCCTTCTCTTTCCCTCTCTCTCTTTCTCTCTCCCTCCCTCTCTCCCCACCTCTCTAAACTGAATAAATAAAATAAAATAAAATAAAATAAAATAAATTGAAACTAGAACTGCTTTATGACCCAGCAGTTCCTCTTCTGAGTATACATCTGACAAACCCTAAACACTAATTTGAAAAAATATATGCACCTCCATGTTCACTGCAGCATTATTTATAATAGCCAAGTTATGGAAGCAACCCAAATGCCCATCAATAGACGAATGGGTAAAAAAAGTGGTTGTATATATACAATGGACTATTACTCAGCCATAAAAAAGAATGAAGTCTTACTGTTTGTGACAGCATGGATGTACCTAAAAGGTACTATACTAAGTAAAATAAGTCAGACAGAGAAAGACAAATACTATATGATTTCACAAACAAAATTGAAGCAGACTTTCAGATACAGAGAACAAACTAATGAAGTTAGAAGGGAGAGGTGTAGGGGAGTGAAATAAGGTGATGGTATTAAAAAGTACTATCTGGTACTTACAAAATAGGCATTGGGATGTAAGGTAATGTAAGGGAATAGTTAACAATATTGTAATAACTATCTATGGTGCCAGTTGGGCACCTGAATTACCAGAGGAAACACTTTGGAACCTATAGGAATGTCTATCCGGTGTGTTGTACACCTGACTAATACAAAATAGTGTTGAATACAAACTGTAATAAAAATTTGTTTTAATGTAAAAGAAGAGTAGTTGGTAGGGTCCTTTCCATGAATCTTACTTTTTGCAAAAGCATCAGAGTAAAACAATAACTGTCTGTGACAAACGACTTAAATGTGTCAATCGTTAATTATCTGATAAATGGAATTGACACAGAAATTTGGTTAATTCTGTGACAGGTAACATTTTAAGATAACTGGAATTATGACTGATAACATTATACCCAGACACATTGCAATTCTAGGAATTCCATACAATTTCTAAAATACATGTACTTACATTAATAACATGCCTTCAATCAAATATTATCTAAGAAGGTTTAGCATCACCTTTTATTTGATAATTCTTCCCATGTAATTTAGCATATCAAATAAATCTAATTAGTTTAACTTTTGAAAAAATTCACCCTTTTAAAGTATACAATTTATAAATGAGCTACTCTGGAGAATTTGACCACTAATTTTTTATGCTATTATGATATTGAGTTTGTATTTATGAGTCATTATTTTTAAACATAAGAATTTCCTATTAATCTCTGTAAGAGATAAATTAAGAAAGTAGAAATGAAGTTAAGGAAGAATGGACATAATTCAGAAATAATTAAGCACTAGATTCAATAAGACTTGGTGACTGGAAGGAGGGGGTTGTGCTCAGTGGAGAAGGGCAAGAGTGATGCTCCCATTTTTGGTTTGGGCAAGTGTGAGGACAACGATGCCATCCACTATAAAAGAGAGTATCCAAGGGAAAGCAGGTTATTAATTCTGGTTGTTTGTTTGTTAAGGGGTATGGTGAATTAAAATTTACATGCTGAGTTTGTGACAGAACAATTATTTTTTGAAGTCATGATAATAATCATGAGTATAACAGAAGACACTTACTTATTATCTGTGTTCTACATCCATCTAAACTACAAAAGTGTGACATCCATTCCTCTATTCAACAAGCAAAAAGCCAGAAAGATAAAGTAGGTAGGTACATGTAAAAGAATTAAGATGGGAATCCATACATTATAGATATCTAATCCACAATTATTTTCATGTTACATACTGCTTCCCTTTAAAGCTGTAACATAGGCATACATTTACCATATTCATCAGGTTATAGTACATAGTCATAAACATAAGTTTTCTAAAAATATGCTAGCAGCAATAAATATTTTATTAACAATTATTCTGCTTGCCATTCTAAAGGTAAGAACTTTTCACTAGATAATTTAGATAGATTAAGCCTCTTAAAAATAGCTACTCATGAAAATTTGAACTGATGGTATCTTTTTCCTTTAAAAAGCTTCCCATCTCAAGGATATTCTCTTCTGAAAGACAAATTATATTAATTCCATAGCATTTGAAACACCTTAGAACTAAAAGTTTATAGAGAATGAATTTCTTGAACTTTTTTATCTAACATCTCCAGAACATTCTGGAAGAGTGAATAAGTGCCCAGTTTGATGACAAAGCAACTAATATTGTTGGTTTTGACAATGCCATACTTTTCAGTATTTGTTTTTTTCTATCACCCTATGCAAACTATTTAAGATCTTCCCTTTCATTGCCAGATTCTTTTGTCAAAAATCTTTGTGAATTTGTTTAGGTATCTTGATGAGCTTTTTGGATGTGAAACTATCCTTAAACATCCAACCACCCAAGGCTAAGAAACTGTTTCACTCTCAGGCTCAAAAGTATGAAAATATTTAATTTCATTTCTATTTCCAATTTTAAGTACAGTGTCTAAAAATTTTCTAAATAAATTTTGGCTGAATGAATGACTTCTCTTCACCCTTAGCACCTTTTTTTCTGGGTCAGCTATAGTTGGTTTATAACCAGTAAATGCAAATAGGTACAAAATTTAAAATGCAGACATGTACACAGAGTGAGAAAAATATTTTAAATGGCAAATATAATTTCAGATTTTCTAGAGTTAGACATATCATTAATGATATAGGGGCAATTTACTAGACCTATCGACATGTTTACAAATATAAATAGCTAAATATGAATATATTGTTAATCAATTAAGAAAATATTGTATTCAAACATTTAATGAACTCTCCTGAATTTATTTTTTGCTATTCATTTTCTATTTGTACATTCAGAAGATATATGTTAATTTGACTTACTATAACACACTTTTAAAAAACTGACATGTGGATATTGTAATGAAAATAGCAATATAAATAAATGTTCATTGTAGTCATTATGTTAACATTAAGTGGTAACACTACTACAAATATTTATACTCTGAAGTCAGAAAATTTTTTTGTTTATAAAACTTGAATTACAACTAAAAGGCATAAAACGTCAATGTTGTATTATAGAATATGATTATTTCCAATAATGTTGTATAAGTTGTTTTTTAGCATTTAAACAATATATAATTGTTTTTAATCAATGACCAAAACAAAATGACACTGGGAGTGCTTGAGCACTTCTCTCAGAATAAATATTGTTAGTTTTATTTTAAGAAATGAAAGCCAATTCAAGATCCTAGGTTACAACACCACCATTTTCTTACAAAAGTTGCAGTTGACACTCTTGCCATTTTATGTAATATATGTTTCCTGGAGAGATCAGCCTGTCCTCCTTCAGATTATAGTACCAGAAATATTCTACAGTTACTTAAGCTGAACACAATGCCTTGATGACTCAGATTGCTAGGAATAAACCATTTTTCCCTTTTTCTGTGTAAAGTAATGTGCTTTTTTCCTGAAGAACATGATGAAGAAGGTAATATTAAAAATTGGAAACTCAAGGTTATAAACTTTTCTACAACTCTCCATGCCAGGTATGTCAGCAGAGGCTTTTGTCTCTAGGTAAACATCAATGGACTCACGTGTTCTCATTTATACACTATATTCAAAAGAAAACATATTCGAGACTCACATTTTGCTCTGCTTTTGGAAGAAAAAGTCTATCTCTTTCCAAGATAAAATTAAAAAGCATTTCTCTGAACTAATGACAAAATGATCCTATGCTCAACGAATCAGAAAAATCATCTTAACTAATAAACTAATATAAACATCAAAAGTTATATAAAAAACAAAGACAGACTGAAATTAATAGTTTAGACTCAAATCATAAAATATGTTTAACTTAATTTTCACTATTAGGTTTAAAATCTGTTATACAAAAACTTTCATAGAGCAGAAATATAGCTAAATATATCAAGCTAAGACAAAAAGTAAAGTATCATAGACTAACCCACTGAATTGTATACCCAAAGGTAAATAAACATCTGTCTCAATTATCTTTCTCATCAATTATGAGTAAAACACAAACTGAGATGGAATTTAGACACATCAATGCAAAGTTTGGTTTATAATAAATAGAGTCACCTATCAAACAGACTTTGTCCTAATACAAAATCAAATTCTGGACTGAATCTAGAAACGCCAATTCCTCCAAAATGTGCATGATATGGAATCCTCATTTCTAGAAAAATTAATGGGAGAAAACTCATCTCCTCAGGCAGAAGGTGGAAGTCTTTCTTTGTACTTGTTTGATTTCTAGTACAGCACTATAAAGATAGCTTCATACTTACTACCTTGGGTTATGAAAATGAAAGCGTAGAGGCTTTATGTCTTGCTGCTTGTGTTTTCCCCCTGCATTTGTCCCCTGTTCCCATTTCCTTCTCTAGTGGTTTCTCTAGCTGAATGAATTTTGAGAGGGGCCTAACCCATTATGCCTGGCTTCTAGTGAGCCCTGAGGCATCTACCCTTTCTTTGCAGCTGTTCTGCTCCGCAATCTTCCTCAGGACTCAAAACTGCACCAGAACCCACCAGAAACCCGAGGCAAGAGACCCCAGAGACTGAATAAAGCTTACTTGTTGCTAGTTATTTTGCTACTTATTTTCAAAGTTCATTTCTGATATATAATTTTTCTTAAAGAGTAGGCTCAATTTTTTCAGCCCTTTTAGAACTTAACTTCAAAGGTTTTGACTCAACAAATGGGGAAGATATACAGTAATTCATGCTAAAAAAAATTAAGGGAAATTTAAGTTTGATCCAGCTTGTCCTAAATAACTTGAAAACCAAATAAATCACACTCTCAGAACTAGTGGATACAAATCAAAGACTATTTAATAAATCAATCTAATTGATAACAACTTGCCAACACATTAATTAGTTGTATTAGAATATAAATAGGTAAACCACAGGAAAAGAAACCAAATGCAAACAGTAAAATAGTATTTATGGGTAGGAAAAAGGACTACATTACTAATGGGAAATGTCTACAAAAATAAGCATATTTTACCTGTCATCGTCTTGTGATAATCGCCTTTGTGAATCCTCTTTAATCCACTGTTCTTTTTCTTTCCCTTGCTCAGGTATATCTTGTGTTTTTTCCTCATCTCCCGATTCTCTATTTTTCTCATTATTAGACGTTTTTATCTCTTTCCCTTTCTCATTCTCATTAATTCTTTCTTCCTTTACTTTGTCCTCCTCACGAACTACCTCTTCATGCTTATCCCCTTCTGTCCCTCCCTCTTCTACTCCCTTTGGCCTTTGAAAGCAACACAAATTGAAGGAAGGCATGAAAATAAACACAAAAAAGAAAGAAAAAGTAAGGAAAATGCATACAAAATTAAACAGAAAGGAAATGAAAACTTCTAAAACATAAATAAAAATGACATCTTTTAAATGTTGAAACTTGTATACCAGAGAAGCACTTGGGTAAGCAACACTTCATCATAGCTGTTTTTAAAATCATATTTTCCTGTTACAGAGTTGCATGAAAACGTTGTGGTCTCTACATTATGGATTATTATAGAAGTAAAAAAAAAATTGAGCTCCAGTGCCCATAAAATCTACTGGTCTGGTGATAAATGCAAACTATACAAACATATATATTAGATTTATAAATTTTGAGAAGCTGAGGATTTTTCCTATGCATTTATAAAATTTTCACAAAGATAAGGAGCATCCAAATAAAAAAAGTAATATCCGTACATTTTCTGAATCATTAAAATAAATTGATCTAGGAAAAAAAAACCTCCAAATAGTATTTTCATATTCCTTAGAACATTAAAAATTCAAGTCTTCACAAAACAGTCACTTTAATCTTAATAAAAATATAGTAATAACAGAATTAATTTTTAAAATAGAAAACTTTAAAAAATAACATTATTTCAAGTAATGTAATAAGAAAATTGTTTTAAGTTCTATAAAACTTTCTTGTGCAATAGTTTGAAAGGTAAACCAAATTCAATAAAAAATAATACTTACAGAAATTCTTATTGCCTTAATGAATACATGAACCTTTAGAAATAAAGGATTTTATGTTTACCCAAAGAAAAAGAACGACCTTCTAACGTATATTTAGAAGAGTTTCCTGTGAAAGCCCTCTTACTCACCTGATTTTCTTGTTTCCTCTTGGCCGTTCTGATTGGACAGACATGTAGCTTGTGCTGCTGAAACGAGAAGCACTACTAGTCCTTGAAACCGCAGATATATCACTTACATCACTGTCCGAAGATTTAGTGGAAATATTATCTGCCCCTCTATGAGGATCCCATCCTGATCGATACTGTTAACACAGATTGACAAATACGCAGAAGTTGTCAGTATTACCACACAAAGCAATTATTAGCTTCTCCTATTTCAGCACTTTATTGTCCACAGAGGATACTGCAAAATCCCCACTCAGTTGCATATAAAACAAAAGTGAATGGCAATTATCCTAAAAGAAAAATTCAATTTACATGAAACCTTTGTTTTTAGCAAAGGCAATTAGAGCATTTTCACCACATCCCAATGAAGGCCATTAAAATAGTTTCACAACAGCAATGGCCTCAGGGAAGAACATTTAGGTTAAATCTGGGAAATAAACATTTGGCTTAATATTAGAAAGTAGAATGTTTTTATTTCTGAATAAAATTTGAAAAAATATATAATAATGTTGCCATTGTAACTTATAAGAACCAATTTTAGTAGTCATCCATTCTCTCCTTAATCCATTATGCTTCACTGAAAACCTAGAGATAATACAAAATCTAATTATTAAAACATGGATTTTTTTTTAAGAAAAGCCAAGAGAAAAGAGAAAGTGTAATTTTTGAATGATTTCTGGAATTTTGATGAATCCTGGAAATACTAAAAAAAGTCATTATTATTTACAATAGTTCAAATTTCCTGGAATTGAAATATTCAGATAGTTATCTGGCACAGCCAGGTTCAGGGTGTTCTGGGTGTTCAAATATTCTGGTAAATCAAAAATCATTATAAATGGTTTATGTTAATGATATTGGGATGTAAAAATTAATAGACTTTGGAGTCTAGAAAACCTGGAGTAAGGAAACCTTTTACTAGCTGGGTGAAATTGAGCAAATTATTTAACCTTTAAAAACCTGTTTTTAAAATAATAAGGATTTTAATATCTTTTTTGCAGGGTTGTTCTGAAAATTAAAAATACAGTTGACCTTTGAACAACAGGGAGATTAGGAGAGTTGACTCCCCCAAGCAATTAAAAATCATATAACTTTTTGATTTTTTCATAATTTAACTAACAGCCTACTGTTAACTGGAAGCCTTATTGATTATGTAAACAACATAGTTTGTATGTTCAATGTATGCTATATTCTTACAATAAAGGAAGCTAGAGAAAATAAAATATTATTAGAAAAATAATAAGAAAGAGAATATGCTTACTGTAGTCACTGAAAGAAATCCATGTATAAGTGGACCTTCACAGTTCAAACCACTGTTGTTCAAGGGTCAAATGTAATACATGTCTGGTATTTGACATAATGTTTAAAAAATTCAGCCTGTATTATTACTGTCCTGATGGCTACTGGTGGGTTAAGAGAACATATGCTAAAAGATTTTTAATTATGCTCATTTCAAATATACTACTATAATATCATTATTTGTTAATTTTGCAACAGATTTTTCTAGTTATAGACAGTGGTAAGTTTCACAAAACCTTAGAATATAATTATCTTTTGGAAACCATTTAGTGCAACTTGAAGAATCATTGCCTAATAAATAGGACTATGTGCATAACAATTCACTGCAAATGTTAGATATAAATATTTTGACCAAGATAAAACAAATTGTACTAGGGTATAATATAAATATTAGATTGACCGTTTGTTTTTATTTTTTCTCCAGGATCTTCCAGTATTTAGTTGAGGGAAAAACTGATTCTTTTCTTCAAATGTAAAATAGATTATTCCTAAGGTTTCATAAAATCTTTATAATCATATCCTTAATTTAAAAATAAAGTAAAATATTGGCCTATCTTAGTCTACTTTAACTTTCCACTTTGTTGAGTATATTCTCAATTAACACAAATAATATAATGAAATTCTTGAAAAATATTGTTGCTTTTTTTATCCAGGAAGTATTCAAGTAAATAGAACCCTCATGTTTTATTTTAAAAGAAAGATTATTTACTTAAAATAGATTTATATGTAGAACATTTAGACTATGATATTCTTTTTTCAAACTAAAGATATTTTAAAATATTGAAAAAAATTTAAGTGAAAATGTCCTCAGCTAAGGCTGTTGCCTAAAATTGCATTTCAATAAGTGGGCCAACATTATCTATCTTAGCTCATATATATAAGCACATACACACATATACACCTATATATATTGTATATGTATGTTTCACCAAATGTATTAACAGTAAATTTGATCTCAAGATGAGATATATGTGAAAATTTTTCATTTTATTTATAGATTTTTTTGGATATTTTATTATGTGGAAAATGAGTGTTTTAAGAAAAAATTTAAGACTATTAAACTATACATACTGTATCATTTTGGGGGCCTTTATCTTTCTCATTTTTGTTATTTATAATAAAAAAGAGAAGCAGTCTGATAATATCTTTTAAAATAATTTAACGTTGGCAAGATAACCAGTTTTGGTATTATACTTTGCTTGCTTTAGTTCATGGGATTATTGTATCATCTAAATTCAGCTGAATAGTTCTAAATTTAAACTCTAGGAGGCAATAAGGGTAATACTATAACCAATATGAGCACATGTTCTGGAGTGAGACTGAATCAGTGGTTTGAATCCTGACTACATAAACTATGAGTTATGTAATCTCAAGATAACTGTTTCTATGATTCCAGTTTTTTATCTGTTATAAAGTGTATAACAATTATATTCATCTCCTAGACTTGCTACAAGAATTAAATAAGATAACGCATAAAAAGCACTTAGAATAATATCTGATGCATAACAAGTGTTCCACAAATGACAAATAATGATGATAACGATGATGATGATGATGACTAGATAGTAGCTAAATACTGGCTTAGTATCAATTCTAGGAATACCTTTAATCAAAAGAAGTACTAGGTAGAAATGCCCAGCAATAAATATATTACTCTGACTGAAGCCACAATAAAAATGTAACTATTTCTATATATATCCAATAGATTTGCTTCAGAAAGTATTTTTATAAAGCAAAATTTAGATATTAAAACAAACTTTCCCACTAACTTCCAGTGTGTCCTCAGGCTTCCCCTTCCCCTCTGGACACAGTCATCCATACCTATTACCTCACAGGGAGTTCCTCTTTCCCAACTGCAGGGTGAGGAAGAGAACTAGCTCAGTAGGAAATACCTGAATTTCTTGGCTGACACAAAGGCTTTATTTTTTATTTTTCTCTCTGCTTCTTTATCTTGACATCCAAGGCCACCTGATACTTGTGCATCCCTTGTCTTCCAGATTGATTCTTGCTCAGTTTGTTCTGAATCCTAACTCCTTATTTGACTTTTGAATTTCAGTGATCAGGATCTGACTTTGCACACTCTAGCCTTTGTCTTTGTAGGTAGCCATGACTTTTGATCCTGTTGCCGTAATACAAGCTTAGACTAAAGCATAAGAATTAGTTTTGTTTTGTTAAAATATACCAGTTGTACATTGCACATATCTTTGTCAAAGACCTCTCAGATAATCTAATTTGCTGAGCTAAAATTTTGCATATGCAAAAGTTAAAAAAAGATAAAATTTCACATACTATAGTTTTATGACTTTTATATAATTCATCACATGATACCTATTGTTATAGGTATTTGTGCATAAAGTGTTCATGTTTAATTTTAAAATAATTAAACGGTCAGGGCAACATCTTTCTTATCTTTGTAGCTCTCTTAGCACCGAAGAGTCAGAAATTTAATTTAACTTAATTTAAACTCAGATGTAGCCTTCGAAACAGTAAGATAAGAATAAATCCCATTTTAAGGGTCCTGGTCATTTGGCTCAGTGATAGAGTGTTGGGCCGGTGTGTGGATGTCCCAGGTTCGATTCCCAGCCAGGGCACACAGGAGAGGCGTCCATCTGCTTCTCCAACCATCTCCCTCTCACTTCTCTCTTTTTTTCTCTCTCTCTCTACTCCTCCTCCCATGCACCCATGGCTCGATTGGAGCGAGTTGGCCCCGGGCACTGGTGATGGCTCCACTGCCTCTGCCTCAGGTGCTAAAAGATGGCTTTGGCTGCAACAAAGCAAGGGCCCCAGATGGGCAGAGCATCGCCCCCTAATAGGTTTGCCGGGTGGATCTCTGTTGGGTGCATGCAGGAGTCTGTCTTTGCCTCCCCTCCTCTCACTAAAAATATAAAAAAAAATAAAAATAAAAGAATAAATCCCATTTTAAGGATTATTGTGAAGAATAAGAGAAATAAGATACTCAAAATACCCAATAGTGTGCTTAGCACATAGCAATGCCGAAAAAGTGAGTCATTCGTTAAAAAGACACTGAGTAGAAAAATTCATATAAAGAAATAATACAAATTAGTCAAAATCTCTTGTTTGATGATTCTACTATCTACTCAAGGCTTGCACCTAGTTCATTTCTCTGAGTACTGCTAAGGAACTAAGCCTGTTTCCCTTTGTAATATAGCTCAGGTTTTCACTACAAGTACACACATGACCAATAGAATGAGAAATTTGGAAAGTGAGAAATAATATATATATATATATATATTGTTTGTTTTTTGGTTGTTCTTTTTTTGTATTTTTCTGAAGCTGGAAACCAGGAGAGACAGACAGACTCCCGCATGCGCCCGACCGGGATCCACCCTGCACGCCCACCAGGGGGCGACGCTCTGCCCACCAGGGGGCGATGCTCTGCCCCTCCGGAGCGTTGCTCTGTTGCGACCAGAACCACTCTAGCACCTGGGGCAGTGGCCAAGGAGCCAGCGCCCGGGGCCATCTTGCTCCAATGGAGCTTCGGCTGCGGGAGGGGAAGAGAGAGACAGAGGAAGGAGAGGGGGAGGGGTGGAGAAGCAGATGGGTGCTTCTCCTGTGTGCCCTGGCCGGGAATTGAACCCAGGACCTCTGCACGCCAGACCGACGCTCTACCACTGAGCCAACCAGCCAGGGCCAAAGAAATATAATTTTATAAATAAAACTTCAGGACATATTTTAAATATTTTTAGAATACAGCATCTTCATATATACAACTTGCAAAAAGTCCAGAAATCAATGTAATAAATGACCCAATACTGGAGTTTACTTTTAAAATAGTTAATTTCTTTTGTGTTTCCTAAATGTATTTTTGCTTGTCCTAAAGTATAATAAACAAAACTTATATTTTTTCACAGTGAGATAGAAGCAGCTAGATTATTACTGTACTAAGGTAATGTGAATAAGTTCATTTATTTAGGAAATTTTTGGTATTGTCTTGGCAATATACAATAAACATTTTTTTAAAGAATTAGCATGTATTAGTTTCTAGCTGACAGATGAACAATGAATGATATGTTCATCATTCTCTTTAATGGAAAAAAAAAAACCAAAAGAGATTTATTGCATAGGATTACATAACCCCAGCTGAAAATTATGCTCTGACTGAAGATAATTAAAATCTTATAAGAATGAGGAAGCTTTTTCCCAACAACATTTTGATGTTTTGTGCATGACTATTAAGCAGATCATGAACTAGAAAAATTTATAGGAAATTCTTCTTCTTCAGGATGTTCCAGACAGGAAGGAGTTTCTAAGTGGTCAGGAAAGTTAATGTTCTCCTTGATTACCTAACGCTAGTGGAAATAACAGCATATAGGCAAAGTTCTATTGAAAGGAAAGTTTTAACTAAAATTTTAGAACAGTCCTGAAAATAAGTATAGCCAAATTTCTAAAATAAAGTTTTTGTTTTCTCTAATATACTCATTTGAAGTTTTTAATTAGGTTATTTCCTAGTGATTTCTTTACAGCATCTCAGCAACTCAGGTGGTCTGAGCTTTGTACATGAACTTTTCAGATAAAATATGAGAGTGGAACTATAAGAGTTCCCTTAAGCAGTGCTAGTCTTCAATTTAAAAAATATCACCAGGAAACTGTAATTTGTTATCTAAAACTCCAGTTTAAGAATTGATTATTGCCAAATATTGGGCAGTAAGAAAGTCCAAATTTGAAGAAAAACAAGTTTTATGCCATCAGTAAGTACTTGTAGGACTATTCACATCAGGTTCAGAAAGAAAACACAATGGATAGATAAAAATATGGGGGGGGGGAATTAGGGCAAACATAATCTTTGGAAGAGAGAGGAGAGGCTGAAGTTCTGGGCAGGGCTTTGATATCAGAGGGTGGGTGCAGAGGAGATATGAACAGATCAGAGGAAGTCTTCCCACTGCAGTCATTTAAAGAATCCTGTGAGCGAAAAGATATTCTCTTTTGTCCTCTTATTTTTTATTTTATATTGTAATTCAAAGACAGTAGCTGCTGTTTCTTGATAGTACCACAACTGTAGATAGTATTTCTGCTGAGTTCATCCTGATAATCACTTTTTCTGTCTTAGCCACAGCTCTTATCAGTACCTGATCTGAATGCTGTACTGTGCAAAAATCTGTCAGAGATCAATTTGTTCAGATAGGGCTTTTAAAGTGGGTGCTCTCTGCTTGGGAGACAGCAAACAGGAAAGGCCACAGAAAATGGAGAACTAATTTAAGTTATATTCTTATAAATGTTATTCTGTAAATGAAATCCCAGCCAGGAAAGTCTTCTTTAATTCCTTTAAAGAGAATTAATCACCATCTTGAGTATTCCTAAACTACTTTATTCATGCCTTTCTTATACTTTTATCATATATTTGTCTCTGTGTCTTTATCTATCTATCTACCTACCTACCTATCTACCTACCTACCTACCTATCTATCCATCCACAGATCCATCCATCCATCCTGCTAAGTTATAAGCTTCCTGAGGATAATTAATTTTAGTATTCCCATTGTCTAGATCAGTGTCTGGCATGTAGTAGAAACCCAATGAATAGCGAATGAATAAAAATGAATGGGATGCTTGTTTTATCTGGGTTACATACTGGAATATGATCTCCAGTACAAAGATACAAATTAGAATACGAAATATTGTGATGAGAGTTGAATAGCTTTTAGTCATTTAATTATTTCACTCTCCTTGGGGGGTACAGGCAGTGGCTTGCTAGTATATGTTTAACAACCAGATATCCAAAGAAAAAAAGTTCTGATTTACAGTTTCCTGAATTCCAAAGAATAAATACTCCCATCACGGCTGATTTCAGATGTGAGGTTTAGAAATACAATTGATTGCAGGACTCACTCAGACTCCTTAGGGCACAATGAGTAAAAGAAAATATTTGATATCCATAAATTACTCATCCAGTGAAATCTTGTGAAAGGTGGACCAGCAAGAACAGCTTACAGTAAAAAACAATTGTAGAAAATGTAGCCATTAACCTAGAGGCCAATACTTTTGTCTCTTGGTCTGAAGAAAATTTATAAGGTTTATTATTTTTCCTGGAGCATTTGTAGAGGAAGAATTCTTGCTAGTAGTCGATTATGACTTTCCCAAAGGCTTGGCTCAGTGAGAGCTCTATGCCTATTATTAATAAGCAGTTCCTTGAGAAATGTCATCCTTTATTTATTTCCATTGATTTCTCAGAAGTTTCGGAAATGGAAATGCCAGTCTACAAAGAAATCTCAGGCTTAGAGATCTCAGGTAGCTGCAGGGCTCATGCTTTCGCCTTTAACAAGTAAATTTACCACTTTTTCCTCAGAATCCATAACTTTTCACCCATTCACTTCTACCATTTATTGCAACTGTTCTCAAAAACAAACAAAAAACACCAATAATATCCTAATTTACCAGCCAGTACTGTCTTTTTAGATTTCTTCTTTCTTGATTTTGCCATTATATCTAAGGTTGTTGAAGTCCTCTCTCTTCTTGAAACTTTTCCATAATGGCTTCTCAGATAACGTCATTCATAGTTTCTCCCTTGTCTCTCTGACTATTCTTAATCTCTTTGCTGGCTTTACTTTCTCTAACCTGATTTTAAATTATATTTTCCAAAAATTTCAATCTTTAGTCCTCTTTCATTATATATATTCCTCCAGGTGATCTAATCCATTATCAATCCATTTTAACTATCATATAATGACTAGAAAATCCTTATCTTTGGCCTTCATCTTTCTCCAAAGCTTCGACCTGCATTTTCATATTCTACCAGGACATCTCCCAGATGTTATCTTTGCTGGTACATCGAATACAATGTGGCCAAAACCAAATTTATTGTCTCTCACCCCAAGCTAGCTATTATTGTATTGCCTATATTTCCTGCACTACTAACAGGCTCAATATCCAATTAAAACCTAGACTATTTGTGAGTTATCTTTGACTTCCCTTCCAATGTTCTCCATTTTTTTTAATTTTAATTTTTATTTTTATTTTTTGCATTCCTCCGAAGCTGGAAACGGGGAGGCAGTCAGACAGACTCACCCATGAGCCCGACCAGGATCCACCCGGCACGCCCACCAGGGGGGATGCTCTGCCCATCCAGGGCGTTGCCCCGTCGCGACCAAAGCCACTCCAGCGCTGGGGGCAGAGACCAAGGAGCCATCCCCAGTGCCCGGGCCGTCCCCCGCTCCAATGGAGCCCTGGCTACTGGAGGGGAAGAGAGAGACAGAGAGGAAGGAGAGAGGGAGGGGTGGAGAAGCAGATGGGCACCTCTCTCGTGTGCCCCGGCCGGGTATCGAACCCGGGACTTCCACGCGCCAGGCCGACGCTCTACCACTGAGCCAACCGGCCAGGGCCCAATGTTCTCCATTTTAATCAGTCAAGAAATATTGCTCACTCATTTTATAGGAATAAATATCTAAAGTTTTAGCAATTTTAGACTCATGAATGGTTCTTGGACTTTCATGTTGGTAATCAGAGTGTATTATACTTATTTATCACAGTTGCTGCTGAATGCCTACCAATATTCTTTCTCCCTTTTTGTTTTTTACTAAAAGAATGCAGATTTATTGTGAGGGTCTAACAACAACAACAAAACAACTACATTTTCTAATATCCCTTGCAACTAGGGTGATCATTTAACTTGAATCTTGGTCATTTAACTGAGATATAAGCAGGCATCCAGGGGGTGGCGTTTGGACAGAGCTATTATTTTTCTGAATACATTGGGCTAACCTATCTGCTATGGCCATTTGCCTTTCTCTCTTGTCTTTTCTCTAGAATTGGAGTCTAAACATGAGCTTAGGGATGCAGTAGTCATTCTGAGACAATGGGGATGAATGTCTTACTCCAACTACTGGGAGCAGGAAGACAAACTCTAAAAACAGGGTGTTGCCTGACCTGTGGTGGCACAGTGGGTAAAGCGTCGACCTGGAACGCTGAGGTCGCCGGTTCAAAACCCTAGGCTTGGTCCTGGCCGGTTGGCTCAGCGGTAGAGCGTCGGCCTAGCATGCGGAGGACCTGGGTTCGATTCCCAGCCAGGGCACACAGGAGAAGCACCCATCTGCTTCTCCACCCCTCCGCCGCACTTTCCTCTCTGTCTCTCTCTTCCCCTCCCGCAGCCGAGGCTCCATTGGAGCAAGGCTGGCCCGGGCGCTGGGGATGGCTCTGTGGCCTCTGCTTCAGGCACTAGAATAGCTCTGGTCGCAACATGGTGACGCCCAGGATGGGCAGAGCATCGCCCCCTGGTGGGCAGAGCATCGCCCCATGGTGGGCGTGCCGGGTGGATCCCAGTCGGGCGCATGCGGGAGTCTGTCTGACTGTCTCTCCCTGTTTCCAGCTTCAGAAAAATGAAAAAAAAAAACACCAAAAAAAAAAAACCCCTAGGCTTGCCGGGTCAAGGCACATATGGGAGTTGATGCTTCCTGTTCCTCCCCCCATTTCTTTCTTTCTCTTTTTCTTTCTTTCTTTCTTTCTTTCTTTCTTTCTTTCTTTCTTTCTTTCTTTCTTTCTTTCTTTCTTTCTTTCTTTCTTTTCTTTCTTTCTTTCCTTTCTTTCTTTCTTTCTTATTTTCTTTCTTTCTTATTTTCTCTTTCTTTCTTTCTTTCTTTCTCTTTCTTTCTTTCTTTCTTTTTCCTTCCTTCCTTCCTTCCTTCCTTCCTTCCTTCCTTCCTTCCTTCCTTCCTTCCTTCTCTCTCTCTCTCCTCTAAAATAAATAAATAAATAAAATAATTTAAAAAAAACACAAAAAAAGAGGGTGTCATGCCAGCTGATTCCTTGTTATTAAAAACAAAATTCTGTATTTATTCAGATAATTCTGTAAGCTTTTTTTGTTATGAACATCTGGATGTAAACCATGTGTCATAAAAATATTTTCTTCCCTCATGGTATAAGGGAACAATCTTTAACCACCAATATTGATGAAAACTATAAAATAGTTGTCTAATTTTAATGCTAACAGGCAGTATATAATGACCATAGATAATGAGGCATAGTCCATGATGAAACTAAAAAAGCTTCAGATTGTAACATTCAATTTTCATCATCATTTGGCTACAATCTCAAATATTTTATCTTGACTTGAAAAAAATTATGAAAATGTCATAAGCCCCTATCTAATTCCATATCCCATTTAAAAAATAGATCATTGTTCTTTGCTACCAGATTTGTTTATTTACTTAAGGTAGGATTACACCAACCTTCATTTGGTAATACATATTTTTTTAATTCTTTTTAAATCTGTTAAGCTGGGTTAATTTTTATAATTATGTTTATAAATGGTATCAAGAAAGTTAAATCAAGAAATGTAACAATCCATGACCTTAACACTAATAATTATTAAAAGTTGATTTTTATAGTTTACAACTTACAAATATTTTGCAAATCATTTCTTTTACTCAACATCTAAGACAGCTGTTGTTTTTAAAATTTACAAATAATATGTATTAACACAGCAATTTATTTATTTAGATGTATCCATATAACAATCTTTTTTCTTTTTCAACTTTAGTGAGTCTTAGCTTCATTTTTTAAAATTTATTTATCTTTTAATTTTTAAATTAGTTTACTTTCTTTATTATTTTGTATTGATTTCAGGTGTTAGATTCATTTTTATGCCCTTTATTGTTCCTGAAATTTTTGTCTCAGTCAAGAAGTCATAGTTTGTTCTTCCTAGAACCTTTAAATGTATTAATAACAGTATCTTATTCTGATACATATAACATTTCATTTACATCCAAGCCCAGAGAGAGTAGAAAAGACTGTTTGCTGCTAGTCCAAATTAATGAGCCCTTTATTTTTCCAAAAGAGAAAAAAGTCACTGTTAAAAAACTTACTTAAAACCATTAATATGACTAAAAGCTTCTCCAACCCCTCAGACTGGAAACCTGTAATATCTAGCTAGAATTAAGAAATATACCTGTAATATCTAGCTAGAATTAAGAAATAGAATATAAAAAGCTCTTTTTAGCCATAAGAATTCCTGATACTTGGTCTTCCATAAATATCTAAAAATGTTATATGGCTTATCATATGATTTTTGCATTTTTAGAATATATTTATATATTTTATTAGACTATAGGGTAGCAATATTATGGCTATTTGAATGGCAAGCTAGCATGCCAAAAGTAGCAACAAGTTCTTGAAAATGTGAAGTAGATAAAAACAAAACAAAAATTAATGGATTGGGAATATAAAGTGGGATTTCCTTTCCAATATTAATACTTAAGAAAATAATAAAGTAACTCAAGGTACTTGTAATTAAGAGAATCAGGGTTAAATATAATAATAGCTGATTAATCACATAGAGTTGAAAACTTGAAAGGGTCTGAGAATTACAATGACCCATCAAAATTAGGATAGAATAGTCTACTGAAAATCTGGAAGAGGCCCACTACTCTCATTCCTTTTTTGAGAAGATAAGGTGGCATCAGTAGGGTCTGTATTAAGACCATATGGGAGGGAGCCAAAAGTCAAAACATGGTAAGGAATAACAATTATGTCTTGGTTGGACTACAGCAATAGCTTCTGAATGGATTCCTTATCTTTAATCTTTTCAAATGCATCTCAAGTATACCACTAAAGTTATCTTCTAAAGGCACAAATTTGTTTATACTGGTGACTTCTTTAAAGCCCATGAGTATAAAAAGAACAATGTAGATTTTTAACTGAGTGATTAAAGCCCTCCATAATCTTGTCTCAGCCAACTAATCCACTGTTATCTTCTAATATGTATCCCAGTTTGTTGTATATTTCCATTTTAAAGAACCGCTAGTTAGCTGTTCCTTAAACATGGCTTGTGTTCATATGTTTCGATAACTTTAAGATTTTTCCTCTGCCTGATATGTCCTTCACCTCATGTATTATTTACAGATTTCTCCAAGCAAAATGAATACTTCTTACTCTTTCTTAACAGAGTTTATTTTATTGTACCACTTAACACGGCCTATTTTGTATGAGCATTACTTATATGTACATGTCTCCCTAATTTGATTCTGAACTCTTATACTGGAAGAATTATACCTCCTTTCCTATCACCCTCCTTCCTTTCTTTTATCTTCTCGCTCCTTTTTTCATTTCTCCCTCCCTTCCTTATTCCTTTCTCATTCACTCAGTTCTTTGTTTTACTGTTATTCATTTGATTGTTTCTCTGGCAATTTTTTTCTTGTAATGTTGCAGAACCAGTCTCCAGAATTATAGCTGATCAGCTTCAGAGACACCCCAGGTATGCAGTTCTGAGTTACAGGAAAGAGAAAGCTACTAAATGTCCCCTTAGATTACAAAGTATGTGTATGTGCAGATATAAAAAGGGGGGCTCATATAACCATGCTTTAAAAATAACCAGGAAAGTTATTTGGTGTTGAAAATACTTTTAGTTATTTGCTCATCACTGAGTCATTCAAAAAACCATTAATATTTTAAGGGTAGAAATGACATCCTCATTGGCTTCTCATTTTATAGATAAGAAAATTGAGAGAAAAGAAAAGTTAAGTGAATTGACTTATATTATACAACTTGTTAGTATAAAAATATTTCTTTTCATTAAAAATTTTTGTGAACTATAATTCACTTTTACTGGGATACTAGGCAAGCCTATCTAGAACCTAAGTCATTTCTTTTTAAAAATATTCACATATTGTTTTCTATTTTGGGTATATCCTTTACAATAACAGATTTTATTCCTTATGTAGAATTTTAAAAATTTTACCTAAAATGTATAATCAGAATATAAAAACATCATGAAAATAACACTATAGTACTACTTATAACTACAGATAGATTTTAAACAAGTGAAACTTTAAAATGATAAAAACAATATATAAACTAATTTGAATAAAAAGATGCTTTCAATCCTATTGAACTAACCTGTTCATATTCAATTTAAAATTCAAGTATTCTTCTATTCATTTACTTTTGGTGTGGGGAGAAAATAGAAATGCACTTAAATAACATGTTCTTATATGACTGGACCCTTTAAGCCTATGTGAGTATTTCTGAAAGGGCCAATAATAAAATCATAGCCATTTTCTTTGTTACTCAGGAAGTTGTATGGAGTTGGTGCGTTTTAATTCATCCATCAGAAGGGAATTCAGTTGTCAGTTTTTCTTTTTCTTTTATCATCCCTACTTCACATGATAAATAATAAATTAACAACCCTGACTGGGGACTCCCATGTGCCAGGCCGAGTTTCATACTCTATACACACATATTTCTACCTCCTGAAGTTAGCACCAGCCAAAAATCCTTTTTACATATGAGATATATTGTAAGGTTAATTATAGTATTTCCAGATTGGAGTAGTATTTTACAGTTTCCAAAATTGATGAAATAGAAATAATCACAATTCCATGTTTAGGAAAATATTAGTAAATTCATTTTGCTGATAAATATATGTAACCTTTCCAATTGAAGAAAAATTACAACAAATTTCTGTGCTCATGAATGAAACTATCACATAATGAAACTGTGATATGTTTAAATTACAATAGAAACACCCAATGTAGACAGCTCCAAACTTAGTCGACTAATTCTGCTAATTGACTAAAGGGTTTGACTTAAGTGTTGATTTAAACTTAACTACCAATTTTTTCAAGTAAAGTAATAGAAAAAACATTATACATATAAATATATTCTCTAAATCATAATTTTTATGCCATAAATTAATTTTAAAATGTATAGACTCTGATCAGGAATTACTGAATCAATAAATGAAATATTAGATGAAGAAAATGAAACACGAAAAATCTAGTTCAAACCTAATTTTAAAGATTAGGCAACAAGATCAAATGGTTTGCTTAATTAATGATGAAACTGCCTAAAACCCAAGTGTTAACAGTATTTTTCTCCAAAATACTCTATATTTGTGTAGCGCTTGATAGATTACAGAGTTCCCTCAATTTGTACACAAAAAAGTTGGGCTGTGAAACTTTAACACAAAAGATAAGAAATAAGCAAATAATCACTGTATAAGACAGAATATATGTATTTTAGAAGGTGATAGATGTCATTGGTTCAGAAGGTCTATAAGTTTTCACATTTTCATTGTTTTAAATATTATTATATTTCTTTTTTATGTCTATCCTTTTTTTTTTTAGATTATATGGAATTTGAGTTAGAATATTTGTGTCTTATTCATCACATTTTCTTCCTTCTTATTTCCCATACTGTCTTTGATTCTATAAAGCAGTAATTTTCTACCTTTTTCATCTCATGGCATACATAAACTAATTATGAAAATTCTGAGGCACATCAATAATATATACTATTATATTTTTTACTGATATGACAGGGAAAAAAAGGTATAATTCTGATTACCAGAGGGCTATTGTTGTGTTGGCTGTTGTCATTTAATTTGACAATTTAAGGGAAAAGAAGTCAGTGCTCCTAAGTAGTCAGGTATTGCACGTTTTAAAAATTCTTGCAGCCCAATGGTTGAAAACCACTGCTATACAGCAACATCTCGCTCCCCTTGGTAACCAATATCATTCATCCCTTTTATTCTCTGTAGGTAGTCCAGTAACTCTGGAAGCCTGATGATAGCAAAGATGAATACATAAATTTCCTTCTTGCCACAGGTAAAATAAAATTGTTTCCTCTGTATGTTCTTAGGCAATATACAAAAAGAAACTATTGCTCTTGGCAATAGCAGCTCTTGTCCATAGATTGACTCTTTTATCAGCAGGTAGCTGAATGCAACTTCTTTAAAATTCTTTCTTTTGTATTTACTAAAAAAGGAGAAATTAAAATTTTATCTGTACTGTTATAATGTTCTATAAGTTGTTGTCTTACTCTTCTCAAATGACTTCTTAATAATTAATAGATTTCATTTTTGTATTTCTTGGTCTGATATGTGGTTGCACATCAGGAGGAGGTAAGCTATTCAAAATATACGCAAAGAAAAAGCAACAAAACTTAAATGTCAGCATAAAATTATGAAGAAGAAAACTGTATTTTAATTTAAGTGTGGTTTTATGATTAAGAAAAATAATTTTAAAAATAAACATGCAAACACAAAACTAAATATATTTCGTCTGCTAGAATGTGAATGTACCGTATTTGGAACAATACTACTCTGTAGTCAACATTTAACCTTAATCACTAAAAATAAACTGAAGAGCGATTAACAAAAGTGCCTATATATTTCTATTACTGTCATCTAGATTTCAGAAGTTATGCTGTGACTATGACTGCCGCTATGGTTACAATAATGCACATCAAGAACAAGAAGTTATACTTGCAACAGCTACTTCTCCCTTGATATATTGATCATGCATTCCTTTATTATCTCAAAGATAAAGCAAGAAATTATATAAATATACATGGAAAATTTTTAGTTGCTTTTTAATTCTAGTTTTGTGAGTTTTAATATAATGTGAATGAGAAATCTACCTTCACAAGCATAAATAAGAAAAAACCATGCAAGAGAAAATAGGATATAAAGTCTTATAAAATAAAATTTATCTAGTTCCTTGTTCATTTCAATTTATGACTCACTTTTAATTAGGCTATGCAGACATTGGTCAATTTTGTATGTGGGACTAACAATATTTTAAACAGACTTTGATAAAGATTACCACTAATATCTCTTGCACTTCTAAGGCCATAGTGTATATTGCTGCTCTTACTTAATAGTTTAATTATCTAGAATTTAAAATCTAGTTTTATTTCTCTTCATAGGTACACTTGGTAATGAAACAACCTTGGAATGATGTAAAAGAAATAAAAAAGTACACAGCAGGTGACTAATTAAAGGCTGGGAGGCTGGCTGGCTGGGATAAGCAGCTAGACAGACAGTCTGGAGGAGAACAGGCTCTCTTGGGGCCAGGAAACAATCTAAAGTGTGAAATTCTTTGTCAAAGTATATCCTCAGATGGTGAAGAGGTGGGCAATAAAAGAGATGGTAGCATCCCAAGTGGAGTCTGCTTGACTCCAAGACTCCAAGCTGTGTTCTCATCTACCACACTACACTCATGTACTGTTGCCACATTTTGATACCAGAGTATTAAAGTACTCCTGACTTAGAAACATCATACTTTAAATAGAGACTCCCACCTCCTTTCCCCTCTGCTGGGTCCCTATTGCTTGTGTCTTAAAAGTCAATTTAACCCTTTGAGTAGTATGAATGTTCATGTACGTCCTCATGCCTCCTGACCATCCAGAGTACGATCTTACCGGTGTAAGGCAACATTAAAAAAAGCAAATGTATGTTCTTGTTTCCATAAATTGGTTATCAAACAAACATGATTTTAAGTTAGTAACACTGTAACTGGAACTAATTTCATTTTTTGTAAAAAAAAAAACAAAAAAAACCCCTCACTCCCGGGGGTCAGTGAGCATGAGAAAAAGTCACTACTCAAAGGGTTATAGCTCATAAATTTGGCACTGAATGTGTATTCTCAGCACTGAGAAAAGAATAAGCTCTAATAAAGGAAACAGCTTAGTTAATAGCAGTTCCCTGCTTGCCAAAAGTACTGTCTTTACTTGTTTGAATTTCTTGTTTTTATATTGATCAATAGAACCTACACTTCAATCACATGAGTTTTATTTCTATTTAAGGGCTTTTTTTTGAATGAAACTATTTGTGTGTTGTGTTATCCATATTTTAATGTAAATTAGTTTGATTTCTTTCCTGCTAATATGTCTCTTTGAAATTGGCCAATAGGTACTTAAGAGACAGAGAACCTAGGTGAAAGGTTACAGAGCCTAGGGACAGGCTTGCACAATGAAAGAAGACAAACTCTCCTTCTTTTGACATGGTACTCTGATCCCACAGCATTGTCAGTCTATTAGATTATGGGTTAAATGGATTAGTATGGATTTATGGTCCACATTTGAAAAGTTCTGAGCAATTTATGGACTATATTACTCAATTCTAAAGAGGTAAATAAGAACATAGAAAATTATAATAGAATTACTATAATAGGATAAGATACTTTTGTGATGATTTTGTGGGAACATAAGTGCCATTTTGAAAAGAACATTGTTTCTACAAAGAAATAAGCTTTGAGTTCCAAATAAATACTAATCAGTAAACTGTACAGCATTGAAATGTTATGGACTACCCTTTTAAAAATATATTCTGGGATAATTTTAAAATATTAAATATGGCTAATTTTAAAGATAAAAATAATATTTAAATAAAATTATTAAAGTCCCCATATTAATTTTTAGATATACTATATACATTGGTTGATTTTCAACTATTGCTATTTAAATTAATCATCATATAACTCCCAGGATAGTTGATCTATGGTGAATTATAACTTACTTTGTTAAATTTGATAGACAAATCACATCTTTCTGAACCAATGAAGAGCAGAGAGTATTGTTTTTATAGAAAAAATAGAAGTTGACCTTTAAACTTCTACCCAGAGTAGAATAGATGAATTACATTTAAACTGGAAGAGGGGGAATGCCAATAGGCAGGAAAGGGTATACTGGCTACACAGTTCAATTTTGAGGGGGAGAAAACCAAGAAATTATCCATTGATTAAATAGGAATGATATCTGCACATGACTTTCACTGCTCTTATTAAATATAGACTCTCTGCTTTTATATTTCCTAAGATACTTAAAATATTCTTAGAAAAACAGTAGCAATAGGCATTTCTCTGTAGATGCTTTCAAAGTGAATTACTAAAAAATATTTTTTTAATTAGTAAGAATTGTTTACAAACTATTGGTGCAGAAGGCTCAAAAATTTCACGAAGGTAATGCCATTTAAAACTGGAATGTGTAGTTAAAAAGGAAACTTCACTAACACTTGATTACACCACATCAAAGCTTCTTAATAGCTTCACTGGGATTTCGGGAATAGAGCTTATGCTCTATACATCTGAGGCTTTGGATGTAATATCAGGTAGCTCAAATTTGAAAACCAGATTAGCTACAAATAATACTTCTCATGACTTAGTGGCTATGTAAATTTGAATAGATTACATAAACTTTCTATATATTTATTCCCTCTGCTGTTAAATGTGTTTTTTAGATCTAATGTAGTAAAGTAGATAGCTCAATGGCAAGCCTTTAATTGGCAGTTATCAAAATAAGGAAGAATGAAAATATAAGCTAAATATCCCTAATTAAAAAGAGAAATGGTGTAGAAAATTTTAATCTAAAGAAGTGTTAGTATGAAAATTAATAATAACTGAATCTATATATTCCCTTGACTGATGAAGCACTCTCTATAATATATATTTTGATCTATGAGAGGAATATCAAGATATGAATGATGAGGAGATAGATGACCCAACAAAGATAGTTCCAATCTGGAAATAATTTGTAATGAAAGAAAAGAGAGTTGTTTTTTGGACCCTTTTAAAAAGTTGTACCTTATGACCTAATTACATTTTTGGTTAATCTGAAAGCATAATTTCAGCAATAGAAAAGAGAATAATAAGTATTTGATAGTCAGGTGAGAGGATTTGTTAGAAACTATGAGAAACCTATAAAGGTTTCAGATCATCTGTTCTCAAAACAAAAAAAGGTCTCCATTTTTTAATGGCATCGTTCATCACTGACTTCTAGCTAAAAGCCTAATAGTGGAAGTCAACTCATTCAAGTTCCCTATGAGTAAATTTTATAAGCAGTTCACCTTAGCAGTAGCTCTTAAACCTTAGTTGATATCAGAATCACCTGATAGGCTCATTAAACTTCAGGTACATTACACCTAGGGTTTTGCCTAAGTAGGTGTAGAGGGGGCCAGAGATTTACATTCTAAAAGTCCTCAGGTGATGTGGATGCCTCTGGAAAAGCATTTGAAAATGACTGCCTTAGAGAATGTTTAGGAAATTATATTGCTTAGTATAATTAGTTCTCTGCCAAGACTTAAATTTTTCCTAACCTAAATTAAATAGCATCAAAGTTATATAATTATGAAGCATTCATTTAATTATGAATTGGAATGAAATAAAAACTTGTTTTTTCTGAAAAATACTCTGAGTCATGCCTATAGTATTCTTTAGTCAATCCTCCTGTAAGAAATTTCTGTTGTGTATCCACAGGAAGGATCATCGCTATTGCTTCTAAGGAATTTGCTTTTATTGTATGAATTATGTAAATCATACAACCGACTCAGTTTCTCTTTCAGTCTTTGCTGCTTGTTAGGAAGCTCATGGTCAAAGTATAGGCCCCATATACAACAGGTGTATAGGATCTCATTACACATTTTGCTCACAAACTTGACCTTGTTTTCTCTTGACTTCATTTTCCTTTGATACACATTTCTTCTTTGACGATATTATTGGGACTATTACACGTATCTTACAAAGTTATCTACCTTCCTTCCTGAAGTATAGTGAGATATATACAAGCAAATAAAATAAGTTTGTGTTATCTGAAAATATGTTTACAAAAGTTTTAATATCCTATTTTTTTAGGGCTCATGCTTTGGTCTTTGGATTATAGAAAATGAATCAATGAGAGATAACAGCATAATAGAGGCCACATAAAATCAGGTCCATCTTAATAGCCCAAGGCAGATATTGAAAAAGTACCTGGGAATGCATAGATATCATTTCTGATACCAAGGACAAAAGGGGAGGGATGTATCTGAAAAATTTATTGATACACAATGATTTTCCATGAAATTCATAAAACTATTTGAATTTACTCATATTTTCATTTTAGAGAACAAAATCTAGAAGTTTAAAACCTGGTGAGGAAAGGCAAGGCTATTTTTGTCTTAAATTTACCTCTCTTGGCTTTAGGCCTGTGCCATTTCTTTTTTTTTTTTTTTTTTTTTTTTGTATTTTTCTGAAGCTAGAAACGGGGAGAGACAGACAGACTCCCGCATGTGCCCGACCGGGATCCACCCGGCACACCCATCAGGGGGCGATGCTCTGCCCACCAGGGGGTGATGCTTTGCCCCTCTGGGGCATCGCTCTGTTGTGACCAGAGCCACTCTAGCGCCTGGGGCAGAGGCCAAGGAGCCATCCCCAGCGCCCGGGCCATCTTGGCTCCAATGGAGCCTCGCTGCGGGAGGGGAAGAGAGAGACAGAGAGGAAGGAGAGGGGGAGGGGTGGAGAAGCAGATGGGCGCTTCTCCTGTGTGCCCTGGCCGGGAATTGAACCCGGGACTTCTGCACGCCAGGCCGACGCTCTACCACTGAGCAAACTGCCAGGGCAGGACTATGCTATTTCTAGCATACCAGCATTCTGTGATGAACAATCCCATATTCACCATGTTAGAAGTCAGTGGGGAAGAGATTGGTGGTTTGAAAAATGATGCTGATAAAAGAATCTCACCCTCCTCTCACTTATACAGTGAAGAAATTAGAAACCTGTGCTACCTATCACATATGCATACCCAATATAGCCAGTATGCTTTATGAAAGTCTTGCCTTTACCAAAGAAAGGGGTATAATGGGGAGGAACTTAAGGTTTAGTAGGTAAGGATAAAATATACCTAAGTATATAAAAATCCAAACTGCTTTTCTCTAACACACAGATAAATAGACCACACATATTACATGACTGAAGGAAAAAAATTACTAAGTCAAGCTGTATATAACTAAATGTTATGAGTAAGGTTCGTGATTTTCATACTTTTATTAAATCTTAAATAGGTACGTTAGAAGCAAAATTTCTGCGTGACTGGCCATGAATAATATCGTGAACCTTAAAATGTTCTGAAAATATAAAAGCAGTAAAGAGCAATGAATAATACTTTTTCCTACCTTGGTAAACCTCATTACCTCAACTAATTTCCAAAATATTGTTTAAAATGATTCTCACTAAGATACCATTTGAACTCCTTAGAATATCTCATGAATATGTATTTTGTGCTAATACCTCATTTAGTAAACCAGATTCAGTTAAAATACTGTATAATCAAAAAATTCTATGTGTAAGAAAATCATAGGAAGATAATAGTTCTTAAACATTTTGAGGGTGTGAAGAGCCTTTATAGGTTTTATAAAACTTAAAATTCTGAAAGATTTGTTTTTTAGATCATTTATGAATTTCATTTTAATCTCCTACATTATATACTGATTTTTAAAAATATGGCACATTCTATACCTAAATGATGGTAAACAAATACAGTATAAATTTGATCAGTTAATATCGTGGGGCCATTGCGTTATATGTTGGTGTCTGACTAATCTGCAATCAGCTGTTTAAGAGAATCTAATGGTTTCATATGATTGACTATTTTACAATTTTTAAAAAGAAAAATGTCTTGCCTTTGAATGGTAATCTTGTTCCAGTCTGGGATCTGATCCGGCTACCTGTTTGTATTTGTTAATTTTCATTTGGCGATTTCTCTCCTCTATATCCATAGCACCTATCGAGTAGAAAAAAACCCATAAAATTAATGTTCAGTTCTTATTTGTAATCCTTACTTACAGGATGTATAAAAGAAGAAATGCTAGGCTGATATATTATTTTCATTCAAGGTAGTACATACAAATTAAATGTATTATTTTTAGATATATTTGAAGTATGCAATATGGCAAATAAAAGCATGGTTATTAAATATGTAAAATAATTTTAATCTGAATAAGATGTAAATTAAATGAATTTAAACAAAAAACAACACATTTAACACTTTCTATCTAGTAAATGTAATCAAGGAATATATATATGACAACACATAAATTTCACAATTATATTATAAAAACTTTGGCTTGTAATGCATCAAGACTTGATTAATTTACTGGAGAAAAGTTGTAAGTTTAATTGGTTTCAAATACAATTTTATAATTGCATTTAGAAACTTTTTCATGAAGTTAGCCCATATATTAAAACAGTTTGCCCTAGCATACATGTGAATGCAGTTATCACGATGTTTTGAACCTGAACTTTCTGGAAGTGGGATAAAAAATGAAGCACTTAGAATAATACTACTCAGAAAACACCATGCCAGTAAAGGCCAGTGTATTACTGAAGTCATTTCAGGAAAAAAAAGTAAGGACATGAGAAAGTGAGATGGTAAACATATTAAAAATGAGATTAATGCTCTCTATAAATAGGTGCCACCTCAAAACACATCAATTATAGATATCAGGAGAGTCTTTGAAAACTTTGGTTGGAATAAGAACTAAATTCTGTTAGTAAATCTTAGCAAACATAAAAATGCTTTAAAAGTATATTTATGATTATTAAAGAAATTGTATAGGAAAATTCAATTTCTCATAAATGAGAAAAAATGAAAACAAAATCTTAATTGTACACTACAAATCTTCAAACTGGAAAAAATAATCAATAGCTTAGTAGGCTTGGGTGGGTATCTATAATAAAATGTTGTCATGTAAATGCAGAAGCACTGAAAGCAGGTAGGAATGTAAATGTACTCATTCCCCTTACTTAAGATCATAACTTTAAAACTGCAATAAAGATATCTGTATAAAAATGTGCCTGTTTAAAGACAGGTATTTTAGTATTTACTCTAAAAAAAAATCATTGTATATCTGATAATTCTCTCTAGTAATAAAGTTTAAGTAGAAATCAATTAAATAGTATAAATAAGAAAGAAAAAGTTTAAAGAGTAAGAAAATCTTGAATAAAATAATATATAAAGACCTTACATTATATGACCCCTAGTGTTAACAGCAAATATAAATCAACTATTCAATAAAGTGAGGCAATCATTTCTGTGTAACAGAAACATTTTAATAATAATTTGATTAGTCGATTAGGATTATGTCAAATTATAAAATGGGGAATACACATATCATGTGAATAGCAATTGAATGATACATAAAATCAATTGAGTGCCTACATGATACGAATGGGAAATATATTCAAGTATCATATCTATTTGGAATTACTGTATACCTCAAGAGATATTCTCAGGTAAATATGTCTATTTTATCCAAGAACAAGGGAAAAAAACCAATCTTGGCATCAAAAAATATGTACATTGAAAGAATATTAGCTGAATTTAGATTCTGGGGAATTTTTTTTTATAAAGTTTCATTCTGATGTCATAGTTTGAAAATAGTATACACCAATTGACAAAAGTTTAAATTCATTTTATATATACATATATACACACATATACATACATATAGATCTATACACATACATACATATATAGGTATTTTATAATATTTAAACTATTTTCAGAACATCAACCTCTTATAAAGCTACATTAGATTCTTCCTGATTACTATGTATTGTAGTATGGGATATATACTGGCAGGAGTTAGGAAACATTTTCTGTAAAGAGCCCAATAGTAAATATCCTAGGCTTTGCAGACCATATGGTTTCTCCAAACCTCTGACATTGTAACATAAAAATGCTACAGACAATGCATACACAAATGAGTGCAGCAGTACTCTAATAAAACCTTATTTTCAAAACCAGCAGCAGGCTGTGGGCCATAGTTTTGGCCAACTCCTGAGTTAAAGTATAAATATACTGGTTTACTTTGCATTGCAAAAAAAGCCCTTCTTCTTCTTAATGGTTTAGAGATTTTGTAGAAACAAATTTATGATTCTCTTTCAGAACATCATCTTAACAGATAACTAAGGGAGGGGTCTAAGAAAGATATTAATCTGTATTTGCTATAAGCAAATAAAAATGCAAATAAAATTTGCATTTTACCCATTTAAATATGTTATCAACTAAATTCTAATTTCAAACATGGCTCTCAATTCCAGACTCAATCATCATCTATACATGGTTCCTAAATGGAAAAATGCCATGTTAGAGTCTTAACCAATGAAATCTCAAGGGACTGCCTTATATAATATATAGACAACAACTTGGCTAAACATACTTACAACTTAAAATTCTCCTATGAGGCTAATCCTTAGGAGAGTAGTAACTCAACATGCCTCTCTTCAAAATTATTTAGTTCATATGAAGTTTTCCATTCCTTTCTATATTTTATCAACCTAGTCTCATGAAGAAAACAATCCACAAACAATAACATCTTTTAATAATAAAGTATCCTATTGATAAAGAGATCTATTATAAAATTTTTTTACCAGCAAGTTAATTTTTCTTTGCTGGTCAATTCTTTCTAATGAAAGTAACCTAGAAATAATATTTTCAATATCATTATTTTGGTTTCAACAAAACTCAGTCTTCTTTTTTTCTTTATCTGAGGAATGAAAAACAATTTAGAGAAATCATTGCAAGTGGAAGAGCTGTTCACCCTCTGTTGGGAAATAAAATACATAATTTCTAAATTTTCGACTCTGATGTCCAATGCTGTACTTATATAAAAAGAAAATAAGTGAAATTGTTAAAGAGGCAGGTTTTTGTTCAATCTCCTATCTTTCAGTTTTGCACTGGAAATTTGCATGTAAATGGTCCTGTAAATTGTACAATAAAGTAATCATTTGATCACAGAAATCTACCCTCCCCAATTATCTGTTAATCTTGCTACAATAATGTAAAAAATGCATTGTGGGAAATAATGGCTTATAGGTTAAGAGGGTAAATTTACCTAAGAGTTTCTAAAATTCATATTCTTATATGGGATGACACTATGCTTATTACAAAAGACATTTTAGTGATTTGATTTTGTAATATATGCACACTAAAAATTAGTCATTATATGTTCAAAATCAAATTAAATATCAAAGTATTTTCAAATTATAATAAAAAGTGACTAAGATGTTAATGGAACAATCATAGTTCTTGGACAAACACATTTACAACAAAAGTCTGCATATATTTGTGTCTATTTATTGAAAATTTATTTAAATATATTAAACTATAGTATTCAAATTGTCTGATTGGCTTTCCTAATAATGCATTTAAATTATACAAGGCTTGTTTTTTCTACTTTTAATATTTTATGGCAGAGAACAAAAGGAAAAGTGGAATGTAGATATGTTAAAATTATAATTATCTCAAAATATTTGCGTTTCTCAAATTGGAAACTCCTGGTCCATTCTCTGTCACTTAATTTTAAAAGTCCAATTTTTTTTTGAGCCTGATTTAATTTGTTTTCTAAAATCATTTCACATATTTTGTAAGCAATTTATTTTTATATAAGTCATTGAAGAGTTTTACTTGTTCTCAAATCTGTAAGTTTAAATCAATCAATGGTTATTTTAAGCTTAAAAAGACTATGTAACCTGTCCAGAAGGTTAAATGTATAATGCTGGTAAGATAATAAAGTTAAGAACTTAAGTTGTAGGTAGATTCTGTATCTAGACATGTAGTAGAAAATGGTCAGATTAACGAGCAGCAATACAGTGGTTGCTTTGGTTTCACTAGTTACATGTGTGCTATAAGAGTCATCAGCACACCTCTGTGATTTCTGTATTACACTGCAAACAGGATTAGTTTCGTTTGCTATACCAATACACAAATACACACACATACACACACACACACACAGCTTTTGGGGTCTCAAAGCAGCTTTATACCCCAAACTTCTTTGAAGTAGGGACATAGATTTGGCAGTAATGTAATGAAATTTTCAACTCTGGGGATTGTAAGAGAAAAATCTCTTAAGTTAATATCAAAGACCCAAGAAAGAACTCAAAATTCAGAAAAATATGAGTGAACCTAAAATTAACAAAAATCATGGAAGTCAAAGATTATTAATCTTATTGAAATCCAGAAACTACATCAGTTAGTACCCCAAATTTTCATAGCTAATTTAATAATTTTTAAACATCCTTCATCCTCCCTCTCTTTCTATCTCTATTGTGAATATTTGGTTTCAGCTAAAAAAAAAAAGTTTTCACTAAATTGAGATTTTAAAAGTTATCATGAGGGTTTCTCATAAAAATAATCTTATCTGTAAATCCTTTTTCTTTGATTATTGATGTCTTCATAAAATAAGATATTCCTCTAGACAATCTGAGGTTAGAAAACAAATTTATATTGTTCATTAAAAAGTGTATCAAGAACTTGTGAAATGATCATTAAAAATTAACATTTTATAATTGGATTTTTTTATGAATTTTAACCTTAAAAAGGTACATGTTAAATCTGTTTTCTTGTTAAGTATAAGAATTAAAGGCACTGGTGTAATATTGTTAAAACAGTAAAAGATTTCCAACAAAATCTGTTTTCTGTTGAATTATCCAAATAATTGGTAACAATATAAAGTGTAGCTTTAACAAATCTAATTGATTTTCATAAAATACATATATAATAAATGTAATCTGATGTAAAACAAAATATTATCTAAAGCATTTTTCTTACTGAAGCTACAAAAGTGTATTACATAGGCCCTGAAAGGGTGGCTTAGTGGATAAAGCATTGTACTGGTGCATGGAGGTCATGAGTTCCATCCTGGGTTCAGGTGCATTTGAAAGGCAATCAATGAGTGCACAACTAGATGGAGTAACTAAGTGGAACAAGTTGATACTTCTCTGTCTCTCTCTCTCCCTACCCTGCATCTCTCCCTCAAATCAATGGGGGAAAACTTAAATATATTACTTGTCTAGTAGAAATATTTAAAAAATTAACTATTGTTGCCAAACAATTGGGGAAATGTATAAATTACATTTGATAACTATCTTATTGAATCTTAGTTTACAAACTTTTAAGATAATACAGACAATGTGGAAGAGGCACAAAACAAAACAAAATTCCAGATGATAATAATGAGATTGATAGAAATGATATATTCCAAATGAACAAAGTTAAAGGGGCCAAATTCTTGTAATCAGCATTTCAGTATGTACCAAATTAAGTGCAGTAAGAAAAACTGTACAGTCAGGGTATGCGGCTAGTTGCTCGTTTTGAGGTGATAATTACACAGGCCAAAGCACGGCTATTTATGTTTATGTTCTAGATCCAGTAATATATACTATAAAAACAACTTACTGATGTCTTTCAATAGTAGAAAAGTAAGAATAGAAATTGTTGAAATGACTCAACAAGTCATCTATTTTTGTCATGGTATAATTTTATTTTCAAAGGTAGTACAATTCAAAAAGAAAATACTGTCCTTGATTTTATAAAATATTTTAACCGTTTTTTTCAATATCCAATAAATGAAAATTTATTTTTCAGGTTGACAGTAATATACTAGCTTTTGACCAAAAATTTATGGTTATTTATATGCATGTTTCCTGAGTACCTGATGTACAATTATAAAACGCAAACTATTTTAAAATACAACATATCTGGTATTGTGTATCAAAAGACATTACAATGGTCATATTTTTTAACCTGAAATTTTACTCAACAGGTTCTTTCTTAAAGAAATTAATCAATGTGCAAAGAGGAACACAGAGTAAATTCATTGCACCACTGTTTGATAATTATGAAGGTCTGGAAAAAGAACCTCTAAATGTCCAAGAAGAAGAGTTCATTGCAATTATGGTATATCTACAGAATACTATGTATCCATGAAGAATGATGAGTAAAGTTTGCATGTGCATTCACATATGAAAATTATATAAATTAAAGATATTGTAATTAATGATTATAAAACATATTATACGGTAGATATAATAGTATAGTTTATAAACCATAACTTAAAAACTATTCATAAAACATATATATACACATAACCTATACAAAAGACAAAGAGATGAAATGAAAACGACTTATGATTTAAACACCAGTGTTAGCATTTCTCACTGGTTACCTGAAGTATAAATTCTATTGTTTTTTTTTTAAATTTGGGTTAAAATAGGGTTTATACAATATCCACAACAGCTATACCTAATTTTGGAAAAATATGTTTAAAATGATCACAAAATGTCATGTTTATGTAAAATAGGACAAATTATCGAGTTTGAAAAACATATTTTTGTTATAATTTGATAATAATACTTTGAAAATAAATGTTGGTCTGACCTGTGGTGGCACAGTGGATAAAGCATTGACCTGGAACGCTGAGGTCGCTGGTTCGAGGCCCTGGGCTTGCCTCGTCAAGGCACATATAGGAGTTGATGCTTCCTGCTCCTTCCCTCCCATTTCTCTTTCTCCCCAGCCATCTCTCTTCTCTTTAAAATAAATAAATAAAGTCTTAAATTTTTTTAAAAAATTAAAAAAAGAAAAGAAATGTTAGGTCCTGGCTGGTTGGCTCAGCAGTAGAGCATCGAGCATCAGCCCAGCATGTGGAAGTCCCAGGTTCAATTCCTGGTCAAGGCACACTAGAGAAGAGACAATCTGCTTCCCCCACCTCATTTCTCTCTCTTCCCCTCCTGCAGCCATGGCTCAAATGGTTCAAGTAAAGTTGATTCCATGGCCTTAGCCTCAGGCACTAAAATAGCTCAGTTGCTGAGCAACAGAGCTGCGGCTCAGCTAGGCAGAGCATAGCCTGGTAGAAGCCTGCTGGGTGGACCCCAGTCAGGGCACATGTAGAAGTCAGTCTCTGCCTCCCTGCCTCTCACTTTATTAAAATAAATAAGTAAATGAATATTAAATAATTTTAAAAATGCAAATGTGCAATCATTCATTCTTATGTTAAAAACATATATTTATTTGTAAATAAAAACATTTTAGTATTGATTAAAAATGGTATGTAATAAATATTTCCAAATGCAAAAAGAAATGCATAGATCTTTTCCATTTTTATGAGTACAAAGAGTGATCTGACATGCTACAAGATTTTCTATATTAGTATTTTCAGATGTGGCACTTAAAAAAATACACAAATTTTTTAAAAGTTACTTTAAAATTATTTCTTCACAATCACTTGCCTTTAATGAATTTTATATTTTATTCTAACACTGTATTATATACTCTAACTTCATAAAAGTACATATTGTTAGCTAAATTATTTGTTAAAAACAGATATAATGCAGAGATTAACAATATTGGAACAAGTTAAATAGAGAAAAAGTATGGAAATAAGTGTGAAAAATTAGATACTAATTATATCCAGATCAGTAGTAGGCAAACAGAAGCCTTTTTAAACTGAGTGGACAATCTTAACTGTGCAACTAAGATACACAACTTTTAAGGGATATTTATTTCCAAATCATACAATTTTGAGGATTTTTTACTGTAGTCATTAAGAACTGATATATTTGGAATGAGAGAAAATATCATTTGATTTTTAAAATAATGTGTTTACTTATAAAATGATCTTTCTTAGATCCCAGGCATGTACAAAAACTGAACTTCATATGTGCCTAAGTGAAACATGAAATTAAATGGAACATAAAAGCTCTAGAAACTTACAGAGCTGTTGCACTACCTTGAGGCTCATAGTTATGAGTTCTAGTCCTTTGAATTATGTTCTAAACCTGAACAACCTATTTAAAATATTTAGTTTGCTTGTTATTCTTTGTACCTGTCTGCTGTTTCTCTATTAACTCCCTGCTGTAGACAAATTTCAGACTACTTTCACTAGACAGAGTAAAAAGAAAGTGATATTCAAACTACTTTATGACCTAAGTTATTGGGAGTGATCAAGTGATCTAAAGGAAATAGATGATGTCTGTTTTTGACATTTAAATTCAGTGAACACACTTACTGAAACTTGATCATTCAGAGGTTGCATGAAATGTCTGAAAGGATCATAATAAAGAAATTTAAATGCATCTTTATATTTCTGTTAATTTAGAAATTTAAGTATACTTAGAAATGTTGACAGTGTTTAAAAATCACAGAAAATAAAAATATCCATCATATAAAAACTGAGATAAGACCTATGCTGAAAAAGAGGCCCATATAATTTTTCTTGTGTATATTAGAATCGTATAGAGAATACTTCTTGTGCTATAATTAAAAACTTATCAAAGTCTGCCTTATGTAGCAATAGTGTGATTAAAAAGAAAAAGTAGGCCCTGGCCGGTTGGCTCAGCGGCAGAGCGTCGGCCTGGCGTGCGGGGGACCCGGGTTTGATTCCCGGCCAGAGCACACAGGAGAAGCGCCCATTTGCTTCTCCACCCCACCCCTTCCACTCTGTCTCTCTCTTCCCCTCCCGCAGCCGAGGCTCTATTGGAGCAAAGATGGCCCGGGCGCTGGGGATGGCTCCTTGGCCTCTGCCCCAGGCGCTGGAGTGGCTCTGGTCGCAGCAGAGCAACGCCCGGAGGGGCAGAGCATCGCCCCCTGGTGGGCAGAGCGTTGCCCCCTGGTGGGCGTGCCGGGTGGATCCCGGTCGGGCGCATGCGGGAGTCTGTCTGACTGTCTCTCCCCATTTCCAGCTTCAGAGAGGTACACACAAAAAAAGAAAAAGTACATTTTATCTTTTATTACGTAATTTTATCCATGTCGGCTAAATAAATATTACAAAATGATACTAAACTTTTTCATTTAATTAGTATCATTCTTAAGTTAGGGATAATTATTTATAATGAGAAAAGGAAATACTTAGCTATATGGATTTTAAATGGTATTTATGTGTGATATCAAGCTGTACTGATTGCTCCACAGATTCATCCAAAGATGATCATTGTTATTGGTCAAAGGTATGAGAATGACTACAGAGTGACTAATGTCGTATAGTCTAACACTTCCCCAGAATTCAAAGGAATACATTCTCAATGTTTCACTAATAGAATCATCTCATGAAATATTTCTGTTCAATGCTGAGAAGGAAGAGAAATAAGAATTATGGGATCACTCTCAGGGAAAGGATAGGATTAGATGAAGAGACATTAGGAAAGAGTAGCCTAAGTGAGAGGCTGTATTAAATTTCACTCAACTTTCCAAATACCCACATGATTTAGGCTATTACACTAGGGAGCCTAAATAAAACTGCAGACTAGATTGAGTTGGTCTCCACTGACATTAAATCTCCCTTTCTGAACTCTTCGCATCACACTCTCCTCTGTGACCTCTAGTATTGTTTTCTCATGTTGTTCTCTCCTGAATTCAGATTCTACCTTTCCTGCAAGCTTAAGACTCACATTTCTAGTTGTCTCCTAGTCATCCCCAATCAGTTACCTCTTCAGCACCTGGAACTAAGCTTGTCCAAAACGAGTTAAAATTACTTCTTATATCAGTATTTCTGCCTTTAGCTCTCATCAGTGAATATCCAAAACATCCTGAATATATTTCTTTGTTGACTGCCTTGCCTTACCTATTCTTAAAACTATCAAGCCTAAATTCTTTCCTTGATATTTCATGGTTAACCACCATTTTACCTCAAAATTTTATTCCTTTCTTTGTCTTCTAGCTTACCCACTGTAATCTTCTCTCTGTGTTTTGAAGCTATAGGCAAATCCCACTCATTACCAGGTCTCCCGGAGCCTTATTTTGGGAGAGGGGTTTGCTTTTAATTGCTTGGGATGTGTCAGAGGAGGTAAAATTTTCTAGTAGTATATATTCAGTACCACTTGGTAATATATAAAAATAATTCATTTTAATTTTGTGTAGTTTCAGTATCAAAAGTCAGATGTATAGAGGCATAATTAACATAAACCAAAATTCATATTATTTAGGTGCAAAGTTCTATGACATTTGACAAATGTATATAGTTATGCAACTTTGCCACAATCAAGTTACAGTGTATTTCTGTCACCTTAAAATTTTTTCTGGTGCTGCTTTGTTGCCAATCCTCTCCTGCCTGCTAGCCCGGATGACCACTGACCATCAGATTCTGCCTGCTTTTTTTTTTCCCTTCAATAATGTTTTCAGACCAAAATTTTACTGAAGTGAGACATGGGAAAGGAAACATAACAAAGCTTTAAAAAGTACGTAGTTAAAATTTAACGTTGTACAATTCAATACTAAATGTCCCTCCACAATTAAGTTCTTAACAACCATAAAACCTTCTACATGCCAGGAGTTGTACTAAGAACTTTGTATGTATTGTGATAATATCACTTAATCAGCCAAACTGTATGTGACAAGACTTATTATTTTCTCAATTATAATTAGAAAGTGTGTTCAAGGTCATATTAAACAATAGATGGCTATGAATGGTCTGTCTTACAAAATTTATAATCTGAAATAATTATCTATGATATGACTCACCTCTCTTCTCTCATAGACACACACACACACAAACGCCACACTGAACTCTCACTTCTTTCTCTTTTTCTAATGTCCTCTTCAGACAACTTTTTCTGTTGGTAATGCATCAACTTATTTAACTTACTTCCCTGAGCCCAAACTTAAGACTGTATTATGGCTGTTTTTAATCTTTAATTTTCTTTTTAGAGGTTCCTTCTGATTCTCATTCCTTTACTCTGATTGGTCTATTAACCTCCTTCACATTCTGCATGACCTTATAATTTATAATATTTTTCATTAATCCAATTACTTTCACTTATTGTTTTGTTTTCCATTAAATTTTACCTTTCTCATAATTAGTCCCACTCCTCACCTTTACTCACATCCTGTACGCCAACCTCTCAAACCTTCACACAGGCTGATAGGAAGAAACTATCACCTATAGAATAACGTTCTATTCAGTTAAATTATAACTTAAATTCCCTTGACAATTTTCTCCAAGGTAGCATTATTCATGCCAACTTACTGTCTTTCATATGAAACTTATCTTTCATGACAACTTGTTTTCTTTATAAATACAAGCGTACAAAGCTTTAAATGGAAAAAGAGGAAGAAAGTGATCCAAAACCAGTCATGTTATTTTTACCATGTTTTTTTTCCCCCCCATTTTTCCAAAGCTGGAAACGGGTAGGCAGTCAGACAGACTCCCACATGTGCCCGACCAGGATCCACCCGGTATGCCCACCAGGGGGCGATGTTCTGCTCCTCTGGGGCATCGCTCTGTTGCATCCAGAGCCATTCTAGCGCCTGAGGCAGAGGCCACAGAGCCATCCTCAGCGCCCGGGCCATCTCTGCTCCAATGGAGCCTCAGCTGCGGTAGAGGAAGAGAGAGACAGAGAGGAAGGAGAGGGGGAGGGGTGGAGAAGCAGATGGGCGCTTCCCCTGTGTGCCCTGGCCGGGAATTGAACCTGGGACTCCTGCACGCCAGGTCGACGCTCTATCACTGAGCCAACCGGCCAGGGCCAATTTTTACCATGTTTTAATGAGTACTTAGTAAGTATTGTGTACATGTTAATACTTACTGAAATAACTTGATTACTAATGACATTTTTTATATGTAACTGATCCTTTCAGGTCAAAAAGTTAAAAATGTATTTTTATCATAACTACCATCCAGAGCTATATTTTATTAATTTCTCTACAAATCTTAAATATTTAAAACTCTTATCTGTCACCAACACTTAAATATCTTTTCAGAAAAAAAAATTTAGAGCAAAAATTATTTTCCTTTTTTGAGTGTTAATGCCCTTACTTTATCTTCTATTGATCGTTACGGATCCTCAACATCTCTGGTTTTTTCCTTTGGCTTAGTTAAAATATCATCTCTCTAGAAAAAATTCCTAGATTACTCTATTTAAAATAACTCCTTCCCCACTAAAGTCATACTAGGTTACATAGGAATTTCTAATAGCACTTATAACTATATAAACTTACCTTGTTCAGTGACTATTTTCTTTCCTAAGAATATAATTTTATACGATGAGAAAGACCTGTGTGTCTTTGTCACTGTACTTTCCCCAGCACCTAGAATAAGGTGAGGCTGTAGATATTTGTTGAACAAATGAATTTTTAAGATGTGAAGTACTTTTATATCACTGAAATAAAAATTTCAAGAATAACCTATTTATATAAGCCAATAATGTTATATAATAGCTTAGTATGCCATTATGATACCTAGAGAAGACTTGAGTCTAGCATAACCAAAATTACTTGGGTACTTTATAAAGATATTGTAATAGACTCTGCTTTAGATTTTTATTGTCATCTTTTCATTTCATTATTTCAAAGACTCATTTTCATTATTTACACATTAAACTTGGAATTTACTATAATTCTGATGTGTGTGTTAGAAATACTTTTTTTTTAAGTGTGAGGAGGGGAGATAGAGACAGACTCCCACATGTGCCCCAACTGGGATCCTCCTGGCAACCCCATCTGGGGCTGATGCTTGGACCAACCGAGCTAACCCTCAGTGCCTGGGGCTGCTGCTTAAACCAACTGAGCCACTGGCTGTGAGAGGAGAAGAGAAAAAGAAGGGGGAGGGGGAGAGAAGCAGATGGTCACTTCTCTGGTGTGCCTTGACAGGGGGATAGAACCCATGTTTGCCCACAGGGCTGACACTCTATCCATTGAGCAAACCATCCAGGGGCTAGAAATATCTTTACGAGAAGAAATTTGAATAGCTTGAATGAATCATAACATGTAAAAAATGTTATTTTGAATATCTGCCAGACACTTTATAAAAAATATCTCTAATCTTTAAAATAGCATTTCAGTCCTATATGACAAAAATGGTAGCTCAACTTTTTTATTTTTTAGGCATTTTTGATTGTTTGTTTTTGCTTTCTTGTGAAATAGAATTTTTTTATCTTGGCAGATCATTTGTTTTTATTCTTCTATTGACTGAAAGTAAACACATATATATACACACAAATTATTAATTCTCTTTTACTAATGAATACACTGAAACTTGAAGAAATTAAGAATACTTAAGATTACAGAGGGCTTCAAATCTCATACTTTACTGCTCATCAAAATGCTTCTTTATCAGGCAATAGAGAAAAAACATTACTTGTTTGATTATTCTTCAAAAGAAGCATAATTCTTTTTTAAAAAATGTCTTGTTTCTCGTGCTATAAATAAATAACTTGTTAATAAGTATAGTCTAATGCTCAGCTCTACCATAAAAATGTTTTTTTCTGAATTTTAAACAATCCTCTAGATGGGTTGATTATCTGAACTCCTCAGTAGTTCACTGTTTATAGATTATTGTTGCTATATTGAATTTTAATTCAAAACTATTGCAAAACCTATAATTTTGCTAAAAACAAGCATAAATCGTAAGTAAAAAGCTGAGTATATTTGCTTACTATAATAAACTTTTGGTATATTTTTAATAGTAATTAATAGTTAACATATTTTGATTATCTAGTCTGGAGAAAAGTCTAATAAATTCTTTACAAATATTTTCATTTTTCTCAAAATTACAAAACACATAGAAATAATTATTTCTAATTTACATGTAAATGAAATTATTCAATAATATGGTTGTATATGTATCATTTATTTAGCCACTTCTCCATTATTTAACATTCACGGCAGCATTCTCTTCATTGCTACAAAAAATGCTTTAGTGAAATTTTATCTATATACTTTTATCTGAATCTCTATGTCCACCAGGACAAAAGTCTGTGAATATTTTTAAAGCTCTAGATTAATATTGAAAAATTGCTTTAAAAATTAAATTATGCTGTCACTTTATTTTTTTTACCATACTCTTACCATCATTAAAATGTTTTTTAAGCCTGACCTGTGGTGGCGCAGTGGATAAAGCGTAAACCTGGAAACACTGAGGTTGCCGGTTCAAAACCCTGGCTTGCCTGGTCAAGGCACATATGGGAGTTGATGCTTCCTGCTCCTCCCCTTTCTCTCTCTCTCTCTCTCTCTCTCTCTCTCTCTCTATCTATCTCCCCCCATCCTCTCTAAAATGAATAAATAAATAAAATTAAAAAAAAAAAGAAAAAGAAAAAGATTTTTTTAAAAAAAATGTTTTTTAATAGGTAAAACACAGTATCTCATTTTAGGAAAAGTTGTTTATTTGATCATTAAAATAAATTTTAATATAGTTACTGACCACTACATTTCTTATTTAATAAAATGTCTGTATGTACATGTGTTTTCCCATTCTTCTATTAGAGATTTGTAGGATATATATTCTGTTTGTCAGAGTGACACAGGTCCTAAGACTCTGAATACTCTGAGTTATTGCAGATATGTTTCCCAATGTGTTGTTTGCCCTATAGATTTTGATGCCAATTTTCATATTCTGAAGTCTATACCTGCTACATTGTAGTCAAGATTTTCTTTAATATATATATATTTCTTTCATTGCTTTTACTCTTAAGCTTTTTTTTTTCAGAGAAAAGCTCTTTTCTGCTTTCTTTAAAACATAATTAACCCCTTAATCTAACTTACTGGATGTTAATTTATTGTGGTAATCATTTCACAGTATATACATATTCAAATCATTATGTTGTAACCTTAAACTAATAAAATGTTATATGTTAATTTTATCTTAAAAACTAAAAAAAGTTTTTTAATTAAAAAAATTTTAAAGCATTATAATTACAACACAAAGATATGCTACTTTTTTCTCATTGTATTTTTACTGTTTGAAATCTATTCAATTTGTGTTGTTAAGCTTTTAAAATTAACATTACTGGTTACCAGGCAGACTAATCGATTATTCTGAAAAAGTAGTTTTTTTAACATATTTCATAAACCTTTGATGTAGCACAGAGCCAGCTGTAATAATACTGTAATAATTAATTAACATAATAACAATAATTTATATCTAATAATTTATGTCAGGGATTACTAAGACAAAATATCTTTAATTTTTGAGATCTCCTTATGAATAAAACTTATTCATTTGCAGAAGCACTTAAGATCATCAGATACTCTCAACCAGGTTAGTAAGTAATTCTGAAAATTTGCATAGTTGAAACTTGAATTTAAAAACATGAGCAGTTGTTGTTTTCTAACTTACCAAATAGTATAAGGTCTACTGGAAAGTTCTGTCCATTTCTATCACAACAAGTTTTGACACATAAGTACATGTTTATTTGGCACATGTGTGCCTCTCTATTTTTATCACTTAATGTATACATACTGATGTAGCAAATTAACTAAAACAAAGTTGATTCACATTAGTCTTATGTGTGAAGCAAAGTTCATTTATGCCACTGTAATTTTTACGAATTTCAACAAGGAAGAAATGCTACAGAAGCATGTAGAAATTTATTGAAAGTGTTTGGTGAAGGAATAATACTGACGACTATCACTTGTTTTTGTCCTAACTAAATTTTTTGAAGTGCAAAAAATTCAAAAATGAAGAAGATATCAAACAAGCACTGGTTCAATTTTTCTCATCAAAAGATAAAACAGCCCTGGCCGGTTGGCTCAGCGGTAGAGCGTCGGCCTAGCGTGCAGAGGACCCGGGTTTGATTCCCGACCAGGGCACACAGGAGAAGCGCCCATTTGCTTCTCCACCCCTCCGCCCCGCTTTCCCTCTCTGTCTCTCTCTTCCCCTTCCGCAGCCAAGGCTCCATTGGAGCAAAGATGGCCCGGGCGCTGGGGATGGCTCTGTGGCCTCTGCCCCAGGCGCTAGAGTGGCTCTGGTCGCAACATGGCGACGCCCAGGATAGGCAGAGCATCGCCCCCTGGTGGGCGGAGCGTCGCCCCTGGTGGGCGTGCCGGGAGGATCCCGGTCGGGCGCATGCGGGAGTCTGTCTGACTGTCTCTCCCTGTTTCCAGCTTCAGAAAAATGAAAAAAAAAAAAAGATAAAACATTTTTCAAAAATGGGATATACAAATTGCCCTCACACTGGCAAGAAATCATTAATAATAATGGCAATTATATTATTTAATAAAGTTTATTGACGGTAAGAAAAATTTGTATTTTGTTTTATTCCAAAAACGGACAGAACTTTCCGGTAGACCTTATATTAAAACAAATCTCTTTTGTATTATTAGCTCTCTTTCAAATGGTCTCTAAAATTTGTTTTATAATTACCTAAGAAAATGAAATTGTCATATATAATTTCCTAAGAGTAAGAAAAGGAAGTGTAAACCTTAATAAAGCTCACTACTTCTCACTTAAAAAAAACTTGACTATAATTTGCAACATTGACTAAAATCAATGTTTTGTTGCTTCAAAATGTGTGATCTACTCCATTCCTCCAGTCATTTTGTAGAATTATGTTGCAGTGACTATACTGGGACATTTTCACACAAATGAAGATCCTATAATTGTGGTGTAAAACATAAACATATACTTCCATCCAATATGTCGGGGAAAAGACTAGGCTAAGTTTCCACCACAATTCAGCTAAATTATTAATAGATTGTGCTAACAGAAAAAAATACCAACTTACATATTCATTAGAAATGTGAACGCTTAAGGTATTACATTTTATTGGTCACACACTCCAGTGATTTTTGCAAAGCTTAACTTCATGTAACTTATTAAACAAGTGAAATCCATTCTGATTTGCCTGCTATAAAATTTACTGCTTTCTCTTCTAAAATTAGTTTCTTTTTTCCAGAAGCTTTTATTACCTTCTCTACCATTCTTTCTCTACTCTTATGTCCTTTGAAACAGACTGTAGTGGCACAGTGAATAGAGCATTGACCTGGAATGCTGCGGTTGCTGAGGTGGATGGTTGAAAACCCTAGGCTTGCCCGGTCAAGGCACATACAAGAAACAATCAATGAACAACTAAAGTGAAGCAACTACAAGTTGATGCTTCTCTCTCTCACTCTTCCTCTCTCAATGAAAAAAAAAGGAGAAAAGAAAGCAAACCTCACTCTGAAAGAGAATGCACTCATCTTCATTTATCTCTGGGCTTAGGGGAGTGTGTGGAATCCTAAATCAGTGTTAGTTAATACAGACCAAGTCCCAACTTAACAGTATTAAAGGCCTGCAATGAGAACTAAGAAAACACACTCTCTAGCTTCCTCATGCCAGGGAAAAGGATTATAGAGCTATAACTACAACTACACTTTTAAACTTGACACTAAGAAAGGCTTCAAATTATGTTTAGTTAACAATTAAAAATAATTTAGACCTAACAGTTGAATACCATAAAGTTACCTTCCCTCCATAAATTCAACCAGTTCACATACATCTTAGGTGCCATTTATTCTTTTTTGTAAGAAAGGTTGCTTCTTCTATAATCTTCTCTTTCAATCTTTAAACTCCCTCCACTACTTTCCCTTAAGCTTTATGCATATGAAGATTTCTTTGTCTAACCTGTTGAACTCCTTCTTCCCAAACTTAGCTTAAATTCCTTATTTTTCTTCCTTTTCCTAGCATCTGTCCTTTTATCTTAAACATTTCCAATCTGTACTGTTAACTGATTTTTCCAACATTACCTACAGACACATATCCTCATTTTTTCCACTGTGGATTCTAAAACCCGATTCCTTTCACTTAAATCTTTTATGTCTTCGGTGTTATCATCACAGAATGCTCACTTCATCCCTAAGCTGCATGAAAATTTGATCCTTCAAGAACACTACCTCTTACAGAGACATTTTCAGGGGAAACTTCTCAAAATTCTCTACCTTAAATACTACAGAAGACTGAAAGTTTTAAGCATTCTTCCAGGTCTGCATAGCTGCTTCCCCATGTTTGCCTTTTTAATTTCATGTAAAATCTACTCCTTTAGGTTCATACCATTAAACTTCCTTGGACAAGAGTGTGGTGTTTACCGGGGGTGGGGAGGGGAAGGGAGGAAATGGGGGGAGAGGAAAGGCACAAAGAAAACCAGATAGAAGGTGATGAAAGACTATATGACTTTGGATGATGGGTATGCAACATAATCAAATGTCAAAATAACCTGGACATGTTTTCTCTGAACCTATGTACCCTGATTGATTAATGTCACCCCATTAAAATTAATTAAAAAAAGCTTCCTTGCTGTTATTGTCTACTTCCTAGAATTTTCTTCTTTGCTTTTCTGTCAACGTTACGCCTTCAGTGACTTCAATGCTTAAACAGTATAAAAATCCTAGCATCAAAGTGTGCTGCTCTCCTTGCCTTCCCAAACTGTAATCCATGCTCCATCTCAGAAACTCATTCCCAAGACCAAATCCTGTGTCTTTAAATTATTTGGACTCACCTAATATCTGAGAATTCTAAACTTCATTAAATCAATCTCTGGAAATAACCTTCTCCATTTGCTTCCATGAGCCTTCAATCTCTACAAATTCCAGTTCTTTCCTTGAAGCCCTTCTCTTCTAGTTCAAGGAAAACTCTGAATCTAAATAATATTTAACAAGACAGCATGATTTAACATGACAAGCATCTTCCCTAATCTATCTTGAAAATCATGTAAACCACTTTCCTTGCCAGACACAATAAACATTCCCATCCTCTGTTTCTTACTACTGTAACTGCCCATAAACATCCAACCTTAGTTCCCAAGGATTAATTGGCTACTAAGCCAATTACACAATCTTAGAGAATCAATGCCATCACAAATTTAAGTTTTTCACTTAAGTTGTCACCATTCTATGCATCTTTGGTGAACTTCCTGTTCCCTCCCCCATAGTACTCACTCTTAATTTTATAATTTCTCCAAGCCATCAGGAAACCTTCATTTTTTTTTTTAAGATCTCCCTTACCTTCTCTTCAATGTGGCTTCCTGCCTCCATAACTTTACTAAAATCAATCAAGCAAAGATCGTTATTAATTAGCTTATCATGTAACAACATATTTGTCTTCCTCTGGGATTTTTATATGTTGAGTATACCCTTCTTGAAGCACTTCACTTCTTTGAATTGTGTCCTTTTTCTGATATCTTATTGTCTTTGAATGGTTCTTTTCAACCTAGTTTTCTGGCTTTTGTTCTTTCATTCACTCCTTCAATGTAAATAAATGTTGATGGCCCCTGAATTATGATTCTTGGCATTCTCCTTATGCTTCATATGATTCTGGCAATTCCATCACTCCTATGGAATTAGTTAAATGCTGATACTCTAATTTCTGTTTTTAGTCCAGACTTCTCTCCTGAGTTGAGACCAAACATCCAATTAACTCCATTAGATATTTATACCTGATTTTCTACAGAAAACTCAACTCATCAGCAAACTACACTGTTTATTTATTATTTTATTTATTTATATTTCCCAATTACAGTTTACATTCAATATTATTTTGTGTTAGTTTCTTCGGTGTACTGCATAGTGGTTAGGCAATCATTTACTTTACAAAGTGTCCCCTTGATATTGCTGTACCCAAATAGCCCCATTACAATATTATTGACTGTATTTCTTATGCTCTACTTTACATCCCCATGACTATTTTGTAAGTATCAATCTTTTATTGCCCCCTAAAACTTATATTCCCTATCTTGATAAAACATATCACTATCTATCCAAATATTTCAGTGACCTGCGATTATCTTATTCCTCCTTTTCCTGCATCGATGATATCTAATCTGTAACTAAGCCTTATAGATTCTACATCTTTGAATAACTTTTCCATGTACCAACTGCCTCTATTGCTACCTTGATTTAGCCCATTACCATCTCTTAACTGATAGATGCAATATCCTCACAAATGATCTTTCTCCATATGTGGCTCAAATATACACATTTTTATATAGCTTCTAATCTTTCAGAAACAAATACCCGATCTTATTCCTCCCCTACTTTATATGCTTCAATAATCTACATAATTTCAGAAACCTTCTCTGCTTTTTAAAAAATGCTTCTGAATCATTTTGCCTATGTTGTTTCCTCTGCCTGAAATATTCTCTACACATGAGGCCAACATCTTTCTAGTTTTTAACACTCAACTCAAGAGTCATCTCTTCCTTGAAGTCTTTTTTGATCTAATATCCACTCTTTTCAGGTAAAAATGATCAAATTTTGTGATTTCATTGAAATATATATATTTTTCTCATAGTAGCTGTAATATTATTGTTTACTTGTTAACTCACACTAGAATAGCCCACAAAGATGGGAGCTATTTTGTGCCCTGTTATTTCAAGCACCTAGAACAGTACCACACAGCATGTGCCTAATAAATGAGTGTTGAATGAAGGTTCAAATTTTAGTTCAAGTGTTACTTCTTCCATGAAGACTTTCTGACCATCTAGTTAAAACAAATTTTATTTGGCTTTATCTTTGTTAGAGTCATCCATATTGGCACACAAACATAGTATGTTTCCTACATATTTTAACTCATTGATGTAGATAGCTTGTTTAGGGCATGTATTAGGTCTTTAGTATTTTCTACAGTCCAGCACATTGCTGAATTCATGATAGAAATACTTTTGTTATCATGAAAAAAACATTGAAATCAAGTTTTAAGTAGAAAATATACTGAGGAATGAATTATAATTAAATTAATATAATCTATCTGGTTGACACTCTGTACCCTGTTATGGTAAAATACATAAATACATATTATATAAAGTTTAATCATTTTATTTTCATCCATTTAATTGGAGTAGTTATTGTTAAAAGCTGACTACACAACTACCTAAAATGAAAATGCCTGCAAGATTTACATTTGTTATATTAGAGGAGAATAAAAAATTAAATAGAGATAGTAGAAAATTTCTAAGACAAGTTAGATAAATGAAAGAAAATCACAAAGAGAAGCAGTAGAAGAGACAGACCTGCATGTCTTCTCCTTGTGGAGTCCACTTCTTCTGTGGTCACATCGTGTAATGGACAGACATAGACAAAGGAGATGAGTGTGAGTGCATGTACTCAAAAGGTAAAAAGTGACACTGAAGGAAAGAGCCCCATTCATTTTGAGAAAGAATCCTGTGTATAATGGTAGGGAAGATAAAATCAAACACAAACCATATTTTAAGAAAGAAACAACGGAAGAACTGATGGTGAATTGGTTAAGCTATTATGGGTTAGAAGAACAAGAAAAATAAAGTTAGTATAGAAAAAAAAGAGAATTCAAAAGTTTTGAATTATTTTTGGACAGCTCATCTTGAACACTGGTGCTGAAGGAAAATGCCATTAGTAAAAAGTTCTGTTCCTCAGTCCATTTAAGACCTGTGAAAATGCTTTCAGGATTTTTAGTTATCATAAAGAATAAAATTTAATTGAAACATCTTCAAAAGGGCAATAAAAGTAGTTCCAACAGATTTTATGCCTTTTAAATCCCCCAATTTGATCAGTGTGTACATAAAAATAAAGTATGGCCATCAGGCCAATATTTCACTAAATTACTTCAGTACAGTAAAATATTATCATAAAATATTACAAAGAGGAACAAATATAATAAAATTCATATAAAAAGAGTAGCTGAAAGAGATGGTTTTATTTAGTTATTAAAAATTGAAATTAACCTTCAATTTAAGCAAATTTTCTTTGATCAGAATCCCTTATAATGCTTATTTATTAAGAACATTTTTATAGACAACACATAACAGGTCATTGATGTTTCTATTCAAATTTGCCCATCCTAATCCAACATCTACTTTAACTGACATGGCACACAGTTTGGAAACATTATTTCCCCATTGCCAGTAGAAAAGTTCAAAGACAATTTACACAGTAATTGAAAGCAGGAAATGTCTGCTAAATTCAGCATCCAAAATTTTTTTATCCAAAGAAATTAGTGTGTTAGTTATTAGTATGATTGACATAGATAAACAATGTAGTAAAAAACTGAAATCTCTTATTTTAATTACCTACTTAACTTTGAATAAAGAATCACAAAATTTTTAAATAAAAATTCCACATTCACTTTTGCAATAGTTGTATCACAGTTATTAAATGATTTATAGAAAACCATATTCTACCAAAGTATACTTGAAATATTGAAATTAAAACTTTTGAGAGCATTCTTTCCTATAAGAAATAAATCTATTTTCTTGAATAGTGAGAAAATGAGAACTTTCTACTAAGAAAAAAATAGGATAAACATGGACAATTTTTTTCTTAGAAAAAAGAAATATTAGTATGAATTATGGAGAACTGTAAAAGGATGATACATTTTGAAACTTAACAATGTAATTTTGATTATTATACAAGCATATCTTTGATCTATCAAAATTAGACACTAAATCCCATAATTATAGTACAACCTAAACTCTGCTCATAGGATTAACTACTAGAAAAGTACTGTCCTCCTGAAAGGTACTCAAGCATTAATATGATATATGCCATATTTTCTTTTCAATCGCCAGTCCACCCATTCTCAAAGAAAAGATAGAAAAACCACAACATATATATCTATATATAGATATATTTCTATACCTATTTCTATATATTTAGTTGACATCATAGGTTAGCTGAATTGTATCATATTTTGCATTATTTCTTCTATGCAAAATTTCCCTGCAGACATATTTATCATACTGCTAAAATAGTTTGCTCACATGTTAAAAAATATTATAAATTGGATAAAATAACTACTTAAACATATTCCATCTCTAAGGAAACTTTTTTTCCCCCAGAAAACATAAAACAACAAATAAATGAAGTTTCTTTCTCTACCTAGTATTTTCCTGTACTTTGGATTATTTTATAACAGCACTGCAGCAATATTTTCCATATTATACAAATTCAAAACATTCAAAATTCTTTCAACCTATTCATTAATTTATTATAGAGAGTAAATGAGACACATAGAGTTCAAGTGACTTACCCAAGGTCACAAAACAAGTTCAGTGGCAGAACCAGAAATAGAACAGAGGTCTCCTGATTACCAGGTCAATTTTCTTTCTACTAGATGCTAGATGACCCAATAAAAACATGTGAAATAAAAAGTCAACCAAGGAAAAAACAAAAAATCTCTCCCGGTGATACCTGAATTTGACATTTTATTATATAGTATTTAATTAGAATGTTTTTAAAAAAAGGTACATGCTAAAGTGTGCAAGTAAATTCATAAGTGCATTTACTCTTGTGAGGAATATGGTAACACTTAGCATCAATACTTTAATATTTTTTAAAATTATAAAAAAATTTTGTTATATAAAAATATTAGTGTGAAATACTTGGCAATGATCTCACTACCAACAGAAAGTGCCTATTAAATCATTTTTATCATTTATGTGAATATGATCCATTAATAGATCTTAACTAATTTTATACAAAATAATTGAACTTTAATTAGCAAATAAAACATTCATTTAAATCATAAAATCCCAACATATAACTTAGTTATACCAAAAATATTAAAATATTTTTTATCTTTCTGTGGTTGCAGTATTTTATTAGAAGTATTAAAACAGCTTTTTTTTGAAAAAAATTAACTAATATCATTTAAAGAGCCATATCTTATTTAAATGGTAATATAAATAAAATGTAAAGACTTATTTCACATAAATTACTATAATAAATCACAGAATTAAGAAGCTAAAAGTACCCCCTCCACTCTTCCTATCACCCTATTTTTCCTTTAATCATCACTTTGCCACATTCATTCTACTTTTCAGTGCTATTAAAGGCACTTTAATGGTTTATTTACCCAATAACTTGTTAGAGTGATTAAGAATAGTAAAAGTATATCCTGTCTTAGGTGTCAATTACTGTCACAACTATGGCTGGATCTTAGTTTTAGACTTAGTAATTATAAAGACTTTGTAAAGAAAATGCACAGTATTTTTTTTGTTTATTCTACCAAATAAAATATAAAAAAGAAATAAAATATTTTCATATAAAATACTGAAACAGATTATATGAATATAATAAATAATTCAAGCAGTATTTCATTACTTATAGTAAGTTATTTTTGAACAAATAGTATTAAATTAAAGGTATCATCAAGGTGTAAGTTATGAAAAAATTGGCTTTTAAAGAATTAAAGTAGTATAACATATTTATGCATATAAAAGTTGTCTGTACTAGTCCTTAAAATAAAAACAATCTACTGAAGATAAGCTGATACATAAAATAATCATTTCTATTATTATTTGGTTAGTTCATGAGAATAACATAACAGATTTTATGTAAAATTTTATGTGAACCAAAATTTTTCCCTTGCCAATATAACATATTAACTATTATATTTCAACTGAAAATATCAATTCAAAGAAAAACAATAGTCAGTAATCAATTTAATTTAAAAAGTCACATACAAGGGGCACAAATACAGTTTTTAACAAGGGTGTATGATACTATTTGAAACTTTGTTGATTGGCTAATGTTTCTATTTACCAACATTTAGAACAGGAGCAAACATTTGTTTAAAAGATTCCTGACAGTGAAAGAGAATCCTCATGACTCTAAGCACATATTAGAACTTTCATAAAATTAAAAGCTGATCATATTATGAAGGCTTTTTAAAGGTCACAGTAGTCTTAGAATATTTACGTGGAGGCAGGAAAGAAACCTTTCAAAATGAACCCTAAATAAGCACCTACTTAGTAGGAGAAACTCAATAATACAAAGATCAGGATAGACTTAGAATATAAAAACAATATTTTTACCAAGTTTACTGATTTCAAACAAAAACTTCTTTACTGTGACAAAAAGTTGAAAAACGTATCAATCCAAGTATTTGAATTTATTTTTAAAACTAATTATAACTTCCCATAATTTGTCAGCAAACATAAAATTATTGAATATTTACAATAATTTTATCTATTAAAATAAGCAAGGAACAATACTTCAAAACATTTTTCTATTTTTAAAGCTCACTAAAAAAGTTTCTTTTAAATGTCTTCTTTCTTATTCCTAGCTGTTCTTTCTTGTTTTTCTTGATTCTATCCTTGAAGTCTGATATGTAATGAAATTTTAAACACAGACGAAAAGAGTATGTTTGAGAAAGTTTAAAATAATTGATTTTCAAACTATAGTATACAATTTATTATTTAAAAAACTGTCACTAAAGTATAAAATTCTGGTCTAAAAAACTTATCTGCATGTTCAGAAAAAACAAAATCAACTTTATAAAGTTCCATTAGTTAATTGGTGTTGTATAAAATACTTACTTGGTATTACATCACTTTTTTCTATTTAAAATAAAAGACATTAATTTTACAACAATCCAGAAATAATTAGAAATGACCAACCTGCTCATATTGATCAGGAGCAACCTTAATTATTTTTTTCCAAGCTAAAAGGTTTAGATTGCACCTAATTAGAAGACTAATTTAGAATACAGATTGAAACTGTAGTAAATTGTTTTTACTTTTAAAACATTTCAAACTGGGCAACAATTACTCAAGAAATACTCAAGAAAAAAAATTAAAAAAATAAAATTCACTAATAAAATACATACATCTTTGAATATTTATTTTTCTTTAGTTAAATTTTATAAAACATAACTTCAAAGGTAGAACTAGTAAAAAAGTCTTTATCTTCACTACAGTTACAGATCCATAAAGAATACAATATAGAAAAGTCCTCATTGAAAAAAATTAAAGTACCGGTAGTAACTAACCTCTATAGTATAGTATATACTATACGTATAATATAGTAATTAATAAAAGCTCACTAGGCCCTGGCCAGTTTGCTCAGTGGTAGAGTGCTGGCCTGGTATGTGGATGTTCTGGTTTGATTCCCAATCAGGGCACACAGGAGAAGCGCCTGTTTCTCCACCCCTGTCCCTCTTGTTTCTCTCTCCCCCTCTCTCTTTTCCCCTCCACAGCCATGGCTCAATTGGAGTGAGTTGGCCTCGGGCACTGAGGATGGCTCCATGGTCTCTACCTCAGGAATTAAAACGATCTCAGTTGCTGAGCAATGGACCAATGCCCAATGCCCCAGATGGGCAGAGTATCACCACTTATTGGGCTTGCCTAGTTGATCCCAGTCTGGGTGAATGGGGAGAGTCTGTCTCTGCCTTCCCTCTTCCCATTGAATCATAATAATAAAAAAGATTGATATAGCATAAGTCATATAATGTTAAATCTAGTGGCTTCTGCACACAAGATGTTATAGTAAGTAGTAGATCATAACTCATTACTTTGAATATTTTCAATTTCAAAAAAACCATACAATCGCATAGTAAGTAATTCAGCAGTGTTTCACTGCCCTCAGTTTTCCAGAGAAACACATTTTGCAGATAAGAGCAAGATATGTAGCATTGTCATGGCTTCAGGGTAACTACACTAAGGATAGTAGCTATATCAATCCAAGAATTTCCTAAATATAGCATAATTTACACTTAGATAACAACAAAGCAAGGAGGATAATCCTTTCACAAATAGAAGCAATTAATCATCAAACATTAGAAATCATTTAAATTACATCTCAAAGTAGATTCTGAACAATTTAGTTCCAAGAGTTTCTTGTTTTAGAAGAACTGAGAAACTATCAGTTCTAAAACATTCATTCAGTCTAACTGAAGTTAGCTTTCCTACCAGACTTTTTTGTAGGATGAGTTTAAGAAGAATATGAAATAAAATATTTTATGTACAAATATGTTTTTTTCTCAGAAGTATTTTCATTTACTATAAGAACAGGTAAACTCTAAGTGAAAATTATAATAAAAAGTTCAATAGATTAAACATGTTTTTTATGTTTAATAACAATGCATTATTATAGACTACAGTATTCTAGTTTAGAATTAGATTGCTCATTGAAAAAAATAAACACCAAATTTGCCATGTGCATATATCACTGATTTGCATTAAGAATGTTTTGTTAATTTATGGCCTAAACTAAATTTAATCCACATTCCACATCAGGAAGACATTTACTGGTTCACGCTAAACATTATCTATAAAACCTGGAGTTTAAAATCACTTGATTTTAAGTAAACCTGTATTTTAAGCTCACACCGAAGATATTAATCTGATAAATACCATTCTTTTTCCCAGAGATCTTCATCTATCCTACTGTCAATCCAGTTAGCAATACTAAAAGTAAGTCCTCTTTTAGTGATTATTTTCTTAGGATAGCCTAGTTCAGATATTTCAAGATTTTTTTTTTTTTTTTTGCAAAATAAGCAGATACTAGACCATACTACTTAAAGCTCATGAAAATGTTAATTAACTCATTTTTCAAGTCTATATAATGCCGCTTACCCTTTCAGTTCTATTGTGTTCTATTTAAATCAAAAATTACAGATGATTTAATTTTTTTACTGCTAGTATAAACCTTAAAATGGCAGCATTCCCAGATATTACTCTTGCATATATTTTCATAACAGCAATAGAAAAGTGTAAATAGATATATAGCCAACTTTGCACCTCAGGTCTGGGTTAAGTGCTTCCAGACTTTTTCTAATACCACAGGTTCACTATAATAGACTAGTGGAAACGCTTTGACAATTAAGGAAAGAGAATCTGTTAGGTTGCACTGAATAAAAATTGTTTGAAACACTGACTACAATTAATAGATTTTCAATATCATACACATACTTAAATATAAATTAAATAATGCCTCCAAACATATCTCTGTAAAGCCCAAGCTCATAAATGTTACTGAAATGTAATTAGCCCTACTTGATGTCCCACTATTTTCCTCCCATTTCATCACTCCAAAGTTTTAGTAATTAAGACTATTCTCTTCATAACCTTCCTTTATTTTAGAAATAAAATATTTATGGAAAACTGAAAGTTAACATGGCATTTACAGCCTTAATGTATTGCATACTTACTCATGATATTAAGGGTTTGAATATCCAGGAATTAATGTATTGCATACTTACTCATGATATTAAGGGTTTGAATATCCAGGAATTTCCTAGTCTATAGGAAAATGCACAATTGCCAAAAGAGAAAAATCTATAAAATTTTAAACCATAACATTAAGGTAGCCTAATTACATTAATTTTCTTCTGTTGTACACATACTTTATATTCAGTTAGAGGGCTTAAGTAATAAAAAATATATATGCTCTATATAAGAATACAGAAATTAACTTTATGTAAAGATCTTTAAGTTTTTGTAAGATTTAAAAATGTTTTAGTTAAACACTGCATTTTTTCATGATTTTAATACACAATATAACCTATTTACATAGATATATATGGCCACAAACATAATCATGTAATCAGACATGAGGGCAAACAGGATAAATAGATAAGAGTTCAGGACCAGGGATAGTCCCATTACACAATACAGAGAGAAGAGATTTTTATAGTAATATTATTTGTTATATAAATCACATTATATATACTTTATTTTTCAAATCACCTCAAATATACTAATGCATAATGTATAATAATATGCTGCTTTTTTCCAAATGAACAAAGTGATATTTAATTAAAGATTTTAAAAAAATAAGATATTTTCTTATAATTTTATGAATATATTTAAATTCTCAAATAAAAATCTAATTTATTTTATTAAATTTTCAGTATGTAACTATTTTACTTCAAGAGAATTCACAGATTAAGTCATTTGCACTGTGGCAGTTTTCCTTGCTTTCCAGACTTACATAATGTACTACTTTTGTCAAAGCACCCTAGTCTCCTTAATAGCTCTATCACAATTACAATACCTTAATCATTAGTATGATCTTTTTAATTATGCATTTTTGCAGAATGTAAACTATACGAGGATAATTGCTGCATCTATCTTGTCTACCCCAATAGCTCAGTGCCAACGACAATGCCTGGCATACAACAGGAGAGCAATATAATATCGAATAATAAGCTAGTTTCATTTATACATTGACAGATTTTAAAATATAGGTTTTAAAGATCGAACAGAAAATGAGTTACCACATAAAATACATTAACACGGTTACTATAAATACACAATCATTTTAATGATTTTATCAAAAACCACTTGTAGTCTAAAATTTGAATAAAATTTTTAATGTACTCTTTCTCCTTCTATTACTAATTAATACTGAGAATTCATTTGATTATCTTTGCACTTTGATTCTCTTCCTTTTACTCTTGGTTCAAGTTATCTTCAACTAATCATCTCTCTCTAAAAGTAGAATTAATGGTTTGAAGCAACTCTTTATTTGATTTACATATTATTCTATTATACTAATATTCCTTATTGTTGGCAATATTTTTAGCTTCAGAAGTTGTAAATGAATCATTATCAATGTGGGCTATATACCTCAATAGCATTTGCAATGAAAGATAAGGACTGGCTTACAAACACAATTTAAATAATATATTGAGCTTACTATAGAACTTTTCAGAAAAGCAACAGTCTCTTTCTTAATTTAGGTACTTATGATTCAAAAGACCAAATGTATAAATGATCATTTGTGCTTATATTTGTCAATTTTTTCTCTAAATAAGTATTCTTAATAATAAAATAATTGGTCTTTTTTTCTAAAGAAATCTTGAAATAAAATGTTTACCACTCTAATCTAAATTGGCTCTACAAACTATAAAGTTCACACCAAAATGAGAAAAGTGAGGTACAAGCACACACGTATTTAAAAGCATGAAATGCAATGCTATTCTCTCATGCTTTCAGTGGTTTTCCAAATCCTGACAAACCTGGCTCAGACTGGTGTTTCTTTTTCGGCAATGGTATGTCATCAATTATTGTACCATTCACCTTTTTCTGTTGGTCTTCCCATGTAACTTCTAGTACAAATAATAAAAAAAAAAATAACCAGAGCTTGTCAGAAACATTCATGTTCATAATGAGAAGCTAAAAATACTTCAGAGATCTTGTTTTTAAAAGATATTTCCTCTAAATTCTCCCATAAAATTTCAGTGATATAAAATTAATGGTTTAAATACACAGGTGTGACATTTGAATTTTTAAAAATATATTTCAAAAATTCAAAGCACTAATATACATTTCTAATAAAATTAATGGGCGAAGATGAAGAAAATAATAGTTAAACTGATTTGACAAATTAGTTTTTTCTTAGTTTATATTAATAATATTAATTTGTTTTAGAAATGAACATTCAGCTAAATGTGTTTTTCTGTGGTGAAATGAAATATATATATAAAATTAAAATGCATACACTTTATACATATCAAGAGAAATTTGAATTTAATATATGATAAAATGGGTATTTTTTTACTACCACATTTAGTACTTACATTAAACAGCCAAAAATTATATGCTATGGTATATGATTCAATAAAATTTAGTAACAGTTTGGTATCGCTGAATATGAGTTACCTGGTTTATTTAATATTATTTAGAATTATTTGTAGTGTGGCATAATATTCATTCATTCAACAATATATAGTCAGCACCTATAATAATCCAGGCATATCTAGGTACTAGGGATATAACAACAAACAAAAAAGACAAAAATCCATGTTCTCATAAAGTTATATTGTAGTAGAAGAAACAGATTATAAACAAAATAAATGAGTAAAATATTTTGTGGCTTAGATATTAAGTGTTAAGAGGACAAATAGGAAGTACATAAGAAGGAATAAAATATTCAGGGTGTGATAAAAGTCTGAACAGGGTAGTCATGGAAACCCCCTCTAAGGAGGAAAATTTTGAGTAAGGAACTTAGGGAAGTAAGGAAGTTAGCTGTATATTTATTGGGGGAGAGGGCAGTATAGGCAGAACAGCACTTGCAAATATCTTGTGGTGGGAGCATGTCAGAAATGTTCTAAGAAAGCATCATGGATTTAATTGGTAGGTCTCCATGGAAATGCAGAATGAACAAAGAAGGTGGCAGAAGATGAAGAAAAGGCAGTGAAATGGGAAGAATAAGGAGTACAGATCATATAGGGTCTCGTAGATCATGTATCACAAGATTCACTGGTCACCATTTAATCTTATCCACATAGTAGTAGTATTCATAAACATTTACAGATCATATAGGGTCTCGTAGATCATGTATCACAAGATTCACTGGTCACCATTTAATCTTATCCACATAGTAGTATTCATAAACATTTAAGTATACATTTGTCTATCTTTTTTTCTCATGTTTCTAAAGCTATATTCTTTGGCAAGTAGTTACTATCTATGCACATTTTAATCCCTGCTACTTTACCCTCCTCCTTTGACCATAAATAGTGAAATACTAACATTTTAATATGTTAAGCTAAAAAACATAATTAGGAAGATGAAATCACTGTCAATAATAGAAAAATATACTATATTGCAACATCAAATATAAGTGGATTAGGGATACAGTATTATTTTTTTAAGTAAAAGAAACCTTTTTATTAAAACCTAACTAATCCCACCACCATACTTATTAAACTAGAAGATACAGAAATTAGGGTGACTGGAAGCAGCATGCACCAATTTGATATCCAAAGGCTCAGTGGGCCCCCAAGAGTGTGGAGAGTAGAAACTTACATCACCCAGCTTAGTCACTATCTACTTGACTTAGAGTGCAGTTTAGAAATGAATAAAAAAGATAGGCAAGTGTATAACATGTTTGGCCACATCTATAATATATTTCACCTCTGGGATACACTATCATTTTTAATTACTTACACATGTACTGCTAACATTGACTGTGGCAAGTACAGTATAAGGTTTCCCCTTTCCTAGACTTTAAATAAATTCTATTAAGAATAAGACACTACACTGGTCCAACATCAATCAGCTACTCCAAGTAAACTTCTTGCTTTGGAAGTTACACCTGAGGGTGTAGCTGACACATTAATTTTCTAATTAGTAAGTAATCTGATAAAGATGAAAAAAAAAAAAGGATTCCCAGATGGTAACCAATCTGGACAAAAATGCTATATTTTAATCAACTGCTAGTGGAAATAGAAACCATAAAACCTTCAAAGAATATACAAATTTTCTGATAAAACAAGACTCTAGTAGCCTTTTTTAGTTATAATAACAAAGAAATTGCTTGTTCCTTAATCACAGATAATCTGTAGTAACAACAACAAAAATCCATAATTTTCTCATGTTAGGGAAAATAATAAGCTCATTAATAATAAAATATTTTCAAATTTTGAATGACTTTCACTTTTGTTTTACCTACCAAAAAACCCAAAACAACCCAAAAGATTTTATAAGCATCACAGAGTTGTCATTTTGAAAAGCTTTTTCACCTTTCATCAGGAGATAGTTTGTGATATTCTAAAAATAGAAGGCATACGACCTGTTGAAATAAGATTAGCCAATGTCAACCCAATAAATCCAATTTAAAAATAAATAAAAAATATTGAGTGTGTAGAAGTAGAAATGGCTTGTTTTGAAATAATTTAGCCTATCTGTGAGTTGGTAGAAAGCATCTTCTGAAGTGTGAAGAAAAATTTCTTAACACATAACATTTTCAATTTTTAAACCTGTTCCTTGAGTTGACAATTTATTTGAAGATAAATTCTTCATAGAGTCACTTGTCTTGTGGTGACAGTGAAATTATTAATTCTTAATAAAAAATATTATATGCAAGTGACAAAAATATCCCATAGCCATAAATTTATAAATACCAGCCAATACAACAAAGAAAGAAGACCAAGACGAAGGTTATCTATGATTGATAAAAAGAAGTAATTGATATATTACTGGCCTCAGTCAGAAATGGTGAATTTCAGCAATATTTCTGATTTTAACTAGGTGCATGCCTTAGGCAAATTGCATAGCCTTTCTGGCCTCTACTCTGTTATATCTTAAATGATAAATTTGACCTTGAAAATTTCTAAGGTTATTTCTGCCCTGACTATAGAAAGTTGCTCTTGTTTCTTATGATTACAGACTGATGAGTCAGATTTTATGGAAAAAGACCTATACCACAGATGATGAGATTAATACACTTAGAATTTAGAAAATTTCCCAGACATTCTAAATGTGGGTATTATTAAACACTATATCAATACCCAAGTACCTATTTTAAAACAGAATTAAAGTAATAAAAAGAACAGAACTGACTACTGAATCATTAATTCATTTATCACCCTAAAAACAATGTCAAGATCGACCCATATTTATTCCTCTCTGAATTTATAGGTCATATAATTAAAATGAAACATTTAAAGTAATTAAAAGCAACCTAGTATTACATCAGAAAAATGTTCAAATGTTTACAAATTGCTTTAGTTACATTAGACAAAAGAGCAAAAACATCACTGAGTATGCAACAGCTTAAGAAAATTTTTTGTGTGTGTGCTAGAAATAGAGAGAGACAGAAAGAGGGACAGATAGGAACAAACAGACAAGAAGGGAGATGAGAAGCATCAATTCTTCACTGCGGCACCTTAGTAGTTCATTGGTTGTTTTCTCATATGTTCCTTGATTGGGGAGCTACAGCAGACTGAGTGACCCCTTGCTCAAGTCAGCAACCTTAGGCTCAAGATGGTGAGCTGTGCTCAAACCAGATGAACCCACACTAAAGCTGATGACCTCAGGGTTTCAAACCTGGGTCTTCTGCGTCCTAGTCCTATGCTCTATCTACTGCACCAATGCCTGGTCAGGCAGGACAGTTTTTTCTATTAAATAACTATTGTGGTAATTTAAAAAATGAAAGTCTTCTTAATATTAAATAATAAAGATATTAAATTAAAATTTAAGTACAAAGTGTTAGTTCATGAGACTTGTGTATTTATTACCAGAGGATAAAAAGTAAAAATCAGAGATGTAAAATGCAATTTGATTGGTAAATTGTTTTGGAAAAAATATATATATATTATTTATATATATTTAGTTTATTTAGTTCCCCCCCCCCAGGTGCAAACAATGAATCCATTCAAGTACAGAAAAACATTTGTTCTGGGGGATAATCATTTTTAACACATATTTTTAGAGAGTATTTTTAAAATGCATGTACTAAATGTTCAGTTGTAAATTTGATTTGTAAATGGAAAAACTTAAAGGTTGAATTTAATACATACTAGATAATTTAAAGAATCTAGTTTGACTCATTAAGACTTAAGTTTGAGGTGAGCTTTTTAAGCAACATTTTAAAAACCCACATTTCTACAAAATAACTATATTCTAGCTAGTCATTACACCATGTAGCCAACACTATGATTTAAAAAATACAAAATTCTTGTATTAGCAAGATTATATTTGTATAACACTATATGTTTCAATGTGCTTTTACATATGGCATAATATTTGACCCTGGTTTCTACAGGGAAGAATACAAAGAGCTGATTAATCAGGATAAGGACTGAATGGCCATCCTAGTTTATAAACAGTTTCACAGATGAACTAACTTGGATTAAGAGCCTAAAGTCACACAGTTGGTACATAGTAAAGGCAAGCTCTGAGCTAAGATTCTAAAACCTGTGCACTTTGTCTAGTACCATATCACCTTCTTCAGTCTCTGTTATTTTCAACAACAAACAGAAAATGGCTTTACAATTGTATTTAGCAAGTTAACAATGATATGGCTTGAACAATGGCTAAAACTTGCAGAAAGGAAGGAGGAAGGACATTTTTTTCCCCCTAAAACAATCAATTAAGGCTTTGAAGTAAAGAAGAAATAAAATGAGCAAAAGGGGGGAAAAAGTAAAATCAGAAGGAATGGACTCCAGGAAAGAAAGGAAAAGTTAGGCAAAGAAATTAGAAACTATTTGTTTAACAAGAACTTAACTTCTATAACCGATTTTCTCAGGCTTATGTATTTGAATGGAGACTGAAAATTTTAAATGTCTTTATTCCTCTTTATTAAGTCTGCTTTAGCTCAGGCCCTCATTTGTTGAACTACTGAGATATCCAACAATCACATGCCCTCAGTCTCTTCTCTTTCAAGTCCTTCTTGCTCACTGGCATCAAGTTACTCTTCCATAATACAGATGTCACTAAATGCTTGTCAGGCTCAAAAACATACGATAAATCCCTTGCTATTTTAAAGGATCTCTGAATCTTGTCTAGATTTATTTTGGTTAAATGGTCATTCGTCTAAGTTGTCAGGGGATTCTGTATTTAAGAAACATCCATCAATGCCACTATAAAATCCATTCTTATCAAGATATTCAAATTTGGAAATTAAGACATGGGTACTGGTGCTCTCCTCACCCTAGGAGCATCCACGTTAATAAGGAAGCAGCAGCAAAACAAAGATAGTACATATTCTATACCCTTAACTGTATCCAATTCCTAGAATGCCTAAAGAAGCAAACACCCGTTATAAAGACTGTCAAAATTACTTCTGTACTTTTGGTTTCTTTGTAACCTGTTTTTTTTCTCCCTCTTCTTCCACCCTTCCTTCCTTCCTCTCTTTCTTATTTATAGGTCAGCTATATTTGAAATAATGTTCATAGCCACACACTTAGGCTTAAAGGAAGGAAATATTTTTCCTTTAGTCTCATTATATATCGTTAGGGACGTAACTTTGTAATAGGCAGTATCGTAGGATTTAGTCTATAATCTCAACAGTGTTGACTCACGAACAGAAATTAGGAGGTTGTATCTGTTAAGTTTCTAAACCAAACAATAAGTTAGAAACAAAACGATTTGAGATCATAGACATTATCAGCCACATATTTAACACTTTTAGAAGTGTTAAAATCCTTATGAAATACTTTACTTACAGAAGAGGAAACTGAGGTCCACAGAAATGAAAAGCCTTGCCAAAGGCCATAAACTTAGTAGACCTGAGCTCTTGGTCCAAGCACTGACTTCCAATGTATTGCTCTAGGCGCTATGAAACTTGAAAAGTCCTAATTATTTAAACCAACAATTTACAATCTTTTTCATCTCACAGCACACATAAACTAATTACTAAAATTCTGTGGCACTCCAAAAAATATATTTCTTGCTAATCTGACCAAAACAATAGGTGTAATTTTGATTCATTCACAATGGATGGGTATGGTTGTACTGGCTGTTGTCATTTTTTAATTTTAAAATCTAAGGGAAAAGACTAAAAAGTCAGGTATTGCATGTTTTAAAAATTGTTGTGGCACACTGGTTGAAAATTGCTGATATAAACAGTTCTCTGATTTAAAGAAAAGTACTCTAAATATTTTCATATTGATTTTTATACATGTACTGAAATAAGTACAAGTGTATTAGCACATTATACAATATCTTATATTGTCATCCAATTCAATTTATTTCCCCTAGTTATTATTTTTTATGAAAGCTATTTGATCAAGAGTACTAATTTCCTAAAAATTACTAAACAATTTATATTGAATAACTGGTTCAGGATGATGATCATAATCAGGTCTAATCTCATGTTAAATCAAAACTTTTCAGACTATGTGCTGAAAACACAAAATTATGGAAAGACATCACAGAGAAATAATAGTAATAATAGCTAACATTTATATAGTACTTATTATGTTACGAGTATTGTTCTAAGCAATTTAAGTACACCAGGTTACTTGAAAAAGTAAACTCATTAGCATATCTACACAGCAAGTAATGTTATTTACAGTAAACTTGGGGCTAATTCAGGGCAGAGTCTGCCTTTCAACCCTCCAAGGCACCTACTGTTTTATCACAGTTTTAGCATACCTCTCCCTCCATCTAACTTTCTCCACTCACAAGCTCTGACTTGAGTTCTCTTTAAAGGTGTATGTGATAACAGTTCAGGTCAATTCCCTCAGAAATATTTACATTTTAGTTCCCTGGAAAGTTTCAAACTTTATATTATTAAAATAAGCTACTAGAGAATAGCAAAATATAAAGTATATATTATAGCAAGTAGAGGGAGAAATATTTGGGGCTGAACATGTACCCAGACTCCCCTCAAAACTTACCTGCTCTTTATAATGTTGGTTCTGAATATATATCACAATGTTAAAACATTTTATATAAGTGTCATGTTTTAAAATAATTTTATCAGCTATGTTTTACTTATCATTATAGTTTTATTGTTGTTTTCTTCTTGGGAACTCTCCCAAAGCAGGGAATATATCTTATTCATAATATCATCTTCAATTATTATCCAGTACAATACAATGAAAATAGCAGATAATAGTTGAAATGAACTAACACTACTAGCGAATATCTAAAATTTGAAGAGGCATGATATATAAATGCATGACATAAACGCATGAGATTGGGAGTCAAGACTAGAGATCTGCTACTATGTGGATCAGAGGAAGTTGATTATCCTCTAAAATTCTACTCCTTATCAGTAAAGAAAAGCAATTTTATTAAAATATTCATAAGGTTTCTTCCAAATCTGAAAGTCTTGATCCTAAATCTAGTAGTTAAGCCATAGAACACATATATCTTGGTAAATCACAGACTGATGGCTCAGGTCTACATGGCTCAACATAGTAAACTGGCAGATCTGAATTTAGAAGAGCAAGACACAGTATAGTTTCCTTCACATATTCTGTTCCCCTGACCTTCCACCTCAAATCTAGATTTTTATTTCTGTTCTTCCTCTTACAGCCTAACTTTCAAAGGTATTTAAACTCACTGTCTCCATTTCTCTCCTCGTCCTTCAAATCCACTCTAATCGACCTTTTACATCATCTGACTCCACCAAAATTGTTCTTAGTTCAGGTTAACACGATGACTTTCTCCTTTCTAAATCTAGTGATCATTTCACACTCCTGAACATTCTCTCCTGCTGCAAGTACTTTCTTTTGTTGTACTCATCAGATAAAATCATTAACTTAGTGACTTCATTTGAAGCAGATAGTAGATTGATATGTTTAAATGCATTTTATATTTATAAAATGTCATTACATGTTTTCAAAATTTTTGCACCCTAATAATTGACTGAACATTTAATATATATTTGCTCTTTTAGACCACTGACACATATGTAAGTACATATGAACATTCTAAGTAATATCACAGAGGTCAAGAAACAGATAAAAATGACAAATATGTATGGCCCTGGCCAGTTGGCTCAGCAGTAGAATGTCAGCCCAGTGTGTGGAAGTCCTGGGTAAGATTCCCGACCAGGGCACAAAGGAGAAGTGAGCATCTGCTTCTTCACCCCTCCCCCTCTCCTTTTTCTCTATCTCTTCCCCTCCCACAGCCGAGGCTCCACTGGAACAAAGTTGGCCCGGGCGCTAACAATGGCTCCATGGCCTCTGCCTCAGGTGCTAGAATGGCTCTGATTGCCATGGAGCAACACCCCAGAGGAGCCAAGCATAGCCCCCTGGTGGGCGTGCCAGGTGGATCCCGGTCAGGTACATGTGGGAGTCTATCTCTCTGCCTCCCAGCTTCTGACTTCAGAAAAAAAAAAGAAAAAAAAAGAAAGAAAGGAAGAAAGAAAGAAAGAAAGAAAGAAAGAAAGAAAGAAAGACAAATATGTAAACACACATTGAGAGCTCATTAAATATTTTTGTTTTATAGAGAATATTCATATTTTATAATACTTGATTTAATTTTATTTATTTTGTTACATTATTTTTGTCTTTTTATAATATCTTAGCTAGTTTTAAGGTTTTTATACATAGAGGAGTGTTAATGAATAATTAACACTCCACAATCAGAATAATTATGAAATTATTTTATTGTTAATCAGATCTTACATGTAATTTTATAAGCATTACATATAAAAGATAAAAACAAGAAAAAAATATATTCAAGAGTGAAAGATATTTCAGCTACGTTACTGAAGCACAAAGCTATTCATTTCTTGATTTGGCCTAAAACAAGGGCAAACTGTTAATATAAAGAAATTTTAGAATGATGATTTTTTTTTATGTAACAATTTTATTTTTTTATTTATTTTCAATTTTTAAAATTTTTTATTGAATTTATTTACCAAAAATATTTACTATAAAAATTTTAAATGCTGACATTCTAAATCAATGTGTGTAGCTATATTTCTTTATCAATCTCTATAAAATATATATAGTCCTACAGATTTAAGCCATCAATAGTTATAAAAAAATTAATTCTAAGTATATATTAAAATCAATCATCTTTTTCACTCACCTACACAATACATTAATTCATGTATATAGAACTGTGAAAAATCTACAAATGTTATAAATATTTGTTTAATGCTGTTGAACTCAAAGTTCATTTTCTTATCTACTTCAAAATTCTGCTTTAAAATATTTCTAAATTATTTTAATTTTAAAACAATTTCTGAGTATAAAAAATCTACTTTGCATGTTTCTAAATCCATGGTAAAATGATTATTAGAATCAGAATTTTATTCCTTAACATGATCAGCAAAACAAAACTTCTCATTTTAATGCTATAAATTTAAATAAAATAGGATTTTACCATAATTTAATAATAAGGTACTTTAAAGACAAATTTCATATTCAGAAATATACTTTAAAAACAGCAGAAACATTAAATATTGGATAACTTATATTGGGACTAATACTTGTATTTATGCTTATTTAATTTAAGAAAGCATATTCATGCACATCACATAAGTCAATACCGAGTGTTTAGTATATAGAAAGGCACTATTCATATTAGACTTGCCTTTTTTCCCATTATTAGGTGGGCTTGGTGTTTCTCCCTCATTGTCTTTATAACATTGAAAAACAGACAATATTGATTAATTATTAATGTCATTAACAACCCAAACAAAAATCAAGCACACCACAAAAGATGATCACACACTGGGGAAACAAACCCATGCACTAAACACGACACTTCACATTAGCGAACTCAAGAATAAGGTATATCCTTTCTATCCTATAAGAAAAGTAATAAAAATAAAATGAGGAACAATGTGTCATTTTATAAAGTTGGGAAGATCGTAGTTATGGTTTTATACTAATTTAAAAATGGATATAATTTACTACCTTAATTTTGATAATAGAGTATAGACAACAAACATTCAACAAATGAGCTTCTTTATCTTAGTTCAGTTTAAAAGAAATTAAAGCAATATTACTACTGCTGAAGTTCCCAAACTAATATTATCCTAAAAAAATGACTTGACTGTGGAAGTTAGTTTATGAACAGTGTGAAAATGAAAGCCTTTCCCTATTCATATGAACCAGTATAAGATATCTAGAAATAAGTAATACAAAGTATTCACTGTACAGCTCAATTAAAGTTCACAAAAATGTTATTTCTATAACATTTTGGGAAAATGATAGATGTGGGACATTTTAGTAGTCAGTATTCTAGAAATTAATAACAGAGATAGTTATATATTTCTACAAACATGCATCTAAACTTGCCTTTGTTTTCATTATCAGAAGTACTCTGATGACTTTTCTCATCTGTATGACATTAGAAATAGTTACTGTTAATTAGCAACTACAGCTTAAGATGTCTTTTGTCTTAAACTACATATACCATTGAAAAACACATCCATGAAAACACATCTCATGCATAACTTACATAATGGCATTGCTTTCACACAATGTTAAAGGTCAGAATAAAAGAGGCATAAAAGACACTCTACTATTAATGAATGAAATATTATTTTGAGTTAAAGATGATAAAATTAGACCTAAAGTTATACTGCATTGTTTAAAGAAATTTAAATTTAAAAAATGACTGCTTAAATAAGATTAGGATTCTACTCAGTTTCAAACTAAAATAGTAAAAACTGGATAAAAGAAGTAATAAATATATTTGATGATTAGATAATATTATGTTTTAAAATCCTTTCAAGAACATTCTGACAAAGAAAGTGGTAAGAATTATGATATGTACATATGATAGGGACTTAAAACACCACAATGATGTTTTCCTTATAACCATTTAGAAGTAGGACTCTTGGGAGAGAAATTACGATGGTCAATAAATATTAAAGCAATATTGAGCCGGGATGAAGAAAAAGAACCTATAGTTAACTGTTCTTATTACAAGGAAAAATTTTTATAGATAAAGTGATGATCGTATCTAAAAGTTTTAAAATTAAAATTTGAAATTTATATTCTGCTCTATGTTTAACTCATAATTTGCCTTTACAAAATCAAAAGTCTTGAAAGAGTAGGCTAGGACTTCAATGTACCTTTACTCAGTGTAACACACACACACACAAAATATAGCATTTTAGTAGGTACTCAATTCACATTTTTTAAATAAATAAATGAATTGAATGTAAAGCTGGGGTAAAAAATATGTGTAAATTGTGGTTAGAAGCACTGTTTATTATTTTAGTTTGATTAAACATTAGGAAAATGTTTGAATGGGTAAGTTAAATATTTACTTACATTATCTACATAGCTTATATAATATCTCCCCACTAAAAACTAGGTAATTTATTTTAAAATTAGTACTGAAAAACAATCTGTTCTTTTTTGTACACTTATAAATTTAAAATTAAAAAGTCATACTTCTAAAGGTTCAATTGTTTATTTTAAACACACAGTAGACAGACCTGCCTTGACCTCTTCGCCCTGCTTTTCTGCCCCCTGCGCTTCCACATGCCCAGTTTCTTCATGAACTTCTGTATTTGCACAAGTAACAAATGACAAGACCAAATATGTATGTTTGTTACTCTTAGGTGAAACAAAACAAAAAATTTCAAATTATGACATATTAGTGATTATTAAAAGACTGACATTGTTTATAACAAGTTTCTGACATGTTGTAGAAGCAAGTAAGTATACCTGTAATAAATGATCACATTATTGCCTTTTATAATGACTTTGATTTTTAAAAGAAAAATTCTGGTCTAAAATATTTGCAATATGTGATAAATGTGTAAAGCATGCTAAAAACTTTGATATTAACTGGTATGTCCTTTTAAAAATAAAATTATACACCTCTTCTTCTAAGAAAACAAGAATGATATTATAAACTTTTATTTTTACAAAATGCCACTACATCAAAGTAAGGGGAAAAATATTAATAATGCCTTACATTTAGTTTGGTATGTTGTACTCTCATTGTATTGGTCTTATTTTTTCTAGTTCTCTATGCCACCATCAAGATCAACATATAGAATATAAGTTTTTAAAATAATTTAATTAAGAAGCTAAGAACATAGCCAAAATAAAAAGGAATTAAATTAGGACTTGTTCATTTTTTAGCTGTTGAACAGGATTAGAAAATAAACATCATTATTTTTATTCCAAAATAATGCAATTAAATTACATCTTCTGACAACTCTTCAGATATAATCCAAACGTGATTTGATTTAGACTTTAACTTTTCAATGTAAAGGTACTTTTCAATGTACTTTTAACTTCAGTTAGAAGTTGAAGACTTCTAAAGAGATATTATAGTGCTCATTTCAACAGCACATATACTAAAATTACAACTAAAGAGCTATTATATATTTAAAGCTAAAGAAAATTACATAATCATGTATCTATTGGTCTTCATGTCAACATTTATAAAAACTGTTAAAATCATTCATACTTTTAAGCAGAACAAAACAAAGAAAAACCAAAAAATGCTTTTATTTCAAACTGGAAAAGTTAAGAGAGGTTTTGGCTCTCCTCTCTTAGTTATAAAAATGGAAAAGTAACAATTAGGGACATTAAAGGAAATCTGTGGTTTTAATAGATTTTATAGGGCAGAAAACAGGGTAAATAGAATGTTTGTTGAGAAGCCCATTAAAAATTTCCTCTGTCCTGATTTTCAGTATCAGTTCTATGTCAGTTTTCCGGTATATTTATTATTATAAAGAATGTAGCTATTCATATTACAATAGATTGCTATAAAAATATCAAAATTGAATTTACAAAAATTGTCACATAAACTATGTTTCTGACTCTATATGCTATAAATAACATCAGAATTCTATTTTGGAGTGACAAAAGTTCCAGGCATACTATAGAACTATCCTTATGGAAAGTACTATTACAATTATATAACCCTTTATTATGAAAATAATTGAGAAGTATAGGAATCCTGCTAAAATCTTTTTTTTCTTTTTTTTTATAATTTTATTTTTTTAATGGGGCGACATCAATAAATCAGGATACATATATTCAAAGATAACAAGTCCAGGTTATCTTGTCATTCAATTATGTTGCATACCCATCACCCAAAGTCGGATTGTCCTCTGTCACCTTCTATCTAGTTTTCTTTGTGCCCCTCCCCCTCCCCCTTTCCCTCTCCCTCTCCCCCCTCCCCCTGTAACCACCACACTCTTATCAATGTCTCTTAGATGACATCAGATCATTTACAGCAAAATGGTGGGATCTTGATAACATTATACGAAGTGAAATAAGTAAATCGAAAAAAACAGGAACTGCATTATTCCATACGTAGGTGGGACACAAAAGTAAAAGTGAAGCTAAAAATCTTTTTATCAGACTGCTCAGAAGATCATTAGTCACAATAGCATTGAGTTGTTTAAAGTCATGGCACATAGCAAACAAAAATAACCACAAAATAGAAGTTGCTAAATCAGTAAACTACAAATGAAAATAAAACTTGTTCCAAGTTATACAATGCAATATAAGAATGTTGCCCAACTGCAGTGTAGTTGAAAATTTGTTACAAATAGGTGATAGAATATAAATTTGAATATAATATATATAGAATGACAAGATTATTTTAGTGGTGCTTTATATACTATTTGAAATAGTTTTTCAGTTTTTAAATAAATATTTCATGCATTCATTCAACAAATGTTGTTTGAGGACCTACAATTTGCCAGGCATTATTCTATGTGCTGGAGATTATTCAATAAATAAAGCTGTTAATTCTTCAAAGTTACAAAGTCAATTTCAGAATTGTATAATTAGCAGAGAAATTCTTATTGTCCTAGTAAATGTAAGACACAACATACAGCATGAATAAATATATTCTCTTGAGTCATAATGTATTGAACAAATTTGCATGTATTTAACTTCGACATACTGTAAGTAAGCAGTCTTGCTACAACATGAAAAATGATAGAGAAAATACAAACCACAATCACTACCTAATTCAACAACTTCTAGAAAGCCAAATTTAATCATTAAAAAATTATCATAAATACAAAACAAACCATATGATAACTATAACTAGACTAGGTGTACATCCTCCATGACATAAACACAGACTGCAATTGATACCTTTGGTTAAAGTCTTACACAAAACATAGAATTCTGTTTAAAAAGAAAATTAAATTGAAGAATGGAAATTTTATTTTGCCATTTAAAAGAAGTTAAATTCTTTGCATTCTTACCTGACTGTTTCAAAGACATTTAACTCCTTGGCATAATTTCCAAGTAAAGCAAAAGTCAAATATTTTATCAGAAATCATAAAACAAAATAATTTTATCATGTATAAAAGTCTACATAATAGAAGGACATCAATTGCAATTGGGTTTATTTTTGCTTACAAAGCCCCCCAGAAAGGCTGTCAGCACAAAACAAACCCTCCTTTACGTACAGACCTTCAAAAGGTTCTATCTCCTTGACTCCATTGTCTAGGAAAAACAAAATAAAAGCAAAACAAAAAAGGGAACCAAAGCACAGGGATTAAAAAACAACAGAAATTTCCAAAGGCACAGAATGCATCATCCATTAAAAAAGAGTTAAAGGTAATTTAAACAATTTGGGAGTGGGTACAACATATCTAATTACCATATAAAGGAACCACTTAAAAAAAACAGTAATCATTTTTTATATTCTGCCATCCCATGCTTTTAGAGGTCTTTAAAACAAGAATTTATAGATGTTTGGGGAGTATGTTCATCTGTGTGTAAGCAAATAATGCATCTTATGCAAAAATTTGAAAGTATTAAAAATATCAGTACAACATGCATCTTTCTTTGTATATTGATGATTACCTTTTTCTGGCACTCCAGTTTTGAGAAGGATCACCATTGTTGTGCATCAGCTAACCAGTCCTTTGCAGTGTGTGAAAATTGATTTGACTAGTTACTAATAAACTTTATGTAACTATCAACAATTACATAAACTTAGTTGTAGCAAAGAAATATCATCCAACTGTTTAATAAATAAGAGCAATTATTTTTTATGCATTAATTTAAATTTGTAAAATGTGAAAGAGCAATAATGGTAGTTTATTTTACCTTCAAATATTACAAATTTTAAATGCAAAATATATAATATTAATTACTAGCAAATGCAGCTAAGGCTTTCAATTAACAAAAGAAGAAAGGTAGTAAAAAAAAATCTTGATTCACCTTAGCTTCCATGTGTATTTCCTATATGACATAATTAGAAATAAAACTTACTTCTCTCCAGTGTTCCCTTTGGTGGAAGTTGTGGGAGTTGCCGGCCCCTTCGTCCTGCCACTGGAGTACTTGATGGGCTTGTTTGGACAGACCCAGTACGAGGATGAGACCTATAAGATACACCATTAATATTCACTTTCAATAGAATGAGTGAAATACTTTTAATACATAGGTTCATATGATAGCTGTATAAGTGCAATTTTAAAAGAGGTTTAGCTGCTGATTAAAAGGTTAGGAAAGCAGGACACAACATGGATATTTGAATGATTAAGTAGCCAAAGATGTTTAAACTTTTGTGTAATATGCATATATACACAGATACATGCAGAGAAAATCCTATAGTAAAATCCAAGGAATTATTAATGTAAACTAATATTCTATCCATAAAAAAGCAAGGAGGAAATTCTGCAGCTCAAAAAATAAAAGGTAATGCTTTACATTTCTTTCTACCAGATTTCAAACTCTTAACTCTACTCTCCCTTGATCCAAAGAGATATTTACTTGGGCTTATAATAGGGACCCCTTTGTTAGAGAAAACCTGATGAAACTACAAACAAAACCCAAACAACTCAAAATTCAGCTAAAGAAGATAATGGTCGATACATGATATTAGTATTGATAAAAGGAAACTAAAAATCTAGTTTTATTTTTTGTTATGATGATTATTCCAACAGAGATGTCTAATGAACACAAATAATTTCTCATTCTGTAGGAGAAGAACATGATAGTTATGAGGTGCATTATGTGGGTATTTACCCAGGACTCCTGATAAATGAGAAATCACAAAACAAATGCAGTCAGGACAGTTAATAAACATTTTACAATGGTAGCCACACACTATTATATCTTCTGAATATAAATAGTGTGCTTACACTGAAAGGGTTAGTATTGACTGTTATTAGTGATCAGCCAAAGATGATAGAAAAGACCATTTAGCTGTTGGGAAAATAAAATGGTGTGCTGGTGGGGCAAAGGGGAAGTTAGTCTGATTGATGTGTCTTTCACCTCGATAAGGCAGGTGAAGGAGGGGCAGATCTTCCAGTCATTAATGAAGGCATCGACCTCATGAGGTTTGTATCAGGACGTTCAGTGGATCTGGAGCGGGTGGTGGTCCGCTCTAGGAGAGGCCGCTGTTCTGTTGATCTGGATCTGTGATATGGCTGTCTATCTGCTGCTTCACAATCCCTGAAACGTTAGTCAAAAAGCAGCTCAGTTGATCTTTAGTGCCCTCTGCTATTTGGTTATGATGCATCAAACTGATTTTGAAAAAGGTAATTGTTTATAATCACTGAGTATGTAAGAAAAATTCTATTCCCCAACATACTCTGATCAAATTTTCACTAACTTTAAGATTTCGTAAGCAACCAAAATCTGCCTTTAATAGCAATTCTTAGTGAAGATAATAGGAGTTGCTGATTTACAACAATGACAAAACTTCCTGTTTTCTAAAATGAATTACCTTTTAGAACATGTGAGATATGTATTCTATTTTAAAAGACTTCAAGTTCTTTTACTAACATTTTCAAAAAAGTGAAAAACCATATATATAAGCACTGTTTTCAAACCTGTTATTATACCAAATGAGATATAAAAAGGCTTTCAACAATCATAGAACTGGTACCAACAGCACCTGAACATTCATACAGAAGAATCAAAATGTGATAAGAAAACAGAGCTACTCTGCAGCCTGTAGCCATATTTAAACATGATCCACAAGAAAAACTACTGTATAGAAAACTGTTTAGTCAGCCAATGTATGCCTTGTCTCAGTGCACCTTAGGGATGCAACCAATAAGTTCAGAATGCGTATTAACTTATTGAAATAACAATAGTTCAGAAACAATGTAATCTCTTTGACAAATAAGCCAATGTCAAATCCTACTTCTTGTTGAAAGAAGCATACTTAAATTTAAATAATCTATCATTATTAATTTTTTTTAACCCTGGAGCCTAGCATAATATTTTTACATCTAACATGTGGTAAACAAATGTTTTCTAAAAGAAGACCCATTACCAATGAGACAACTCTAAAAATATTAGCTTTGACTCTAGAACTACAAAGTAAAACATAAACCAAAGTATACTTCAAATCCAATTATTACCTTCCCATCTAGTTGTAACCACAGAAGTAGAAATGCTTATGTATTGAAGATGGTAAAGCAAGCATTGATCTCCCTCAAAACTAATGTACCAAGGATGTCCATTTTACCTTTAAATTATCTCAATCTGATTTTTCATAATAAAAATGCAAACAAAAAATAATAAAAGAAAGAAAAGTTTCCCATATATAATTAATTATATGGCATCCAATTTCAGACCAGTAGACTAAATGACATTAGGTAGTGAATACTGGGTTTATTCTACAACATATCTTATCATCATTATCTTTTACTTTAAATTCATAAGGTAATATATGTCAAAGAATTTTTAAATATTTTTAAGCCCATGTATGATTTTAAGTCCATGTATGATTGATTTCCTAAGATAATTTTAGTATTTTTATATAAGTATATCCAGAATATGCCAAAAAGCTGAGATTAAATTTAAATCCATATATAATATTCAACTACTCCTTAAAGAAAAAGAAAAAGGCAACTTGATAGTTTAAAATTTTATAATCCTATTTTAGTCTCAAAAAAACTATTTTAGAGAAAACATTTTTCTTTAGAAATAAATATGCTCAATAATTTGTTAAATGTTCTTAATGCACATATAAATGTCTTCATCATCATAGAGAAACTGAATCAAAATTATATCTTTTCCTTAAAACCTATTTTTGGAGACTATTAGTATTTTTATTGTTTTCAGATCTTATTATCTTAAGTTAATAATTGACTTATCTCATTACAGAACATATTAGTAACAAAACTTTATGGAATATCTAGGATTTTCTAAACAAAAATTGAGAGTATTTCATTTACTTATATAAATTTTTATTTATTCTGATTCCATCAAGCAATTTTTCCAAGTGGAAAGTGAAACGTTAGGATATACACTTTTACTTTTTTGACATTATACTTTTAATAACTGAAATATATAATTGTAGGTAGAATCCAGAGAATCATTTGAAATATGTTGCTATGTTCCATGTCTGTTAAAAGGTACAGTTATTTATAAAGCGAACAGTTCACTCCTTAGGAAATATCCTTTAAAAAATATCTCTTTTAGTGGAAAAGTTGTTTGAAGACAATAGTCAGTTTTAAAATTTTACTTATCTTGTCTCTTCATTTAATAAATCATATAAGTTACATGATTTCCATAGTGTGAAATAAAAATCTGTTACTATGTAAACATCAAAAGAACCACAAAAAGAGGCAGAAATTTCCAGAAATGCTACACCACAGGTAAGTAGAATAGAAAGCTACCATAGTTTAAATTTTGATTACACAATAGAAGGTCAAGATAGTTCCTGCTCCCACAATTGGGTAAGCATAGATCTTACTAGATAAGAACTAAGATAATTAGAGATAATTGAAAGCAACAAACAAAGCCTAAGTCTCACATATATATTGTCCAGGCTCATAGCAGGTTTTTTAAGGGATTGCGATATGAAACTTGACAACTTAAACCTAATTTCTCAGTGAATTTTAATTTTAAAATAAAATAAATAACTAAATCTGAATACCGTAGTAGCAACTGAGATGTGGGGAAAAATAACCATTTACAATGCATAAAATATTTTAGTGCCTACCTAGAGTTCTTAACTTGGGATCTACATATATTTCAGTATTAGTAATTTTCTACTTATTTATTTTATTTTACTTAATGCATTTTAAAACATTATTCAAAAAAGGTGGCCTTAGATTTTTACATGATCACCAAAGGGCAAGGTATTTGAAAGATTAGGAATCACTCACCTATAAATTTAAATCTTCCTTAAGTAATTTGGTTGTCTTTCAAAAAGTGATTTAATATATGACATGGTTCTATCTTTTTAATAAATAGTTTATATTTTCTAATATATGTTTAAGTAATTCATTTTTATGTATCATTTACCTAGATTATTGCTCTGCCATAATTAGTGGCCACTATTCCAAACTACAAGCATTTGGAATGAATACAGTTGAATCACTTGTCTACAAATAAAGCTAATTCATACTGACAGAATTGTAACAAAAACCAGTGCTTGTTACAGCCAGCTTTATATCATTTTTAATAAGATTTTATTTATTGATTATAGAGTCAGGAGAGGGGGGGGAGGGGGGAGGAACAGGAAGTATCTACTCGTAGTAGTTTCTTCTCAGACCTGGCAAGCCCGGGGTTTTGAACTAGCGACCTCAGTATTGTGCCACCGCAAATCAGGCTACATCCAGCTAAAAATATGTAATAGCACATAATTTTGAGATGAGGATTTCCAAAGAAAAAATAATTTTATAATCATTCAGTGACATTGTCCATTTTGAGTCATTTTTCCTCTTAGTATAGTTGCTCCTAAAAGATTTAAATTTTTTCCAAGTATCTGACAAAACTTCCAACTTATTTCATCATTTTTGCTATTTATTTACTCTATTTTAAATCAAACAACAAGGAAGCTATGCATATAACAACAGGAAGGATAGGGTAGTGGACAGTCTTTTCTATAAACACTTATATCAATAATCACAATGATACAATTCCAAATCATAAACTCAACACAGTATCTTTCTAGATATGATAGAATATTAATAGTAATCAAAAACTGAAAAAAAACCCAGCACAGTGTAAAGTAATATCAGATGTATTAATGAAAATTGCCCTAGATATAACTCAGACCTTGCAGTCTATGTTAAATCAGTCTTATTTCATGTTTACATTGTAAAGGTGCCATAAATAAATCTAATAAATTTTCTTGAAAATAATCCTGTAAAAAGTAAAGCTGTTTAGGAATTAATTATTATTATTTCTCTTATAAAGAAATTATTTTGTTGTAAAGCTAAAATCTTTAAAAAATGGGTGCATCTATGAAGGACAAGAAGTATATTCTCAGGTTTGGGGTAAGAAATGTCTTCCTTATATCCACATAGTATAATATACAGTAAACTGATTAACAGCAGAAGCATTATACTTTCAGTAAAATAAACAGAATGTCTAGAGATTCTCTGAACATCAGTTGCATAATCTGAGAAATAAATACATAATAAAATTTTAAATGAGACATTTTAGGGTAATTAATAAAACATATTTGTGTACTGTAACAAATAATTTAAAGTAATTATATCACTCAATGATATAATTTTCATGTTAATCATGATGTGAGAGGTACAAGTTTAACTTAGAAAGAAAACAGTTAAAAGAATTGCAAGATAAAATATTTGCCATGGATATCACGGTAAATAAGTGTTGTGTACAAATAAGAACATTTTATTATTTTGGTGGAAGATAGATAGATTAATTTATTCTTGGGGACAATAGCATTTTTCCACAGAACATTTCTGTTCAGTTACACAGAAATTCTGTGTTCGTTAAAAGTAAATAAGCTGCCTGACCTGTAGTGGCACAGTGGATAAAACCATCGACCTGGAATACTGAGGTCGCCGGTTCAAAACCCTGGGCTTGCCCAGTCAAGGCACATATGGGAGTTGAAGCTTCCTGCTCCTCCCCTCCTTCTCTCTCTCTCTCTCTCTCTCTCTCTCTCTCCCTCCGCCCCCCTCTAAAATGAATAAATAAATAAAAATAATTAAAAAAAAGTAAATAAGCTTATTAAAAAAAATAAGAGCAATAACTAGAGTCAGCCAAGTTAATAACAATATAAACTGTGATAATGGTAATAATCCATATAGCAATGAGACAAAACAAGATAGCATTAATGTAGAAAAACATATTAACATTATCCATAAGCCTAAATTATCATCAAAAAGAGAAGTGTCTCATATCTAGAGAAGTATTTTTTAAATTGTCATTGAAAACAGCAAGAAGAAAAGATTATCCCAATTTCCTATGGAAAATTAGAGACAGATACAATAATGAACAACAAAGATATACTGTATTATTAAAAATGTATACACAGAAACATATATGATATAAATATACTGAACATATTTTGAGTATCTTATGAAACATTTATAATTTTGTTATTTAATTTTTACTTAAAAAGGAAACAAATAAGCAGGATTGTTTACCCGGCAACAATTAACATGTAGCAAATGCACACATCTTTAAAATATCTATTTTCAAAATCTTGAGAGAAAATATTTTACTACCTTCTATTCTTAAAATTTTTATTTTACTAAATTAGTTTTCTATTTTCAGTGGATGTTAAAGTTTAATAACACATGTCAATTGTAAGAAATTCAAGTTATTCCACCAAGATATTGGCTCTATGTTTTCCCTTCGTAGGTCCATAAGTACCACTTTAAAAATATTTATTCAAGAACTGTCATTCTTTATATGAGCAAATGTGCTGAAGCATTGTCCTCACACTAGAATATCTGAGTGCTATGTTCAACAGTTTCACTGATCAACATTATCCTTCCTTTTGTTTTACTAGCTTTACACTAATAGTGAAATGAGAATAATGCAAATTCTCATATACACTGCTGTCTGCTGCCTTTAGCTGCTATTTCGGTGATATCAGTCCAAATCATACACATAGTATACATAGAGGTAGCAGTATGAAGTTTGATTAATCCTTCCAACACACACAGTTTAACAGAACAGAAATGCTCATTTTTAAGCATGTATACTAGCTGCCATAGTCACTATTGATTACATGATGCCCAACAGTCAATAAAAAATTACAAAAGCACCAGAAAGCAATAAGGTATGCTGTCAAGGGACAAAGCAATGAACAAAATCAGACTCAGATATGACACAGATGTTGTAACTACTAAGGAATTTAAAATAAGTATGATTGATGTTAAAGACATAAAAGATGGAAAACACATAAAAAGCTGGAGAAATTTCAGCAGAGACATAGAGATCATAAGAAAGAATCAAATGGAGGTCTGTAGTGGAGAAGATGTAATGTGCTGAAGGGTCCTGGGCCAGAGCGAACAGTGGGCAGGATGGAGGTGACTTCAGAGCAACACTTGGAGGACACAATGAAGAATCTGTCCATTGTTGGAGCTCTGTGCCCTGTACACAGGTCCAAAGGAACTTAATCTGGCTGCCATGCACCTAAACTAACCTCTGACCCCACTGACATTTCTGTGGTGTTTCTAGATTAAGATAAGGGGAATATTATTATCCAGAAACATGCTGGTGTCATGGTTGCAGTACCCAAAATGGCCTGTTGATGTCTTCTATCAGTGCTAATATAGCCAGCCACACATTGGGATTCGATCTTACCTATATCAATTATCTTAAAGAGCTACACAAGTTTGAGTAGTTTAGGCCATTCATTTAATGTGCATTGCATACTTTTCTATTAATTTTGGAGTAAGATACTTTTTGACACTGTGGGCTGACTTATCAAAACAGTAGTAAGAAAGCTCATGTATCAAAGTAGCAGGTCCAGTTCACTTTGTATATAAAATGTGTTGTTTTTGGTAAATCTGATTGGAAGAAAAAAATGTCAAATAGTAGTGCTAGAAATAACAGAAAATAGAATACAGCAAAATGTTAGTTAGACAATTAGCTTGAGTCATTTTATAGAGATCTGAAATGCCCAGTTAAGATGTTTAGACATTTATTTAGTTAAAAGAAATTAAATTCACTTAGTTTCAATTAAAAGTGACCAAGAGCTTCTACACATAGATAATTTTAAAGTAATGAATTCAGCTATAGCCATAGTATATAAATTAGTGTAGGAAAGAGGGGTAGAAATAAAGAAGGGATGAATGACATATTACAAATCACAATGTACAAAACAAAATATACAATTTACAGTATTAAAATATATACAATGTATAGAACTATATAAACAGAATGTTAGGTTTAGAAGGAATGTCAGAAGTTAAATAAACCACTCTTTTATTTCAGAAATAAACAATGTACATCTCACAGAAACACAATTTCTCAGTTACACAATTAGATTTTTTCTGGGCTAGAACTTGAATTGAACTTTGTTTCTATACCCTGCTAACTTCTTTGATAGCAAAAATGTTTTTTGCCTCTCAATAGTGTTTAACAAATCGCCATATAAATTGAATGTAGAAATGAATAAACCAAAGAAAAAATCTAAAATTCTCAGTCTCCAAAATAAAATGATAATCTATTATCCGAAACAGAATATTTGAAAGGGAATGACAGTAGCTTGAATGTCACTTAGAAAAATTAGATAGTTGAGAAGCAACTGTATAGGATTAATATTTAATTATTCATTGATTTATTCATTCTTTCAATATTATTTATTTCATTCATATCATGTGCCAGGCACTATACTAGGCATTAGTAGTTTAGGTCAGTGTTGATAGGATATAAGATAACATACAGTCACAAAGTTGGGGACATGGGAAATAAGGAAGGTAAGGAGACAAGAGCAGTCAAGGGGTAGAATGGGAATCAGAATAGTACTTCATTAAAGAAACAAAGTAATTAATAATGGTAGATTCAACAAGGCAACAAGGAAAACATACATAAAATACCTGGTAAATAATAATCACAGATAAAATCATTTTTAAAAACGTGCTAGAGAGAAGGTCAAACTACAGATGGTTGAAGCTCAGGAACTGATGGAGTAAAGGATGCATATGTAAAAATACATACCCAGGAAACATAACGAGAATGAGAGAGAAAGAGAAATACCATGCTCAAGGTAGCTTAAATAAAGGTGTAGCAAGATAGAAAGTTTTTTAAAAAACACTTCAACAGTAATTTGAGGAGAAACAAAATAATTAAAGTGAGATTAAAATGCCAGAGAAACATGAAAAATTAATGAAGGAAAATTCCAGAGATATTAATAGAGGTTACAGTCAGAAACACAAATAGGTTAGTTGTGAAAATACTAACAGGAGAAAAGGAGAATATTAGTAATAATGCAACGAAATAAGACAATAAAGAAGATATTTCATAAAATGTGACTTGAATTTGATCACATTTATTAAGGGCTCTCAGTAATACTTCCTACATAGGACACCTGTAAGAAAACATTCCATGCAGGGATCTCATCCTTCTGTGACTTCACCACCTTTGTCAGAGGCCTTTCTCTAATCAGGCTCCTAGTCATGACCCCAAATACCTTGAGGTAAGACCATTCACTGCCTCTTTTCAAACTCCATGGAGTCCCTCAGTAATACTCTAGATCTAGATCAGACCTTTCCCAGAACCATACTCAGTTCTAGTTCCAAAACAATTCCCATTTTGACACAAAACAACTTATGATAAACATAGGATATTTCAGGTAAATAACTTTTACTCAAAGATCTGTAATTCTTAGTTATCAGGTAAAAGGTAGAGACAATTTGTCCCTTAATTATCTTCTCTAAATTCTTCATCTCCTGTACTCTCTTCTGTGCCATTTTAATCTCTAATTCTTTAGCTGTATTTTCAAGAATTCTTATCCATTGTTAACAAACTTCTATATATCATCAGCCTTTCTGTAGAATATCTATCTTAAATAACATTTAGCTCAAATTTGCAGTCTCACAGTGCAGCTCTTATCTACAAGGTAACTGATTTCTTTCACATTTCATAGTCCATGGGTTGAGGAGAGGGTGCTTCCCGGGAGACAGACAAGCCATTATCCTCCCACAATAATATACATGTCCTTATTTCAATTAAGCATGCCACTTAGCTGTAACATCCATTATTAATTCAAGTTGGTAATATCTATCTAACTTCTAATCACTATCCCTTAGTCATTGATAATCGGGGTTACTGGTTGTCATCTTCTTTATCCTAATTCTTATGGTAATGCTAGACTTCAACACACATGCAGATAACTGTTCAGGAATCTTGAACCACAAGATATTCAAACTTCAATGATCAACTCTTTTTTTTTCTGTAACAACTCCCCTCCCCCACCACACAACACTACTGGGGAAATACTATGGATCTTAGAAACCAATAAAACAATTCAAATTCAGATATACTAAACTCCAGTATCTCAAGCCCTGATTATAATAATTAATTCTGTCAGATATCTCAGAATCTCACTCCCACTTCACTTGATCTTCAGTTGATACCGTCCATTCATTGGTCCATGAATTCTTGCCAATACACATGACCCTCTTTGCCTTTTTCCTTCATTCCCATCCAAGACTCCATGATGATCATCTAAACCATTCCCATACCAACACTCAGATTCCATTCTAACCCAAATATTCCAATCTCTATTTTACTTTAATGTAAATATTAATGATAGTGTTTACTGACCATATCCAAATCATGGCACAAGAAAAAAACTACTCAGAAATACTTCCTACAAAGTAGACCAGCTAGTTTGAGAATTTGGTATTATAAAATTAATAACCAAACAACAGCTGATCAAGAGTTGATTCTATCCACATTGATTTTGTGAAAGAATAAGCAATATGAAGCAGACAATCTAACTTACATTGAAATGAAGAGATACCAGAGTAAGTAGAATGAGCTTGTAATCAGTAATGTTTCATTCATGTCACCCATTTTAAGAAAGGTCTTGGCTAATTATCAGGACAGTTAGTTATATAACAACTTTTTCAAATGGTCTGAATGTTATATACAGTCACAGTAAAAATAAAAGATATAACAACAAAGTAAGAATCATTTAGTATTGAAGCAAAATAACAGAAAAGAGACTGAGAAAGGCCAAAGAAAATTAAATATAATAACCACTATCATACAATAAACTGAAAGGCATTAAATTTCAATTGCATTTATTCAAAGACATCACAAAACTTGAATTATTAAGAATACATTGTTAATGGTATCTCTATGTTTCCTCCCACAATTATCTACATTATTTCAATCCTTAGAAATTTACTCATTGTTTTTGATTATTTTTTCTAAACTATTATATTATTAACTAAAGCAATAGGATAAAAGTAGTCACCCATAACTCAAATCACTTTGAAATGACAGAGTGAGTAAAGCATTTAATTCCTTACTTATTCCAGCTGAACCCAACACATTATCACTGCCATTCTCTTCTCTGCCTACAGGACCTCAAAATGTCACTGAACCGGCTTAAGTCCCTAAAGCCACATATAGGCCTTCTTTCCCTTCTTTTTGTAGTTAATCCTCCCTTCTGTTAAATGCCATGTAATTGATATTTCCCTTAATATAAGGGGAATGGTGGTAGATGAAAAATGAACAAAGATTTTCCCAGAGACCTAGTATTCTCCATGGACCCAAAATCATCTGTAATAATGACTAAGGAGTACATCAGTCACCTTTGACAAGGTAATTATAATCAGTTCAACCTAAGCACTTCAAGTACTCTCTCCTCAACTGTGTAGGGAGGTAGGGACATGGGGTGTTAAGATATGCACAAATCAACCAGTTCTGTCTAAATACCTATTATGAACCCTGTTGAGGAAAGTGGGCAGTCAAATGTAATTAAATTTATTCTATCCTTCTAAGCAATCAAGAGTTAATTTAATTCCTGGAGAACTAAATATTTAGAATCATTGAAGAGGTAATCCTAACCCATTAAAAGGAAACTGTATTTTTGACATCCTACTATAATTAAGAGTTTATATATGCTTTATTTCCTACTATTTTATAAAGATAACATATCTACATTTCATTATAACCATATGTATTTATAAGAAAACAGAAATAGAATTAGATTATATCATATCAATAGACAGGCACATGCAACTCTACAAACAGACTCAATTGTAAGAAAAATATACCTGCCATCCCTGTGATGACGTTCAATGGTCTGACTGTTTCTGGAGCGAGGTAGAGTAAGAAAATGACTGCAAGCATGGCAGAAACAAGAATATAAATGAGATTCAGGAAAGAAATGAAAAAGTATAGTTTAATTTAAAAAAGTGAGATTTAAAAAAAGATAAGCAGATAGTAAGTAAAGCAAAATGAAAATTGTTATTGGAAAGCTTGCTCCTTCCACCCGATATCCATTATACTATGTCAGTGATAAAGGTTAAACTTCTCTAAGTATCCTAAAATGTAACACAACAAAATATAACAAATTGAGATTTGAACAAATTATATTCCAAAATAAATTCGTATAAATTATGACTCAAACTCTTTCACATAATGTATAAAATATTACACAATAGAAATGCTTTCCAAATTTTTTAGTAAGAAAAGTGAGAAGAGAAAAAAACAGAAAACCAGAAAGCTTAAGAAGAAAGTAAGAGGCAGATTCTAAATCTTGTCATACTAAGGAGATTTTATAAGGTAATTATTTCTTCTTCAATCACTAATAATTAAAAATAACTAAAAGGATTTAATAAATTCCATTTAGAAAAGAACAAATTCAAAATATTTCTGATTATTAATTTTATATATTAAATTTATTCAAAATTCTCCATTTTTCCATTCACTATTTTTGTTATGTTAGTTACATGCTCTTGGCTCTGCTGCATTTCACACCTAATGACCACCAGAGCCATTAAAGTGGTACACTGACCTTTTCATCCATCTGTAGTTGATTGTCTTTTTTGCACAGCACTAATTTAAAATATTTCTATTTTCTTAAAACCTGCATTGCCAAAACACATCATTTTGGCAGATGATCATTATTTTTCAGCAAAAAGTGAAAACCAACCTTTAACTCAACTGTCATTATTCTACCTCTAAACATAAATAGATATTTATATCTTCACTTGTCCTTTTCTTCTATACCAAAGTAAGAAATTCTTTTACTTATCATTCTACTTCCCACATGAAGTACGCTTAAACCTAAAAAGAAAACCTTTAACTAAACTTGCCTTCCTCTCCATCCATTGTATCTCTCTGACTTTCCTAGAATTCTGCCTCTACAATTCTCTTGAAGCTATTCTGTGAATGTTATCTGTGAAATTCTAAAAAATCTTTTAATCTTTTCTTGGTCTTCATCATACTAGATGTATCTATGGTATTATTAGATAGACATTGATTTTCAATCTCTGTTTCTTGAAATCTCCTCTCTTTTTCTGAAACACTATTTTTTTCCTGGCTATAAAAAAATAGTATTTATTTAACACTTAACTATGTGCCAAGTACCCTATTAAAACTTTGCCTACTTTGTCTCAGTTACTTCTCATAACAACTTTATGAGGTAGGTTCTACTGTTCCCACAGACACTGAAGCTATGACTATTTGCCCATATTCATTTAGTAAGTAGCAGGACTGAGTTTCAAACTCAGGACTTCCTTAATCCAAAATTTTGGATATTAATTTTATACACTTGGTCTATTGCCTAATTAATTGCTTTTTTGCCCATTTCATTTTCTGGATGCTCTTTTTCTGTACTCCTTAGATGCACTGGTTTCCCAAGATTTAATCCTCAATCTTTCTTATATGCCAACACATTCTTTCTGGATAATATTATTTGTTTTTATAGTGTAAACTCTCACTTTGCTTTAGCCTTAATTTGGGGTGGGGGTATCACAGCATATTTACAGCTGTTTTCTGGGATCTCCACATAGCTGCTTGAGTAGACTCTAGAAAAAACACATGCTAATTGTGAGGTTAGCGCAAGACATTTGTCTATTTGGACACCTGATGTTACATTTGCGATATGAGGGGGTTAGAACAGTAGTTTTCAAATTTTTGAGCAGAGGACCACTTGTTTTTAGAAACAAAATTTTATGTAAAACCAATGTGTGTGTGTGTGTGTATGCGCGTGTGTGTGCGTGTGTGTGTGTGTGTGTGTATAAATGCAGTAACATCAGAATGACTCTGGGTATAGAGAAAATGAGAATCCTAAACCCCTCCCACTGGCTTCATCCTACCTACAACAGCAAACTTTCAAGTGCCTTTTCAGAAACTGGGCTCCATGATCTCTAAAGGCCCTTCTAGTTTCTTATATAATTCTTTAATCCCCCTTTGGAATTTAGTATAATACTTCACCTATTCCTCTTCTTGGAATCTCAGTTTCAACTAAGGATTTAAATATTTATTTAATAAACCAAGTTTTTTAAAATCTCAGAATTAACATCTCTATCTTCCTCATTTTCCACATTCAATTGATTTATGAACCTTGCTGGTTTAACTCAGATTTATTCCTTCTTTCCCCTTTCTTCTGCCATTGCTTTAAATCAGGCTTACTGTGTCTATGGAAATACCTTCTCTTAGGCCTCCCTTCCTGCAGACCCCAACCCTCTTCTGATCCACACCATTCTCCATCCTGTCTAGAGAAGTATATTTGCAAATTATGCTTCTGCCTTGCTCAAATTCCTTCAGTGGCTTTCCATATCAAAAAAAAAGTTCATATTCTTTAAAATAGTATTCAAATTGAGTTCTAAATTACTCTGGATCTTCATCTCCCATACCACATTTTTTTTGTTTTGATAGACCAGACTACCTAAGATTCTCTAAATATATCCCATGTTTTCCTGACTCCAAGATTTTGTTCATGCTCACATCACTCTGCTGAGAATGCCTATCATCCCCTCTGTCTCCACTGCATTAACTTTCAAAATTATCCCCAATTTTTGAAGTCCAACTTCTTTTTAAAACTGTTCCCATACACCCAACAAGCAATTTTCTTTCTAATCTCTTTCAATATTGTAATTTTGTCTTACATTCCTCTATGCTTTATATTATAACATGTTGGCATATTGTATAATTATTTAGTATATATCAGATGCTTTCATTAGTTGGATCATCTAATTATCTAGACCAAGATAATGTCTTTTTTAAATTTTGTGCACAATGGCTGACCCACTCAATACATTCATTTTGGATTGAACTGAGAAGTAAAACAGAATTACACTATTTTCATGATAAACCTACTCTCCAAAGATAGCTGTGGTTCACACAATCACGGAAACATTCTATAAATGTAAAGACAAAATTATAAACCTATGTAGCATAAGAAAAAAAAACATTCAGAAATAGGCATTCCTGGTTTCAGAGGGTGGAAATTATACCCAACATATGTGATGTTGGGATTATTGCATTAAAAAGAAATAGATTTTCTATGAACATTCTTTAAGAGTAATGAAAATGTGTAAACTTCTAAGTTTCTTAAATTTTTAAAATTCATAGAACATATACATCATTTAATTTCTAATATATTCCTTGAAGAGCCTTATAATTCATTTTGTCTCTATATCAAAGAAAACATTAATGAGAATCACCTTCATCGAGCAGTTGTGTTATTCTCCTTTTAGTGTTGGTTAATTTTTGCATCAACTTAACTAGCCAAGGAGTGCCCACATTATATTATTTCTGGGTGTGTCTCTAAGGGTATATTCAGATGAAATGAGGATTTGAGTCAGTGCACGGAGTAAACTGCTCTACTTGTGGCTGTGCATCATGCAGTCTGGTGAGGGCCTGAATAGAAGACAGGTAGCAGGAAGGAGGAATTCTTCCCCTTTTTACCGATTCACTGTTGAATTGGACATCTCACATCTCTCTAGCCCTCAGACTGGGATTTACACCATTAGTTAGTTCCCCTGGTTCTCAGACCGTCAGACTTGGACTTAATTACACCACAATTCCATGTGTCTCAGCTTTTAGAGAGAACATTGTAGGTTATTTCAGCTTCCATAATTGTGTGAGCCAATTCCTTACAATCTCTCTCTCTCTCTCTCTCTCTCTCTCTCTCTCTCATTCTGTCTCTCTATCCATCTTACTGGTTCTTTGTCTTTGGAAAACCCTTATTATATGCTTTTCCATAGTCTGCTATACCTCATAACCTAAATGGATCATAAGATCCCCTTGAGATTCTGTTGAAAACTATAAAAATGCACATATAAATATTACACAAAATTAACCATACTATTTTAATATGCCTCCTAAAATCCATCCAGGATTCAGAGATGCATCCAAGGTCTTTTGCTACATTGCAGCACTTGGTATAAATTTTTTAAAAATCTTATTTACATTTTTTCATTAACCCATGCTTATTTTTCTTCCAAAATTAAAGGATTTAGTAACATCTAAGCCATAAATACAGTCTTAAATATACATAATGAGTTAAACAAATAAAGTAAGTTATATTAAAAATAGCATTTAACCCAATCTGTTCTAAATTTCTAAAAATTTGAGCCCAGCAGTAATTTATTGTGGAAAAAACCCTGGAAAACTAAAATATTACATTTTAAAAAGCAAAATAATAAAGTTACACATTCTAAAATCATGATAAAAGTATCACTATTCAAAGAATTGAACAAGCTCACTGAGTCAATCTAGAAGCACCTTGATTTTTATTAAGTAATCTTGAAAGATAAAACAAAATCATATTTATAATGAATTATTCTTCTATTTTTAAATTACCCCAAATGTCCCCTTTTAGAAACCACTAGACACACAGAAAGGAATATAAAATGAGGAGATAAAATATAACATCCATAAGTAGTACTCTTCGAAAGCTAACTTTCCAACAATCTCAACTTAATATAAATAAAATGTTCCATTATTTTTGTAAAGTGAATTTTCTTTTCCTTTATTTTCTCTATATTTTCAAACTTTCAGAGATGTATTTCACCTCAGAGTTGATAACAAAGAGCCAAAAGGCTGTGAGTAGTTCTGGGTTTGACACTTCTGATAGATGGTTTCCTAATAAAGAATATCAGGTATCTCAGATATCCATATAATAGTAGGGCTTTATTCTTTTTAAAATATAAATGAATTAATTGAATGCACAGAAGAAAGTTTATAAACTAATATATCTTCTGACAGTGTTAATTATATTTTTCCTTTTTATGTTAATTTTTTTTTTTTAATCTCACATGTCCTACATTAAATTACAGTGGGTTGGGGAGTAAGAGAAAGAGACAAGAGTATGCAATCCATTAATAACTGTGGGCCTATGAATAGACTGTTTACATTCCTGAATATATTTATATGTTGGAGCTCTGAGTCAACTTCTGTATGACTACCAGATGTCACAGCATCCTACTTATGCATGAACTTTCTGGACTGTTTCCCACAACCAATCAAAAGTAGTAAATATCATTTCCTTACTGAGTGTGCACCTGTCCTAGAACTGCCCCCACCATACTTCTTCCCACCTTCTTATCTACAGGCAATGTAAGTACTTTCAAAACAACTTACATCTTTCTTCTCTAAAACATAAAACCACTGTCAGCTCCAGGACAGAAAATATGTTTGTCCTTTCTACATTGCCATGCGGCTGGTGGTTTAGACTTCATACTGCAGGACCTGGTCCCTTTCTGGGTAGTATTTGGCTCAATAAAATGAATCTTTTCTTTCATATGAAATTTTTTTCTTTAACTCTATGCACCCAAAATATTCTGGCCCTCTAGGATAAAAATAAAAATTCTCACTGCAATTTATCTCTGATGTGATATAGGAATAGTATATAGTACTCAATACTTATTCTAACAGCAAAATAAGTCATGTAAAGAAATAAGCTCTTTTTAAAAATTTATTGAATTGAAGGTTTGGACCTTGATTTGTTTATTTATGCATTCATTGGTTGATTCCGGTACGTGTCCTGACCAGGGATGAAGCCTGCAACCTTGGCTATCAGGGATGATGCTCTAAACCAGTGGTCTCCAACCCCCGGGCCATGGACTGGTACCAGGGGCCATTTGGTACCGGTCCACAGAGAAAGAATAAAT